>NC_134530.1:300049443-300696943 GCF_050624435.1 Tenrec ecaudatus | reverse complement strand
CTGTTGACCATGCTGTTCGTAGTCCAACATGTGACCACGGTATCGCCAAGGCTCCAAGTCCTGTTCCATGGACACAACAGGGGTGCCAAACCAGAGCTGCCGCGAGAGCAAAGCACACCATAAGCTGTCTGTAAGGGCAAAAAGCTCAATATCCACCTAGGAGCTGGCGGCACTGCGAGGAAGGGCAGAGGCTATTGTAAAGCATTCCTCTCGTTACCCCAGGACTGGGAAAGCAGGTCCAAAGGATGAGGTAAACCAAACTCACGGTCATAGCGTCAAATCTGACAAAGAGCAGAGCAGAGCTGCCCCTGTGACTTTCCAAGACGGTAGCTCTTCACAGATATAGAAAGTCCCACTTTCTCCCAAGGAGTTGCTGATAGTTTCAAACTGCTGACCCTGTAGTCAGCAGCTCAAAGTGTAACCATTATACAACCAGGGCTCCCCAAAAGGCTGTTCGCTTCCTATCTAAGTTGGTACAGGTAATGCCATGTACCAGTTGGGCCCTCAAGATGAAACATTCCTGGCATGCTTGGTCTGGGCATGTCTGTTATTTGGTGCCTACCCAAACTGCTGGCACTCACTTCCAGCTACCCTTGCTGGGGCCACCGAAAATGGGGAGGGACACGGAAGGACTCCATACGTGCTGGGGGATATATAACAGGAATATTCGTTCCTGAATCTTTTAAGAACTCTTCCGTGGAAAATGAAGTTAGAATGTTTACCTGCACGTTCTAAATTTGCAACCTGGGGCTTGAGTTCACTGCCAGACTTTGTGACAGAACAAAGTGCCATACACTGAGCGACTTATAAGAGTTTACATTGTGTCTGCTCTAAAGTTTAGTGATCAGATAAACAATCTGGAGGAATAAACAATGGGACCGATGGTTCCAGGGGGAAATGGCAGAGGGGAAGGTGGGGAAAAGGAAGTGGACAAGGGAAAAGCCCAGGGACAAGGGAACAACAAGTGATCCAAAATCAGTGGCAAGGAGGGTATAAGAGGCCTGGTAGGGATTCATCAAAGGCAATGTAACTGAGAGAAATTAGTGAAACCCAAATGAAGGCTGAGCATGATAGTGGGACAAGAGGAACATAAAAGGAAATAGAGGAAAGAACTGGGAGGCAAAGGGCATTTATCAAGGTCTAAATACAGGCATGTACATATGTAAATATATTTATATATGATGATGGGGAAAGAGATCTATGTGGATATATTTATAGGTTTAGTATTAAGGTAGCAGATGGACATCGGGCCTACATTCAAGCACTCCCTCAATGCAAGAACACTTTGTTCTAGTAAACTGGCATTCCATGATGTTCACTTTCCTGACACGATCGCTAAAGATGAATGGCTAAGTAAACAGATATGATGAAGAAAGCTGATGGTGCCCAGCTATCAAAAGATAGAGTGTCTGGGGTCTTAAAGGCTTGAAGGTAAACAAGCGGCCATCTAGCTCAGAAGCAACCAAGTCCACATGAAAGAAGCACATCAGTCTGTGTGATCACGAGGTATTGAAGGGATCAGGTATCAGGCATCAAAGAACAAAATATCATGTCATTGTGAATGGGGGGGGGGTGCAGATTGGGGACCCAAAGCCCATCTGTAGGCAACTGGACATCCCCTTTCAGAAGGGTCCCTGAGAGGAGACGAGCTAGTCAGGGTGCAGTGTAGCAATGATGAAACATACAACTTTCCTCTAGTTCCTAAATGCTTCCTCCCCACCCACCTCTACCCCCACCCCCACTATCATGATCCCAATCCTACCTTACAAATCCGGCTAGACCAGAGGATGTACACTGGTACAAATAGGAATTGGAAACACAGGGAATCCAGGACAGATGATCCCATCAAGACCACTGGTATGAGTGGCGATACTGGGAGGGTGGAGGGAAGGTGGAGTAGAAGGGGAAACTGATTATAAGGATCTACATATAACCTCCTCCCCTCCTTGGGCAACAGACAATAGAAAAGTGGGTGAAGGGTGATGTCGGACAGTGTAAGATATGACAAAATAATAATTATAAATTATCAAGGGTTCAGGAGAGAGGGGGGAAATGAGCTGACACCAAGGGCTCAAGTAGAAGGCAAATGTTTTAAAAATAACAAAGGCAACAAATGTACAAATGTGCTTGACACAATGGATGGATGGATGGATGGATGGATGGATGGATGGATGGATGGATGGATGGTGATAAGCGTTGTACGATCCCCCAGTAAAATGATATTTTTTAAGTTAGCAATCTAAATTCAATACACCCACATGGCCACACTCTCTGTGTCCCCTTTAAGGGAAGGGCTCTCCTGGTCTCTATTCCATCTTTCAGTCACTATTAATGCTCCTTGGCCTTCCTTGGCTTGTAAGTGCGTCTTCACATGGAGGTCCCTCCTCCATCTCCTTGTCTCAATGTCCCTTCTCTTCTCTTTTAAAAAGACTTTGCACAAGTTGGATTAGTACCCACGCCATTCAAGGGTGACCTGATGGTAACTGATAGCACCTTCAAAGACCTTGTGTCCAAACAAGGTCGTATTCACAAGTACAACATGTCTTTGGGGAGGACACAGTTCAACCCGTAACAGTAGCAGTCATTGAATGCACATCCTGTAACTTCCAGCCCTCAGGCTATGTCCCAGCCCAACTGCTTCTCTTGTACAGCGTAGAAAGTATTCGTTACCAGAACCTGTATAGAGCCAAACATATGACATATGAGGAAATAGACTACGGTTACAAACGTGAAATGGAAGCACAAGTGTAAAAAATATGAATGTTCTTCCCCCCCCAAGGAGACGATTTGAAGAGTTAGAAGCATTCCTATCACATCCCAAATTGTAGACTCGTACAATTGGGACAGGGTGATGAGAAGAGGTCAAGGGTTAGGTCAGTGAATGATTGCCTTCCCAAAGCTCATCTCAGCATCTAACGAGAGTACTCTATTAGAAGAGCTGGAGAAAGAGGGCTTCCTATTCTCATACATAGTTACAGTCTCAGAAACCCACTGGGTCGTTCGACTCTGTGCTATGGGGTCGTTAGGAGTCAGCATCGACTCGATGGCAGTAAGGGGGCTTGTTGGTTTTAGAAATAGAGGAAGGTGCTCTGATAGTGTGGTGGCTAAGAACTCAGCTGCTAAGGGAAAGGTGGGCCACTGTGTGGGAAGAAGATGGGCAACCAGCTGCCATGAATGTGACAGCATGAGAACCCCTATGAAGCGATCTCTGTAGGGTTACTGTGAGTCAGAATGAACTGGATAGCTGGAGGTTTGGGTTTTTTGTCTAAGTAGAGAGAAAGACAAATAATTCAATGTACAAGTATTTATGAATCTATGAGGGGGCTTCAGAAAGTTCATGGGGAAATTCTATTTATTTTTTTCACTTTAACGATCTGAAATTTATTTTCTCTCAGTTTAGAAACCTTCATCCAGGGCACCACCACCACCCCCCTCTAGAAGAAATTCTTTGTCAACTTCTATGTGTTATGGAGGGTTCTCTAGAGAACTAAAGCCAGGACACTTATGATTTTATACACACACACACACAGAGCAGGAAAGAATATAACAGCTAATGAGTCCACACAGCAGTACAGAGGGCTCAGTTCAACTCACTTTCATGGAACACTTAATATACTGGAAGTCCTTCAACTCACAAGAACTGCCGGGTCCAAGGTCAAAGAAGCAGCCTCAAGCTCAAGCTATGTACCCACCAGTAGTGTGGGGAAGCAGTTCTCAAAGGAACGTCAAGCTCTAGCAACATGAGCCGCAGGTTGGCTTGTACCACAGGTAGTGTAGCTCACAAGTTGAGGCAGAGAACTAGCTAAAGCAGCCAATCACCAGAGAGTAAGAGAGTGAGGGGCAGGCCTTGCTGAGACATTCATCTCTTTGCTCTCCAATCAAACTGCAACCCGATTAATCTCATATGTTCCTATTGGCCAGGTTGGTCCAGTTAACCTACCTAACACATTCTCTAATATTCTTTTCTGCATTCCTTGAAGTCCTCCACCTGGTGTTTGTTTTCCTTGTTTTTGCTTACTTGCTCCTGTGCTTAATATGCTCCTTTTTAAAACAGTATTAAGGAGAGTTGTACAATCATCACCACATCAATTTTAGAACATTTTCTTCTTTCTTATACCCCTTGTTATGAGTTTCCTATTTCCCTCCAACCTCCCCTGCTACACTCCCAAGAAACCACTAATCCAGCTACTATCGCTATAGATTTACCTATCCAGGATTTCATATACAGAAAAACATACCAAGAAAAATTAACAATCATAACAAAGTAAAAGCGAGAAAAACTGCAATAAAAAAAACTAGAAAATATTAAAAGCTAGAATAAATTTCAAGTGGGTCAGAAGAGTGATTAAATGATGTTGGTGTTAAATGTTCACCTAACTGCATCTGTGATCATCCACTTTCCAATGCGCTCTGCATGATAGCTATTCACAAAATTCTATTATATTTTCACTCCTTTTTCTCATGTATCGTTGAAATCCTCTCTGTTAGTCTAGGTGGGCTAGAGAAACAAATGCATGGACACACATATGTGTGTCGCAAAGAGCTTGATATACAAGAGCAATTGAACATTGAGATAACATCCCAGCCCCATCCAGATCAAGTCCATTATCTGATCTGAGCCCATAAATCCAATCCCAATCTATAAAATCCTCTTCAGACTCACAAAACACATGCAATGACGCCAAATGCAGGAAGATCACAGGCCAGGGGGTGGGACGTCTTGTGGATCCAGTGGCGTTGTGAGCATCTCAGCGCTGGCAGGGGCCTCTACGCGGCTCCTCCAGTTCGGGGCATTAGCGCAGTTCCATGTGTCTTGTCAGCTACAATGTCTCCCAGGGAGTGAGTCTACATCCTGCCTCCAGCAAGCTATTTATCTGCTTAGCACCTCCAAATGAGGTCATCAGGCTGCCACCTGATTGACAGGCTAAACTCAACCCCTTCATTCTTAATCCTCAAATTGACACCAGATTATATAACTACCATACCCTTTGACACATGATTTCACTTAAGCCACATGAAGAGTCTGCATGAGAGTGTTTTCCCTGTTTTCACCTCTGGAAACACACAAAGATTACTCACCTAGACATCCGTAGTTAGTACATTTCAATCTCACCTAACCTATTTTTCTTTTCGTGCCTAATTAGCCCTTCTTCTCATTCATCAATATCCGCTGGGTAGCACCAGCCATTAAATACTTGATTTTTAATTGCATGTTTGGCAGTTCGAACTCATCCAGAGGCACCCAGAAGACAGGCCTGGTCATCTGCTTTGGAAAGGTCACAGCCTTGAATGCCTTGTGAAGCAGCTCTACTCAGTACACGTCGGCTACACTCACCATGGACTGCAACCAACTAAACAGCGACCGTCAAACAGCCAGCTCACTCATTCATCCTAGGCCCCTCCCAATCTCCTTGTCATGGTTTCAGAAGCACCACCATGAGTACATGTGGGTGTGCAGCAGGTATTTCTGTCCACTGATAAGCTCACCACTACCCCTTAGTCTTCCCAGGCCCATCGGACAGCACTTGGCTGCCCCTTTGAAGTTATATTTTGCCACATGACTTGTTTTCCCCAAATGACAGGACTGCGCCTGTGATAGGTGTTCTTGCCAGGCTGAAGCACTTAACTGTAGCTGCTGGGCTCTCCAACTCTGCCACTGCCACAATCACAGTGCAAAGCAATATAGTCAACGCTGATCATTCCCATCGAGCCTCCATCAGCCAGGTCCCTGGAATGACCACCATGAACAGAGTTCTTCGGCAGGCCTCATGAACCATGAACAAGATCCCAAGTTTGGTTATTGCTCCAGCATAACCTGTTCTATCTTGACTGAGATCCAGGCCCTTTGGAGAAACTTCTCAGCCTCACGCAATTTTGAGTGGAACTGATGTTAACCCCAGCTATAAGGGATAGAGCCAGATCGGCATAAGTCAACTAGTGTAAGGCCATCCGCTCTGCCAGAGAGATCAGTTTAAGGGCAAATAATAATCTAGGCGTATGCCAAGTAATTCATAGTATTTCCTTCGATTGGTTCAGCATGCGAGAGCTGGACAAGAAATAAAGGAAATGGGAGAAGATTCGATGTCTTTGGATGGTGGTGTTGGTGATGTTGAACACATCTGTCTTAGCAAAGTATAGCCTGGTTGTTCCTTAGAAGGGAGGGTGGCAAGACACTGCCCGATCCTGGGCCATCCTCACATTTCTTGCTATAGTTGAGCCCATTGTTGCAGCCAAAGGACCCCTGGTGTCGTAGTGGTTATGTGTTGGGCTGCTACCTGCGAGGTCAGGTCTTTGAAGCCACCAGCCAGCTCTGCAGGACAAAGATGAGTATGTCTACTCCCGTAAAGTGTTACAGTCTCAGAAACTCACAGAGGCAGTTCCACCCTGTCCTGCAGGGTCACAATGAGTCAGCACTGACTCGATGGTTGCAGCCAGTGCATCTCCCTAAAGGTCCTCCTCTTTTTTCGCTACCCCAGTACCATCTGCCTAATGTCTCGTGTACTTTGGACACGTTATCAATGTCCAAAAAGAAAAAGGTCCTCAACCGGATGGACTGACACGATGGCTGCAACAATGGGCTCAAACATAACCGCAATTGTGAGACAGCACAGGACGTGCAGAGCCTTGCTCTGCTGTACTCGGGGTCTCTGAGAGTTGGAACTGACTCAGCAACGCCTAACAACAACAACAAGGCCATCACACCCTTCTCTAGGAATTAGGCCTTCTTTCCTGATTGTCCAAAATCAGAGAGATGAAGTCTTGCCAGCCTCATTTCTAAGGAGCCTTCTGGCTGTGCTTCTTCGAAGACAGAATTATTCTTTCTTCTGGTAGTCCCTGGTCATTTCAGTAGTCTTCACCAACACTATCATAATATATACACAAATTATATCTACATAACATGTATTTATGTATAGTATTTCTATTTATATAATGAGTCCTATACTTTTTGACTAAAAGTCTTTACATGCATCAAGTTGCAAATATTCCGCAGGCAACAGAATTGAATTTCAGAGTCGGAAAAGCTTCTGTAGAACATATGCAAGTGAGATCCAACAGGCACAGAGAGGTGACATCATTGGCACCAAGTAACATGAAGTGTCCATTTCCTACTGACCCCTGACCCCATTGGCTTTAAGTGGTGCCATGTCAGGGATCTGTGGGATGAAAAGGAGATAGCGTATATAACTCTTCACAGAAAGAGTGGCATAACATTGATCGACAACAAATACTGGATTTTTTTAAATCATTCACACTTTAGTATTAAGAGGTAGGATACGTAATGAAGTCATTATTACATTGAGAGAATTCACCAGAAGAGAGAAGGGTCCATCCAGGCCCTTGGTCTTAACCCAGTAACCAGGTACTGTTCTCAGTAAGGCTAAGGGTTGACTCGAGGGCCGGCGTGTTATCTGTGCTATGGGGCAAGTTCCCCAGACACGTAATATCTGAGTTAACCATCACCAGAAACTTGCTTTCATAACTGGGTGGAAAATAGACCAGCAGTTTTAGAAAAAGCCAAAGGAAGTTCGGGTGGGGTGGGTTTTTGTAAGGGAGAGTTTGGTGAAAATTCTGAGAAGCCACTGGCTGCCCAGACCTACAGGGTGTGAATAGAAGAGAGATCAGCTGCATCCCCACCACCACCACCCCCACAAGCCATTGCACAGCGTGACCACAGCACCCAAGCCTCTTGCTATTGCGGTGGAGATAAGACAGAAGGACAGCAGAGTGGAGAAAGGTGTGTTTGCAGTACCTGTGACATACTCTGTGGAGATTCTGAAGGGCTCAATGGGGTCCTGTGAGCCCATAATGTGTGGGCTGCAGAAGCCTATGGAGACTCTGGCCACTCTTGGACCCTTACTCTGGTGCTGACTTGAAGAGACCGTGGAGGATGAAGAGACCGTGGAAGAGACCATTAGTCGAGCCATAGTCGAGCTCTGGTCTGATAACTGATCCATCAGTTAGCAGTTCAGACCCACCCAGCAGCTCCACAGGAGAAAAACCCAGTGGCCTGCTCCCATAAAGATTACAGCCTCGGAAAATTCCATGGGGCTATTCTATTGTGTCCCATGAGGTCACTGCAAGTGAAAGTAGTCTCAATGTCACTCAAGAGCAGCAGAGAGGAGGTTGTTTCCACCTCCAGGGATCAGGCAGGAGACGCGTGGAAGAAGGAGAAAGAGCTCATCAAAGGAAGGGAAGTCGGAACCACCCAAAGCAACCGGGATCATTTATCGTTTTATTAAATCAGCCCCGTCAGAATGCCTTTGTTTGGCTCTGGTCTTTTCAAGTCTCTTGTCTTCCCAATTAAATAAGATTAAGAAAAAAAAAAGGTATACCACTTCCCCATCCCTAGCACATTTTGAGCCCAAAATAAATGTCAACCATCTTTTCCTGGTTCTCTTCCCCAATGTGAATCTTATTTGAAAATTGGTTGGTCAAGGGGGTTAAATCCATTCCTTGAGGAAAGAATAGGGTCTTTAATAAATGATACTAGGACAGTTGGATTTCCATACGCAACTGATTACAGCTAGATCCCTACTGCACACCATATTAAAAAAATTAAATACCAATGTATTGATGAACCTGAAGAACGAGATGGTGTGTGACTACCACTACCCATGGTGTGGTCAAGGCCACGTTATTTGCATCTTTATAGAATGGTAGAAAAAGGCCAGACTTGCCGGGCTAGTTGAGAATAGAGGGCTTTCAAAGACTAATGCCCCGAGATACACTTGAAACCTTGAACGAACATATCCCTTGAGATCATCTGATCACTAAATAACAGATTGGATCGTACAATATAGATTGTTACTCATGAGTAAAGAGCTTTTCTAAGAAATCAACTATAGGCGAGCATATGGTCTAAAGTAACTCCATCACAAAGATGGGAAAGGAAGGGGCAAGGAAACTGGAGTATTAGAGGTTGTACAACCAGAACAGAACAATAAATGAGATTAACGGCATACTGTCGCAACTGTAATGAAGATCGCAGGAGAATTTGTATAAGCTCTTTAAGTGGGAACTTCATTTACTACGTAAATGCTCACCTTAAATACAAGAAAATAGTTTCAATAATAAATTTTGGAAAATATTTTTCACGTACCAATGACCTAAAGGTAAGAGCTAAAATCACAAAATACTTAGAACAAAACATTGCAACAATGTTTTAAGATCTTAATTCTAAAAGAGGATAGTAAATTATGAGTTACACAACACAAAATGGTAAACTGGATTTCATCAAAATTAAAAACTCTTGTATATCAAAGGAATTTATCAGCAAAATGAAGATCAACCTTCATAGTGGGATAAAATAGTTGGGACTCGTATGTCTGATGAGAGTTTAACATCCAGAATAAAGAATTACTGAAACTCAACAACAACACAACAAAAAGAAAGACAACCCAATTTTGAAAACGGGCAGAGTATGAATAGTCATTTCACTGAAGAAGATAAATAAATGGTCAACAAGCAAGTGAAGAGATTTTCAATATCATTTGTCATTGCCCCCAAACCCAAACCCACTGCCATCGAGGCAATTCCAACTCTCAGCAACCCTGCAGAGTAGAATAGAACTGCCCCCACCCAGAGAGTTCCCGGATTGGAAATCTTTACAGAAAGCAAACTGACATCTTTCCCTCCTGGAGTGACCAGCGGGTTCCAATCGCAGGCCTTTTAGTAAGCAGCCAAGCACTATAAGCACCTAGTCACCAGGGACCCTTCATTAGTTGTAAGGAAAATACAAATAGAAATCATAGAGATCCACTCGGATGACTACTCTCAGAAAAATTCTAAAACCGAAGTATAGACAATGAAGTGAAGGGATGGGAATCTGTATCCATTGCTGGTGCAGTGATATTATCAGGCAGAAATTGTAGGAAAGCTGAGGGCTCCTCAAGACATTAAACATAGAATTCCCAGAAAGTCCACTCTTCATTTTTATACCTCTGTAAAGTGGTAGCGTAACATCTGACCTCCTCCAGTTTCACAGGAGAAGGAGAACCAAGATCAACAGCATCCGCTCAAAGAAGAGCCAAGGATAGAACTTGTCTTTGTACCCAGAAGCCTTGTGCTGAGAACGTCCCACGGCCAAGAGACAGAGCTGCCCAATATGGCAAAAGACAATGAGAAGCCACAGCAGAGGAACTATAGTTAGCAGAGACAGCAGAACCAGGATACTGGTTGGAGACGGCTTCCCAGCCATAGAGCAAGAAAGCTGAGTGCCTTGGGACAAGGAAGCGAGCTCTTGGAGTAGGGTTCTGCTGGGTACTTCACAGAACTAGGTTTGTTCAACTACGAAACCAAGAACATTTACTCTCTTCAGGCGAAGGCATATTGTCGGAGTGGGATGCCTCTGGGCACTTAATTGGAAGTGTTTCTCGTGGGTGCGCTCTCTCGCTCTCTCTCCCCTGGCTCCTCTCTCCTATTACCTCTGCTAAGACAAAAGGTGTGAGTCAAGCAAGGTCTTGACTTCAATAAAGATTATAAGGGGTAAGAGGGGTGACTTGAGGGACACCTTTTCATAAGGTGCTAAATCAAGATACATTCCACCTTCATCATGCCTCATTAACACTCACTCCCATAAAAGATCATAACACCAGGGAAGAATGGTGTTGTTGGGTGCTGCCTAATTGTTGAGTCATTCCACTTCCTAGGGACCCTATGTACAACAGAGCAAAATGCCACCGGTCCCGCCCTGCCCTCACAATGGTTGTTACATTGGAGCCCATTGTTGCAGCCACTGTGTCAGTCCATCTCTTCAAGGCCTTCCTCTTTTACTGTGCCCCTCTACTGAGCATGATGCCCTTTACAGGGACTGTTTCTTCTGATAACAAGTCCAAAGTACACGAGAAGAAGCCTTGCCATCCTTGCTTCTATGGAAAATTCTGACTGTACTTACTTCGTCCAAGACAGGTTTGTTTGTTTGTTTGTTTGTTTGTTTGTTTTGGCGGTCCATCGCACTGTCAATATTCTTCACTAGCACAATAAGGCTAGAATTACAGCACACCACCAAATAGAGAATAATTATATCACATCACAAAAAGGGTGGATACAATACTTGGACTCAAGACCTAGTCATGTCGACGCATGACCTTTAACCATCTCCGGTTGCATGTAACTTATTTGCAAAATCCTACCAAATCCTTGTGTAGGAGTCACAAAAACTAGCTCAAGCTCAAACTCCCCCCCCCCCCATTAAGTCAAGCTGGACGTACAGTGGCTCTATAGGGCAGGGCAGAACTGCTTCTTTTGGCTGCCAAGCCTTTTCATCTTTTCCGAAGTAGACAGGCTCCTCCTGCTCCCTCACAGTGGCTGGTGAGTTCAAACCACTGACTGTAGTTAGCAGCTCAGTGGGTAACCCACCATACCACCAGGGCTCCTCAAGACTAAAGCTAGAAGGACCATGCTGAGTATCGTACTTACCTGAGGATAAGCTGAGTTTTTCAGCACATTTTTTTACAAGTCAGTGGTTTTTAATATATTCATATAATTGTATAATTATCATTTATTCCATATCTCATTCCATAACACTTTCATCTTCTTTATAAAATAAAACAGAACCCCTCGAGTAGGTAATTTTCTTTTCTCTTCTTTTTTTTAACATTTTATTAGGGGCTCATACAACTCTTATCACAATCCATACATATACACACATCAATTGTATAAAGCACATCTGTACATTCTTTGCCCTCATCATTTTCAAAGCATTTGTTCTCCACTTAAATCCTTTGCATCAGGTCCTCTTTTTTCCCCTTCCTCCCCACTCCCTCCTCCCTCATGAGCCTTTGATAATTTATAAATTATTATTTTGTCATATCTTGCCCTATCCGGCATCTCCCTTCACCTCCTTTTCTGTTGTCCGTCCCCCAGGGAGGAGGTCACATGTAGATCCTTGTCATCGGTTCCCCCTTTCCAACCCACTCACCCTCTACTCTCCCAGTATCGCCCCTCACACCCCTGGTCCTGAAGGTATCCTCCACCCTGGATTCCTTGTGCCTCCAGCTCCTATATGCAACAGTGTACAACCTCTGCTCTATCCAGACTTGCAAGGTAGAATTCGGATCATGGTAGTTGGGGGGGAGGAAGCATCCAGGATCTGGGGGAATGCTGTATTCTTCATCGGTGCTACATTGCACCCTGGCTGACTCATCTCCTCCCCTAGACCCCTCTGTGATATGCTAAGTTTTTCAGCACATTTTTAATGCAGTTTTTGTAGTAAAGTTAGGTGCCTTGGCTGATATGCGGGTCGACTTATACTCAAGTATATACAGTAATTCATTTCATCACAATCCCAAAGACTTGAAAGCAGGGACTCAAAGAGATTCTTGTACACTGGTGTTCATTGCAACATTATTCACAACCGTCAAAAGGTCTTAACAGTCACAGGTGAATGGATAAACAAAATGTATATATTCATGCACAGAGCCCTGGTGGTGTAGTGGTTACAAGTTGAGCTGTGATCCTCATGGTCAGCAGTTTGAACCCACCAAAAGCTCCGTGGGAGAAAGACTGGGCTTTCTACTCCTGTAAACAGTTATAGTCTCAGAATTCCACAGGGGACCTCAATGAGTCAGCACTGACTTAATGGCAGTTGAGTACATATCCATGCAATGGAATATTATTCAGCCAGAAAGAAAAATGAAGTCAGGATACATCATGAACCTTGAAAAGGAACATGAATGAACCTGGAAAAGAATATGCTGAGTGAAATAAGTGGGTCACAGATTAATCGATTTACATGACATATCTAGAATAGGCCAATGCATGGAGACAAAGGTTTATTAGTGGTTAGCAGAGGCAGGAGGGAGGGGGAGAGTGAATGTTTAAGGTCTACTGAGTTTTTGTTAAAGGTAATGAAAATGTTTGGAAACAGCCAATGGCGATGATACACACAGCATGGTCAACTTAACTCACGTCATTGAATTGCACACACAACAACAGTGCACTGGTTAATCCTCTATTGTGGGTTGTTTACCACGATTTTTCAAAAATCTGTTGGATTATATATTCCAATGGGTTACCTGGAGAGCACAGGCTTTTATGTAGTTGTAGAGGTTGAAAGATGTACCCTCTTGTTATTAGCCGTGCAGTGGTTCCTCTCATTCTTGTTGTATATAATCCGGAGATAACATAACCCCTGCCCTACTCATCGTACAGGGGTGTGGTAAGGATCAAATGAGATCATGAGAAAGAGAAGGACTTTATCTGATGTCAAGGGCTGAATTATTTCATCATTCCTGTAATCCAAGAGGTCCTCTGAATTGGGGAGCAGCAACTGACAGATCTCCTTCCTGGTGAAGTAGGGTCTGGGGGCCCCTCGCAGAGACTGAGGCAGCAGCCCTGTCTTTAGGAACAGTACATTTCTTTAAAGAGACAAATTCATGGGATTTATCTGATGGCCACTTTGCTCAAGCAAATTCTTTTTCCAATCTAAATTCAGGAGCAGCTGCAGCAACTGCAAAATGACTTCCTCTTCTGAACACTCTGCCTTAGTGACGGGAAGAAAATTAGGCAAACTGTAAAGGCATGTTCCATATTTCATTCCATATTCCATAAAACCCCAAACATAATCACCCTTTTCAAGCGTTCTCAGAGTCGGATGGGCCACAGCCAGAGGCAAGTGGCAAAGTTGGTAAGTGAACGGTTAGAGAGCAGTGTGAGAGGCTGGTCCACACAGAAGGGCCAGGGGATCCTGGGGCAGGGCCGGCCATCGGTCTGGGCGGCCATCCTCGACACCCCACCCACATCCATGCATGGACACTCACTGAGCCTACAGACTCCCGTTTCTCCCTTAACTCTGAAAAGTCTACCCTTTGCAGTAGTCCAACAGTAAGCATGTCTAACCCTGTGGGCAAGACCCTCTACCACCTCTCTGAAAAGTTGTTTCCATTGTAGCACTGTTCAGAACCTTTAGCACCCAAAATTCAAGGACCCTCAGAAGGGAAGAAGGGGAGACTTTGACATATTTACTTTGGACAAGGCATCAGGAAAGGGCCATCTCTAGCGAAAGATCCACTGTCTGTGGAGTGGAGGCTCGGCGAGAGTGAGCACACCCCTCAAGGAGAGCGAGGGAACAGTAGGGAAAGCGCGGCACTCCAACAGACCTCAAGGATAAACGTGATGCTGGATGGGGCAATGTTTTGCTCTGTTAATCATACGGTCACCATGAGTCAAAACTCATTTGACGGGAGGGAGTGGGCGGGGGGGGGGGGAGGACCTGATCCAAAGGGCTTAAGTGGAGAGTAAATGCTTTGAAAATGATGAGGGCAAAGAATGTACAGATGAGCTTTATACAATTGATGTATGTATATGTATGGATTGTGATAAGAGTTGTTTGAGCCCCTAATAAAAAACTTTTTTTAAAAACCCCATTTGACAGCAGTCATTATAACTGGTTACGTTCTTGCCTTTCCCCTCAATTTGACCCCGCACCCACAGAAACACGGGCGTTTCTGTGACCTCTTTGTGCCCTACACTTGACACGCAAGCTCAAAGCTCATTGAAATCAAGTAGTGTCCAGCTCATGGCGACCCTACAGGACAGGGTAGAGCTGCCCCCTGTGGGTTTCGAGGCTGTGAAATCTCTATGGGAACAGAAAGCCTCGTCTTTCTCACACGGCGTGACTAATGGGTTCAAACCGCTGGCCTTGCAGTTAGCAGCCCAACATGCCACCCAGTCTGCTCCCAGGGCTCTCTCTACACAGAAGCATTCAGTGAATGATTATTGACTCCCTGACAAACTGAGCTCTTGGCAGTCACACCATGACCTTTGTCCTCCTTATTAGGGATGCCAACTGAAGATTCACCTTAAGTCAGCATCGACGGAGAGGCGGGGACTGAATACGCCCTCTCACCACTGTTGCTTCCTCAACCAGTTCTCTTCCCGCGCCAGCCCAGCCACCGTGGTGAAGCACAGGAAGAACCCGCTCCTGTCACCTCTGTTTTGAGAAGCTTAAGGTCAGCCAGGTTAGTTCCAACAGTCCTTCTCTGAGAGCAGATTTGTTTGTTTAGGGGGATGGGGAGAGGGAGCCAAGAAGAGACCCAGAGACAGATCCGGAGGGCAGAAGATTGATTCTCTGCCTTCACGGCGTCAGCCAGCACCTTCTCTGATGATCAGAGATTTGAACAGCTGTCAAGGAAGTCATCCAACTTCCACACCCCCTACGACCCTCAGCCCTCCTCTACTTCATCCAACTAACGCCGTGTCATCCATAAGTGTCAATGGCTCAGAGTTCTCCAGAAGGTGGGGGTGGGGAGAAGCAGGGGGTTATAATAGCAGCCTACATAGAGGATCGGATGTTCTCAATGAAATTTCAAATGTAAAGTGTCACGTCACTTTCCCACAGGCTTGTCTTTTGACCCTTTCTTCTGACCCAATCCTTTATCGATGATTGGTTGAGCACCACTGAGGAGGAGGAAGGGGAGGCAGACGAAGGAGAAGCTTGTGAAACCATGGACAGGTCAGTGCTTACGGTGCCAGTTTAGGCAGGTGTGTGTCCACACTGCCCCAGAAACCCAGCTTCCTCCCTGATACACTGTACCTACAGTCACTGCCTTCTGCCAATTGGCTCAAGCTCCTCAGCCCAGCCAGCACCCAACAGCCTCCTCTTCCATTTCTGGCCTCAATCCAACTTCCCTCTCACTGCCCTCTACAAACTGCCCCAACGGCCTGCCCTGGGCCCTGGGCCCACACGGTATAATTCCTTTTTTCCATGAGACCTCATCCAAAAGCCAACAGGGCTCCCAGCTCTTCCAAGTCTTCCCGAAGCTGTTCCATTTTATCGCCATCACGCCCTTTCTGCCCTCTGCCTCCCGATGTCCGTGGGCTGCATCGTTCCCTTTATTACTTGATTATACAATATATCTAGCGGTGTTCTTAATTAGATTCTGAAGATTAAAGCTGTAAGGGACTTTCAGCGATTATTTGGCTCCCCTTGCATAATTTGTAGCCAGGAAGTGAGCCTGAGCGATTACCTGCCCCGGTTCCAGCACTCTATTAGCAGAAGAGGGACCAGAAGTCACATGCGCAGACCTATCCCGTTCTCTCTGCACAGCACCAGGGTGTCGTTGTGAGTGACCTTGGCAACTTCTGGAGACCTGATGGATATCAGAAAACCCAAACAAACAAACTCGCCACCATCAGGCGAGTCAGCATGGACTCAGAGGGACAGGGTGGAGCTGCCCCTGGGAATGCACAGGGCTGGACCTGTCTACGGGAGTAGAAAGCCCTTTCTTTCTCCCAGAGAGCCACTGGTTTTTTCAAACTGCCACGCTTTCGGATCGCAGCCCAGTGCACATCCACCACGCCACGCAGGGCTCTGGGCTATAGCACAAGGAAACGTGATTCCGTTCTTGTCCTCTGCGTGGCCATCGGTGTGCTCTAGCCCAGGGAGCAATAAACGTTTGAGACGGAAGAGCCAGTGCTGTCCCCTCACAACACTTCATAACGTATTTGGGAGCCTTAAGGAGATTTTGACAAACAAATGAAACCACAGCTATCTGCATACTACCCTCCTCACTTTTTCGATATTCAGAGCCACGTGGCCGTCCTGAAAGAGCCACTGCATAGGCTCGTCGATCGTTGCAACTATTGTGTTCATCGGGCCAATGGTTTCCTTCATCTTCCGTGATCCTTGACTTTATCAAATACGATGTCCTCGGCTAGCGATTGATATTTCCTAACCCTTGCCCAAAGTAAGCCAGCTGACCTCGCACCATCCTCCCTCCGGCAGCGCTTTCTGCTTTGAGTTCCTTGTCCACTGTGTTTGCACTTCCCTTCACCAACACCGGAAGTTGGAGGCATCCATTCTTCTTCAGTCCTTGGTCAGTGCTCGCCATGCGCATGCGCATATGGGACAATCCAAAAGCCCCTGGCCTGTCAGAGGCACCTGAGTCAAAAAGGGGCATCCATTGTCTTTGCAATCTTTTGAATGTGTTGGTCTTGTTGTCCCTTAGGGTTCTGAAGTTACATCTGGACGAGCAAGAACCGGGTGTCCTCACAACACCCAGCCCAGACTTAGGACATCTATGTTGACACCTTGAAACGATTTCTAAGTCGTCCCCCACCCCAACCCCAACCCCTTAGATCTAAAGTTTCTCTACAACGTTCTTGAAATTGAGGTCTGTTTTTTCCCCTTGTCCTTCAACTCAAAACAGCTAAAAATTGTCTCCCCTGTGAGCTTTCTACAAGCTTAATTTGAGCAAACTAAGCAAAAGCAGGTGGATGCTTCTAATTGCAGAAGCTGAGCCAATTTTTGCAACCTAAGAAGCATTCTCAGGTTACTTCATGAACCTGACTGTGCACTCACCGTTGACTGAACCAGCCACACTCACTCTCACCTGAGCTCAGCCCGGCAGGCAGCTTCAAACCCAGGCTTGGTCCATTGCTCTCCCTGTCTGGGATAGGTGGGCATTCTTCCACTTGAAGCATCTATAGATGCGTCCTCCTCCACATTGCTCTTTAAAATACATATGAAACCACACTCTTCCTGTCACCTGGCCTATATGCATCCTCAGACACAACTTGCAGGACCTATAGATTTTGGACTTGTCGCCCCCAAACAATAGTGTAGCCAGTTTCTAGAATTCTCTCCATTGACACTCATGGAGACAAAGACTTGTGGGTTGATCAAAATCATGCAGCTTGAATGCTAAAATCCCCTCCCAGGGGTTGCAAAGTGATTTTTTAAATTAAAATTTAAAAAAAGAAATTCAATGTTCATTCATCCAACCCTGTATAACATATAATTCTGAAGTGATTCTGAGCATAATATATTAGGTCATTTCTCATTTTCACTGGAAAAAAATATATAAATCTAGAGATACACATACACACACATAAAGAGAAGTATAAAATACACATTGCTACATCATAGAAAACTTCTGAAACAAAAATATTAAAACACGAAGCTATTGTCTCTCGAGAATCAAGGTCCATTCAGGTCTGCACATTTCTGAAGGCAATACCTCCATTTCTCCATCCTTTTCCCAAAGAATTCCCGGCTCTTCGAGCTGTCCCACATCAGTACAGCAGCGTGGACCCTTCTCGGAGTTCAGACCATGGTCTTTTCAAAGAGTGTGTGAGTTTTGTAAACAAAAACACAAAGTCGGAAGAGGCGAGATGGGGACTGGAGGGTGGATGGGGTAAGGTTTCCCAACAAAAGCCTTGTCGGTCAGTCCTCGCTACCCTGGAAGAATGAGCAGGGCCTTGTCAGGAGGGGGGCGGACCAAAATGCCTTGGTGCCTCCGGCCTCTGACTCACTGATGCGCTTTTTAATCTTCTTAAAATTGCTTCATATTAAGTCCCTACAATCATCCTGCCTCCTTTGAGTAAAACCTATCAAAATGATGCCTTTGGAATCCCCAAAAGAGTCGCCATAACCTTTCCACCCGACCTCTCCGCATTGAATGTAACTGGTCCGGCCATTCTTCTCTGAAGTCGCTGTTTGATGGGACCTTGGATTTGAAGGCACCTTGGCCAGCCTAAGACAGGCGCACAGCTGAGGGACTCGGTCTGCAGACAGCAGTCGTTCAACTTGTCACAGAGGCAGGTTCAAGCATGTTTTGTTTGGAATAAACGAGTGCATGGGTGAACTGGAACCCTCAGAGCATGCGCGCGTGTGTGTGTGTGTGTGTGTGTGTGTGTGTGTGTGTGTGAGAGAGAGAGAGACAGAGACAGAGCCTGGGGCGTGGTGTGTGTGTGTGTGTGTGTGTGTGTGTGTGTGTGTGTGTGTGAGAGAGAGAGAGAGAGAGAGAGAGAGCTATCTGGTTACTAGGACCCAGTCCTGCGTTTCTCCAGCACGCAGGCCGGTCTTTCTGGACCTTGGTCCCCTTCTCTGGCCTGGGGGATTCTGCAGGATGTGGTCTTGCGTCCCAGAGCACACATTCCAGAGGTGATGGCTGCCATGAGGGGCTCCAGGGGCCTCCTGAAGATATGGTAGCACTGGGGGAGGGGAGGGGAGGGCCAGAGGAAGGAAACCGGAGCAGAGTTCTGAATGCTGAAGAACTTTTCAGAAACAGGACGAGGGAGGGCGAGACCCAGATCCACCAACGCTTTGCAAAATTTAATTAAAACTTGAGTGGAAACGAGGACCCCAAACAAGTACCATTCATCAACTCCACACACCGGACCAGGTAAACACTGCCATCCACTCGAGAAGAAAAGGGGGAGCGGGGGAAAGAGGCGATCACTCAAGATATCAAGCACATCAAATTACCCTGAAGGCCCTGCCAGACACATGCATTCATCATCAGTTATCCCAGCTGCACACCTGTCCGGGAGCTTCACCGGGGCGCCAACTGACAGAGAAGGAGTGCCAAGTCCCGCGGGCAGGGCGGACAGGCCAGGGGGAGCCGACCAAGAGGACCCAGGCTGGGAGAGGCCACGGGGCACCCCTGCTCTCCATTGACCGGATGGGAGGAAAGGAGCGGAGCTGGCTGAAGGGAATTCGGAAGCAACTGGAAAAGCAGGTTCATCTTCTGGCTTCGTTTCCTGGAGCTGGGTGGCTTATAATTCACAGCTCTGGAGGTCAGGAGTCTAAATTCAGGGTGTCAGCCATGCTGGAAGCTTCCGACGGCTCTGAGAGGAGATTGCCTCCGTGCCTCTCTCCCAGCAAACCTTGGTTTGCAGCATAGCTCTGAGCTCTGCCTCCATGTCCACATGACCCGGTTCCCTCTGGTGGCTCGTCTCCTCATCTGTAAGGACAACACTCGGATTGAATTCGGACCCACTCTACTTCAGCATGACCTCATGTTAACTGATAACATCTTCAAAGATGCTGTTTAGAATCTCACCCTCAAAGGTCCTAGAAGCTAAGACTTCCACAGATATTTTTTGTTTGTTTTGGGGGGGCGGGGGACACACTCAGTCTATCATCCATGCTTCTCTCGCATGGCGACCCCGTGTGTTACAGAGCACAACTGAGCTTGCTTGGGTTTTCCTGTCTGTGATCTCCAGGGAAGCAGATGGCCGGGTCGTTCTCTGGTAGAGTCACTGGCTGGGTTCAATCCACCGAGAGCAACCCATTTGTGCCACCCAGGGGCCTTTATTCAACCCGTGTTGTTAGTCGCTATCAAGTCGATTCCAGCTGATGGCCCCCCAGGTGTGTGCAGAGGAGACTGCTCCAGAGGACTGCCGAAAGACAATGACCTTTTGGAGGCAGATGGCCAGGCCTGTCCTCCAAGATGCCTCTAGATAGGTTCATCCTCCCCATCCTTTTGGTTTGTAGTTAAGCGTTGACCACTTGCTCCATCCAGGGACTCTTCTTGAACCCACTGTTGCTGTACACCATGGAGTCCCTCCTGGCTCTCAAGACCCCACACGACAAAGTAGAACTGCTCCGTAGAGTTTCCTTGGCTGTCATCGTTACCCTCTTTCTCCCACCTTGCCTCAGTCAGGTAGGTTCAACCTAACAGCCTTTTGGTTAGCAGCCAGCCACCTCCACCAGTGCTCCTGCTACTCAGTCCATAACAGCTTCCAAATCCTTGCTGTTGCTGGTTTCTCCTCAGAGTGAAGGGAAAGTAGAGCCTCGTGGACTGGGGTGGGGTCGGACACAAAGCAAGCTGTGGCAGTCAAGAGTCCACAACTATCAACTTGAGGAAGGGGTGGAGTCTGGTGTGTCCATCAGGCCACAGCCAATGAGGCCTCTCTGTGGGCATGGCTTTCTCCTGAGGATTCTGGGAACTCCTATCTTTCTCCATAGAGGTGGGACACACACACACACACACACACACACACACACACACGTGCTCTCTCTCTCTCTCTCTCTCTCTCTCTCTCTCTCTCTCTCTCTCTCTCTCTCTGCTTCATCTTCTGGCTGACAAGCCACATGGAGCTATGCTGATGGAGCCAGGGCCCTGGAGCTGGAAGAGCCACATCAAGACCCACGCCAGTGCTGAGATGCTTCCACCACCACTGGATCCACAAGCCTTTTCACCCACTGGCCTGTGATCTTCCTGCATTCAGCATCATTGCATGGCTGTGTGAGTCTAAAGAGGAATTTATGGACGAGTTTCAATATGTGGACTTATGGACTTGATCTGGACTGGGCTGTGATGTTTTCTTAATGTACAATTGCTCTTTGATATACAGTTCTCTCTTACACACATATGAGTCTCCCTGGGTTTGTTTCTCTCTTCATCCCAGACTAACACACAAGCCCTGACTTTGTTTCCTGTGTGGCTCAGGCTTTGTACACCCACGAGTCCCCAGGGCCCGGCCACAGGCCGAAGCCTCCCAGTAGCACAGAGGAGGCTGGATTGCAGCTACACCAGCCTCCGAGCTGGGAGCTATTTGCACTTGATGAGAAATTTCAAGTGGGAGCCATCTGAGTGTGTGCCTGTGTGAATGCAAGAGTGCATTTAGAGGGAACAAATGATTTATTATCTGGCCGCCACTAAGTCTCATTCAAAAAGGGAGGGGGCTTCTTTTTCCCAGGGATCATTAAAACCTTAAAGGGGTAGAACCCATTTGGTCTCCTAAGCCAGCCTGGAAGGGAGTCCCAGCCAACCGAGAGGCCCTCTCTGCTCCTTCAGCCCTTCCCTGAGTACAACAATATGTACAAACTGGCAAAGTGAACTTCAGACCACTTTGATGTAAGACAAAGAGGGAAAACTCCACCACAGTGCAAAGACTGTTTAACTCTTGTGTGCCCTTTCCGAAAGCACATTTAAGCCAACAGCCAAAGCTGGGCAATGGCTTGGGGAGAGCTAACTAATGAATAGGGACCGTGTCAGCTACTTGGACCCAGGTATTCGCTTGAGCAATAAAGAAGGGCCAGTCTCAGCTCCTGAGTCCCTTCCTCTGATTTAATGATATCATCCTAATACAAGATACCACCACCCACGTGTCAGTTTGTTGTAGGGTTATAAAAGTTCGAGTGCTTCTGGGATTTTGGAAGCTGTGCCACCAGTATTTCAAATACCAGCTGAGTCAGGCATGGTGGACAGGTTTCCTCAGAGCTGCCAGATTAAGACAGACTAGGAAGAAAGTTTTGGTGGTCAACTTCCCGTACGATCAACTGGGGCACACCAACGGTTGTGAGGGCAATGTAGGGCGGGCACTGGCATGTCCTGTTGTACGGGACGTCACCATGGGTCAGAGATAACACCACAGCAGAAACAACCAAGGCCACGGTCTGGGGAGCAGTTGTGGGCATCAGATTCTTAAGAAGAACTTTATATTCATCATATGCATTTAATCCTTCCAACGGCCCTACATGATCCATAGTAATCGCAAATGTTTCAAATGACTGAACAGACCCGGAGAAGGAAAGGGGTTTGTCTAGGATGCTATGGCCGACAAGGGGGATTGAAACGCAGCTTCCTGAGATACCAAACACCCTCCCTTGAACACGAAGCTGAGCTGTTTCTCATTCTCACAAACAGGCAACATGGACATGAGATGTTCTATGTAAGGATACGTGTGAGAAATCTGAAACGTATCCTTTTGAAGTCAGATCTTTTTAAAGTTCTAATTAGCGAGAAATGAGATGGTTCTAAAATGTTTTCACAAGACCCCCAAACAAAAAATCATATCATTGTGAATGAGGGGAGTACAGAGTAGAGACCCAAAATCCATCTACAAGCAATTGGACAGACCCTTACAGAGGGGACACAAGGAGAGACCAGCCAGTCAAGGTGCAGTATAGCACCGATGAAACATACAACTTTCCCCAAGTTCTTTAATGCTTGCTCCTCCCCCCCACCCCGTTATCATGACTCTAATTCTACCTTATAAATCCAACTAGACCAGAGAGCATCTACACGAGTACAGATAAAAATTGGAAACGCAGGGAACCCAGAACAGATAAATCCCGCAGGACTGATATTGAGAGTAGCCATACCAGGTGATAAGGGGAAGGTGGGGGGAGAAAGGGGTAACCAATCACAATGATATACATATAACCCCTTCCCAGGGGGTTCTACAACCAAAAAGTGGGTGAAGGGAGACAGTAGTCAGTGCAAGACAAGAAAAAATAATAATAATTTCTCAATTATCAATGGTTCATGAAGAGGGAGGGGAGGGAAGGGAGGGGAAAATGAGGAGCTGATTCCAAGGGCTCAAGTAAAAAGAAAATGTTTTGAAAATAGTGATGGCAACAAATGTGCTGGACACGATGGATGGATTGTGATGAGTTGTATGAGCCCCCAATAAAATGATTTTAAATAAATTAAATAAGATTAAATGTTTTCACAAAGGGTGAATGCTTCCATCACTTAACAACATTCCTAGCAAACATTCAGAAGGAATGACTTTTGCTTAAGCAAGAATTCCAGTCTGGAACTCAGAGGTAACAAGAAAGAGACATACCTGTAGGAGAGGGTGGGGTCCTCGTTCAATTCATACCAGTTCCTAAATCTTTTATGTTGCTGATTTTTCTTCTCTTGTAAGGCAAGATTCTTCTGATGCATCCTCCTTGTGAGTCAAGGCCGGCTCTCCTTTCTTCTGTCATGAGGAAGGAAGAGAAACCAATGAAAACATGTCTAAAATAAAATAAGTTTATATACAGGTATTGTAGAGGAGGCTGCCACCTCTTCTGCAGCCAGGCTGCTTAGGGGACAGGAATCCCAGGAGACAGATAGATGAACTAGCTCCCAAAGAAATGGAAATTAGCTAAAGTCTTCGGTCCTCATCCGTATAGTTAGGAGAGCATGGCTGAGAAGTTTAAAGGCATATGAGGTTTACTGCCATCAACAGAGGCTTACTGCCTTTGAATAGAGATCTTCGTACATAGTCTTAGTCTTCAAGTTCAAAAAAAATTTCCTCATAACCCTGTCTAGGTGTCTGGCCCGTTAAGGATAAGTTGTTGTCCCCAAGGATCATCCAAGTATGGAAGGCTATGTGTTCATAAATTGAATTGCTTCAGACAAAGAAGTAAGAACACTCAAAGACTGTAAGTAAGAGTCTAATTAATTATGATGTAACCATCCAATGGAATATTACCCAGTCATTATCTTAATGATGATGATGTAAACATTGAGCTATTACCAAGGAAAACCAACACACACACACAAAGAGAGAGAGTTGATCCTGACTCATAGGGCCTCTGTAAGACCAAATGGAATAGCCCTATGGGGTTTCCAATGCTCCAGTCTTTACAGACCCTGGAGGGTTGAACCATGAACTTGTGGTTAGCGGCTGAGTGATTAAGCACTGCACTACCAGAGCTCCTGTTTCCAAAGAAGCATGCCCACAACCTAGTCTAAAGTTTTTAAAAGACAGGTTAGAACACAATGTTTGTAACAAGCAATTTGGGGGAATGGGAGGATTAATCAAATGGTTAGCAGTATGGATTTTTTTTTGGTGGGGGTACAAAATTCACTGCCTTGGAGTCAAGGCCAACTGCCTCCTTTGAGTTTCTGAGACTGTAACTGTTGACTTAGAAAGCCCTGTCTTTTTCCCACGAAGCAGCTGGTGGTTTTGAACTGCCGGCCCCTGCAGATGGCAGCCCAATGCATAGCCACACCGCCACCAGGGCTCTTTGTGGTGCTATTTGGATGGATTTTAGCTTAGTTCTTCTTCCTTGTGACATTTGGCCTCCATTTTAATTTGTATAAGAGGGTTGTATTGAATGCTCAACTTTCAGGCCAAGTGATCGATCCCTCTGACCCTGCAATAGAGCTTCAATTTTCAGCATTCTGCTTCCTGATGACTATGGTTTACAGTGAGATCCCTAAGTTCATTTGGAGTCTCTACATAAATTCAGCCTTCCTTAAATTACTTCTGACTGTGTTAGTCCGGGTTGACTAGAGAAATAAATCCAGGAATCATCATATGTGTGTAGGAGAGAACTTTGTATCAATGAGCAATTTTACATTAATTAAACATCCCAGCCCAGTCCAGATCAAGGTCATGAGTTTGATATTACTCCATATGTCAATACTAGTCCATAAATTACTCTTTAGACTCACGCAGCCATGCAATGACGCTGGATGTAGGAAGATCACAGGCCAGTGGGTGGAATGTCTTGTGGATCCAGTGGTGGAAGCATCTCAGCACTTGCATGGGTCTTGATGTGGCTCTTTCAGCTCCAGGGTTCTGGCAGCAACAGTATAGCTCCATATAGCTTGTCAGCAGGAAGACGAAGCAGAGAGAGAGGGGGGTGGGGCGGTGTGTGTGTGTGTGTGTGTGTGTGTGTGTGTGTGTGTGACCTCTATGGAGGAAGATAGGAGTTCCCAGAATCCTCAGGAGAAGAAGGCCATGCCCACACAGAGGCTTCATTGGCTGTGGCCTGATTGACACCCTAGATTCCACCCCTTCCTCAAATTGATAGTAGACAGGCTAGACTTCACCCATTCACAAGTTGACAGGAGATTATATAACTGCCACACGGACTATTGACCAGGAATATGAAAAGCTGGCCCAGGAAGGGACAGTCTTGCCCTCAGACACTTGTCTGGGTGTGCCCCTGATGGAAATTGAAATGGTAAGGTTGGATGGTTATGAGTCTTCTACTGAATAAGAAGGTCAGCGGCCTTAGAACCAATCCTGTTTAATTCTAATCTACAATAGCAAACAGATACAAATTAGGGGCCCTCTCCAATTTCTGTAGTCCCACCTGCGACTGTGATGAATTGGTCTGCCACTGGGAAATTTTGTGGCCATTTCCTTCGTTTCCTTGTCCTATTGAAGTCTCCTCATGGCTGTGTAAATTCTGGATGCCATCATGGTCTCACACTGATGGTCTCCCTCTCCTAGATGATCCATGCCTGCCTTTGTCTCGTCAGTCCTATTTTAGAATTAATAAAGGGGTTTCTACACAATATATTTGAAGTGAGTGTTTCTTTTCTCCAGACCACCCCCAAGCGATTTAAAAGAAAAGATCATGCAAACAACTGTGTTCTATTCAAACTGGGTGTCCATAAGCCTAAACAACTGGGGAGACTTTTTGAGTCAAGAAGAACTGATTTCAAATCCTAGCTCAGCCATTTACTAAGTGACCTTCAGCACTGACTCTTCTTGAGCCTGAGTTTCTCTATCTGTCCCATGGCTTCGTGACACTGACATCATAACACTGTGATTGACTGATGCCACTCAATTCTGTTCTCCAAATCCATCCATGGCATGAGGCATTTTAGTTTCATTGCTATTCTTTAACAGTGCATAATAGTCCATCGTGTATATGGAACTAGACTTGAGTTTTGCTGTGTGTGTGTTTTTTTTCCTTTCTTCTCACGTTGTAAAAGTATATGTAACGCACACCACGGGGTTCTCAGTGGCTGAGTTTTGGGAAGTAGATTGCCAGACCTTTCTTCCAAAGTGTCCCTGAGTGGACTAGAACCTCCCAACATTCCGTTAGCAGCTGAGCAGTCACCATGTGCACTACCCAGGAACTCATGCCCATCACAGTTCCATGCGTACAAAGATGAGGCCTTTAATCCAAGAGGTGAGTTCAAACTTTTTCTTCTGTGTGGTAATCTAAAGAGAGAAAGATCGCAAAAAACCTATCACTTAACCAAGGAAACGGTGGTGCGCTGGTTAAACACTTGGCTGCTAACCAGAAGGTCAACCATTCACACCTACCCGCTGCCCTGGGAAAGGGGAGGTAACCTGCTTACATGAAGATGTCCGGTCTTGGAAATCCTATGGGAAAGTCCGACTCCATCCATAGGCGTACGATGAGTGGAATCAAGTTCGTGCCACTGGGTCTTTAACCTACAGGTGTACTGTGGGAGTTTTTACGGAACACCATTTAACTGAAGGCTAAGGCAGTGCTTTGCAGATTTCTGCTGGTGTTTGTGATGAGCAATTCCCAACCAGTGTGTGGAAATCATGAAGCACAATGGGACAGATCCCCTCAGCCATCTTGGCAAGGAGGCAGAGCTGGAGTGGCCAGAGCCTGTAGGCCTACTGCCTCCAACCAAAAGCATCCAGTTGCTTACCTCCCTAATGCTGCCCTGCCCCACAGGTGTGCCACAGGAACTGAGTCAGGAAGCTCTGCTGTCCCTGGTCAGCTGGCAAAGACGAGGCCGAAAATCATTTGATAGAGGTATGATTTGAGGTTTCAGAACATTTCCCCAAAGACCTGAGGAATCAAAATAGGTCACTAACACTCAATCATCCCTTAATAGCTATTAGAGTAGAATAAAAGTCTGAAATCCAGACCTGGAACTGCCACTAAATTATTGTTCAAACTCAATTAGCTGAGAAAGGGGAGCCCAGAGGAGAGAGGACATCAGCATTTGTCTTAGGCAGAATCTGTTGCTTTTGCCTTTCATTTCAAAGGAACTTTGTACAAATCCAGCCATCTTGATGGAGCCACATTGGCTGAAGGGTGAAGCAATAAGTAGAATTGAGTGATTAGTATAGAAATGACCTAAGTCTCAGCCTGCCCTGGAAATATTTTTGTTCTCAAGCACTGACCAACCTACTAGACAAACTGGTGCCTGCCCTTGCTATTGCTCACGTAGTTGTGTCTTAGCCCATCCCTGGAAGCTGTGTCAACCTGACTTGCTTCCAGACAAGGCCTCAGGGCCTTTTCCATGGAAAGGCCAAAACAGTGGGTACTGAACACAGGATTCAACTTAGTATTTTATCTTCAGATTATAAATATCCGTTATAAGAAGAACCATGGCAAGTTGTCTCACTCTCTGAGCCTCCATTTCCTCTTCTGTAACGTGGACATGGTAATACTCATGTCAAAAGGCAGCTGTGACCATGACAGAAGGAAATGTTTGTGAAGCGTTAGACGCAGACTGTCTAGTCAGTGAACGTCAACTCCTTTCCCTTCCTGGCCTTGGCCACAGCCTTCTCCACAGATGATCCTGAGTGAAGAGACACAAGTGACCAAGGAACTAGTGCTGACCAGACAAGTGGACAAGGAATCCTAGACAACAGTCTAGATGAATGCCCCATGCTTTCCCCAGAATGGGTCCTCGAGTAGAACGCTGACATCTCCGTAAGCAAGGAATTAAACCAAGCATCAAGCTATTGAGCTTTAAGCACTAGACTCAACAAAGGAGATAGCACCAATGATAATCTTACTACTTTGACACATATGTATCTTTTTAATTTAAAATCTGAGCTATTTCCATACATGGCAAGAAATAATTCATGTCACCATAGAAACGTACTCCCTTTTGTCTCTAGCATGGACATCAAAGCAAACTAGAGACCGAGAGCCCCCGAAGTGAATTTGAGCTTATGGTTATATAGAATGTCCATTTTTAATTATTATTGTTGTTATTGCCAAATGGGCTGACATTAGTTGTTTTAGCCCTGTATATATGTAGTTGAATCATCCTAAGTCATAACAACTAATATCTAAACCAGGTATCCTCAAACTACAGCCCGTGGGCCACAGGCGGCCCACCGAGGACATTTATCCGGCCTGCCAGGTGTTTTTGCCCCGTTTGTTTTTTTTATTTCAAAATAGGATATGTGCAGTGTGCACAGGAATTTGTACAAATTTGTACAGTCGGGCCCTCCCACATGTCTGAGGGACAGTGAACTGGCCCCGTTTAAAAAGTTTGAGGATCCCTGCTATAAACCACGAATGTGTAATGCGTATGTGTCAACTGCATGGATCGTTGCAAAGAATGGGAATTTCAGAACAGTTCATTGTGCTTGCATGGAACCTCTGCCTCAGCCAAGAGGCAGGCGTCCAAACAGAACGGTGGGGCCAGCGTGTGGTTTGAAATTCAAGAAAGATGTGTATCAGGGCATGTGTCCTTTCAAGGTACTTATCCAGTCTACGTGGAACACACAATCTGAAAATCTGTGTGATCGGAGGAAGGCGTCTGTACACAGATGGCCCAGACGTGCTTGCAGAGAGTGAGGAGGACCTGAGGCACGTACTGATGAAGATCCAAATTCTCTGTATGAAATACACCTCAACAACAAGAAAACAAGAATCCTCACAACTGGACGTCACGATAAGCAGCAACATAATAAATGGAGGAAATATTGAAGTTATCACAGGAGCCGCAGTTAAGAAATCAGAGGACATACTGCACGGGGCAAATCTGCTTCAAAGACCTCTTGAAGGAATTAAAAATCAAAGATGTCATTTTGAGGACTCACCTGACCTAAGCCACGGTCTTTTCGATGCATGGGGAAGCCGAAGACTGGAGAAGGAAGACTGGAGAAGAGCTGGTGTCTATAAATTATGGTGTCGATGGAGAATGGTGAGTAGACTACGGACTTCCAGAGGAATGAACAAATTTGACTTGGAAAAAGTACGCCCAAAATGTCCCTTAGGAGTGAGGATCACAAGACTTCTCCTCTCGTACTTTGGATGTGCTCTCAGGAGCGGCAGCGCAGTCCTAGAGAAGAGCATCATGCTTGGTAAGTAGAATATGTGTGCGAAAGAGAAAGATCCTTGAGGAGATGGACTGACCCAGTGGCTGCAGCAGTGGACCCAATATAACAGCAATGGGGAGGATGGTGCGGGATCGGGCAGGGGTTCCTGGTACACACAGGGTCACTGTGGGTTGAAACAGACTCGATGTCACCGAGCAACAACACATCAAGAAATGTAAAAATGCTTATTCTCTGTGGCCCATCAGTCTATTTCTGGGAATTGTCATAAGCAATAATTCAGTGGCTCGCATTAAAAATCTGGATATCAGCCAGTTAGCACGAGCAAAAGTTGGTGAGAAAGTACGCTAGAGTGCAGCTACTCATGGGAATATGGAGCCAGTAGGGAATGGGATTTTTCTGAATATAGAGCATGGGAAATGCCTATAATATAATGTTAGCAGAAGAAAAGAAGGACGCCAGCATTATCAGTAGCCTCACTACTGAAAGCGCAAGGTGTGCACATCCCACCATGCTCACTAGCGGGTGACAAGCATCAGCATAGATACACTGCCCAGCTGGAAACAGATGCAGGCTTTGATTTCCCACAGCACCATTCCTTACCACCAGCTACTTCTTCTGTGGCGTCCCATCTCTCCTAACCATCCAGAGTTAGGTCAAAACATCCCTGGCCACCCAGGGCCAGGTCATCAGCACCAGCCAAAGGCTCAAGAATCTACACAACTCCCTGTACTTCATCAATCAGGCGGCCTCTTCCTCTCACCTCCACAGTCTAGGTCTGACATAGAAGGATCCTGTCCTTCATCCACTGCCCAGCAATCTGCCTTTGTCATCAGCTACCCAGCACTGAGTCTTCACAAATCAACTGCTTACAGAACCAATCTCTGCCCTCCAGCCAACCAAAGACAGCTCCTTTGAATTAAGACTCGGTCCTTATGACTGGCTGGGCAGCCCTCCTCTGAATTAGCCACCCCAAGCCAAGTCAGACGCCCATTGCCCTCTCCTTCTCTATGGCAGTGAACAAAATCTATATACTCACTTATTATAACCCAGAAGGACACACACAAGGCCAGGGAACATTCCCAGCAGGGTGCCCCTCTTGTCTCCAGGAATACCCAAAAATTCACGGCCATCCAGTCGATGCTGACTCATAGCGACCCAACAGGACGGACTCATAGCGACCCAACAGGACGGACTCATAGGGACCCAGTAGAACTGGCCCTGTGAGTTTTCAACACTGTAATTCTTTATTCTTTCTCTTTCGGAGCATCTGGTGGTTCTGAACTACAGACCTTGCCATTAGCAGCACAACGCAGCTCCTGACCACTACACCACCAGGCCTCCTAGCCAGCAATAAGAAGACCATTCCATTCATGGAAGGTCTCACAAATCCAGGAGGCCCCAAAAAAGGAGGCCCCAAGGTCCAGGACCCCTCATCAGTGAGACCTCAATGAGTATACTCGACTGAGGCCTTAACCCACACTTCCAGATGGGCCTGAACAATGCAACATGACTTCTCCAGGCCCCTCCATCCCTGAGGCTAGGCCCCAGGTTTGGGACCTGCCCAGCCACTACTTGCCAGTCTACTTTTGAAAGACAAAGAGCACCTGAGAAGCTCAGGCTATTTTCAGAAACCAAATGCAAAAGGCCAAAGCGAGCTCTTTGTCCCCAAAGGAAAATTAGTAACTATAAATATGCTTGTCATTCTATTTTTTGGAAGAAGATATCAAATAAAAATAGTAGGCGGAACTATGCCAAAATGTCAAGAGCGATTTCCTTTTAGTGATAAAACTACTGTAAGTTTTCCCTTCTCTTCGCTTTTTTCTTCTAAATGTTAGTTTTAGAATTGGAGTTGTAGTTACCTAGAGTAGAGTGTACTGATCTCAGATGTACAGTTCAATGAATGTTGACAAATGCTCGTGGGAAAATGGAATTAAAAAACAACTTTGTTTTTCCGTGAGCCTGTGAAGCCCCTTCGTACATAAAGAGCTCAACCAATTTCCCTAGCACCCTCTTCTTACCTAGACACCTCCCTGCCCAGCAGCTAGCATATTTCTGATTCCAGTCCTCTTGTTCCGTCCGTACGTGAGCATCGTATGATTGAGAAAAGGCATATAACCTTTTGTCATGTGTGCCTGCGAGCCTTCACTCAAAATGCTGTGTTTAAGATTCCTTCACATTTGGGGCTTCCTATTTATTGCTGGATAGTATTCCATCATATATGCATAACACATTGCTTATTTTATTTTGGAGAAATTCATTTCTTTGGGATAAATATATAAGAGAGGAATTGCCGGATGGTTTTATATAGTGATTTACATAATATATTATATACTATCTATAACATGTTGTATATTATTTCATACAATTTAGCTCTCTATATAATATAGATGTAATGTATATATAATATCTATCGAGATGGAAATTGTTCCACGTACACTTTAGCATTTGATATTGGTATTATTTCCTGGTTAATTTTTGCTGCTCTCGTGGTGTGTGGTGAACTCTCATTAGAGTGACTCAGTGTTGAATAATTGTTTCATCTGCTTATATGCTATGATTGTATCTTCTTTATTGAAGTGTTTATACAACTCTTCTTTCAACTTTGCTTCTGAGTCACCAAGCAAAGATGAAAGAACAGAACTTGGTCATGTCTGGCTCCAAGCTACTCGAAGGCAACCACCCCATTGGGCCCAATCAATGTGCATCAGGTATGGTGGTTCCAAAGTGAACCAGGAGCTGCTACTGAAAGTTGGGTGGCTGGATCTAGATGACCAAAAAAAAAACTGCCCACCACATCTCCCTTCTCCCTAAGGCCTCAAGGCCACAACCATCCTTCAAGGCCTAATTTAAACGCTTCTTTCATGGAATTTTTTTCTGTCCCCTCCTGACTCTACCACAGTAATTGGTTTTATTTATTCAGAGACAATTATACTGCAAATTATTGTCATGATTTGTGCACTTGGACCGCTTGACCCTTGACACACAATAACTTTTCAAAGATCAGAGTTCCTATCGGAACCTAACACAGTGACTGATGCATGACAGGCACACATTCAGCCAACAAATACTTAATAGCGCATCTTTGGTGTGACAAGTCCCGTGTTGAAGGACGGCAGGCAATGGAGGAAAAAAGGTACATCCACTGCCCTCACTACGCTTGTAATTTTATGGGGGATGGAGGTAATGGAACAAAGGGTTTGCCCTCCAATTTAATCAAAAGATTGGTGGTTCAAATCCACCCAGTAGAGCCTTCAAAGAAAGGTGTCAGTAACTATGGAGTTGATTCCAACCCAGGGCAATCCTACGTGTACAGAACAGAACTGTTCCATAGAACTTTCTCAGCTGTGAAATAACCAGGTCTGACTTCAGAGATGTCTCTGGATGGGTTTGAACTGTCAACCTTTGACTAGTAGCCAAATGTTTAACAATTTATGCTGACCATTGGAGACCCTATGATGTGCAATTCTACTCTGACACACATGGGGTCGCCATGAGTTAGAATTGACTCAACCAGCAGCTTTATACAAAACTGCCAATAACGGCACAGAGTGGTGAGTCCTCTGATAGGGGAGGGTTGGAAGTACAGAGTTTACTAAGTTCTTAATGTCAACCAGCTCCTGAGACTTGAAGCATGTACCACCAAGTGAGGGAGAGTTTGTAACATTGCGTGAAATATGAATTGTGTAAATTAAAATCTACCAAATGCACAGGAATAGTGAACACAGCCTTCCGAGAAAAGATGGAGGTACTGAAGAAACATCCTGCCCATTGTTGAAGAAGGACAGCCAGAATAGGAGGCCTGTTAACATAGGGGATTATTCTGTGGACTGCTAGCTGAAAAACCAATGCTCGTAGAAGCAGCAATCAAGAGAGCAAAAGATGTGTTTCAATGGGCAAATCTGCTGCACAAGACCTCTTCGGAGAATTGAAGAGCTAGGATGTTATTTTGAGGACTAAGGTGCATCTGACCCCAAACATGGTATTTTCCATCGCCTCAGATGCCATGTGAAAGTTGGACATTTCCTCCTCTTCGCCGTCTTCCCCGGCCCTCTGCTGCTGCAGCCATGAAGGTCGAGCTGTGCAGCTTCAGCGGCTACAAGATTTACCCTGGGCACGGGCGGCGCTACGCCATGACCGACGGAAAGGTTTTCCAGTTACTGAATGCAAAATGTGAGTCGGCATTCCTTTCCCAGAGGAACCCTCGGCAGAGAAACTGGACTGTCCTCTGCAGGAGGAAGCACAAGAAGGGGCATCGGAAGAAATTCAAAAGAAAAGAACCGCCATGCAGTCAAATTCCAGAGGGCCATCACTGGTGCATCTCTTGCTGATATCATGGCCAAGAGGAATCAGAAGCCTGAGGGTAGAAAGGCCCAGCGAGGACAGGCCATAAGGGCTGCCAAGGAAGCAAAAAAGGCAAAGCAAGCTTCTAAAAAGACAGCAATGGCTGCTACTAAGGCCCCCACCAAGGCAGCACCTAAGCAAAAGATTGTGAAGCCCGTGAAAGTGTCCGCTCCCCGGGTTGGTGGAAAACACTAAGTCGGCAGCAGAGAATTTCTAATAAAGATGCAACTATAAAAATAATTTTTTTAATTGGACATTAAAAAAGGAAGACCAATGAAGAATTGATGCGTTTAAATAGTGGTGCTGGAGAAGAACATTGAATCTGTCTTGAAGTACAGCCAGAGTGCTCCTTAGAGGGAAAGATGAGAGAGACTTCATCTTACATGCATACTTTGGACATGTTGTCAGGAGAAACCAGTCCCTGGGGAAGGACATCATGCTTGAGAAAGTGGAGGGGCAACGAAAAAGAGGAAAGCCCTCACCAAGATGCACCAACACTGTGCGCTCCTGCAGAGGAACATTGTGAGGATGGCACAGACCTGGGGAGTGCTTCGTTCTGTTGTGCAAAGAGGCCTATGGGTTGGAAGCAACTCGATAGCACTTAACCATGCTTTTCACGCTTGGAAACCCACCAGGGCAGCTCGACTGTGTCCTAGAGGGTCGCTGTGAGTCAGAATGGACTCGGTGGCAGTGCCTTTGGTTTTAAGCTGCCAGCCGGAATGCTCTAAGGAGCAAAAATGGAGAGGCTTTGGCTCACTTATGTTGGCTACATCATCAGGAAAGAGCAATCACTAGGGGAAAAGAGACTTCACGGGATGGCTAAGGTCAAGGGTCAGTGAAAATGAGAGAACCCTTCCATGAGGGGTTGGATGCAGGAGCCATAAAAATGGGCTGGCACATACCCACCAGCACGAAGACGGCCCCGGACCAGGCCACGTTCGCTGGTCCTCGAGAGGTCTCCATGAGGGAGAGCCTCCTGGACCACAACTGACAAGCACAGCTCCTTTTAGAGCGGAGCAAGGCAGGCCCCCGTGTTTTACCGCTGGTATGCTTGCCTCTGCCTGCGAAAGCCGTCGAAGCTGCTGCTGCTGCTGCTGCTACTGATGATGATGATGATGATGATGCTGTTACTGCTGCTGCTGCTGCTGCTGATGCTGCTGCTGCTGCTGCTGCTGCTGCTGCTGATGATGATGATGATGATGCCGTCGGGCCAGTTCCGACTCACGGGGATCCTCGGTACAACAGAACCAAACCTGTGCATCTGTTCTTCTGGCTGAACCACTCTGTCGACCCATCTTGTTGAGGGGCTTCGTCGTTTCTGTTGTTCCCGCCCCCCTACTGTCCCAGGCATGACGCTCTTCTTCACGGATTGCTCTCTCCGGATAACACGTCCCAAGTGCATGAGACCAAGTCTTGCCATCCTGGCAAAGTTACTCCTACCTTTTTGGGGTTCTTGTTAGTTTAAGTGGGACAGGAGACGTCTAGGAAGATAGGGAGCAAGAGACCCCAGCAAGAGTAAACACCAGTGCCCAGCCGCTGGGCCAGAGGATGTCCTGTCGTGGGTTGTAGCGTTTCACTCTCTGGCACATGTGGGGACCAGGGAGGAGGGAGGAATTGGAGGGAAGGAGTGGAAACGGGGTGGCTACTGATTGCGAAGAGAAATAGAGGCATTTATTTCTAAATGATGACCCTTTATCTTCCTACCCCAGGCCTATTTGCTGACAAGCCATGGTGTCAGAATGTGTGGATCCAGGAAAGGGAGGCCCGCGCTCCAGCCACACATTAGGCCTTGATCTTGTCTCTTCTGGAATTGAGGAGGCTTCCCAGTAAGCAATCAGCCTCCTAATGGGCAAGAGGCACCTCTGGGGACGGGCACTTGACAGGGCTTGTCAAAACTGTCAGGCAAGGAGCACTGCGTCTTTGTCATGCTCTGCTGCTCCCATGGGCGGCCCAGGCGGGCCCGGAGGACGAGCCTGAAGCCACCGGGAGGAAGGAGCTGCTCAGACAGGAGCGGGCATGAGTAAAGCCACCAGGTGAGAGATGTCCGCCATGAATCCAGGCCGTGGGTCTGGGAGGCTGTGTGAACAGCCTGTGGGGGGAATCAATAGAGTGAAGGAGGCTCGCTCGCAGACTCTCTCTCTCTCCAGGCAGCCATGGATTAAAATTGCCTGAGAAATCCAGCAGGTGGTCATCGGCTCTCTGGCAGATAAAAGTTATCCGAGGGCAGACTTCTCCTGGCGCTGCTACATCGTCCTCCTCAGCTCCTGACACGGAAACCTGGACTGATAAAAATCAGCTGCATTGTGGAAACACGTCACCCCTGAAAGAAAAACGGGTCCACTGACTGAGTGAAGCACTTCTGAGGCGCCATGGGCTAGAGGGGAGACTAGGGCAGGGCTGGGCGTGTGGTATTCGGGACCCAGGGGCATAGGCATGAACCCCTGACTCTGTGCCTTTAACTCCCTGGGAAGGGCAAAAGCCAGGACATGATGTTCCTATGCCTCTCATCTGACTCCTGTTTTATTCTAAACCAAGAAGACAAGGGGGTCTCAGGGAAGGCTGAAGAAAAGGTTCCCTGGTCCCAGGATCGAGGGACCCAATCCTTCAGGACTTGACAAACATGGACAGAGTCGAAGAAAGAGCACCCCAAGATACAAACAAACCCCTTACTGTTTTCCTCACTACACAACTCCCCCATCAACATCCACCCCCAACCCCAAGGAGTCTGTCCTGAAGGGAAACATGTTTCCGTCAGACTCTAAAACCTGCCTCCCACTCATTCTGGGTTTGGGAGGGGAGCTAACGCTGCTGGCTGATGACCTGAAATTACCTGCCTCAGAGACAGCGCCTCCCAAGGTGCACACTGTTGTCGAGAACCCTCCCCCGACAGGCACGCACGCTGAGCACTTCCAGAAGATTCTGCAACCGGGGGGCGAGGCTGCAGCTTGGGTTCCCACCAGCTAGCTCTCGAGCACACACATACACACAGCGCACCCCCCAAACCGTACCACAGAAGACACAGCTGCTTGTGGGCTTCTAATTACTTCCCTGTCTAATTCATGCTAACACAGCAATTAGTGATAAAGCTCAAAACACTCATACACATTAGCCTGACGACATTTAATTATGACACGAGATGTACTGCACTTCGCGAGGTATGCAGCTCAGCAAGCAACCAAAAAAAAAAAATCTACATGTATGGCCCGTCTTCACAACCAACTCAGAAACATCCAGGGATACCAAGAGAGCCCCCGCTCTTCTGCCATGTGAAAGAAAATGTTGTGGGGCTGCATTTTTGTGGGGACCCACTACTTCCAGGCTCTGACGACAAACCTGGCTCCTCACACACACCCTGCCCTCGTGCCCCACCCCTGGTCCGTTCAAAAGATGGAGCTAGGGCTTGGGGAGGTCCTTTAAATCATGATAACAATTGGTAAGGTTGGTCCTTGAATTGTTGCTCCATGCATCTGTTCATCCATTCTCGTTTCTGGTACCTTAGATGTCAGTGGCGGCAGTCTCTTAGATGTAAGAGGGGGTGGGGGTGGGGGGCGGGGAGATGTGACATTCTTAGCTCCGACTGCCCGTGAGCTGTGCCATTTCTTTTTGGTTTACATTGGGGCCTGTTCATAGGACGTGATTAATAATAGCTCGGTGGCACTGCCCAAAAGCTCATAAATCTGGCCATCCACGATGTAATTGACACAGTGCTTGTCTGGCAGAGAGATACCTGCAGCGCTTGCTTATCTCAGGCTAATCCCCCAGCGGGCATTTGAAGCAGCTGATTATGCAAGGCACAGTTGCTGACAGGACAGTTTGGGGGTCTGTTCCTTATAGCACCCAATTAGCCGCCACAAAAAGCCCTGCTCCCCTTGATCAACCTTGACCAGGTGCTGAATCCCGACAGAGCGAACAAGGGCTGCTAGAGACATTCCACGGGCACATCCGGGACTTAAAGCGTGGGCTTCACAAGGAGGCAGTCCTGAGGTAGAAACCCCAAGCTCTGCATGGTGTCCAGATCGCTTTAGACTCGCTCTTAGTTCAACCTTTCTTGCCCTTCTACCCACTCCCTCCTCTCTTCCAGTTGATGATGAATCTCGACTTGCCGTAAGAAAACCTAGAAGCTCCACATCAGTTTCTATATAAACTTGAAAACTTTGTTGTGATGGACTCAGCCCTGCCTCGTGGCAATGTTATTCAGAACAAAACAGAACAAAGCCTGGCCAACCTACGGGACTCGTCTCCCAACACTGTATCCACCAAGATACTGCTGTGCTGCACCAGTTCACGGGCGCTACGCTTCCGAAGTTCCGCCCAGAGCTTTCTCCTACTAGTCTGTCTGCATCGGGAAGCTCCCCAGAAGCCTGTCCACCAGGGATGACTCTGTGGGCGTTTGAAAGACCAGAGGAAGACTTCTCGAATCACAGGAACGTGCAAGTCACCACAGTGAAGCCAAACTGACAGGTGGATGGTGGCGAAGGATGCTTTCGCCCGCGTCCCTCTAGATTCCTACCATGTCCCCATTCCTCCAGGGGAAAAAAAAACTTTGAAAACACTACTGACTTCGCATGGTAGCAAGTGTGAAGATTAAAGATTACATAATGAACACGTTGTAAAGCCCTTTGAAAGCCTAAAATGCTGCCGGGGTAATTATAATCATTGCTATTAATCACCTCAGTTCCTCACATACAGTAAACACGCGATAATAAAGAGAGGACTCTTAAATGCAGCCTCAGCAACAAGACTCGTTTATTACAATGCCATTCGCTGGGATTCCATTACAGCTCTAAGACGTTACTCTCATCTAGCACTTTTCACGGGAGAATGTCAAAGTGTTGTACAAGCACGGACCCTAATTACACTAATCCGCACAACACAACTCGGGGAGCCTCGGGGAAAGGCCACTTCCAGTTGCAGTAACTTGCCGTCTAAGCAGATCCCGTCCAGGTCTTGGAAGGTCTCCCTGTGGAAGAGATGCATCTAGAAACTCCCCAAATCTGAAGAGGTTGCTAAGGGAGTCCTACAATTGCTCTTAACAGGACACAAACACAATTAAAGTCAAGTGACAGACACACACACACATGCACACACATACACATGGTGAGGGGGCGGGGAGCAGTGGTGGTTCCATGGCAGAATTCTCACCTTCCATAAGAGAGCCAGCCTCAATTCCTGAGCAATGCTTCAAGGACAGCTGCCCCTGGTTCGTCAGGAGGGTCTTTCATGTGGCTGGGCTACTGAATTGCTTTCAGCAGCGCTTCCAGGCTAAGACTAAGAAGAAAGACCTGGCGATCTACTTCTTAAAATCAGCCCTTGAAAATCCCATGGCTGGCACTGGCCCAGTGCACCACGGATTGTGAGGTTGGCACAGGACTGGGCAGCATCTAGTTCGACTGTGCCTGGGGTTGGCCGAACCAGGCATGGACCAGTGGCCAACTTAATTTCCGTTATTAGCAACCAAAGAAAACACATGTACTACTTGGATATTTTTCTCTGAGTGGGGATTATGCACCCCATGCCTTACAAGTTCGTGCCAGTGGCTTTGCCCCTCCTCTTTCTTCCACGATTTGTGTTTGCCATCAAGCAGAGCCTGACAGAAAATCTCAGAGTCTTCCAATGACAACATTGCCGGCCTGAAAGATTTCATATAACGAGGCTCACTAAGGATAGCAAATGAGCGAATGTATTGAGAAATACAATGAAAAATAAAAGTTGTCAACATCTTTCCCACTTAGCACGCGCCTGGAAAGAGCCCCCGCTTCACGTAAGTCTGATACAATATTGACGACATTTCTTCTAACAGTTGGTTGTACACTTGCTGACAGGAAAGGGTGATTTCAACTTTAAGAATAATTCTGTTGTGAACAAAGAAGTGCCTGACCCAAGCCATGGTATTTTCGATCTCCTCATATGCATGGGAAAGTCGGACTTGGAATAAGGTAGACCTAAGAAGAATCTATGCATTTGGATTGTCGTGCTGGAGGAGAATATATCAAGTACCAGGGCCTCTACAAGGACAAACCAATGCATCTTGGAAGAAGTATAACCAGAGTGGTCCTTCCAGGCAGTGATGGTAAGGCTTTGTCCTCCTTTGTCAGGAGAGACCAGTCCCTGGAGAAGGACATCATGCTTGATAAAGTGGAGGCGCAGCTTACAAGAGGAAGGCCCTCAAGGAGATGGTGACACGGTGGCTGCAACATCGGACCTGGGCATAGGAACAATTGAGAGGCTGGCGCAGGACCATGCGGTGGTTTGTTCCATTGTGTGTAGCGTCGCTAGGAGTCGGAACGGCCCCACGGGCACCCAAAACAAGCACAAAGTTCCCTAATAAACCTCCTCAATCATAAAAGAAAAAGAAGCATTCTGTTGCACATCCAACGGAACAGGATGAAGGTGCTCACCCTCCTGAGGCAGCACAGCCTCTGGAAAGTGCTCGTGGCGATCTGCTCGGTGGAGTCCCCACACCCTGCAGTGTGTGCAAGATGACCTACTGGGATGCCGAAAGGATGTGGGGGCGCGTGTGTTCTCTAGTTGTGAACTCATTTCTTTTACTTGGTCAAAAGAGTTCGTTTGCTATTGTTGGCGGTGGTCGAGTCACTCCTGACTCGTGGGAGCACCTTCCACGTTGGAGCCAAATGCTGCCCGAGCCTAGACCGCCGGCAGCAGGGGTTGAAAATCAGACCATGGGGATCCTTGGGGTTCCATCGGTTCAATTTCAGTAGTTCACCAGGCCTCTCACCCCATTCACTTTCACTCAAGCTTAGCCAAAAGGCTGAGAAGCGATCTCCCCGTTCACTTTCACTAATATGTTACAGAATTTGAGAGCTGGGGAAAACGGGTGGATTTAGGTCATTTATAATGTACTTCCTCATCCATACTAGAAATCTTTATCAGGGAGAGGGCAACACACGTTTACCTACTAGGATCTGTTGAAGTCCCTGGAATGAAAGTGATATCTCAAACTGAGTCCTGATTTCAAGACTCGCCCACACAACAATTTAAAACAACATTCAGCTCCCTCCAGCGTTCTGACTGCACATGCTGCTGACCAAAGTGGGTTCTGAAGCATCTTCCAAAACCAAAGATCCTTAGCTCAAAGTAGCTCTGCTTTGTGTAAATAATGAAATCGCAGACTATTCTTGGGGACAAATTGCCCTCCCAAAAGATCTCGCTCCCGTGCTGGGGTCAGATGTCACCCTGGACATTCCAGCTTGCCCAACATTCACCCACTGCCTGCCCCTTAGAAGGGCCTGCTCCTCCTGGAGTGTCTTATCTACCAAGTTGAAATTCCTGCCCTCTGATATCAGAGTAGCAACCTGCAAGAGAGAAAGAGCACAGCAGGGCCCCTGGGGAACAGGCCAGCGGCCCACCAGCTCCTCAGGCAGAGGTGAACGGTAAAATGAACAGTGTTTCCCAGCATGCCAATGTCCATCTTTGGCATTAAACTGTCCAATAGAAACATAATGCAAGCCAACTGTGTAATTTTAAATGTTCTAGTATCTGCACTATGAAAAAAATTTTTTTTAACATTTTATTAGGGGCTCATACAACTCTTATCACAATCCATCCATACATCAATTGTATGAAGCACATCTGTACATTCTTTGCCCTCATCATTTTCAAAGCATTTGCTCTCCTGAAAATTTTTTTAAAACAAGAAAGGAATTCACCTGAGTGCTATCTTTCCTTTAACCCAATAGATCCAAAACTATCCCATTTCAACACATAATTAATACAAGTATAAATAAGATTTCTAAGTTGCTTTGTCTTTTAAAAAATGCTTTTTGAAACCATTTTATTAGCACATAACTCACGAATCATATCATTCAATAGTTCAACTATATCAAGAAGACGTGTACAGCAGTGAGGATTGGTTTGGGGTTTCATTTGAGCTCTTCTAAATCTGCTGAGCATTTTGCATTTACCACACACCTCCATTTGTGCTGCACGGAGACCCACATATCAAGTATTCTATAGCCACGTTTTGCATGGCGCCGCTGGTGTGGTTGTTGCGCATTGGGAGGCTAACCGCAAGTCCAGCAGTTCAAAATCACCAGCCACTCCTGGGGAGAGCAATGACGTTCTCTACTCCAATAAACAATTGCCATTTGGAAACCCACAGGGGAAGTTCTACTCTGTCTTATAGAGCCTCCATGAGTCCACAGCAACTCGATGGCAGGGAGTGTTTTGGTTTGGTATAGAGAGAAGAAGACAGATCTGTGGAATCTACAGCACGAGGAACTAAAACAGCTGCATTGTCTGGGCCCCAGAACCTCTGCTGCAAGAGTCCTCAAGGCAAAAATGAAGAAAGGGAAGGGGAAGCTCATGCTCCACTGCAGGCAGAAAGAACCAGAGGAGACCTAGGACCGAAGGAGCGAGTGTCAATAACTCAGCCTTCTTCAAACCAAGGTCCTCACAACCAGGCCAATAAGCAACACCACCATGAACGGAGACAGACTGGGCACTGCCAAGGATGTCGTCGTACTTGGACCCACAATCAGCACCCATGAAGACTTGTCAAGAAATCAAATGACGGATAGCATTAGACTGATCTATTTAAGATCTATTTAAACTGTTAATGAGCAAAGATGTCACTTTGAAGACTGAGGGGTGCCTGGCCCAAGCTGTGATGTTTTCAATCATCTCAGATGCGCGGGCAAGCTGGCAACAGAAGGTGGAAGACTCGATGCCTTGGCATGGTGGTGTCAGCGCAGATCAGCTCTACCCTGGGCTGCCAGAGGGCACGAATACGTCTGCGCGGGAAGAGAGTGGTCGAGACTTCCCTTCGTGTACTTTGGACAGGTCATCAGCAGAGCCCAGTCCCTGGAGAAGACCAGCATCCTGGGGAAAGTAGAGGGACAGTGGACAAAAGGAAGCCCTCAGCAAGACGGATTGGCTCAATGCTGCAACAACGGGCTCACACATAGGAACGATTGTGAAGATGGTGCAGACCAGGTGGGGGTTTGTTCTGTTGTACATAGGGCCACTAGGAGTCAAAAATAGACTGGACAGACCCTGACAACAGCAGAGCAGCATAAGACTTATTGCAAATATCATAATAAAATAATGTAATCGTAGTTAGCATGCAGGAATATTCACTATATGCCAACCTCTAGTCTGTGTGTTTGCCCTATAGCAACTTATTTAATACTCCAACAACCCTGAATAGGAGATGCACTAGAGTTAGACCCACCCACTGATGAGAAAACAACCACAGAAAGTGATGGGCACAGGCAACAAATGTGCTTGACACAATGGATGGATGGATGGATTGTGATAAGAGTTGTATAAGCCCCCAATAAAATGATTTTTTTTAAAGAAAAAGAAAGTGATGGGCCCAAGTCACTCAGCCAGTGAGTAGCAGAGTTGAAATTAAAACCCAGTAGCATTCTCATCCATAAAAAGAAATGAGTCCCTGTGCGTGCTACAGCAGGGTGGAGCTTGGAACACTACACTGGGGGCAATATGTCAGTCACAAAGGGACAATTACTGTACAGTCCATCTACATGACAGAGATCAATATACAGAAACCAACACTTATTGGTGAGAGGGGTGAAGAGGAATCTTTGCTCAGGGCGGGGGCGCTGAGTTTCTGTTACTGGTGAAGACACTTGGAAACAGAGGTGATGGTTGTTCGACATCACAAATAGAATGGATGTCGCTGGGTCACCCCCGTCAAAGATGCTGGAGGAGCAGACACTGGGTTAGATACGTGTCTGGAGCCCCATGAAATCGTCGTTGTAACGAGAACTGCCGAGGAGGAAGGAATGGAAGTCATTGCTAAAGGGGTACCATTACGGCTCGAGATGATAACATACCTTGGAAGTAGGCCGTGGTGATGCTTGTCCGGCATTATAACGTAGCCAACGCCACTGAAAGGAGCCCTGGTGGTGGAGTGGATTCCGCATGGAGCGGCCAACTGAAAGCTGCCCCCTGGGGGGAAGAGGAGGCCTCCTCCTGCAAAGACGGAAGCTCACGTGGCAATTCTACTCCGTGCAATGGGCTCACTATGGGTCAGAACTGACAGTGGGTTGATTTGGGGAAAGGTTACTGAAATGTACATTTACACATCATTGCGATAGCAAATGTCGTTATAGTTTATCATGTTAAAAATATTTTTTTAACAAACAAAACAGCCAGAGCCATGCCTCCAGAACCTGTGCCATTGACCAGTGCCCTTCATGTCTTTCTTTCCTCAGCTGTCAGTATTCTCTGGGCATCCCCATCGGCTGTGGAGAGTCTGCATGGCTCACGATCCAAGGAAACTTTAACACGATGCCTCCTGGCTCACTGCAGGGGCAGCGTTACCCTTTGGAATGAGCGAGGCCCACCCATAGGAAGAGAGCACTAGGCAACAGCCAGGGTACTCAGTGGTGTAGGGAGCTAAGCATCGGACTGGTAACCTCGAGGTCAGGAGTTGGAAACCACCAGCCGCTCCACGGGAGGAAGATGAGGCTTTCTACTCCCATAAAGAGTCTCAGCCTCAGAAACCCACAGCAACACGTCTCCCCTGTCCTGTGGGGCTGCTGTGAGTTAGACTTGACTCAAGGACAATGAGTAGGACTTGGAGTTCAGAATGGCTCCAGGAGCCAGTGCCATCATGCTGAAGGAAGTCTACCAGTAGTATAAGACACTCAGACAGGCGACCAGCCTCACCAAGGAAATGCCGGCAGTCCAGAGTTCTGGCCCAAGAGAACATCGGCACGACACTAGCCCACACACAGCCCAAGCAGGCTCTGGGGCACCAGCATCAACTCCAGGTGAGGCCCTCAGAGCACCGAAGGAGGGAAAGGACACCCCAAGGAAACTAGCTCTAACTTCCAAGGAAAAAACCAGTTGTCATCAAGTCCATTCCAACTGCTGGCAACTCCATCTACGTCAGAGCAGAACTGCGCTGCACAGAGTTTTTGAGGCTCATGCAGAAGATGGTGGACAGGCCTTTCTCGCAGGAGCCTTTGGGTAGATAACCTTTAGGTTAAGAGTCGAGGGTATTTGCCCCACCCACGGACTCCCTGGCTGCAGGATGAGAAAGGGCAACTGAGCTGGCAGAATGTACTGGACAAGGAAAGACAGTAAGCCCTGCAGACCCTCAGGTTCAATGTATGGATATGAATTAGAACTGTGTTAGCTATGGTGTCAGACACATGTTAAGTCTCTCTGGAGATGAGACATGCTGCTCCAAAAGATTCTGGGCTGATTGTATCAAGAGCACTACTTAAAAAGAAAAGAAACCAAACTTGACCTTCAGTTACCATGGGTGAAGGAGGAAGAGTTTTTGCTTAGGCACTGAGTTCATTTGAATGGTGGTGGAACCATTTGGAGAGGGATATCAATCATGGTTTCACAACATGAGTATAGTCATGGCACTGAATTATACATGTCAAGGTTGTTCAATCGGTAAATGTTTTGTTGTGCATACTTTTTGCCCAAACTGAAAAATTAAAATTGCATGAATAACAATGATCAGGGGCCCTCAAACTTTTTAAACAGGGGGCCAGTTCACTGTCCCTCACACCCGATGGAGGGCCGGACTATAGTTTTAAAAAAAAACTATGAGCAAATTCCTATGCACACTGCACATATCTTATTTTGAAGTAAAAAACAAAATGGGGCAAAAACACCCAGCAGGCCGGATAAAGGTCCTGGGGTGAGGGGGGCGGGGGCGCATGTGGCCCACAGGCCATAGTTTGAGGACACCTGACAATGAGTAAGGGGGAAAAGAAGTTGTTCTAAGATTGACTGTGATAAAGATGGAATAACTCTTCTTGATATGGTTGAACTCTGAATTGTGTGATATGTGGATGAAGTGCCAATAAAACTGTTTTTAAAAAGAAGAAAGATTCTGGGCTGCTGCCTCCGGCCATCAAACCCAGGATGTGGCTGGAAAAAGCCCGAACAAGTGCCCCTTGGCCGACAGAGGAAGGCTGCCAGCATACTTTTCCATCATCCTCTGTGCTCTGCTTAGAAGCCTTGTTCATCAGAGACAGCAAGAAGTCCCCGACGCCATGGCTGTCCCCTGTGGATGAAGAAACCGCATCTAGACTCCGGCGAAAATAGAGTTAGTTCCAACGCAGGGCCTCAGCCAGAGAACTCGGGACACTCTGTTTGCATAAGCTAAGTGATGGAAATCAGGTCCGGCACTGTTAATTAACATCACAAGAGTCAGCGAGTATAAGTTACCCTTTAAAACCTAGAGAAGCTGACCTGGCCTGGGTACCGCGTCTATATCACCTGGGCAAAATTTCACTTCTCATTATCATGTTAGTTCCACAGAAGCCCCAAACCTCCCACAGAGCCAGCTTGGCAGAGTGAACCATTCCCTATTTCCGCTCAATTGTCAACTACTCTTACCATCCCCGAGCTCACGCTGAGATACCACTGAGCTTGACGGACAATAACAACAACAACAACAGAAAGGCCTGCCTGGAAAATTATTGTTTTTATACATAATACACATCAACTGGGTAGACAGGTTCCCAAACATCCACCAAGTCACGAACACCATCCCCAGTCTTCCTAGATCCGAGCGGAACCTCAGGGCACGCACTCTCTCTCCAGGCCAACAAGGTCTGACCTAAACAGCACCATTAGCAAAGTGCCTACTTCTAGGAGGATTGTAAGAATGCTGATAGATGGGAACCAAAAAAAAGGAACACAACACAGGGTTCCAACAAGAGAAAGTTGGTGCCCTGTGAGACTCATTTTTATTATATCCAAAGAATACTCCTGGTGTCGGAAAACATGGCAAGGGAAGTGCAGGGAGTGGGGACCGGGGCTAGAGGGTATCCACATTTTGTGAAGACTCATTTTTATTGCTGCATACCTTTATTTCAAGAGATGAGGTGACAAGGCGATTGCTCTACTCGAAGGTCACTAATAGGAAGGGAAAGACATGAGCTGATCATGAATTGTCTTCCCATGAACTCAGTAAGAGCAGGAGAGCTGGGCAGGATGGGCTCTCTCTTGCACTTCTCCTGGAGGCTGAGTTCAGCTAGGACAAGGCAAGGGTGGTCGAATTCTCACCTTTCATAAACCTTTCATAAATCCCCGCTCCATCCTCACTCCTCACGGCACCTCTTCGGCAGCTACCACCCCGCCATCAGTGGAGGCTAGTGTGTGTCTATGATGCTGATCAGGTTTCAGTAACGCTTCAGACTAAGAAGAAAAGCCTGCCGATCTTCTTCCAAAGCTCACCTGGGACAGCATACTGTCCCATTATGTGTGTGGTCAGCGTAGGCTGGCAGCCAACTCAATGGCAGCTAACAACAGCAGCCAAATATACAAAATAGGAAGTTTTCTTAGATAGCCCACTGTCACTTCCCTAATGCCGGAAGCTCCAGAGAGCCCAACTGAAAGCCAGAGTATTTGGTGCATTGATTTCTGGACGGAACACCCTCAGCCAAGATCCTTGTTCCTCTCCAGTAGCTCCCACCCTCTGGGCCACAGGCCCCGAGGGAATAATTCCAAGGAGGTTGCAAACCTATACTCACACCAAATAGTTTCTAGCAATAAGATCATTAAAAACATAACGGCTATCACATGAGGCTCATTAAATTCTTTGATATTAACAAGGGGTCCTCACCCTCATAAAGTTGGAGAGCTATTACTCTAGCCTGTCCTTGATATATAAGTGCTTAAGTTATCTCCCATCTGGTTCTGAGCATCCTCATTCAGAGGATATGGCCAGAAGCCCTCACTCCCTATGAGGCCCCAGACACTTCACTCTCAGGTCAGTGCCTTAATTTCTCCTTAGCACTGTCCTTAGGCATCCTCATGGCAACCGGTGACACAAATGGAGTCTAGCCCATAAAGGTAATTTTAGGGATGGGAGGTGAGTGGCTTCTTTTGGATGCACTCTCCAATGGATCTACTTGGAGGGTGGGGAGATCCCCATGTCAGTTCTCTAGAGACAGTCACGTCAAAAATTAGCATTACCCTAAGGGTGCTAAATTTCCTCAAGAACTCAAAGATGTAATGTGACAGGACAGGTTACCAACCGGGAGACCATCTTCAGAAACCCTACAGCTGACAAGAATCTAATAACTAAGAAATAGATCTAATAATTTGACCACTCAACAACTAATCAAACGAGTAGCCCGATTAAACCATGTGTGGGCAAAGGTCCTGAATAGAAAGATCCCCAATGAGGAACAAGCAAGGCTTCAGAAAGTAGGAGAGAGGCCCTCAGATGAAACCGACGTGGCCAAGGCTTTCAGCATCCAGAACTGTGAGAAAATACATTTCCGTTCTTAAAGCCACTGTGGTATTTGTGTCACAGCTGCACTAGGAAACTAGTGTCATGTTCTTGGACTAGCTGGTGCTGAGAGACCCTGAACAGAGCTACACTGTGAGACTCCTGAGGGCAGGAAGCAGATCTGACTCATAACCACTGCCTAACATAACCACAGGGCCTAACATTGTGACTCAGTGAACTGAGGCATCATCAAGGGACCCACCCGATGCTGAAAGATGATTTTATAGGTTCATGACAAATTGTCAACTAATTGTTTGAATGAAATATTTTCTTCTGGGTATCCCCCCTATCTATCAAGGACAGGTGAAGCAGGGCTATATCAACATTCAGTATCTGGGAATAACCATCACAAAGTATTTTTGGAATGTGTGGGCCTATTTAACAGTGTCCCTGAATCTCTATTTTTAAAATAAAAATGCATAGGTACGCAACGTGTACCCTAGGTACATGCCTTAAACTTATGCACCAATTAATTCGCCTGTTGGCTTCTAGAATGTATCCAGAAGACATTTTTGTGGATATACCCAAAGGTTTGGCTGTAAAGATGCCCATGTTTCAGTGTTTAATGCAAGCTGGATATATCCAGCATCACAGGATTGCTTAACAACAGACAGCAATTTGTTATGAGGGATATAAAAACATCATGTAAAGTGGTGCCGAAGGGGAAAAAAATGAAGGACATGGGGAAATATTGGTTATATACAGTTAAGGGCAGAAAGGTTGGGAAATGATGTGTGTGTGGTATGTATATGATGCTAATAACTTTGGGGAAATATGCATGGGTAGAAGATAGTTCATGCATAGAAAAAGAGGCTGTAAATGTTCGTGACAAAATGTTTATAAGTATCTGGTGGCATTGTAGGGCTGCTAACCACAAAGCCAGCCCATCAAAACCACCAGCCACTTGGAGGGAGAAGGATGAAGCTTTCATGGGATTACCATGGAGAGGCATGGTCCCAGAAACCTACAAGAGCAATTCTACTCTGTCCTACAGAGTCACTATGAGTCAGATATGGCTGGAAGCCAGTGGGTTTGATTTGGGGCTTTGGATGATGAGATTTTGAAGGAAATTATTAGCCTTATTTTTTCCATGTTTTTTTTTAATGGTGAATATATAGATGACAAAACACTTGCACTCTCAGTAAGTTTCATGTAATTGTTTAGTGACATTAAATATGTTTGCCACGTTATTCAAGCATCACCACGAGTGATCACATTTTTGGGTGTATATAATGATTACACTTGTTACTAAGGAGAAAAAAACCTACTTTTTAAAAATTGTGAGTTTTTCCCAGGATGTGACCAAGTAACACATTCCATAGGGATTCCACAGAAATTAGCGCAGGAGAGCAACTAACAGGGCAATCCCACACTGCCGGGTCACAGGAGAAGCATCATAAATATAAGTAGACACAGATCCACTAGGTTTTGAGGAGCTGTGGGCTTTTGGCTTAACTCTGTGGAGGTCAGATAAGGCTTAACCTTAGCCCTGCAACAGTCTCAGCTAGAGCCGGGCTCCTTTGGCCGGCCCAAGAACTTTATTTCAACACAGCCACAGCTTATCACTACCTTTGGAAAGGGTTTAAACCCTTCCAGCCCCACAGTCAGGTGATCAGGGCTCAGCTATATCTTTACTTTTGTTTCTCTCTCTTCTCTCTTTCCCCCTCAGTCTCAGCTGGCTCCGTATTTTTTCTTTTTAATTTTTTTTCTTCTTCTCTTTCCTATCACACACCACTGCTGGCCTCCAGGCCACTCCCTTCACCTAGGGCAATTACACCAACCCTTTACCCAGCTGAGGGAGTTCCCATCCTCTGCGGCATAACACGAAGCTGAGGAAATGCTGCCCAAATTCCACGGCAAGGTAACTCACACCTACCCTCCAAGGCCCTTTAAGTGGCTGCAGGAACTCCCACCAGCCCTTTGGGAGGTCCACTTGGCTACGGTAACCTCTGCCCACCTTCCACAGCACTTCACGTGGCTTGGGGAAACCCTGTCTGTCCTCCGTGGTCCCATGTGGCTGAGGGAACTTCCTCCTGCCTGCCATAGTGCCTCCCACAGCCAAAGGCAGCTCTGCCAACACCTTCAAGACCTCCACACTGTGGCAGGAACCTCTGCCCAACCTACGAGGCAATCTAGCTGACTAGGAAAATTCTGCCCCTCATCCACAGTGTTCTACACCAAAGTGAGGACATCCACCTGCCCTCCTGCAGCACTTCCATTGTAGCAAACACCCCTGAACACCCTCTGAGGCACCTCAAGCTGCCATGGGCCACACCACCACAGCTTCTTGTGAGATCATCCAGTACAGTGCCTTCCTCACAGGTTCACAACCACAGGCCCACAACCACCAGTGTCCTCTGAGAGGACCATCGAACTTTCCCTCCAAATAACAGAATACTGGTTGACTACGGAAAGAGTGAAACCACAGGAGGATAAAGTGGTAGCCTGACCCCACAGTGCAATTAGCATCAGGCAGAGCAAAGAAGCATTCCTATGAGTCCCCCAAAGAGAGAGAGAACCCAGTGCTCTTTGAATCTCTGGAAAATGGTGCCGGGCTCCTCTAAAACAACACAACGCAAGCAGCAATCACCCCCTACAACCTCAACGAAAAAACAGGAGTATCAAAAGGCAATGTCAGAAGATATCCTGAATCTAACAGTGTGCATAGAAGAAGCAAACACTGATCTGCCACAGAAAGAAAACTTCAGAATACTGCTTGGAGTCATACAGGACTCCTGTGAGGGAAACAATACAGAAAAATGAAGAAATGATAGAAGAGGTAAAGGCCACACAACAAAGGGAAATACAAGATCTAAGGGATGAGATTTTTAAAAGCCAGTAGCAAATTCATAGATTTCGCCAACAAACTTGAGGAGGCAGAGAATCACACAAGTGACCTGGAGGATAACCAGGCAGATTTCAACAAATTATAAAGGTGGTCAGTCAGAGAAGCTGAAGAAAACTTGAGCGCCATGTCTGATGCTATGAAGAGGAAAAACAGAATAATTGGACTATTTAATAAGACACAGTGAAAAAGTCAACAGCAAAAATAGCGAGGGAATTCTTAGAGGAAAATTTCCCCAGCTTAATGAATGAAAACCAGGCAACCATTTGGGAGGCCAAAAGAACACCAGCTAGACTGAATCACAAGAAGTCACCAAGGCATATAATAGTTAAGCTATCCAACTTTGAGGCAAAGGAGAAAATCATGAGAGCAGCTAGGGAAAATAAGCAGACTGAAGTTTCCTAAATAAGAATATGCTCAGACCTATCAGCAGACACTATGAAGAGAAGAGAGTGGAGTAACATATTCCAAAAATTGAAGGAAAACCATGAAAACCAAAATAGATGGAGAAGTAAAAGTCTTCCTAGACAAGGAAAAACTCAAAGAATATGTTAAAAGAAATCCAACCCTCCCAAAGAACCTTGCCGACTCAGTATGGGCAGAAGAATAGCACTCACTGAGCACAAATAAGAGACCACCACATACCCTGTTTCCCGGAGAGTAAGACACTCCCGTAAAATAAGACCTACTTACAGTTTTGCCTCTCACTGAAATATAAGGTATCCCCTCGAAAGTAAGACCGCCCCGAAAATTACCCCCCCGCCAAAGCTACCATAACTCTGGACTCTGAACCGTAGCAGGGGGCGCCACCACACAGCTCACTGTTGGCCACAGTGCAGCCAGAACAGATAGGAAGTTCGAGGTTGCTTTTAACAAAACAATAAACAATAAATGTGTACCATATTTTTCCTCAGGGAAAAATAATATTTCACCTAAAAATAAGACCTAGCGCATCTTTGGGAGCAAAAATTAATATAAGACACTGTCTTATTTTCGGAGAAACAGTATAGAACAACCCCATCCAGAGTGCAACAAAGAGGCAAAAAAGAACCAAAATAGCTTGAGTTCAAGCGTGGAAAGAAGGCAAGAATGAAACACACGCACACAAATGCACAACTTACTGATAAGAAAAGGAGGTAAAGTCCACAGATGGATATAAAAACTCTGAATATCAAGGAACTGAACTCAGACATTAAAACGCAGAGGCTAGCAGCCTGGCTTAGAAAACATAACCCCTCAATCTGCTGCCTACAGGAGACATATCTGATTACAGCTAAAATATGCTAAGAATCAAAGGCTGGAGAAAAACATACCAAGAAAATGGCAATTCAAAAAAAGTAGGGTTTGCAATCCTAATCTTGTACAAATTGATCTCAAGGTACAAGAAATAACAAGAGATAAAGAGGGGCACTCTATGATGCTCAAGGGAACAGTGACCAAGAACCAGTGAGCATAATAAATATATATGCACCCAATGAGAGGCCCACGAAATTCATCAAACACTCCAAAAGATGAAAAAAAGAAATTACAGGCTCAACAATTATAGTAGGTGACTTTAATACACCACTCTCCAAGAAAGATAGATGACAGGGAAAGAAGCTTAACAAGGAAGATATAGATCTAAACATAGGAATTAGACGACTTGACCTGATAGATATTTTCAGAGCTCTCCACCAAAATGCAAACAAACAAAAAAATGTGGGACACAAGTAGAATCTGTGTAATTGCAAAGAGATAGAGGTCATACAGATTTCTCTCTCAGATCACTATGCCAAAAGGCTGGAAATCAACACAAGGACGATTAAGAAAACATGGACAAGGGCAAACAATTGGAGAATGAATAATTCTCTATGGCAAAAGAAGTAGATACTGGCCCAGATCAGCGATGAAATCAAGAAGTTTCAAGAAACCAACAAGAACAAGAATACAGCATACCAAAACCTTTGGGATACAGCAAAGGCCGTTATCAGAGGAAGTTTGATAGCAATACATGCACACATGAAAAAGGAAGATTTATGATATATATGCTGACACAATACTTATAGCAATTAGAGCAGAATCAACAGGACAATCCTACTAACAGGAAAAGAAAAGAAATAATAAAAAACAGAACTGAGATTCGTGCGAGGAAAAAAAATAACGTAGCTAAAAGTTGGTTCTTTGAAAGGATTAGCAGAATTGACAGACCACTGTCAAACCTGACTAAGGAGAGGAAAGAACAAATTTCAAGGACAACGGGACCCTAATGAAATCAAAATGATAATTACACAGTACTACGAAAGCCTGTACTCCAATGAATTCAACAACTTGGAAGACATGGATAAATACTTGGGAAAACAAGCCTTCCCTAGACTATCCCAAATAGACGTCAAGAATCTCAACAGACCCATAGCAATAAAAAAATAGAGAAACTTATCAAGGGATTACCAACCAAAAAAAAAATCTCCCAGACCAGATGGCTTCACAGGAGAATTCTACCAAACATTCAGGGAAGAATTCACACCAATCCTACACAAACTCTTCCAGAACATAGAAAAAGACAGCAAACTCCTAAACTCTTTCTATGAAGTTACTATAACTCTGATAACTAAACCAGACAACGATCTCACTAGAATAGAGAACTATAGACCAATATCTCTAATGAACATCGATCCAAAAATCCTTAACAAAATACCGGTCAATAGAACACAAAAGTATATAAGAAAAATAATACACCATGACCAAGTGGGATTCACAGCAGGGATGCAGGGATGGTTCAACATATGAAACACCATTAGCATTATTGTCACACTGACAGGAAAAAATTATAAGAACCACATGATAATATCAATAGATGCAGCAAAGGCCTTCGACAACGCCCAACACCAATTCCTGTTTAAAACACTCAAGAAGAAAAGAATGGAAGGAAAATGCCTCAATATAATACAAGCTATATATGAAAAATCAACAACCAACATGGTAATCAATGGAGAAAAGATGAAGATAATCCCACTGAGAAAGGGGACCAGACAAGGATGCCCCTTGTCCCACTCTTATTTAAAATCGTACTAGAGGTCCTAGCTAACAATATACGGCAAAGAAAAGACATCAAAGGTATTTTCCTGGGGAAATAAAAGGTGAAACTATCATTATTTGCAATGGAAAATCACAAAAACTCCACATAAGGGAGTGCTGGAAGCAATAGAGGAATATTGCAGAGCGGCAGGATACAAGATCAACAAACAGAAGTCTATCAGACAGCTATACACATTGAACAAGATCACGAAAGAGGGGATCAAAAAGGTAGTCCCCTTCACAATAGCCAAGCACAAATTAAAATATCTAGGGATATACTTGACTAAAAAGAATCAAAAGATTTGTACGAGGAAAATTACAGAACACTATTACAAGAAATCAAGAGTGATCTCAACAAATGGAAGAATGTCCCATGTTCATGGATCAGAAGACTCCATATAGTAAAGATGTCAGTTCTGCCCAAGTCACTATGTAAATGTAATACTATCCCAATACAAGTACCATCATTTTTTCTTCAAAAAATTGGAAAAGCTGACTAGTGATCTAAACTGACAAGTGATCTAAAATCAATGGTGAGGAGGGCATACGATGCCTGGTAGGACTTGATCAAGGGCAATGTAACCAAGAGGAATTACTGAAACCCAAATGTAGGCTGAACATGATAGTGGGACAAGAGGAAAGTAAAAGGAAATAGATGAAAGAACTAGAAGCAAATCGGTATTTATAGAGGTCTAAAATACAGGCGTGTACATATGTAAATATATTTATACATAACAACAGGGAAATAGATCTATGTACATGTATTTGTATGTTAAGTATTAAGATAGCAGATGGACATTGGGCCTCCACTCAAGTACTTCCTCATTGCAAGAACACTGGTATACCGGGATGCTTACTTTCCTGGTATACTGGGATGCTCACTTTCCTGACATGATCACTGAAGACAAAATGGATGCTTAAGCAAATGTAATGAAGAAAGGCGATGGTGCCCAGCTAGCAAATGATATAGAACCTAGGGTCTTAAAAGCTTGAAGATAAACAAGCAGCCATCTAGCTGAGAAGCAACAAAGTCCACATGGGAGAAGCACACCAGCCTGTGTGATCATGAAGTGTTGATGGGATCAGGTATCAGGCATCAAAGAACTAGAACAAAAATCATATCAATGTGAATGAGGGGGAGTGCGGAGTGGAGACCCAACGCCCATCTATAGACAATTGGACATCCCCTTACAGAAGGGTCGCAAGGAAGAGATGAGCCAGTCAGAGTGCAGTATCGCACCAATGAAACATACAGCTTTCCTCTAGTTCTTTAATGCTTCCCACCCCCCAACTATCATGACCCCAATTCTACCTTACAAATCTGGCTGGACCAGAGCCTGTACACTGTACAAATAGGAACTGGAAACAGGGAATCCAGGACAGATCAACCCCTCAGGACCAATATTGAGAATAGCCATACCAGGAGGGAAAGGGAAGGTGGGGAGAAAGGGGGAAACTGATCACAATGATCTATATATAACCCCCTCCCAGGGGGACAGTCAACAGAAAAGTGGGTGAAGGGAGACATTGGTCAGTGTAAGACATGAAAAAATAATAATAATTTATAAATTATCAGGGTTCATGAGGGAGGGAAGGTAGGAGAGAGAAGGGAAAAAAATGAGGAGCCTATACTAAAGGCTCCAGTAGAAAGAAAACACTTAGTCTCACTAGCGTACCTTCCAAAATAAAAAAGGTCCACCATGAATTGTCAGGGACACAACACAATCCACAATACATTTGGTAGACTCAACATGGCCCTGTACTGAATTCTCCCAAGGACTGCCATTTTATTTCTTGACAATGAAAGAATTAATATAGCACATTCATTGCAACAATGTCTTTTTCTATCCCTCCCTATTGGCATGTTCCATAAGATACACCTGCAGCAAAAGACTTGGATAAATCAACACAAAGCAACCAGGTAACTGTGAAGACTAAGGTGCACACAGACACGTCAGAAGCATGAGAAAGCTGGAATAAAGGAGGAAGAACAAAGAAGAAGCGATGCTTCTGCATATGGTAAATAATATTAAATATACATGGATTGTCTGAAGAACAAACAAATCTGTCTTGGAAGGTATACAGCCAGAATGCTCCATAGAAGCAAGGACCGTGAAGGTATACAGCCAGAATGCTCCACAGAAGCAAGGATGGTGAGACTTCATCTCACATAATTTGGACATGATTTACAAGGGACCAGTTCATGGAAGTCTATCATGCTTGGTCAAGTAGAGAATTACTGAAAAAGAGGCAGACCCCCCAAGACGACTGATGAGTCCAGTGGCTGCGACAATGGTCTCAAACAAAACGTTTTGGAAATGATGGCAACAAATGTACAAAGGTGCTTGACACCATGGATGGATGGATTGTGATAAGAGCTTTACTAGCCCCCACTAAAATGTTTTTTAATTGTATTGGAAAATATAAGTAGTAAGTGAGTAGCTTCTTTGGGATGAAATAGCCAGTAGTTCTGTGGATCTGCAGTGACCTCCACTAGCTCACCTGATGATAATTCAAATCTATCTGCAGTCATCCCATGATCTCAGAGACATGCTTGTTGGAAATTAACTCGTGCATGTATTATGTACAGGAATCCTATTAGCAATGTTTTTGGACTCACCCTCCTATATCTGATCTTTTAAAATTCATATTTAAATGGTTTCTAGATATAAACTTTAATGTAGCAATACCTTATACTCTGAGCATACTTTTTAATTGGTAGCATCATTTCAAAAAATGGAAAACCTACTCTGTGAATTTTCAATCCATTTTGCAGTCTGAGAGCCTGACATTGGACAAATACGTAAGATTCTAATGACAGAAATGGAAATAGAAAACATGGATTTTGAGTGCTTAATTCCATGCGGGAAATTATTTGTTTGGCAGACGAGCAATAGGTTTTCTGTGACTGTGTGATTAGAGAATTGGTTTGGGTACAGACATAACAACAGTGGGTCTGAGGTTGTAATTGGGGTTCTCGAGAAAGAAGAAAATAATTTCCACTCATTTTCCCCCCAATTGTATTTGTTGTTATTGAAAATACACACACCAAAACATACATCAGCTCACCAGTTTCTACATGTATAATTCAGTGACACTGATTTCATTCTTGGAGTTGTACACCCATTCTCGCTGGTCTTCTGAGTTTCCTCATTGGCACACACTCACTGCCCCCTAAAGCTCCCTCTAATCTTTCCAGTTGCTTTTGCCAATTGGATCCCATAGAGGCAGTGCATAGTGCTCAAGGCAGACCTTCTTCACTGATTAACTAATGTTCAGGTTTTTAGACTTCAGGGAATAATTTTGGTTCCCTCGGGGCAATAGCTTCAGGGATTCATCCACCTTCTTTAGCTCCGGAAAATCTATGAAAGTTTGAAATTCTATTTTATTTATTTTTTAAAATGTTTTATTAGGGGCTTGAAATTCTATTTTAAAACACGTACCCCTCTCCCCTTTCAATCAGGATTCTTCTATGGAATCTTTGAGCTAAACCTTCAGTAACTGTAGCCAGGTACCATCCTGTTCTTCTGGTTTCACGGCAAAGGAGAGAAGAGTGCTTCAGAGAGGCAATTAGCCTCACACCCATCCATCACCTGTTGCTGACTAGGCTTCTCCCTCGGTTGCTCAAGGCAAATAGGGACCAATTGGGCGGTCCCTGGCAAGCTTTTAAGGGTCTGAGCAATTTGCATTACCTTTCACATTTTCCTCCTTTCCCTTACTCTCCTTCTTCCGCTGTTGGTTCAGGCAAATAGAAACAAATTGTTGTGTCTTGAATGGTGTTTTCAAGCTAGTAAGACCCCAGGCACTAAGCATCCAACTAAGAGGTAGAACAGAAGCATTCAGGCAATTTACAGGGAAAGCCCATGAAAAACCATGTTCCTAAATCTCCAAACCAAAAGCCAAATCCCAAGAGGTTTTGAGTTGTACATTAGTGTGTTAGACAGGGTTCTCTAGAGAAATAAAACCAGAATGTTAATAATTTTATATATATTTATACAGATAGATAGCTATATAACATAAGAAATAAACAGTAAATTATATTATAAAGCAGTATAAATGGCTCACTGCAACTCACTCCCATGACACAGTTGTGAGACACTGGCAGTCCTTCAAATCTTTTTTTTTTTAAGGTTCAAGTAATTTATTCGTGGTCCAATAACCTTTTTTTCAGGCTAGTGCCATCAAACACTGAATTATGACCAAATGAAGAACTTTCCAAACGTCACCTTTGTGCTCCGCCCCCTGGTCTGCGCACCCACTCACCCGGGTCCCTGGGGAATGTTTCGCCTCTGTAAATACAGCGACGCCCCCCCCCCTGGGGCCCACACAAGGTTCTCAGACTAGGTAGGACCCCAGCAAAGGCTCCTGTCCCTTTAAGGGGGCACTTCTTACAGAAGCACCTTACCCACCCCCACCCACCACTCAGGGCAATAGAAAAGAGGGTAATCGGATCTCCTCAGAGACCTGGGGGGTGAGCGCACCACTACCCACAGCCTGAACATCCTTCAAATCTTGAGGGCCACTGGGTAGTCCTCCACAGAGCAATTCAGGCTATCTGGACACAGACAACAAACAGCAAGGCAGGACACCAACAGTCAGTCCACAGCTCAAGAGATGTAAGTTTCAATGGTGTGGCAAAGCAGGTCTTGAAGGAACCTCAAATTAGTGACATAGTCCACAGGTTAGGTGTCCCACAGGTAGTGTAGCTTGCAAATTGAGGCACAGAACAAGCAAGGCAGCCTGACACCGGTCCGATGATCAAAGAGCAAAAGACAAAACAGGCGAGACTTACCGAGCCATTTATCTCACCTCCCTTCAATTAATCCCACATGTGTTCATCGGCCAGGTTGGCACAATAAACTAACTACCTCAATCAGTAACCTCAGCAAATACTCTGTATTTGTCATTGAACTTTTGCCAATTCAGGTTTTACAGTGTATGATTTGACAGCAATTGTTTGTACAACTCTACCCTTAAGATAAACAATATTTCCATCACCATGAAGCTTGCCAATCTTCCCCCCGCCACCCCCAACTCCTGATCCCCTTTCCTGCTTTCTTCACAGCCTTGGTAACCACTGATAAATGTTGTCCCCTATACATTTACTGCTTTTTGTCTTTCTATTAGTGAGGTCATATAAAACATGTACGTCTATGATTGGTTTATTTCACTAAACATAATGTCTTCAAGCTACATCCAGACTGTAGCATGCATCAAGATTTCATTTCTCCTGCTGGATGAGCAGCATCCCACTGTATCCATGTACCACAATGTGTTCCTCCACTAGTGATACGTGTTTGACTGTCTACACTTTAACTATTGTGAATAACAGATACTCCAGTGAACATTGGTGCATAAATCGCTTTCTAAAGAGATTTCTGTTTTCAAGGCATTTAAGTCCAGACCTAGGAAAGGATTTGCTGGGTCATGTGCTAGTTTCAGTGTTTAAGGAATCGTGACCGTGTTTTCCACAGTGGGTACTACTTTGTATTCCCACCAGCAATGGATGAGTATCAGTTTCCCGACAACCACACTAACATTGGTCTTTTTTTATCTTTTTAATCTTAGCCACCTCAATGGAATCATAAATCGTATCTCATCTTGGTTTGACCTTGTCGCTAATGGCTAATGATGTTAATCATCTTTTCAAGTGTTTGGTAGTTATTTGAATTGTCTATTCAAGATATTTTCCCACTTTATGATAGGGTCATTTGTATTTTTGTTATATTTTGTTGAAGCTTTATATAATTTTTTTCTTATTAGAATCTTGGTGGATATATGGTTTCTGAAGATATTCTCTCAGTTGCAAGTTTCTTTTATCAATATTTTGGAAAATCTTTGGATGAACAAAGTTGGTATTTTTGTTTGCTTATTCATTTTGCAGTTTTGTTGTTGTTGTTGTTTCATTTATTTATTTTGTCTCTTGCAGATAATCCACTGCTGAAGGGCTAGAACTGGCAGCAATGTTCCTGCTTAGTCTATGAAGAATTTTATGGATTTAGTTTGCACATTTATGTCCTTAATCCAATTTGAATTTGTTTTTGTATACATTATAATACAAAAATTCTGTGTCAAGTGGGTAAATAAGCAAATATGCTGAAGAAAGCTGATGGTGCCTGGCTATCAAAAGATATAGCATCTGGGGTCTTAAAAGCTTGAGGGTAAACAAGCGGCCATCTAGATCAGAATCAATAAAGCCCACATGGAAGAACACACCAGCCGGTATGATCATGCGGTGCCGAAGGGATCAGTTATCAGGCATCAAAGACAAACAAATCATATCATTGGCTGCACACCTCCATGGTACAATCGTTGAGGACAAATGGATGCATAAGCAAATGTGGCAAAGAAAGCTGATGGTGCCAGCTATCAAAAGGTATAGCTTCTGGGGTCTTAAAGGCTTGAAGGGAAACAAGCGGCCATCTAGCTCAGAAGCAACAAAGCCCACATGGAAGAAGCAAACCAGCCTGTGCGATCACGAGGTGTAGAAGGGATCAGGTATAAGGCACCATCAGAACAAAAGAATCTTACCATAGTGAATGGGGGGCGGGGGTGCAGAGTGAAGACCCAAAGCCCATTTGTCGGCCACTGGAGATCCCCTTCCAGAGGGGTCTAGGGGAGGAGATGAGTCAGTCAGGGTGCAATATAACACCAATGAAGAATACAGCTTTCCTCTAGGTCCTAAATGCTTTCTCTCCCTCCCCCCAACCCCCTCACTATCATGATCTGAATTCTACCTTGCAAGTCTGGATAGAGCAGGGGATGTACACGGGTGCAGATAGGAGGAGCTGGAGGCACAGGGAATCCAGGGCAGATGATACTTTCAGGACTAGGGGTGTGAGGGGCGATACTGTGAGAGTAGAGAGTGAGTGGGTTGGAAAGAGGGAACCGATTACAAGGATCTACGTGTGACCTCCTACCTGGGGGACAGATAACAGAAAAGAGGGTGAAGGGAGACGTCGGACAGGGAAAGATATGACAAAATAATAATTTATAAATTATCAAGGGCTCATGAAGGAGGGAGGAGCAGGGAGGGAGGGGAAAAAAATGAGGAGCTGATGCCAAGGGCTTAAGTGGAGAGCAAATGTTTTGAGAATGATGAGGGCAATGAATGTACAGATGTGCTTTACACAATTGATGTATGCGTGGGTAGTGATAAGAGTTGTATGAGCCCGAATAAAAGGATTTTTAAAATTCTGTTTCATTTTTATACATGGAGAAATTCCATTTTCATAGCTCCATTTATTGAAAAGAATGTTCTTTCCCCCATTGAATATACTTAGCACCCTTGTCAAAAATCAGTTAACCATAAATGTGTTCATTTATTTCTGGACTTTCAATTCTGCTCCATTGATCTATGTGTCTATTGTTATACCAGTAGAGTATCAGACTAGTTTGATTATTATGACTGAATAGTATGTTATCAAATGCTGTCTATCAGTTCATCTCTTTCAATATTGTTTTAGCTATTTGCAGTCTCTTGCCATACTATACAAAGTTCAGGGTTGGTCTTTCTATTTCTGTGTCAGGATTATGTTGAATAGATAGATCACTTTGGATTGGCATCCTAATTATATTGCATCTTCCAATCCATGAATATTAAGCATGTTTCCATTTAAATCTTCTTTAACCCCCTTCAGTAGTGTTTGACAGTTTTCATAGTGAAAGGCCTTCACAATCCTGGTTAGATATATAAAGGGGGAACCCCCAAAAACAGATGCTCATTTGGTTTTTTGTTGTGCTAGTGCATTTGGGGTTCTTTCCACCAGGTCAGATTGTTAATCAAGCTTTCTATTCAGAGGTTTTGAAAATATTGTGTAACAGCGTGAGACAAAAATGGTCTGATTTGTGGCAGCCAGGGGATGGGTTTTGCCACCACAACAATGCACCTGCTCATGCAGCCATCTCAGTGCACCAGTTTGGGGCAAAAAAAACCAAACAGCATGCCTCTCTTGTCTCTTGTCACCTTATCCACTTAACCTCACTCCATGACTTCTTTTTGTTTCCACGAATGAATAAGGACATGAAAGGGCAGCGGTTATCTGATGTAGAAGAGGTGAAGGATCACATGAGGGAGGTGCTATCAGCCACCCAAACAGGTAAGTTTGGAAAATGTTTCCAAGAATGAATCACAGATTTGACAAACGTATTAAGTATAATGGAGAGTGTTTTTAGGGGGATAAGGTTGTTTTGTAAAAAAAATATTTAGATACATAGCTTTGAAAATTAAAAATATCATTTTAGGAGGGGCACCCCCTGGTATTCCTAGGTATTTATTCACCTAGATCAGTGGTTCTGAGCCTTCCTAATGCCATAACCCTTTAATACAGTTCCTCATGCTGTAGTGAGCCCTCAACCATGAAATCATTTTCATTGCTACTTTATAACTGTAATTATGCCACTGTTATGAATCGAGTGACCCCTTGAAATGGTCTTTTGACCCCCCCAAAGGGTCACAACCCACAGGTTGAGAACTGCTGCTAGATGCTATTATTTCACTTCTACCCATAAATAAGGTTTTCAATGGCTAATGCCTCTGAAGTAGACAGCACACAAGGCAGAGCTTCATTCTGATGTTCATCAAGTCACTATCATTCAGAACCACCTTGACAGCACCTAACAACAAAAAAATGTTACTGCAAATAAAAGTTATCCCTAATTTACCTTTCAGATTTCTCACTGCTGGTGTAAAGATACTTAACTGATTTTTCTTTGTACTTCATATGCCCTGAAACATTGTTAAATTCCTCAACTAACTCTAGAATTTTTTGGTGGCATTGAGGATTGATTGATTGATTGATTGATAGCATGTATGAATCAAGATAATTTTACTTATTTTTTCCTAAATGAGTACCTTTTATTTCTTTTTCCTGTCTTACTGCCTTACTACTCTGGCTCGGACTTCCACATTATTGAGTACTGGTGAGGGTGGGTGTCTTTATCTTGTTCCCAATTTCAAGAAGAAAGCACTTTCTCTATTAAGAGTCATGTTGACCAGCCTTTCTCCAGCTGTGACTTACCTATGTAATAATGTACAGAGAAGGTTTTTGGTGTTCTAAGACTGTGTGGATGTGCAATTTCTGTGCATTTTGGTTAGAGATCTTAGAAATATTTACTTAGATATTTTAACAACAAAAAATAATAATGTTGGGCTATTGACTGTTCATATATGCCCTGAAATATATTGAGAACTTCCATTTCACTCTCATCTCCGTTAGCGTTTTCATCAAGAAAAAGTGTTGGATTTCATCACATGTTATTTCTGCATCATGTGGTTCATTGCCCTTGTTCTATTGATGTGGTATATTGCATTCATTGTTCTTCTAATATTTAGCCATCCCTGCATTCCAGGAATAAGTCCCACGTGGTCATGGTCCCTGGTTCTTTTAATATGCTTTTGAGTTCTAGCATTCCCGTATCTGTTCGCTAGTATTTTGTTGAGGATTTTTGCATCTATATTCATAAGACTAGTTTTATTTTCTTGTGGTGCTTCTTTCTGGCTTGGATATCAGGATTATATTGGCTTCATTGAATGAATTAGGAAATGTCTCTTCCTTCTTTGTCTTCTGCAAAAGGTTCAATAGTAAGCTGTCGTTCTCTACTTGTGTGGGAGAATTCCCTAGTGAAGCCACGGGTTGAGGGCATGATTTGGAGAAGTTTGTTATGATTGACTCACTTCCCTTGTTATGGATCTGTTGAGACTTTCAGTCAGTTTGGGTCAGGTGCGTGCTTCGAAAAGTTTGTCCATTTTATCTAGGTCTGTCATACAATTTTTAATTATATTATGTCACAAGTCCCTTTTTCTCCCATTGGATAAGTTGTGATGACCCTTCTTTCATTTGTTGTCTTCATTATTTGCATCTTTTCTTTATCAGTCTAGCTAATGGTTTGGATTTTTTATTGGTCTTTCAAAAAATCAACTTCTGGTTTTATTGATTCTCTATTCTTCTGCTGTGTTTCATTTTATTCATTTATGCTCCATAGCATTTTCAATGTCTGAGTTTTTAAAAGCAGATTGCCAGGCCTTTCTTCCCAGGTTCTTCTAGGTAGACTCAACCCTCCAACTGTTGGTTATCAGACAAATGTGTTAACCATTTTCATGTCCCAGGACCCCCAGTAATAGTACTAACTACTATTTATTAAACACTATGCCAAACCCTGGTGGTATAGTGTGTTACACAGTGACAGCTAACCACAAGATCAGCAGTTCAAACCCACCAGCTGTTCCATGGTAGAAATATACAGCTGTCCATTCCTATAAAGATTTAATGCCTCGGAAATTCTACTCTGTCCGATAGGGTTATTATGGGTCAGAAGTGACTCAGTGGCCTTGTTTTTGGTTTGGGGTTGGGTTTATGCCAGACCCTGTGTTTAGTAGTTTACGGAGCTTGAGAGGGGAAATATTATCTCCATTTTACCAAAAAAAGGAATCAAAATTCACAGAGGTTAACTGAGATAACAATACAGGCATCTCTGGATCCCTTTTGCAAATGGGAGTCCTAAACAAACAGGATTTAAACCATGTTTTTGAGAGCTAAAGACTGACTTTAAAAGTTTCTGATCGATTCTGCCGCTCCTGGAGCTGCCTGTGTGCTCGTTTGGTGCGGACCTGGTACCTCTTTTGTGAAGCGGCAGCTGAGGAGACTTCGGCGCTCGCCATGGCCGACGAGAAACCCAAGGAAGGAGTCAAGACTGAGAACAACGATCATATTAATTTGAAGGTGGCGGGGCAGGATGGTTCCGTGGTGCAGTTTAAGATTAAGAGGCATACGCCACTTAGCAAACTAATGAAAGCCTATTGTGAACGACAGGGTTGTCAATGAGGCAGATCAGATTCCGATTTGACGGACAGCCAATCAATGAAACAGACACACCTGCACAGTTGGAAATGGAGGATGAAGATACAATTGATGTGTTCCAGCAGCAGACAGGAGGCGTCTTCTAAAAGGGAGCCTGCTCCTTTCCTCCAGAACTCTCTTCCTACCGACCAAGAATCCATTCTCTATTAGAAAACCACAATTTGGTTGCACCACCTCCTGACGACTACAGTATAGTTTTCTCTTTTATTTCCCCTTCCCCATTCCTTTATTGTACATAAAGTATCTGGTGCATGTGCACACGCATATTGCATTTTCCCCTTTGTTTATTTTGTTTTTGTTTTTTTACTAAATGGCCAATGGTATGTTTTGATCGACACCAAGTGGAGATGGGATGGGGAAACACTGGCTCTGTGAAAACCCCCCCTTCGCCATCAGCGGCATGCTCACTCAGCTCCTCTCTCTATATTCCAGTAAGTTATTTTGCTCTCACTGTTTAACAAAAACAAAAAACAATGACATAAAAAAATCCTTGCATACCTTGTTGGATTGGAGAATTTTAATGTTTTTCATTTATCATTGTAAAACCAAGGACAATTTTATAACTTTTTTGTACGTAGCTGTTACATGTAGGGCAATCTGTCTTTAAGTAGGGGTAAATTACTCTCAAAGAAATGAAGCCTGGATAGTTTTCCCTTCAAGTCAAGCGTCTTGTTGTTTAAATAAACTTCTTGTTTAAAATTAAAAAAAAAACGTTTCTGATCAGAAACCATCTATATGAACTCAAACTGATAGGAGCGTTAGTGGGCAGTGAGTTTATGTTAATGGGGGAGGAGTACTTCAGAAAGAATAATGAGGGCAAAAAATAATTTTAAAATTTTTAATTTTTTAAAAAGAAAGAATGGTGAGAATTGTTACGTACCTCAAGGACAATAATTAATGTTAATAAATGGCGCATGTGGGGGGAAATATGGCTTGATTTGAGAGGGGCCCAGGCAAAATTAGAGCTCTATGTTAGTTCAAGTTGACTAGGGAAACAAATCTTGAGACATTCATAAGTGTGTAAGAGAGAGCTTTATATCAAAGAGCAATTGTATATGGAAAAAACATCCCAGCCCAGTCCACATCAAGTCCATATTAGCCTATATGCCCGAGCCTAGTCCATAAATTCTTCTTCAGACTCACACAACACATGTAATGTTGCTGAATGATTACAGGCCAGTGGGTGGAAAGTCTTGTGGATCCAAAGGCGGTGGAAGAATCTCAACGCTGGTGCGGGTCTCCACGTGGCTCCTCTAGCACTCTGAGTGTCTCAACAGCAAGAAAATGAAGTAGAGAGAAAATGTGTGGCCCACCTTCAGGGAGAAAGACAGGAAGTACCCAGAATCCTCATGAGAAGTCACACCCACGAGGAGCCATCATCAGGCTGTGACCTGATTGACAGGCTAGACTCCACCTCTAGACTTATTTATGAAGTTGGCATGAAATTATGTAACTACCGCAGTTATTATCAAAGAATCCTGGTGGCACACTGATTCACCACTCCACTGCTAACTTACAGGTCAGTGGTTCAAAGCCACCAGCAGTTCCATGGTAGAGAAGGCCTAAAGTGTGCTTCCATATGGACTATTAACTAGGAAACACTCTGGGTAAGTTCTACCCTGTCATACAGGGTTGCCATGAAGGGAAACTTACACAGTGGAACCCAGGTACTCAACCACATCAGTACTCAGCATAATTGGACTTCAATGTGAAAGGTCGAGAAAATTTTGCATTGGAACTCAAACAAAACATTGGAATCCTACTGGCGCACGTGATTTTTTTTAAACAAAAGCAGTTTCGCATTTCGGACACTTGGTGGTAGTTGGCGTCGTTAGTATGCGTTGTTTAAAACTTTTGCGGCTGTGGTCCAAGCGTTTTGCTGTAATTTTCTTAGTTTCTGTGTATTTTTGTACTGTTTTTAGATGAAAAAAACATGGGTCCTAAGAAAGAGTTGTTGTTGTTTTTTTAACATTTTATTAGGGACTCATACAACTCTTTTTTTAAAAAATGTTTTATTAGGGGCTCATACAACTCTTATCACAATCCATACATATACATACATCAATTGTATAAAGCACATCTGTACATTCTTTGCCCTAATCATTTTCTTTTCTTTTTTTACATTTTATTAGGGACTCATACAACTCTTATCACAATGCATACATACATCAGTTGTGTAAAGCACATCCGTACATTCTTTGCCCTCATCATTCTCAAAGCATTTGCTCTCCAATTAAGCCCCTGGCATCAGGTCCTCTTTTTTTTTCCCCCCTCCTCGCTCCCGCCTCCCTCATGAGCCCTTGATAATTTATAAATTATTATTTTTTCATATAATGAACTGTCCGACGTCTCCCTTCACCCACTTGTCTGTTGTCCATCCCCCAGGGAGGAGATTATATGTAGATCCTTGTAATCGGTTCTCCCTTTCTACCCCACATTCCCTCCACCCTCCCGGTATCGCCACTCTCACCACTGGTCCTGAGTGGTTCATCTGTCCTGGATTCCCTGTGTTTCCAGTTCCTATCTGTACCAGTGTACATCCTCTGGAAGTTATTTCTTATGGGGATAATGATACAGAACTCTAGAATGGGTTAGCGTCGAGGTCTGGGGCTCTATTGCAGCAATAGCAACCTGCTATTAGGAGAGAGAGTTCCTGAGTGGCTCGTATAGTTAGGTACTCAACTACTAACCAAAAGTGAGACCCAGCCAGAAGCAGGACTAGCTCTCTGCTTCTGAAAGAGCACAGCCTCGGAACCACCCGTGGAACTGCTGCACTCATGGGGCCTCCATGAGCCAGGATCAACTCAACAGTACCTGACAAACAGCAACAGTTTGGAGATGCGGCAGCAAAAAAAGGAGGACGAGGTTCAAATGGGTTTGCTCTTGGCATGAGATATGTTCATGTGCATTCAAAGTTGTCGACATTTCCCCCAGGTCTCTATGAATTGGAATCAATGCAGTGACAGTGAGTTTGGGTTTGGGTTTGGTACCTGCACGGTCAGCAGTGTCAAGTTCAGGTCTTGGGAAGCAGTTGTTGTCACATTGGTTGCCCTGATACATCTTCCAAGGGCCTAAATGGTACGAAATACAGTTCTGCTCTGACACACATAAGGTCGTCATGAGTCAGAATTCGCTTGACAGCAATTAGTTTCGTTTCGTCATTACTAAAGACTCTGAATGATTTCCAGAATGAAGATTGCTAGAGGGAAATAGAAGTCGAGGGAGTCTCTTTTGGAAATAGCAAAGTCAGTTCTTAATTTGGGTTCTAAGTAAATTAAGCTGATGGTAATAGAATGAGATAAGTGTAGTGGTCTATAAGAAGGAAGTTATATTTAGCGAGTGTGACTAATAGTTTAGGTTCCAAATCAAGATTTTAGTGGATAAAAAATTCATGAGATAAAACAAGACAGAAACCCAAGTCATTAGAAGTCGCACACACAAACACACTCAGCTCTCGAGCATCCTTCAAGTTGATAAAATTGTGACCCCAATACATTAAGAAAAATGCCCTAAACCAGCCAAGAGTGAAAATAAACATGACTGAGCAATAAATTAGACTCTCCTTCTACCTCCCACATGCTTGGGGATTGCATGGGAAAAATACAGTCCATCTGGAGGCTTCGAGCAAGTGAGACCCACGCCCTGCCTCCTCCACACATGCCCTCCCCCAGGTGACTCCAGGCTCATGCGTCCAGGGGGCACTGGATAAACATTAGCTGATGCCGATGGAATGAGCAGATGTCTGGAGTCACGAGCCCAGGCTGGGAGGGGCAGAGAGTGGGAATGAGTAGGAGGCTTTGAGGGGAGCAGGCACCCCTGATTTCCAACATATTCCCTTGATCCCACAGTACTGGTGCTGAAAAAAAAAATGCCTATTCCAACATTTGATGGCCCCTCTCATCATACCTCTCTCTACACCAGGACCCTAGGGAAAATATAGAATCAAAGCAACTTGGAGTTCACTTGATCCCAGTCATCCAGGTAAAAGAGGGGAAAATCAAGACCTTGAAGTTTGAAATGACTTGATTAAATTTATATCGCCAACTTACTGTAGAACCAAAATCAGATCCCAAGTCTCTTGACCCCTTGACCAGTACCTCTATCACTCTTAGATTTTAGCCAACGATCATTGCTGGGGCTCGAATTTTGTCTCCATAAAATATGTGTTGGAATTCTAACCCCTACACACCCTCCCTCTGTGGATGAAAAGAGTTCTCCTTGATATGTTCATAAGCCATCCCAAAGTAGAATATCTCCTATACCAAGTCACACTGGAATTCTAAAAAGAACTAATTAAACACAGATACGTGCTGGGCACAACCTGAGGGAGACGGATGCCACGACTCTTGGTGGCCACGAATCAAGGATCACCCAGGTTGACCTACAAGAAAGGACTTGATATGACTGAGACTCTGATCTGGATGCTTCACCTCCAGAACTGTAATAATAAAAAATTTTTAAAATCATATTTCTGTTCCTCGAAGTCAAGTACCTGTGCCAGTTGTGTCACAGTAGCAATGTTATCTAAGACAGTCCTTCACACACATTTTCATTCCATTTGCACTGTGTGTCAGGCTTTGGAGTGGGCATTCAAAAGTAAGATGTTTACATGTCACTGATGAAAGACCTCTCTTCAGATGAAAGGGGAAAAATTACTCTGAAAAGTGCTTGCCCTTCAACGTCAAACAATGGTTAAGCACCTACTATGTGTCCTATTTAGTACCGGGGACGAGAAAAGAAATGAATGCATGAGACCGTCTCCTTCCCTTCCTGGGGCACTGCTAGTTGAAGGCAAATGGATAAACAGAGAGGAGACTCAGACCATGAATGAACATTGAATAAACACAGATAACAAATAGACAAGATTAAATATTTAGATTATGTATTGGCCAGGGGTTAAGTGGATTAATGGAGTGATGAGCTGGGCAGAGTTATGGGATTTCCATGTTTAGACAGAGTGGATTAGGTTGTCTGGCTTATGGAAATGTAAATCGAAACTGCTATCGTCAGCATTCACACCCTCTAGTCATCTCAAGAGATACCTTGCTGTCAAAGGGCGGCAGGGGCAGAGCAGACACGTCTCGCCCATCTTTACAGCATCCCGGTGAGTCAGAGGACCAGCATTGTAATTCCCAGGCTCCCGGGAAGGCAATGGATTCAGGGGAGGGCGTGGGAAAGTCAGGAGCCCAGAAAACCCAGTCCTGGCTCCCTTTCACCTCTGTTCTCAACGCCTCGGGGAGCGCGTGGGCGATTCAAACAGGTACCAACACGACCATCCATTGTACTGTGGCCCTTTTGATCCTAGACCTCAAAGGAGTTACTTTGTAAATATTTCCCGAGTGCCTCAAATGCGTTTCTTGGATTGTCTGTAGAGAGGAAGTGTCTTAAGGGCAAGGAGCTACCTTGACTACAGTACAGGCATGTAACACTCCAAACTCAACTCCCTGCATGAAGTCCATTCTGAGCCACGGTGCGATCCTAGAGGATAGATTACCTCTGCCACTGTGGGTCTGAGAGACCACAAAGCTCAGCAGGAGTCCAAAACCTCCTCTATCCTCAGAGCAGCTGGTGGGTTTCCACTGCTCACCTTACAGTCAGCAGCCCTACTTGCAACACACTACCCACCCAGAGCTCCCTCTGCAACACTAAACAAGCCGATTGTGTCGTTACTAAATGGGTGGATGATAAAGAGAATAAATCAAAGAGGACAAAAATGGACCAGGTGCAGTTCTCGTTGCCCATTCATTTCCTGTCCTGCCCCAGGTGCCGATGAAGCTTGCTATCGAGACAAGTCTACACTGAGTCCATGATTCATTTAGATGCCCCTGAAATTACTTGCTTCCCTCCACATTCAACGGAAACAAAGAAGGATTATTGTGGGAAACAGAAAGATTTCTCCCAAGTTGTCTCCCCCAAATATATGCTAAACTTAGCTGCTTGCTACACGTGGCGAATGACTATACACTTAGAGATCAACAGAAGTAGGCCAGGCTTTATTCTTCCTAAGGGTTATCAGTCGTCCAGAGCAAGCAGTCACCACTGTTTATCCCACAACACGTAGGACCCACTCCCTTCTGATAAGGATAGTAGGTGACTGTTTCCTTGTAGGAGACCCCAGAGAGGTCAAGCCCACCCAAGGGTGGCCAAGATTAGGCCGCCATCATGAATCTAGGGTCCGCCCTTCTTGTCACGTGTACACCTCCAGTCCCTCCCATTCAAATGTGCACACCCCTAGCTCATCCCCTTCCTGTCACGCTTATGCCTATCGTACATCCCCTTCCTATGATGTGTACGCCTATTGTACTGCCCCTTCCTGTGACGTGTGGTTACCGGTAATCATGCCCCGCTAAATTATAACCCTTGGGTAGCAATAAAGTTAAGCTCTCCTGCTCTTGCTCCTGGGCTCTCCCCACGAGGACCACAAAGCAGGGCTGAGGTGAGCATGCTACCATGAATTGTGTCTGCCTCCATGACTTCAATCTCTCTTCTCTCTCTCATGCTCTCTATGACGTCACTATAATCCTTTCTCATTATCACCGTGCAGTTGCACCTACCGGACCCGTGATGATTTGTTGGGGACCCTCCTCTCCCCTGCAGATTATTTGTTAAGAAGGGTGAGAAGCTCTAGGAGAACTTGCTACTTGATTTCTTTTCCGACAGAGGAATCCCAAGATGATGGTCTCTGGGGCGTTTCACAGACACTGCAATCCAAACGAATACTGAGGCAACAGACACTTGGTTCAAGCTCCCAACTTGGCCTTCTTCCCATTCCGAAGGAGCTTTGGCCTCATTCAGTACCCACATTGATAAACCCAATTGATGAGGAATGAACATCAAACTATGGTGATCCGCTATGTGTGCAAATTGGTAGAAAAGTCAGAATAGGTGCTGATGGTTCTTATTTAGCCTTACTTTAGTGCAAGACAGGAGCTCTGGTGGTGTAGTGATTATGCCATGGGCTGCTAACTGCAGGTCAGCAGTTCAAAGCTACCAGCTGCTCTGAGAGATAAAGATGGAGCTTTCTGTAGAACACGTTACAATCTTAGGAACTCATGGGGGCAGGTCTATGGTGTCCTATAGGGTTTCTGTAAGTTGGCATCCACATGATGGCAGTGAGTTTGGTTTGGGGTTCGGTTAATAAAAGAAGAGGCTCCAAGACCTTGCAATGATTTAACAACTGCAGTGCAACGCGCGAAGGTGATTGTGAAAAAGAATTTGTCGATGTCTATGTTGGGGAAATTTTAAGTTAAGACAAATTTGCATAACAATAAATGCTAAGTATGAGTTGTCAGAGAGGCTGACAATTGTGACTCAGGGACTGTATGTAGCTGAAATTTTGGAAGTAGGTAACCAGGTCTTTCTTTCAAGGCACCTCTAGGTAGACATGAGCCTCCAATCTTTTGGTTAGCAGCCAAGTACAGGAACCTTGTGAACCACTAAGCAGTCTGACAGAGCCCCACAAAAGGAGAAATAGAATGTCTCTCTCAAAGTAGTAGCGTGTTGCTCCTGGATAGTATAGTACATGGCCTGGCCACGTCTGGAAAAACTCCTAAGCCAATATTATAGGTTAGTGCTGTTCACAAAGCAGCTCTAAGTTGCCACGTCCTGTCTCGTCCAGTGCTGGGAGCACTCACTCTTCTCTGCCAGGAAATTTGGAAGACAGCTACCTAGTCAATTGACTGGAAGGGATTCAGATGTTTGTCCATTTCAAAGAAAGGTGGCCCAACAGAGTGCTCAAACTATAGAATGATATCATTGAAGGTACACAAGTAAAATGTTGCTTAAAATCATCCAACGGTTGCAGCAGGATATTGACAGAGAACTGCCAGACGTTTAGCCTGGATTCAGAAGAGGATGTGGAACAAGGGATATAATTGATGATGTCAGATGAATCCTGGCTCAAAGCAGAGAATACCAGAAAGATGTTTATTTTATGTGTTTCATTGACTATGCGAACACATTCAACTGTGTGGACCATAATAAACTGTGGATAGCCTTGAGAAGAATAGAAATGCCAAGACACTTCATTGTGCTCATTCGGGACTTGGACATGCATCAAGAGGCAGTGTGGGACTAGAACAAGGGGATGCTGCATGGTTTACAATCAGGAAAGGTGTGTGTCAGGATTGTATCCTCTCACCATCTTTGTTCAATCTGTATGCTGAGCAAAACATCATATATACATCATGTATACAAGAGCAATTGAATATTGAGAAAACATCCCAGTCCAGTTCAGATCAAGTGCATAAATCCGATATTAGCCCATATGTCTGATACCAATCTATAAAGTCCTCGTCAGACTCATGAAACACAGGCTATGATGCCAAATGGAGGAAGATCACAGGCCAGTGGGTATGAAGTCTTGTGGATCCAGTGGTGGTAGAAGCATGTCAGCGATGGCAGGGATCTCCACGTGCCTCCTCCAGCTCCCAGGGCATGGGGTCAATTGCTCTTGTATATAAATCTCTTTCTTATACACACACACAAAAGAATCGATGCCTTTGAATTGAGGTTCTGGAAAAGAATATGGAACATACTATGGACTGCTAAAACAATCCATTTGTGTTGGAAGAAGCAAGGCCAGTGATCCTTAGAACAAAGATGGCAAGACTTAGTCTTCCATACTTTGTACATAGTGTCAGGAGAGACCAGTCCCTGGAAAGATATCATGTTAGTAAAGCAGTGGGGTGGCATCAACGAGGAAGACCCTCGAACAGATGGATTGACTCAGCTGTATCAATGGGCTCGGGCATAGGAGCCCTTGGGAGGATGGCACAGGATCATGAATCGCTTCATCGTGTTGTGCGTAGAGTCGCTGTGGGTCAGTGCCGACTCAATGACACCGAACACCAACGGTCAATTTTCAACTCCTAGTCACTGGAAGAGAAGTGTCCACGGAGCTGTGTGGATAGGAGCGGCCCCCAGGTCTCCTCCCAGAGCGGGTTATGTGTAACTTTTTCAACTAACAACAGAGAACTTAGCTGCTGCGCCACCCAAATCAAAGGCATTGCCTTCAAGGGGATTCTAATTCACACTGACCCTATCGGACGGACTGGAACTGCCCCGTCGCGGTTCCAAGACTGTCACCTCTATGCAAGCAGACTGCCATATCTTTCTCCCTTGGAGCAAATGTGGATTTAAACCATAGGCCTGCCCATTAGCAGCCAAACACTTACCCGCTGCACCCCTGGAGCTGCTTAAGGCAGTTAGAAAAGAGGCACATTCTGAACACAGTAGAGGGCAGTACATGTGCAAGCTCTGGCTTCCCACGCAACGCTTTGATTGGGTCTTTTAGTTCTAAAATATGAGGGAGCTTTGAAGAGTCAGGCCAGTAGAATCAAAATCATGGCATTTTGCACCGAACTTTTTGAAGCCTCGTCAGAAATCGCAGCTCCGTGTTCTTGACTGCAATTCATTCATCTGTTATCTTCTTTTTTTAAAATCATTTTATTGGGGGATCCTACAACTCTTATCACCATCCATACATCCTTCCATTGCGTCAAGCACATTTGTACATTTGTTGTCATCCTCAGTCTCAAAATATTTGCTTTCGACTTGAGCCCTTGGTGTCAGCTCCGCATATCTTCTTACCTGTCATTTGTTTGCTGGTTTTACCTGTGGCGAGCACTGCCCTGCCCCATGCCAGCCTCACAGTGTCCTTATGCCTGAGCGCGTTGATGTAGCCACCACGGCGCCTGGTCCCCACTTTCGTCTCTCTGCTGGCTATTTCCTATAAGTGGGGTAGCAAAGTACGGGTCCTTCTGTGTTCCAGTTATTTCATTCAGCATAATGTTCTCAAGGTTCATATCAGAACTTCGTTATCTTTATGGCTGGATAATATCTCATTGCAGCCTACCAGAAAATTTGCCTTGTGAGATAAGACAAGGAATCTCACCTCCCCTTGCTGGCAACTGCTCCAAGGTTATTCTGAGTCAGACTCGGATAAATGCTGCAGATGGCTGTCATGTGTATGCAAATAGACCACTGACCTTTCTACACCCTTCGGTTGGGTGAGGCCTGCCCACCATTTCTCTGTGTGTGTGTGTGTGTGTGTGTGTGTGTGTGTGTCCTTCAACACCAGGAAGCTCCCTCGATTCCTGACGCTGGTTCACCTCACCTGTCCACTATTCCTTCCGTTTATCCATTTTAACTACCAACTTACCCAGAGAGATGGTTTGTCATCTGCGTTTATCGCTCTTCCAACCTTCGCTGCACCTCAAAAATAACTTAAGAACTCACTGCCATCAAGCCGATTGCCGACTCAAAGCGACACAATAGGACAGGGTAAAACTGCCTCTGTGCATCTCTGAAACTGGAACTCTGCAGTGGTACAGTACAGAAAGTCCCTACGACTAATTTTTCCTAAACACACACTGTTCCTTAGAATGCCTGGGCGGTGGAAATGGTGTGGATGCTCTCTGCTATTGGGAAACTTGGAGGTGCAGGTCCAAAAGCCTGGTCACCTGCTTCTGAAAAGACCAACTCTTAAAAACTGTCCTAAAAGACTGGATGACAGTGGAAGCCCAAAACCCCTTTGCACCTAGATTAAGGCTCAGGTGAACCCTTCTGATGGTAGTCAAGGGACGTAAATGATGTTGCTATCAGAAGGCCTTGTAAAATCAATTCTAGCAGATATAGTTAGGCGAAAACGTAACATTTTGATACAATTGATGTATAGATTGTCATAAGAACTGCAAGTCTTGTAAAATCAATTCTAGCAGATATAGTTGATACAATTGATGTATTTTGATACAATTTGATTTTGATACAATTTTGATACATTTTGATACAATTTTTGTACATTTTGATACAATTGATGTATCAATTGTCTAAGGAGCACTCTCTCCTTGCTTCTTATGAGATGGGTGTTCGTCCTTCTGGCAGTCCATGGTACTTTCCATGTTCTTCCCCAGCGCCAACATTCACATGCATCCATTCATCTTCCGTCTCCTTATTCAGTGTTCAGCTTTCACATGCAGATCAGGCGATGGAAAATACCATGGCTTGGGTCAGTCTCACCAAAGGCTTCAAAGTCACACTCTTACTTTTCAATCCCCTAATGAGGTCTTGTGCAGCAGATTTACCTAACGCAACGCATCTTTTGATCTCTTCACTGCTGTTTTCATATGCTTGACTGTGGATCCAAGCAAGACAAAATCCTTGCCGACTTCGGCCTTTTCTCCATTTATCATCCTGCGACCTGCTGGGCCAGTTGTGAAGATGTGGGTCTTCTTTACATTGAGTCTCAGTCTATCCTGGAGGCTGCAATCTTTGATCTTCATCAGCCAGTGCCTCCAGTCTTCTTCTGCGGTGCTCAGAATTGAAGCTCGATTGCAAGACGCTGTGGGGCCCAATTCTACGCCAGCACACGTTGGGTGGCCATGAGTCAGACTCAACTCCAAGGCAACTAGCTGAAACTTGCACCTGGTTTATCCTTCCCTTTGTCTGCACAAAGCACTCCCACTTCACTGTGCGTGCCTCCTGGGCTGTGCAGAATAAATGAGAACGTCGCAGAGAGCCCTAAAGTTCTGAAGGGCTGACAGTCCCTGAAGGACAGCCACATAATGCCGTCTGGATGAGTCTCCAGAATGAGCAGTTAGTTCACAATGGCTTTGACCTTCTTTTGACTGCATCGGGACACGTATTTAAAGGACAGGTGTTGGGAAGTCCCTCAACAGCTAAAATATTCCTTGAAAATCAAAATTGGCAAACTGAACTCATTGCTGCGATTGTTTGGTTTCTTTTAGAGCCGAAACCCATTTCGCAATACTTGGGTTATTCGGTTTAAACAGCAGTTCTGACAGCTGTTCTTCAAAAGCACAATAGAAGACATACTTTCCACTCCACACACAGATAAAATATGAAAACATGGGCTCTGTCCCTCTGAGCTAGGGATGTGCTAAGGAACAGGGATTTGCATGACTAAGCTGCTACCATGCTGACCTATGCAAAACACAGGGGCAAGCCAAGCATTCTTTCCAGCCTGACAATGTCAGGATGAGAGGCAGAGCTTCCAGCGCGGGTCTGAAACCTTGTAAACTCACGAGAGAACCCTCTTTCTCCCGGCTTGGCAAGTTTAAAGCGCATTGATGTAAATATTAGTTCTCCATAACTAACAGTGTCTTGGGTAGTGATTCTAAATATAGGAACAAAGGTCAGCGAGGATTAGACCAATGCAGCCTCCCATGATTCACCTGAGCCAGGGCTCACAAGCACCTTTCCCAGCTCCCCTGGACTAGTGAGTAGACATTACTAACACCTGCCTGAAACCAAATGAAAACCGACGCAGAAAGTTATCTCGTGCTACGATTCTACAGCGTCTTGCTTGTTTGGCTTCATTTTCCTTTAAGATGTGGTAGCTAGTGACAATAAGTGCATCCTCAAAATATTAATCATTTATTGAACAGTAAGATGGACTAGCGTTTCCCAAAAGCTACCCCCTAAAGGGCTCATATTTTGGATTTCCTCTATCTGTCTTGGTTTCAAAATGTTTTGTACTCAATTCATAATAAATAATTTCCGTGTCCTAGTTATTTCGTCTCCTGTGGAAAGGGTATCCAAATGTCACTGAAACCCTATGTTCAATATCATGCTGCTTGTGCTTTGATTTTCTATTTTTTTAAGCTAGTGCGTCTTTTTGTTGGTTCCAGAAATACAGTTATTACTCGTATACCATGAGCTTGTATTGTGTCTGGGTGATCTCAGCTCATGGTGACCCGACACGACAGAGGAGAAATGCCCCCCTAGGGTTTGCTTGACTCTAATCATTACGAGAGGAACTCTCCAAGTCTTTTCTAATGTGGAGCAGCTGGTGAGTTTGAACCATCGACCTTTAGGGTAGCAACTGCACTTAATCATTGCGCTACGAGGGTCCTTAATGTGAGGTTAGACATAGAGGAATGGAGATGTTGGATTCTGGCCTTCTATACAGGATACTGGGTTTGATTCCAAATCAATGCACATCATGCTCAGTCATCAATCGGTCAGTTGGTGCAGGTCTGCATGTTGCTGTGATAATTTACACTGTTCACCAGTGTCAGCAGAACTTCAAGACGAAGATGGGCTAGGAAGAAAAACCTACCAATTCTACTTTAAAAAAAAAATCAACCAATGAAATCAAGGGTCCAGTCTACAATTGATCATGGAGTTGGCACAGGATCGGGCAGCATTTCATCCTGTTGTGCAGGGGTCACCATGAGTTAGGGACCTACTCGACAGCAGCTGACCACCAGAAGCCCAAAGGAAGAATTGAAGTGGCCAGCTCATACCTCGATGATTCCATAGAGCAAGAAGACTCCCAAGACCCCAATGTCACTGGTCTAGCCTGAATCCACATCTGCACTTCTTCCTTCCTCTCGTGTCCTCCTACATTGTAGAGCTGCTGCTCCTACTGGCTCTAGTTCTCTGCTAGAATTGCGTGTCCTTTGTCATGCCAGGCCTCTATTCCACCTTACCTGGCACCTGAGGTAGGCTGACAATAGGAGAGCCCAATCTCAAATTAATGTCTAGAAACACATTTACTCAATCTTAAAATAGGACAAAGACAAACCATGCCAATGAGGAAGGCCATCAGCACAAAGTCACAATGGCATCCTGGGATTTACCAGTCTTATGATTGGCAGCCCAATCCTTAGCCCACGGGGCCACTGGGACTCCTTGCAAAAAAAGGAATTGGATCCTGCTGATTGCTAAGGAATCAGCCTGCATGACCTCTCACCTCAGAGGGACCACACTTGGGTGCTACCTCTCTATCTCTGGAGGAGTATTGATAAGTAATAAGATCAATGTAGGAGGAGCTGGTTTGCCGCGGGTGTCTGGGATGTGACTAAGTGGGGGAAAGATACTGGTGCTCGAAGAGTGATGGGGACCTGCTCACCCAGGGCCAGAGTGGAGGCAGGTACAGAGGATGTGGAATGATCTACTGTCTAATGAACCTCACACGAGTGGATCTAAGTGTTTCAGCAGCCACTGTCACAAAAGTCTGAAGATCAGTGGCCCTTCTTTAAAGTTTAGGACTATAGCAACCTCCAAGTCTCTCATTTTTTATACATTTCATTTCTCACTCTTACTTTAATATCCTGGTTGTTGTTGTAGATTTTAACTCAAAACAATATGATATGACAAGGTAGATTCGCCCCGTGGGATTTTCTAGGCGATGCTCTTGGCGGGAATAGACCGCCAGGTCTTTCTTGCAAGAAGCCGCTGGACAGACAAAACCTACCAGCTTTTCCATTAGCAGCAGAACACTGAACCATAGCACCATCAGGGCCTCTGGCCTCCGACTCTCTGACGGTAGCGCTTGCTAAACTGTAACTGATAGACAAATCACCTGGGTTTACTGCTGAAATGCATGATCTGATTCAGTAGGTGTGTCACTACAGGACACCCTTTCCCCCCAAACTCATAGTCATCGAGTCCGTTCCAGCTCATACTGACCCTATTGGACCGAGTAGAACTGCCCTGTGGGCTTCTTCTCGGATCATACGTCTTTACAGGAACGCCTCCTCTGTCTCCTGCGGAGCAGCCCAGGGTGCAAAACTGCTGACCTTGCAGTTAGCTGCCCAACACAACCCAATGAGCCACCAGGGCTCCCAGTGGGAGCCACGATGCTACGTTTCTCGCCAACTTTGGAGGACCACAGACCTAAGGCTGTGGAGGGGGACTCACCAGGAACAACTGATATTGGTCACATTACCGACCCAAAAAGGGGACTCCCAGGGAGGCAACTCCAATCTGCTTAGAGAAATGTAACAACTGAAGTTTTCCACATCTGCGTAGGTGGAGCAAGTTCACACTGACTTCTTACTTGCTCACTTGTCATTTAAAGCTGTGACACAGTGGCCACCCATCACTCAGGTGCTAACCAAAATGTTGGCAGTTCGATCCTATCAGCTGCTTCCTTGGAGAAAGATGTGACACAAAAGGACAGATACTGTTTATGCAAAATATCCCGAAAGAGCCAGTGCAGAGAGACTAACGTTTATGAGTGATTACTTGGAGGTGAGGGAGGATAGGGGGTCACCGTGCAGTGGGTACTGGGTTTCTGCTTGGGATGATGGAAAGCTGGAAATCGATAATGGTGCTGGTTGTACAATGTGGTGAACATGATGAATGCCACTGACTCCGACACATCAAAGTGATTAAAATGGTTCTGTGCCTCAAGGGTCTCACTCACCCATTCCTTGTTTTTTTTTTATTTCACCCATTCCTTTAAGCTACATTTGAAGTCTTCCCAGAAAAAAGAAGACTGGTCTAAGGTTCAAGAATATCCCCGATCTTCGAGGCATCTTAAATTTCCCGATTGTTATGGTAGTTTCATGAGCCATCCCCAATCCTTCTGGAATAGTCTCTCTAACAACAACAACCACAACACAAAAGGACTTTATTCCCAGACAGCTGAACTTGCTTCCTGAGTGTCAGAACTGCCTGTCAATACTACCAACACTTACTTTTTTTCTGTAGGAACAAGAAGTTGAAGTGGAGTTAAGATACTTTGCCAGGAACTTCAAAACCCTCATCCTTGACACCACCGGTTCTGTTGGTTTGTAGACCCCATGTCCAAAAACCTTAGTTTTGCAGTGTGTGCCTTTTAAGATAAATTGAAGTTTCTAAGACATAAACGAGGAGCCTTGGACACCTCCTCCTTGAGTGCTTTGGCTTCTGCGTGAAAAGGTCGGTGGCTCCGTGGGGGAAGGGCCTGGCGCTCTGCTCCCATAAAGACTGCGGCGTAGCAAACTCCTGGAGGTACTTCTACTCGCTTACCCACGGCCTCTATACCGCCAGACCGAACTTGGTGGCACCCGACGACGACAGGGCTGCCGTGGCTCCGTGAGGCAACAAGAGACCCAACAAGAGAATCCACTTTTGACTTTGTACCTTGCTAGCTGGTGGGCCTTGGGTATAACTTTGTTGTTCTGCACCTCAAGCGGACTCAACTGTCAAATTTCAGTCATGGCAACTGATCAAAAGCTATTACGGGGATCAAGTGGCAGAGCCTATGAAAAGTACCTGGCACAAAGTTCCTAGTCAATAAAGGAATGAGAGGCCTTTTGAAATGCAAAACTCTCAGGCATTGGTCTTCAATGACATTCACACTCTTGCTTGTCCATAGCGTGGACCCGCAGGTGCTAGATTCAGGGGAATCCCAACCCCCGTATGCTTCTTTTCCCATCAGCCAGCAGCCCGTTTCCTGGCAAACTTTCAGGTCCTCGCCATTTGGGGGCTCAACAAGAATGAACTAAATGCACCCACTCATCTGTCCATAGAAACACAAACCCACTGCTATTGAGTTGATTCTGATTCACAGTGATCCTATAGGACAGAGTAGAGCTGCTCTTTGGTGTTTCTGAGCCTACAAACCATTACAAGTCTCAACGTTCCCCATAGCAGTTGCCGGGGTGTTTGAACTGCTGACCTTGGAGGTAGCAGCTCAGTGTGTAGCCCACTGCACCACCAGGGCTCGTTTGTGTCCATCTATGTACCATCAACTTTCCTAATATTATAAAAGAGGCCACGAATGGCTCAGGCTAAAGTGCTGTCATTCTTCCAAGAGGGTGTGTTATGTGCGCCATGTTTTGCTCAGATTAGATCTTATCTAGATCTTGGAATTCTTCACATTCTGCTCTAAAAGTACTCACTGAGACTATGGTTTGACCCAAGATTGTGTGCATCATCTATCCACATTTCAAAGACCCTTTATTGGGTTTCTGGAGTGATATACCTCGGTTCTTGCTACGCAGCGCTGAAAGAACTCACGCGGCAGAAGCACGTTTATAATCTAAGTGACTTTGAAGAGGCAAAGGGAAGTCTCAGGTCTTCACAGGCCATCCCAGGGGCCAAGAACAGGAAGTCCCAAAAGAACATCCTGAGAGGGAAGCCTGAGAGGGAGCTCGGGCCCCAGGCCGCGGGTGGCATATGAGAAAACCCACCCTTCCACTTGCAAGAGCGCACATGAACAAGAGAAGAATAAAAGAGGCTAGGCCTTGCGGTAGTAGGCTCTTATCAGCTCCAACTGGGAAGGTGTGGTCGAAGGTGTTGGCCTACCTTATTGGCTGAGTTTCAGCCCACCTGTGTGACATGTGGCTGGGCCTAGTTTGTCCCTGCACAGTTTGGATCTTTCCATGGGTGTCTAGTGAGCCTGATTTCTTTCCAACCCCTTGGTTGTGGCCCAAGGCAGGCATTGGGGAAACACCCCGCTTAGTCCCTAATACGGCTACCTAACACCTTCCTTGGTGCTCTATCTTAAACTCCTCTTCTACATCTCGTCCAATCTTACATGTAATCCCCATCCTGATTTTGGAGGTTTGTCCCCCCCCTTCATCTTCGGTTTTAGGGTGAGCTGGCTGAACAAAACTGCTTGCCAAGTCTGGGTTCAAATCCAGGTCAATTAGTCCCGTCTTCCTTCTTGGCCCTCCACCTCCACCCGCCTCGGTAGCCCCCAGTGTCTAGCATATGGAGCTAGGCACCGGACGGAATGACTGAATGAATAAATGCATGAACAATTGTCCCGGCAGATTTTCCAGCGTGCTAGGACACAGGCCATCTGCTTTGAATCTTGACACCAAAGGGTGTTTGTTTTAGTCATTTTTCTGAGCTTCCCTCTAACCTCCCAGCACCGGCATATGTGCGACCTTTCAATATTACCTCTTAACCAGGGACTTCAAAGTAGTTTGACAGGACTGACAATCACTAACAGTCCTACGAAATCACGTCCAGGGACAAGGGCCGAGAATTGCACTGGTGAAACTAGAACTCGGGGGTCTCACCCCAAAGACAGAGTGAGGTCCACAGTCCTCGCTCGGCATGGCCTGGGCGGCTTATTCTAGTCCATCTCCGCTACTCCACACCTCACGCTTTGTGCTCAGACACGCTAGCCCTGTACCACTCAGAGAGTGGCCTGTGAACTGTCAGCATCTGCATCACCTGGGAACTAGGAGAAATGCACAACCCTGGGCCCCTCCCTCATGTACTAAATCAGTATATATCTTTTAAAAAATTTTTCCTAGGGGGAAAAATGAATAATTTATAAATTATCAAGGAGGAGAGGGAGGGGAGGGAGGGGAAAAATGAGGAGCTGGTGCCAGGGGCACAAGTGGAAAGAAAATGTTTTGAAAAAGAGGATGACAACATATGTACAGAAGTGTTTGACAAAATGGATATATGTATGGATTGTGATAAGAGCTGTAAGAGCCCCCAATAAAATTATTTTTAATTGAAAATAAATTTTTTCCTATGGAACATTAATACAGCTTCTCTGAAGATCATATTTTGAGTAGCAAAATTTACATTACCTATTTCCCCCTGCGGACGTCACACAGTTGCAGTCTTTGCCATGACATTAGCTGGCCGAGCAAGTCCCCTCAGAAGCCACCGTTTTGATGAGACTCTTTTGACGGGCCTTATACGACTAAGGCAAGGATATGCTGAGCCTGTAGCCGGCCACTGATCACAGAGGCATGTTGCAACGCACTTTGTTTGAGGAAGCGGGGGGTTGGGGGGAGGAACCAATGCATGGATCAATTGGAACCGTAGTGGCAATATTTTTTGACTGACTCTCTTATCTGCTTACTAAGTTTTCACTGAAAGGCCATGGACCATTCCACAACCCATAGACACTTTGCCATTGTGACATCTTCAATGGGTTCCTGGAGAAGACAAGTTATTTATAAACTATCTCAACCAATTATAAACGGTACCCCATTTAGCACACCCCAAACACCTATGTGCTCGCTGAATGAAAAGCTGTCTTGGCAGGAGGCCTGACAGATATAGATTTTTTAAAATCATTTTATTGGGAGCTCATACAACTCTTATCACAATCCAGGTCTTCATCCATTGTGTCAAACACATTTGTATATTTGTTGCCATCCTCATTCTCAAAACATTTTCTTTCTACTTGAGCCTTTGATATCAGCTCCTCATTTTCCCCTCCCTCCCCTACACTCTCTCCCTCCTCAACCCTTAATAATTTATAAATTATTATTTTTTTCATAACTTTCACTGTCCGATGTCTCCCTTCACCCACTTTTCTGTTGTCTGTCTGCCAGGGAGGGGATTATATGTAGATCATTTTGATTGGTTCCCCCTTTTCCCCCACCTTACCCTTACCCTCACCCTCCTGGTATCGCTACTTTCATTATTGGTCTTGAGGGGGTTATCTGTCCTGGATTCCCTGTGTCTCCAGCTCTTATCTGTACCCGTGTTCTTGCTCTGGTCTAGCCAGATTTTTAAGGTAGAATTGGGGTCATGATAGTCCTGGGGGAGGAAGCATTAAAGAACTAGAGGAAAGTTATATGTTTCATCAGTGCTTTACTGCCCCCTGACTGGCTCATCTCTTCCTTGTGACCCTTCTATATGGGGATGTCCAATTGCCTACAGATGGACCTCTCATCTCCACTCTGCACTCTCCCTCATTCACATTGATATAATTTTTTGTTCTGGGCCTTGGATGCCTGATACCTGATCCTATTGACACCTCATGATCACACGGGGTGATGTGCTTCTTCCCCAATGTAGATTCAAGTTTGCCCTTCGCTGGTGCTGTGAAACACAATGTTCTGCTCATAAGTTCCCTTGACAGTGACAAGCAGTGACACAATATAAAGACTGAGCTGCAACGCATCACTCCCTCATTACCATCCAGGCAATTCTGACTCCCGGCTACCCTTTAAGACAGGTTTCCAAGACTGTGTAACTCTTTGGGAGGAGGAAGCCTCATCTTTCCCTAGAAGACCAAATAGTGGTTTCAAACTGCAAACCTCACATTAGCAGACCAATGTGTAACCATTATGCCATCAGAGCTCCTACACAACCCATAACCAGGACCCCAAAATGATCCAGATCACGCTGTCGTGGGTTGATTTACATCCCCCAGAAAGCCTACCCCCACCCCCTATACCTGTGAATACAACCGTACCTGGAAGTAGTATCTTTGCAGAAGTCCTTCATCGGCATGAGGTCACACTTGAAATTCATAATCCAACATGAGTGTGAAGCCCTTCTCGGAAGAGGAGAAGAGACACAGGAGGAAGAGGTAGCAACATAAAAAGAAGACAGCCAGGTGGAGACATGAAGACAGAGACGAACATTGGAGCAACCTGCCTGTCAGCCAGCCCACATGAAGCTTGTGCACAGAAGCAAGGAGAAAGGCAGAGGACCGGTTCTGTCTCGTAACCCTCAGAAGGAATCTACCGGGCTAACATCCTGCTTTCAAACTCCAATGCTCTAACAACGTGAGACAGGACATTTCTGTTGCTAAGACCATGGTTCGTGGCGATTTGCGAGGGCGGCGCCAGGAAAGGAATACTGAGGCCCAGACACTGATTGCTAGGGCTGTTTACTCCAGGAGTAGACAGCAACAAGCTTGGCAGGTCGGTAGGTTGAGTTCCAGAAAAGCATGCTTTAAAAGCCACTGTGAGACTAGAAAAGATGGAAGTAAATCAGGCACTCCTCTCCTTAATTCCCGCTTCTCACCCTACTCTCACTCATGCCAGTTCCAACAGCTTGGTTTGGAACGACGGCTAAGAAATGTCCTCCTTGCTCAAGGCCCCAGCAAACCCCACTGGGAATGAAAGAACTCTGCAGAGCGATGGTTGAAATTTCCCGTTAAGTTGAATTTTTTATTGCAGCAGCTGCTGCTTTTAAAAGCCGGTGGTAACATACACAGCTTACGGATTATTGCCTCACGCAGGGAAGGGAAAATTATCTTTCTCTAAGTGGATAGAGGCACACTTGACCAAATCCTCTGGGGTGGCTTCCAGGTGTGGAGCGGAGATTCTGTAACAGCTGAGGAACCTGCTCAAGGTACCGCAGACAGACGCACGTCGACACTCTTCTGCACGTTGCACGATGGCTGCCCTCCGCGATTCCCAAGCAGGGCCGTCGCGAAGAGGGGGTGGGGGTTTCAGACTTTACCCAGTGACACGGTCGGTATGTTTGCTAATGTTTGTGGAGTGTTTCTGAAAAAATTTACTTTTTTATAAAAGTATCCTTGTAGTTCTTTATTAAAATCCCAAACCGTTTTCATATGCCCAATTCGTGGACATCAATATGCTGAAAGGCGGAACCTCGGTGTTAATTGGCTTTGGGGGCTACTGATGCGGTCTTGTCAGATTAGTCCTTACTACCCAACGACAGTGACGTTTCAAATCACGTGGTTTCCTCTGCGTGCCCTACACGCATGAACTATTGGTTTCATTGCTGCCTGTGGTTTTCTAGCTCCTGGCTTTGTCAAATGTTCGGGTGTTTTAGCTATAAAATGCAGGTCATTAGAATTTTGAACCTCATCAATAAGTTTTTAAAATGAAGTACTAGTTAAGATAAGAAGAAAAATCACAACAGGATTCCACTCAGTTGCTAATAACGTTGTAATCATGTGGAAAGATTTCACCAAACAATATTGTTGGTGTTTGTTGCTTTAAATGTAACCTTCGACATTATACTTAAGCAACTGACAACCACATCACGTAATATCCTATGATTAAAATTGATCATCAGTGTGACCAAGGATGCTATAAGGTCTGACCTGGGAGGAGGGGGGCACAATGAGTGACCTCACTGGCTGACACCAACCTCACTGCTTCCAGGCATAGCTTTTGAACCTGCCAAGAGACTAGCAACTGGTTTTGCAAAGTTCAGGTTGAGGACTAGAGGTCATCTCATCTAATACCTGAATCTATGAGGTAGCATCCATAACAAGTGGTCATCCTACCAAGACTTGAATATCTCCACTAATAAGAGAGTTCATTACTTCCTCAAGCTCTTATATTTCACCCATAGGCTTGCCTGAACTCCTTTAGAAGTCTTCCTCCATTGTTTGCCAGCTCAGAACCATATTCTTTATTCAAATACAGCATCTGCAAGCATCCCGAATAAAAGCCGTGTTTTCACATTCTCTGTCTCCATTTTTCAGACAGAAGTCCCCAGTTCTGGTTACACGGGGCAAATAGAAGTGTGCTGAGAGGAACTGAAGGCAGCGGGGGAGAGCCAGACCCTAGGAAGGGTCGGAACCAGAATCCAGGGATCAGGCTTTCACAGTCCTACCATCCCAAAAAGTCAGGTTTCCTATCATCCAAACACCATGTTCAAGTTCCAAACTCTAGGGCTCAGGAGTCTCCTCATATGCCAGAAAGGAAGTGTTGACGGCTCAGTGGCCCGATTCTCACCCAGGCAGGAGGCCCAAGGGTGAGTCCCAGCAAATAGACCTCCTACACAGCCGCCACCTGTCTGGTAAAAGAGGCTTGCATGTAGCCATGATCCTAAATAGTTCTCCAAACCACCCCAAACTCCCCGCTATTGGGTCAATGCCATGAAGGCTCCTTAGCAGACCTCAGTGGAGCTGAAAGACTAGAAGGAGTGACCTGATGATCTACTCGCAACAATTGGTCAATGAAAACCCTAGGGATCAAAGTGATTCCATCCACCACCAAACGTGAGAGAGACGCCAACCAGGCAGCATTTCCTTCTGGAGAGCGTGGGGTTGCCATGAGTCGGAACCGCATCAACCGCAGCTAGCGACCTTGACGGAGAAAGAGCAATCCCACTTAAATCACATACAGGAGGGAGGCAAGTCTCATGGTTATCTGAAAAAGGGAACAGGATGACAGATTGGTCAAGGGGAAAAAAAAAACCTAAATCAACTAACAGATGCTTACAAACACACATCCTGCTTTTGCTCAAACCTGGAACCACCTATTTTATCTCCAGCCAATTCTACCAACTGGCAACCAACCCTTGGCATCCACTCCCCTCTTCTTCCTGGCCCTCACCGCATCTTGCTTTGTTTTGTCGTGTCCATGTGCTTGTGCACATTTTGTTTCCCTACCAGACTGCCATCGTTTGGGGGCCAACATCTTTCCATCCCATTACCTTCCACCACACCTAGCACAGTAAATCAGAAACTAGGAGCCTACACACCGCTGTTGTTCCCCAAATCATATTTCCCCCAAAGCACAAAATGTCTGATTTCAAGAAGATGTATATCCAGGAAGTAATGTGAAGGGTAGAAAGCCACGAATTATTATATCCACTAAATGTGCACTGTAAACGCTCCTTCATTTTAGGATTTTGTGACCCGTGGGATTTATCTTCATTTCCTAGTGCTGCTAAAACATAAACATCGCAAGTGTGGCTTTAAAGAACAGAAATGTTAGCTATTAGCCTCTCCCTGTCTCGAGGAAAGAAGAGTGATGGAGATCACAATTAGTCTGAAGGACTCACGGACCCTACATGAGTCTCCATGACCCTGCGACCAGAAAGAAGAGCTAGATGGCTCCCGGCTAGAGCTACCAGCAGCTCTGAAAGGGATCCCAGTAAGAGGTCCTGTACAGAATGGGAGAAAATTGTGGAACAAAACTCAGATTCATAGAAAACCAGGCTTACTGGTCCGTGGAGACTAGTGGAAATGAACTCACTCCACATATATCTCCAAAGTAAGCCAAACAATAGGCTGCGAGGGGAACAGGAGGACTAGAGGTGTGCACATTTTAGAATAATCAACCATTTGAGATTAAAAAGGAAGCATTTAGCCAAGGCAGAGCTCAGAAGGGTTAGGAAAGAAAGACGAGAGGAAACACCTGGAGGAAGTAGTCGCAGTGAGACAGGGTGCTGTGAGGATTGCAATCAATGAGATGAAAGAAAACCTGTATGAATGATTGATCGGAAAACAGATTTGCTCTGTACTCCACCCAATTCAAAATAAAAGGTTTTAAAAATAATAAAAAGAGAAATGTATTTTCTCACCGTTTTAGAGACTAAAAGTCCAACACAATAAGGATCTAGATGGTTGATTTCTTCTGGGGCCTCTCTCCTAGTCCTGTTATTTGCCAGTGATCCTGAAGGAGCAGTACAGTGGGGTATGCTATTGCAAGGCCAGCAGTTCAACCCCACCAGTCACTCCAAGGGAGAAAGATGAGGCTGTCTAGTTCAGTGAAGATTTGGGGGGATTTTGATGGCTTATAGAAAATCCTCCCATGTCATCTGTCTTGCCCTGTGTGACCCTGTTACTATATCTAAGCTGTTCTTTTTATAACACCAAAATGATCAAATTTAGAACCTACCCTACGTGAGGTGACCTAATTAACATAATAAAGCCTGATTTCCAAACAGGATTATAACCATAGGTGTAAGGGATAGCATTCCCAGCCCTAACCAGAACCAAATGGACCCGCTCCCTAGAAGTACATGCTATTGTACATGCTAAACCCAGAGGTTGGGGCGACGGACTGGCATGTCACGCCCACACGGAAGCAAACCAAGAAGACAAAAGAGAAAGGGACAGTCCCCATATCAGACCCCATATCAGCACACCAAGCCCGGGGACGACGTCCCTGTGTGGAACTGTTAAGGCACAGAGAGGACTGTAGGGCTGCCATGTTGTCCACTTACTGGAGCACTCTTTGACAGAGGACCATACTGGGGACATGCAGCTGGAAGGAAGTGTGGTATGAAGCCGCCCTGCAGCGGGGCAAATCAAGAAGGGAACATACCAGATCAGTAACGGGAGCAAAGCCAAGCCATAAAGCCCCTACAGAGCCCCCAAAACAGACTTCAGGCTAGGAGGGGCAGTTCCCAGGACACCCCAGGACCAGTGGGGAGACAGTCATAAAGGTCAGCAGACAGACCTGGAATTATGCATTTGTTGTTGTTGTTGTTGCTGTTTCCTTCCTTTTCTTTTTCCAAATGGTCTGTTTTCTATTTGTTTGGTTTGTACTATTATTGGCATGCCTTCTTACATAAGACAGGCATGGGAAGCAAGCTCGAGGAGAAAGCAAGGGGACCAATGGTTCCCGGGGAACTTGGGGGAAGAAGGGGGTGGGAGAAGGGTGCGTTGGTCAAACAACGCCATCGAACAGATTACAAGGATCTACATTAACCTCCTCCCTGGGGGACCGACAGCGGAGAAGTCTGTGAAAGGAGACTTCGGACGGTGTGAGATAGGACAAAATAATCAAAATTTATAAATTATCAAGGGTTCATAGAGAAGTGGGGAGCAGGGAGGGAGCGGAAAAAATGAAGAGCTGATATCAAGGGCTCAACTAGTAGAAAGCAAATGTTTTGAGAATGGTGAGGGAAACAAATGTACAAAAGTGCTTGACACAATGAATGCATGCGTGGATTGGGATAAAAGTTGTACAAGCCCCCAATAAAATGATTTAATTATTTTTTTAAAGCCATAGGAGGGGAACAACTAGGGAATAAAAATCAATAATGAGGAGGATATAGAGGTTCTGGGGGAGCTGGCGCAACAGCAATCTAGCTGAGAGGAGGTACTATGAGGCAGAAGTAGAGCAAGAATGAGGGTGGGACAGAAGGAGGGTAAAGGGAAACAGGAATAATCTAGGAGCAAAGCTTTGGGTAGAGGTATAAGGATAGGGGTGTCTGTATGTAATTACTAATAAAATTAGAGGTATTGGCCTCTGTGTGTGTGTGTGTGTGTATTGATATGGCAATACACTGAGGTAGTGGACGGACTTCGAGCCTCTGCTCATACCCTCCCTCAATACAAGAACACTATGTTCTAACAAATTGGCAATCTGAGATGCTCACCCTCCCAGCACAATTGCTGAAGACAAAATGGGTACATAAGCAAACGTGGTGAAGAAGGCAGATGGTGCCCAGCTATTAAAAGATACAGCATCTGGAGTCTTAAAGGCTTGAAGTGAAACAAGCAGCCATCCAGCAGAGAAACAAACCCACATGAAAGAAGCACACCAGCCTGTGTGATCATGTGGTGTCATCAGGAGCAGGTAACAGGCATCAGAAGACCCTTCATAATCAAACAAACAAAACCATATGGTTGAGAATGAGGGGGGTCAGGGCAGAGCTCCAAAGCCCATCTGTACACAGTGGAATATCCCCCCACAGAGGGGTCACAGAGAAGGGATGAGTCAACCTGTGTGCAGTAAAGCACCAATGAAACACACAATATCCCTCTGGATCCTTGAGGCTTCCTCACCCCCTACCATGACCCCAGTGCTGCCTCTCACTTCTGACTAGACCAGCGCTTGTACACAGATGTAGATAAGAGGTAAGCGTTCACGACACATGCAACCCAGGAGCAGGAATGAGAAGAGCAATACCAGATGGGTAGGGAGAAGGTAGGGAAAGGAGGGAAAGAAGGGGGAACCGATCATCACAATAAACACACAACCACAAACCACCCCCTCTCGGGGGAAGAACAACAGAAACCATGGGGGAACGGAGACAGTGGTTGGTGTGAGATATAAAAACAATGATAATTTATAATCTATCAAAGGGGGGGCTGATACCAAGGGCTCAATAGAAAGTAATTGTCTGGAAAAGAATGATGGCAACATATGTACAAATATGCCTGATATAATTGATGTATGGATTATAATAAGCATCACAAGAGTCTTCAATAAAATGATCCCCCAAAAAAAGGGTGGGGTGGGGAACAGCATTCCAATGCATATTGTAGGAAAACACAATTCAATGCTTAACAAAATCTCCAGTAGATAAGGAGTCCTTCATGTTCACAAAAGGTCACAATATCTATATATAGTATATGCATGTGGTAAACTACATGTAAGAAAAAATTAACATTTTAATCATTTAAGTGTAAAAAATCAATGCTATTAATAGCTTTCACCCTATTGTGCAGCCTTCGCTACTAACTGGTTCCAAACCTCTCTTCCCACACCCCCGCCCCAAATAGCTCAGTACCCTGTTAGCAATTTCTTCCATGTTGTCTTACCTCCAGAAACCGCCAATAAACTTTGGCCTCTCTGCATCTGTTACATTCTAGATGTTTCATATAAGTGGAATGATAGGATATTTGTTCCTTATGGCTGAATTACTTTACTTAACATAATGCGTTCAAAGTTCATCCACATTGGAGCCTATATCAGAACTACATTTTTCTTTGTTCAATCGTATAGCTATAGCCAATTGTATTTCTCCGTGCATCTGCGGGTGGACACTCGGGTGGTTCCCAACGTGTGGCTGTGGTGAAAGAGGCTGCAAGGAATATGACTTAAGTACCTTATATTTTGAGATCTGCTACTCAGTGATCTGTCTTGGAAGAAGCATGGTCAGAATGCTCCTTAGAGGTGAGGACACCAGGGGTTCTTCTCATGTACTTTAGGCAGGTTCTCAGAAGGGACCAGCACCTGGAAAAGACAGCAGGCTTGGTAAAGGGTCAGCAGAGGAGGGCTCCCCATGAGAGGAGTCCCCACTGGGCTGCAGCAGTGAGCTCCGACATAGCACTCATTGTGAGGTGCACAATGGCGACTCAAGGGCTTTGTTCTGTGGTCTGTAGGGCCTGAGTCGGACCAGACCCCTGCCACCTAACGACAACCCTCTAGTGACCCGTGCTTAAGATTTGAGTGCACACAATGATATTACAGGGATATACCAAAGGGGTAGACACATCACATAAAATCCCAACAAAACAGTACACAACTTCACCGGGACTCAGCATTTAATGAAGTGTTACGTCTATGCAGCATGGTACTCATTTTCCGTGACTTACCTGATACCACCCAGAAGTAGTTGCCAAGAGGGGCAGATTTTTCTGGCGTAGGGGAAAATGCAGTAACCCTATTTGTAGCTGATCTGGTGGCACCGTGCGTTAGGCTGTTAACTGCAAGATCCGCAGTCTATTCACCAGCCATTCTGAGAAAGACTAACGAGGCTGTCTGCTCCCGTCGAGATTTATAACCTTGGAAACCCTATATTGGATTACTATGAGTCAGAATCAATTTGATAGCTGTGAGTTTGGGTTGGTTTTGTTGTTGTTCTCATTTTATTGCTATTGCTATCTTTCCTGATGGAGCAGTTTCTTCCATTTTTTCCTGTCTCCTTTTTTTAAATATAGAGGGAAGATGGAGAATGAGCTATTGACCTAGTCGAAGGATAAAGGGAAAATACAATCTCAGTTCTCCCTTTTCCAAAACCCTGTCAATCACCAAAAGTTAAGGAAAAATCATTTTATTTTCTGCACAGCCAAGTCCCAATTCCCAGTGGTGATGGGACAAGACTGCCCTTGGGGTTCATAGCACCAAGTTCTAATCCCATCCTGCTGCTGAGCAGACCTGGGAACAAGTCAGCCCTCCTCTTACAGGGCTCCCCCTTAGTCCAATGCTGGCAGCAGCTGCCCCCCTCCAAGGGCTTGGGAGGATAAAATTAGATCATAGTTGCAAAAGTACTGGGCTTAATTGTGTCCCTTGGTGCCTGTGAACAGAGACTTGGTGCCACCACAGTGGTTAAAGGCAAAGCTGATAGCTGACATGTCAGCCATTCAAACTCAGCAGCCATTCTATGGGAGAAAACGGGGACCCCGTGCTTCTGCAGACATTACAGCCTTGAAAAGTCTACGAGACAGTTTTCCTCTGTGCCCTCGACTCTCTGAGTCCGAATCGACTCAATGTCAATGCGTTGGTACCTGTGAACGTGGCCGTGTTTGGATATCGGATTTTTGAAGATGCTATCAGTAAAGTTAACATGAAATGATCTGGGAAAAGGATGGGTCCTGTATGAGAGGTGTCTTTAGAAATGAGGAGAAGAGACACACAGGGAAGACAGGCCTATGCAAAGGAGCTATGCTACACCATAAACCAGGGTACACCTGGGAGGTCCAGATGATGGTAGAAACAAGGAAGGATGGTCCCCTAGAGTACTCCTCGCCTGACATTCTGAATGAAACCTCCTGGCCTCCAGAGTTGTGAAAGAATCCATTTCTGTTTTTATAAGTCACCCACTTTAGGGTACTTTGTGATGGGACCCATCTGCGTGTGTGTGTGTGTGTGTGTGTGTGTTGCAAGCAATGCCACTGGTATTTCAAATACGACTCGTGTCACCCATTGTAGGCAGGTTTCAGTGGACCTTCCAGAACAAGACAGACAAGAACGAAAGGCCTGCTGGAAATGAGTCCGTGAATCACAGCACAGCATTGTCAGAGACCATGCTGGAAGATGAAGCCCTCAAAGACAGTTGCCACAGAATGGACCAAAGAGATCGGGGAGACCTGGACACAGGCCACGTTTCCTTCTGTTGCGCATGGGTTGCAGGGAGTCAAGAAGGCGGCCGGGTGGGGCAGTGGGCTACTTGCTGGACTGCTGACCACAAGGCAGCACTTTGAACTCACCAGCGGCTCTGAGAGAGAAATCTGAGACGGTCGGCTCCAGCGAAGTTCACAGCCTGGGAAACTCCAAGGCCACGGTTCTACTCTCTCTGGCAGGCTTGACACAAGTTAGGTACCACCTCAATGTCAGTGGCGTCTATCTGTCTGTTTGTTTATTGTCTGTTTATGAATAGAGGGCTGACTCAATGGCAACTAACAGCAACAGGAAATTTTGTCAAGGCTTCTTAATCTGAGATCTCTGGACCCCGTCGACCTTGACCTCAAGACTGGAATGAATCCCTGATATTATATAAATAAAATTGGTTGGGCGCATATGCTTTCTTTCCGGAGAAGAGGGTCTGTAGCTTTCATCGGGTTTTCAAAGGAGTCTGTGACCTAAATTACTATCCTGTTCCTCTTCACTCTGTAACTAATTACCAAGTGTTTATTGAGCCCTGCTCATCATGGACTCTGTCATTAGTGATGCAGCCAGCCTCAGCTTCTCATCTATCCTTGAGCAGTGGAGAAGGTTGCCAGGGTTTATATTGGTTTGGGTTTCACTTTATAACAGAGATGGGATGCGGCTCATGCACCAAGAGACGCCCGTGAAGCCATTACCTCATCTCTGGGGGAACCTAAACCCAGGACCCCCGTCTCCCGCACTCTGCCAGCATGTGTGGAGCAGCCAGGGGAGCTTTGTTGTGCCTGTTCTAAATCAGTGACGTGTTTTCCACTTCAGCAACACCTAGCATATGGCATGTGCACTGATGCTTATGAAAACAGTGATTCATTCTTAATCCTTAAAAAAAAAAAAATTGACCCTATGTGGCTTTGGCTCTCCTCCCTGAATGCCCTTCTGTTCTCTGAAATATCTGTGTAGGACCTGCCTCTGCCTCATCAAGATTGCACCTTCCTCCCCCAAGAGGAAGGTATTGTTTATATCTCCACAGGGAAAGAGGGACCAGACTTCGACCCAGTGCTCCAAGATGTGAATGCAACATGCTTTCGTGCAGTACAGAACTAGTGGAGAGGGATGAGGGGCCGGCCCCAATCCCAACTACTATGTGGACACCTGACCTTCCCCCACAGAAGAATATATTTCAAAGGACGGCATGGATTCTGCAGCTCCGGGAGAGGGACATGTCTGATCAGACACACGGGAGCAGATGAAGGCGGAGGAGGAGAGAGTGGACCACATTCTGACCCACCAGGCCTTGAGGATGATGTTCCCGATTAGAGCAGCCAGTCCACAGAGAGGACCACATGGCCGGCCCCACAAGGAGACATGACATCCCTAACTGACTCATAGCCCTACAGGGGACAACATGGAGACACAGTATGGAAATTGCGCCCCATCTGATCCCGCCACACCGAAGCAAAACACTAAGGGGGAGCAACAGAACAGCAAGGGAACAGAGCAGCGAGGTCCCCAGGAAATGCTAAAGGTGGACTTTGGGGCCAGGGCGTGGTGCCCCAACAGACTGGCCTGGAAAACACTCCTAAAGGCCAACAAACAGTCCTTGAACTAACTATAAGCTTTTCTTTCTTGTTGTGTTTTCTTTTGTTCTTTTGTCATTGGTTTTTGTTGCTATTGTTTTGTTGTATATTGTTGCTTGGTTTTGCTCTGTCTTGTTTTTGTGCATGTTATTATCTCCACAGGTCTGTCTAAATAAGATAGGCTGGATGAACTATCTGGAGGCGAAAACAACGGGACTGACAGTTCCAGTAGGACAGGTGGGGGGGGGGGATGGGGGGTAGTGGTGTTAACAAACCCAGGGACAAGGGAGCAACAAGTGATCCAAATCTGTGGTGAGGTGGGTGTAGGAGGCCTGGTATGGAGTGATCAAGAGTAATGTAACCAAGAGGAATTACTGAAACCCAGATGAATACCAAGCATGGTAGTGGGACAAGAGGAAAGTCAAAGAAAGGAAACAGAGAAAAGAGCTAGGAGGCAAAGGGCATTTATAGAGGTCTAAATAAAGGCATGCACATATGCAAATATATTCATATTTGAGGATGAGGAAATACATCTATGTGCATATATTTATAAGTTTAGTATTAAGATAGCAGAAGGACATTGGGCCTCCACTCAAGTACTCCCTCAATGCAAGAATCCTTTCTTCTATTAAATTGGCATTCTATCAGGCTCACCTTCCAGACAACCGCTGAAGACAAAGCAAGTAAATAAGTAAATATGGTGAGGAAAGCTGATGGTGCCCGGCTATCAAAAGATATAGCATCTGGGTCTTAAAAGCTTGAAGGTAAACAAGCGGCCACCTAGCTCAGAAACAACAAAGCCCATATGGAAGAAGCGCACCAGCCTGTGTGATCATGAGGTGCCAAAGGGATCAGTTATCAGGCATCAAAGAGCAAAAAAATCACATCATTGTGTGTTCCCCTCCCTGATTTGATTGCTAAAGACAAATGGGTGCATCAGCAAATGTGGTGAAGAAAGCTGATGGTGCCCGGCTATCAAAAGATATAGTGTCTGGGATATTAAAGGCTTGAAGATAAACAAACAGTCATCTAGCTCAGAAGCAACAAAGCCCACATAGAAGAAGTACACTAGCCTGTGCAATCACGAGGTGTCGAAGGGATCAGGCATCATCAGAACAAAAATATCATAGGGAATGAGGTGGGCAGTGCAGAGTGGAGACCCAAAGCCCATTTGTAGGCCACTGGAGATCCCCTCACAGAAGGGTAGCGGGGAGGAGACGAGCTAGTCCGGGTGCGACGGAGCAATGATGAAGCATACAACTTTCCTCTAGTTCCTAAATGCTTCTTCCCCACCCCTCACGCCCACTATCATGATCCCAATTCTACCTTACAAATCTGGCTAGACCAGAGGATGTACACTGGTACAGATAGGAACTGTAACACAGGGAATCCATGGCAGATGATCCCTTCAGGACCAGTGTGTGAGTGGTGATACTGGGAGGGTGGGTTCAAATGGGGGAACTGATTACAAGGATCTACAAGTGACCTCCTCCCTGAGGGACAGACAACAGAAAAGTGGATGAAAGGAGACGTCGGACAGGGCAAGATATGACAAAATAATAATTTATAAATTATCAAGGGTTCATGAGGGAGGGAGGAGTGGGGAGGGAGGGGAAAAAACGAGGACCTGATGGCAGGGGCTTAGGTGGAGAGCAAATGTTTTGAGAATGATGAGGGCAATGAATGCACAAATGTGGTTTACACAATTGATGTATGTATGGATTGTGATAAGAGTTATATGAGCTCCTAATAAAATGATTAAAAGATTGCCCCTTCCTGCTCCTTCACCTTTGCTCTTCCTTACACTTATCCACAGTCTCACGTGGAGCTCTCACCTGTCCAGCCTCCGCCCACTGTGCTGTGAAGGTCCCTCTCTCTCCTCTCCTGTGCCTGACCCAACCACACAGTCCTCCCACACTGGGTCTATTGGATGGTTCATCCTCCTCTCTTACCCTCATCTCTTCCAGGAATGCATCCCTGTTTGAAGAGGATGGAGCAGTAAGAGGTTGGAGGAAGGTGTAGAAAATCCGATGTATGCCACTAATGAGAAGAAAGATGGTGGAGGAGGCTGGGTGGTTAAAGCATGGAGAATTGCTGGTGTTCTCTCCCATCTTGATTGGTTTTACAAGTTCTCTGATGATCAACCATGGAGCCTCTCTAGCCTTATGAGGAATGAAAGAAGAAGGCGAAAAACAGAAGGAGGAACAAAAAGAAGGAATTTTTAAGGGAGGTCTAACTATAGATCAGTAATTTTATCGTTTAACTCCATTCAGTCACAGCAGATCTTATGTCAACTAACTCCACATGGAAGAAGTACACCAGCATCAGTCACCGAAAGATTGTGTGAGAATCCAGTTAGCAGAGGGCTATGGGTGACAGTGGAAGCCCAAGATACGTTTGTGGGAACAACATAGGAAGTAAGCCTCCGATGATTTCCCTCTATTTGTAATAGAGGGATGGGAGGAAAGTGGGTGCCAAAGAGAGAGCATTGGACAGATGGCTATAGATCAAAATGATGAACCTAACTTGAATAGTAGAACCTTGTCAGTTGTTTCCCCCCTCTGATGCACATTAGTCTGAACTGGTTTTCAATGTTTTCTGTATTTTGCTGTGTTTTGTTGTTTTTGTTCATATTGAGGTTTATCTCAGATATGCTGTGTCATCGGGGGTGACCCTCTTGAATTATTGTTGTATGTTTCTCTGATTTTCGGTATATGAAACCCAGGGGTTTCTGGGCAGGCGCAGTGGTGGTGAGGAAGGGGGAGTATGGTAAGAGAGGTCACCTGTCCAGGAGTCCAGGAAGGGAAAGAATGTCTTGAAATGGATTGTGGTAGCAACTGTACAATGCTGCTTGATGGGATTGAACTGTGGACTGAGATCATCTGTATTAACTTCCAGTGAAATGGTTTTTAAAAATAAATATATATAAAGTAGATCTTTATTTATGGGTATATAAATTAAATGAGGCAATAATAGGTAGGAGTCAATAATAATAGGTAGGTAGCCAATTATTGTCAATGAGACTTGTAATAGGGACCACCCTAAACCTATGAAGCAAGTTATGTTCCAAACCTCAGTTAGGACACAAAACATACTTTCCCCAAAAGAATGAGTGAGAGGGAGAAGTCAGACAAAACTGAGCCACTTCAACAACTTTTCAGAACCCCAAAGAGACATGGTACCTTCCAATACATCCCCATTGCAGGATCATTGTGACCAATCACGTCTCTCAAGCTCTTGACAACAATAGGCTCAAACATAAGAACAACGATGTGGATGGCCAGGTCCGAGCAGTGTTTCATTCTGTCCTACACAGGGTCGCTATGATCTGACTTAACAGCACCAAACAACTGTCAAGCTCTTGACAAATGGTAGACATTTCAGTAAATTTAACTATGATTGCTATTGCCCATCTGTCTGAAAATTTGTCATACTGTGGTGGTTTGCATGTTGCTATGCTGTTAGAAGGTGTGTGTGGTAGTGCATAACTTCATGCCAACTTGGAGATATATCAAAGTGTAAGGATGGCATCCAACCTATCAATCAAATTACAGCCTGATAGTGCCTCCTTGTAAGCGTGGCCTTCTCATAAGGAGGGCCCATGGAACCGTTTTCTCTCTCTCTCTCTCTCTCTCTCTCTCTCTCTCTCTCTCTCTCTCTCTCTCGGCTTTGACCTTCCTGCTTGCTGGCCACTCAGAGAGCTGCTGGAGCCCTGCCATATTTCCCCTGACCTTGGATCCATATGACTTTGCATACACTGGCCTGTCATATTCCTGCATCCTGCATCATTGGATTTGGCTGCGTGCATCTAAAGAGTCACTTATGGACTAGTATTGGATTTATAGACTTGAGTCAGACTGGTCTGGGATGACATATAATTGCTTCTTGAAATAAAGTTCTTTCTTACACGTATGAGTGCCGCTGGATTTAATTCTCATCAACCTGGCCTAATGCTACTGGCTGTTTCAGATAGGATCATCCACAGTGTGCAGGATGCAATGATGCTTCCACGCTAAGAGAGACTAGAAGGAAGGCATAAAGATCCGCTCCAAGAGTAAGCCATGGAAACCCTATGGGACACAGAGTGTAGACCAAGACTTTGTCTCACTTATTTTAGTTACAGCATTAGGAGTGATCATTGGAGGCAAAAATCATGCTTTGTAAAATGGAAAGGCCGCAAAGGCAAGAGAAAGCCTCCCTGAGATTAATTGACTCTGTGGTCCCAATGGACTCGAGCGTACCAATTATCCTCAAGATGGTGCAAGAGCAGTCAATGTTGTTGTTGTTGTTGTTTTCTATTATACACAGAGCTGCCATGAGTCAGACCCAACCCTGCTGCAACTAAGTGCAATTACTGTTACTGCTGGGGTTTTAGCCTCTGCTATCTATGTTAGGTAAATTTTACAACTGATACATTATCTTCAAGGCATTCAAAATACAGAACTGCGTTTAAAAAATTGTTTTATGGAAGCCTAACCACCAGGTCTTCAAAATGCCGCTGGAAGATAATGTTCAAAATTTAACAGGAACTGGCAGATCCCTGTCCGATAGGGTCACTATGAGTCAGGATTGACTCTACGGCAGTGAGTCTAGTTCTTGAGTTTGGCAGATTCGCATCGATGTCAACAAGTTGGGGGTAAAGAAGGCATCCTTCTCATGAGACATGGTCAAATTTCTGAGTCCCAGTCACTCATCCATCGAATGACAACAATATATACACAGTTCACAGATGATAAGAAGATTTTTTTTAAAAAAAAAGATCAGTACCCCACAACTGTATATCCTGGAGCCCTGGCCCCAAAAAATATTAATAAATTTTACCAAAAATACAAGCTTCCGAAGTCAAATGAATATGCGCCTCTCTAGTTCATAGTGGGCAACAATGGTGGGCACAGAAAGGTGTGGGGATTTGTGGTATCTATCAGCTTCGTAAGTGCACAAATTCTTCGGCATAGCAATCATGTTAATGAGATAACAAGGGCTTGGGGACAGGGGCAAAGGTAAGATGTATTTGTTACTGCAGGACTTTGTGGACCTCACATTTCTCTCCATTCGGCATGAGCTCCTCTTGAGTCACAGCTCACTCGACTCAGCAGCAGGCACCACCAACAGAGGGGCATGAACTGTATCCCTGAAAGACTGAACGAACAAGCCGGACATCACTGAGTCTTTCAGTAAATCACTCACTACCTGCAGGATAAGAAAAGATGACCCTGGGCAAGGCTTCGATCCAGTTGAACAACGCTACCTTCGTTCGCCAGGTAAGCCGTGAGAGTAGCAATGGGAATCTCATTAAAGGGAAAATCAAGCTTAATAGCTTTTGCTACCTAGCAAAGCCCTCAATCCTTCTCGAAGGTCCTGAAACCCAGCCAAGGGGTGGGAGAGAAAGGTCATGCTTGCAGCTGCATTTCTCACTAGACTCAGCGTGGACTCTAATTAGCACAAGAGGCTTTTCTTTTTTCCTTTGACTATGGTCTCCCTGTCTGTCGGAGTACCCAGCCCCTGACAATATCACGGGCCTGTAGGCACAATGGCACGGTGATAATATATAAAGGTTAGAGGAAAGTCATAGAGAATAAGAGAAGGTAGGAGAGGAGATCAAGGAGTCTGACACATTTTCTGGTAGCATGCTCGCCTCCTGGACGGACATGATCTCAGCAGCCAGGTCTGCGCAGAAAGTGAAGGAGGAGAGAGGAGAGAGAGCCTCTTTAATTCTGACCAAGGCCTACGATATATATATATATATATATACATATATATATATATTTATTTATTTAGGGGCATGCAGGCCCCCCTAATTACAAGCAACCCCATACATCACAGGAAGGGGCTGTACCATAGGCAATACAGCCATGGGAAGGGGACAGTCTAGGGGTGTACACACAATAGGAAGAGGAGGGACTAGGGGTACACATGTGACAAAAATGGGCAGATCCTACATTCAAGATGGCACCTAACCTTAGCCGCCCTGGAGTGGGCTAGACCACTTCTCGGGGTTCTCCAGGGAAACAGGCACTACCCCTCTCAGCAGGGTGTGACCCACACCCCCCCCCCTCACCTGCCATGAGACAGACAATAGTCTGATTCCTCTGGATGGCTGTTGCCTTCAGGGAGAAAACTTCCAAGCAACTGCCCGCACAATGAGCTAGCAAAAGCGTGACAACCTGGGGAAAAAGCTTTCTGAAACCCACACCTCTCTTTCATCGAATCTGTGGAGAGAGCTTCACCAACTAGCCATGAGGGGGTTGTAGAGTCTCTGAAATGCCTTCCATATGAGGCATAATGGAGGCACAAAGGGTTAGTATTCCCCAATGAAGACATAGAGAAGAAAAAGAACTTTTAACCTCTGTGCACAGTAGAAAGTATGCATAGCTTCAGAAGACCCCAAACCACCCTAGTTCATTGTGTGGATATCTTATGGAAGATTATGGAAAGCTACATGACTGATGAAAGACATGTATCATCTTACCAGACATGTACCCTGACGTTCACAGCAAGAGGGAGAAGTTGGTTGGCCCAGAAAGCGAGGCAATAAAAGCCAACCTACCCCTACCTGTTTTAGTACAATAGAATCAAGAAATTCTAAAGACGCCACCGAAAACTATGAGAACTAATCGATTAATTCAGCATAGGCACAGGATACAAAATCAGTGCACAAAAATCTGTTGTATGTCCATGCACTAGCAATGAATACTCCAAGAGGGAGCATTCAAAAACAATGTCATTTACAATAGCATCACAGGAATAAATTTAACCAAGGAGAAGGTGAAAGACATGTACGCAACCTATAAAGTATTGCTGAAACACGTTTAAAAATATCTAAGTAAGTGGGAAAACATCTCATGTTCCTGGATTGAAGACTTAATACTGTTAAACTGGTAATACTCCCTAAAGCTAGATACAATGCGCTCTATCAAAATTTCAGTGCTTTAAGTTTGGTTTGGTTTTCTTTTGTTTCTTCAGAAAGAGAAGCTAATTCTAAAATACAGAGAGAATTGAAAGGAACCTCTAAGAGTCTGAACAATCTTGAAAATGAGGAATCAAGGTGGAAAACACATACTCTTGGTTTTAAAACTTACTCCAAAGGTACAGTGATCAGAACACAGCGGTGATGTCATAATTATAGATAAATGAATGTGAATTGAAAGTGCAGAAGTAAACCCAATATTTTTGTTATTATGATTTAGGTGAAAGTTTACAGAGCAGATGGTCGACTTTGCATTCGACAGTTCATACACATTTTGTTTCCACTCACCCGTTGCAATGCCTTCAATGCACCATCATTTGTTCCTGGTGCTTCCCATTTTCATCCTCCTGCTGCCCTAACCCTCCTCTGAATTTTGTCCTTGAGAAAATGTTGCCCTTTTGATTTTAAGTGGTGCATTATTCTAACCTGAGAGTGAGTTCCAGTCCAGATCTGAAGGGTGACTAAGGGCCATAGTCTTAGGTATTGGGTCCCACCAGGTTCTAAAGGACCAATAAGTCTTGCCTCTTCTTATCATTTTGAGTTTTGTTACAACAGTTTTGTGCAACTCTTTCTTAGACCTTCTAATGTGGTCTTTTTCTGACCCCTTGGTAGTGGCAGCTGGGCACCATCTAGTTCTTCTGGTTTCAGGGTTGTGGAGACATGTTTGGGTGATCTGGTCAATGATTTTTGGCAAGCGTGACAAAACCATTCTATGAGAAAAAAATAGTATCTTCAACAAATTATGGGGGAACAATTGGATCTCCATATGCAAAAGAATTAAATTGAACCTTTTCCTCATATACAAAAAAAATACCAAAAAATGGATTGCAAACCTATGTGGAAGAGCTAAAACTATAAAATTTTCCAAAGAAAACAGTGGTAAGTTTTTATGGACTGGAATTTGACAATGGATTATTAAATATGGCATCAAAGGCCTAAGCAACGAAAATTTATATATAAGTAAATTGGACTGGATAAAAATCTAAAACCGTGGTACATCAAAGAACACTATCAAGAGAATGAAAAGACAACCCACAGAACAAGACATAATACTTATAAAGGTTTCATAATAATGCACATGATTTCATAACTCCTGTGAATGTTACTCAGCCTTAAAAAGACATGAAGTTCTGAATCATGCAATGATGTGGATACACCTTGAAAACATTATGCTGGATGAAATAAGTCAGCCATAAAAAGACAAATAGTGTACAATCCCACTTGTATAAAATAGCTAGAAGAGACAGGTAGAGAGTGAGTGCAGATTAGTGGGCTCCAAGGGTTGAGGAAGGGGTGTTGCCACTTACTGGTCACTGCGTTTCTGCTCGGGTCAATACAATAGACTGGCAAACAAGCAGTAATGATGGTTGCAGAGACCTGTAAATGTAAGTCATGCCTTCGAACTAGACACTTGAAAATGGTTGAAATAGAAAAACTTATGTTGCATTTATTGCACTCTCATAAATTATCTTCATTGACGAAAAGAACACAACTGAAAAGACAGAAAACATTTATAGTAGACTTTGCAAAGAAATTGAATAAGCATTTCTCCAGATAAGATATAGAAATGACATGAAGAGATGATCGATCAGAAGCATCAAGTGGAGCTCTCACTGTCAACAGACTGACAGACAATAACCCCCTGGGCCATGTCAAACTGTCCCTGTGGGTTTCTGAGAGTGGAACTCTTTTGGGGGGTAAAAAACCTCACCTTTCTTCTGCATCGTAGCAGGAGGTTCAAACTGCTGACCTTGTGGTTAGCAACCCAATGTGTAATCAACAAAATAGTAAATCTATTCACAATAGCCAAAGTGTGGAAACAGCCTACGTGCCCATCAGTGGTTGCATGAGTAAGCAAAGTGTGGTGTACCCATATAATGAAATATTACTCAGTCATAAAAAAGAAATGAAATCTTGATACTTGGTGTGACATGGATGCGCCTTGAAAACATCATGCTAAGAGAAAGGAACCAGACATAAAAGGACACATATTGTATGATTCCATTTATACAAAATATCCAGAATAGACAAATCCATTGAAACAGAAAGTAGGTTAATAATTTCCATGAACTGGGGATAGAGCGGAGGGGAAGGGAGCAGGGAATTGAAAACCAAAATGTCAAATTCACTGCCATTGAGTTGATGCCAACTCATAGTGACTGTATAGAACAGGGTCTATGAGACTGTAACTCTTTAAGGGAGTAGAAAGCCCTGTCTTTCTCCCAAGGAGTCACTGGCAATTTCAAGCTACTGATCTTGAAGTTGGCTGCTAGGGAATTGAACTAAAAAGAAACTAACTCTTTGCCATTGACGCAATGCTGACTCATAGCGACCCCCTGTGGGCTTCTGAGACTGTAACTGCTTATGGGAGTAGAAAGCACAGTCTTTTACCAGCAGTGGTTTGGAACTGCCAGCCATTCGGATCGCAGCCCAACTCATAACCACCGTCATGCCAGAGCTCCTGGGGAATTGCAAGCGACTGCTAAATGACATGGGGTTTCCTTTGGGAATGACGAAATGCCCTGGACTAGATCATGACAATGGTCACGCAACGTTGTCGATGTTGCCGATGCCATTGAACTGTACAATTTAAAGTAGTACACTTTCTGTACATTTTTAAAAACGTTTTATTAGGGGCTCATACAACTCTTATCACAGTCCATACATATACATACATCAATTGTATAAAGCACATCTGTACATTCTTTGCCCTCATCATTTTCTTTTCTTTCTTTTTTTTTCTTTTTCTTTTTTTACATTTTATTAGGGACTCATACAACTCTTATCACAATCCATACATATACATACATCAATTGTATAAAGCACATCCATACATTCCCTGCCCCAATCATTCTCAAAGCATTTGCTCTCCACTTAAGCCCTTTGCATCAGGTCCTCTTTTTTTTTCCCCTCCCTCCCTGCTCCCCCCTCCCTCATGTGCCCTTTGTAATTTATACATCGTTATTTTGTCATATCTTGCCCTATCTGGAGTCTCCCTTCCCCCCTTTCTCTGCCGTCCCTCTCCCAGGGAGGAGGTCACATGTGGATCCCTGTAATCAGTTCCCCCTTTCTGTTCCTACCCTCGAAGACGGGGCTTCAGGGATAGAATCCTCATCTTCCATGAAGGAGACCCAACTTCAAGTCCCAATTCAGGCTCCTCTTGAGTAGCCACCGCCCATCTGTCAGTCTGGACGCCAGCATGTGGCCATGATGTCGAACGCTTTCGGCAAAACTTCCAGAAAACCTTACGGGTCGTGGCTGTTCGATTTGCAACCAGTCTTGCAGATGACATGGGACTGGGCAGTACTTCGTCCCATTGTGCATGGGGCTTCCATGAGTCAGGGGCCAGCTTGACAGCAGCTAACAAGAGCAACAGCTCTCAATGGACACGGAATCCACAAGGGAAGGCAGCCATGGAATAACCGCAGAGGGTTATGGGGCAGGAAGAGGAAGTCCCCCAGCCAGGGGCGAAAAGCCAAACGGGATTCTTCTGAGCGTCCCAGTGACATACTGTCTAGACAGGTACCTCTATGATCCAGCTAATTAAGGCACGTGGTCTCTATGGGTGAGCCGGTCTCTATGGGTGAGCCTTGATCCTAGGGACTCAAGGAAAACGGGGCAACATGACCTAGCTGCCATCCTCAGTGGTCACGGGAAGGCACGTTGCTGCTAACTTCCCTGGGCATGGTTTATTTGGATGAAATAAGGGGCGGACTCTGTTTCAAACAACAAACAAAGGAATTCCCATAAAATGTGTCCCCTGTAATGTCATATCGTTTGGAAACCTGATCAGGATTCTCCAAAATCAGAGCTCGGCATCCCCAGTTTGCAAGAGCTCAGTAAGTTACATTTATTTCCACCATCTGCCCAAAAAGCAAAAGGGTAAGGAGAGAATAAAAACAAGAGGGGAGAAGGAGTCGGGGAGTGGATCTGCTGCTTCTCAGTAATTAACTCGCTCTATAAATATTTATTGAATTCCTTATATGTGCCAGGCACTGTTCTAGAAGACGGCATACAGCTGTGAGCAAAACAGACAAAAATAGCCATCCTCCTGGAACATACATTCAAGTCAGGGAAGAGAGTCGACAATTAAATATGGGAATAAATACAATGTACAGTATGTCTGAAAGTTAGAGATGCTGCGGAGAAAATTAAGCAGAAAAAGGGTAAGAACTAGGGTAGGTCCCTATTGACCGGCGCAACAACCTTGGCTTTTATTGAGTGGGATGGAAACCGTTTATAGTGTTTTTAAGCAAAGAAGTAGCATGATTGGAATATTTTACACACTGCTCGACAACACCAACTACCTGAGCTACATTATGAAATATCCTGGTGCCAGATAAATCTTGGACACATGACAAATTAAAAAAAAAATCCTTCCTCGACACAAGTGGTCATTAGCAGGGGGAGAAAAGCTGAGATACGAGGATTTTCTTATCACCCCTCCTCACCCCAGCCTCGTGGCTAGTGTCACAACCAAAAATAGAAAGTGTAGTGTGGCCCTCAGAGATTCCAAGTGATGCAGAGAGATCAGGAAGGGCCACATTCTGGGCCAGCCCGCAAACTCCCAAGTTACCCAAGGTAACTCCCCAGACAGACATCCAAGGACTGTGACTCTTATGACTGTCTGACAACTTAACCCCAAATTTAGTGGCTCACGCTAGAAATCTTCATGTGCAATCCCTCACGATTTTGGTGGGTAAGAAATCCAGACAAGGCACAATAGGGACAGCTTGTCCTGTTCCACAGTCTCTAGGACATCTGGGAGATTCAAGAACTGGGAACTGGAATGACCAAATGGTTTGTTCATTCACACATCAGGCACTCCAAACTGGGCCTGGAGGCAGAACACACTTTCACAATGGAGAAAGGTCAATGTCACCACGTAAGGAGTGCTCTCTATAGCTTTAAAGCCTCCTATCTGCCATAACACTCTGAGCTTCCTCCATATTCTCCTACTCAGCCTGTCCCCTTCTAACCTCCACATTCTGCAGGCAGTGTTCAGGAGGACCGCAATGAACCCTGAGCAAGGCAGCGCTCCAATCCAATCAGACTGGGAACTGGCGACGAGGCAGAGTGCAAAAGTGGGACATTTGGAATGCCTCTTGGTGCCTACAGGACTCATTTGGGCTCCGGGTTACTTGGGAACAAAGCCACACACCGTTGGCCATCAGTATCACCTGTACCAACATGTCACTTCTCTTCCGGTTTGGCTCCCGTGGTACAGAAGAAAATTTCTTGGGAGAGAAGACAATTGTATTGCATTAACACTATACCATGTAAAAGATGTATTGACTTATAGGACACGCTTGCAGCGTCACTCGGAGTTGAAGGCTGGATTATTTTGCTTGAGGGGTTCACTGGCTAGACCTCACGGGACAGAAATTAATTTCAGACTGTTGTCTTGGGGGTGGCGTCATCATGTCAGCCCTGGCTCAGGGTGACCCCGTGCACAACAGAAGGCAACACTGCGGGTCCGCAACCATCCCTACGATCGTTGCGATGGACGAGCCCACACTTGCAGCCACTGTGTCAACCAGCCCCTCTATCCCATTAGAAGGTCTGTTTGTCTTCCCTCACCCACTCCTTGACCAAATATGCCATCCTGCTCCAGCGACTAGCGCCTCCTGACAATGTGTCCAAAGAACCTATAAGTCTTGTCGTCGTTTTCTGAAGATGGACAGCCAGAAGGACAAACGCAGATTCGTTTGATCTCCTGGCAGCACATGGTACAGTCAATGTTTTCCCACCAACATCACAATTCAAAAGCATGGATTCTTCTCGCCCTTCCTTGTTCATCGTCCCGCTTTCCCCTGCGTAGGAGGCGATTGAAAACACCGTCGCTTGAATCAGGTGCACCTTAGTGATGGGATACTAGTACTGAGGGAAATAAAACTGGGACTTATTCCCTGACTGGTCCGGAGGGAATCTGGAAGACTAGTATTCCATGGCTGGAAGACCGCCACTATGGTAGTTGATAAAGTCCGAGTACATATTTCTGCAGTAATCTATCATTTCCACAGTTTCTCCCCTTAACGCTGTGCTGCCTTAAAGTGAGCACATGGTTGATTGATTCTCCCTACAGAAGCAGACGCTCCTATTTGGTATATTTCTTCCCCTCATGGCATCCAGCCCCTCCCATACCTTCCCCAAATAGCAGATGGGCATGGGAAGACTTTGTCCTCCATGCCTGGATTCAAAATGTTTGCTATCAGCCTGACTTTTGGGCGATATAAATTTGGTCATTAAAGTTGTCTTGACAGCTTTCAATGTACAGAAAATAACCATGTAACCACCGTGGCTCTTTTGAATCTTTTTTTTTTTTAACATTTTATTAGGGACTCATATAACTCTTATCACAATCCATACATACATCAATTGTGTAAAGGATATTTGTACATTCTTTGCCCTCATCATTTTCAAAGTGTTAGGTTTCTCTCTCCAGCCTAAATCTCAGCCTCGGTCCTTAGCTCCACGCGAGAAAGATTTCACGCCGAAGCCGGGCTCGTGATCCAAGTGAATTTAATGAAAGTTCAAAGAAGCATCAGGCTTTACGCGGCACCCATAGGATTCCTTTGACCATGCGGCCTGGCAGAGACTGCTCCAGGTCACGCAAGGATCTCTCTCCTCCCATGAAGACCACCAGACCGCCCAAGCAAGACAAGACCAAGGCAAGACAAGCTCCCTCTCCCTCTCGGTCCCTGCCTTTTCAAGGGTTCCTGGGGGAGGCGTGGTGAAGGACCCCAGGTCGATCCCATTGGCTGAATTGCAGTAACCTGGCCCAGGTGGGCTGCTCCAGACCACCGGCGGGAAAATCCAGCTTTTGTCTTTTGCTGGCTCCCCCGGGCATGCGTAATGGACTTCCCAGTTCCCTAGGCTAAGCTACCTAACAAAAGCATTTGCTCTGCACTTAAGCCCCTGCCATTAGCTCCTGATTTTTCCCCTCCCTCCCCACTCCTCCCTCCCTCATGAGTCCTTGATAATTTATAAATTATTATTTTGTGATATCTTGCCCTGTCCCACATCTCCCTTCACCCCCTTTTCTGTTGTCTGTCCCCCAGGGAGGAGTTCACATGTAGATCCTTGTAATTGGTTCCCTCTTTCCAACCCAGTCACCCTCTACCCTCCCAGTATCTCCCCTCACACCCCTGGTCCTGAAGGTGTCATCCGCCCTGGATTCCCTGTGCCTCCAGCTCCTATCTGCACCAGTGTACAACCTCTGCTCTATCCAGACTTGCAAGGTAGAATTCGGATCATGATAGCTGAAAGGGGGTGTGGGGGAGGCTCTTTTGAATCTTATGTATAAAACAAAAAGAATTATGGGAAACAGAAGGATTTCTCCCAAGTTGTCTCCCCCAAATATATGCCAAACTTAGCTGCTTGTGAATGACTGTACACCTATCACCTTGGAGGTCAACAGAAGTAGGTCAGGGGTTATTCTCCCTAAGGGTTATCAGCCATCTAGAGCAAGCAGTCACCACTGTTTATCCCACAAGTAGCCCACTCCCTTCTGATAAGGATAGTAGTTGTCTGTTTCCTTGTAGCAGACCCCAGAGAGGTCAAGCCCACCCAAGGGTGACCAAGGTTAGGCCGCCATCTTGAATCTAGGGTCTGCCCATCTTGTCACATGTATACCTCTAGTCCCTCCCATTCCTATGTGCACACCCCTAGCTCATCCCCTTCCTGCCACGCTTATGCATATCATACATTCCCTTCATCTGATGTGTTTGTCTATTGTACTGCCCCTTCCTGTGACGTGTGGCTACCTGTAATCATGCCCCCCTAAGTAGATATAACCCTTGATTAGCAATAAATGGGGTCCTCAAGCATTCTGCTGGGTCCCTGCCCCACATCTCCCCGGAATCATAGCCATCCAGGAGGTGAGCATGCTACCATGAAATGTGTCTGACTCCATTATTCCGATCTCTCTTCTATCTCTCATGCTCTCTGTGATTTTACTATAATCTTTATATATAATAACCATACAATTATGCCGATCCAACCCATAATTAGTGGCAGGGGACTGGTTCTTTCCCCCCGCAGATCAGGGGCACCTTAGTCCTCAAAGTGTCACATGGCACATCTTTGCTTTTCAACCCTCTAAGAGGTCCTTTGACAACACTAAATAAAATCAAATAAAAAGAGGTATTTTGCAGTAGAATTGTTTTGTTTCCTGACTTCTGCTCCCATGGATTAATTTAGTACTTCAGTAATAATTCGCCTCTGGGGCCCTCAAAGTCACAGTTCATTTCAATTCTTTTTTCATCTCAATTCTAAGGTTTCTGAGACTGTACATCTTCATGGAAACACACAGCTTCATCTTTCTGCCTCCGAGAGGCTGGCGGGCTCACACTACTGAGCCTGCAATTAATTAGCAGCCCAATTCGTAGCCCCTCTATCACCCAGGTTCCTTTTTAATATCAATAGGGTGTATTGGGTCAATATGAGTCAGGACTAACTTGATGGTAGTGAATGGGTAGCCTGTATTTATTAGTCAAGAATTAAAATCATCTAACATCCCCCCTCTCCCCCCAGCAAGACGAGTAGCCTGGAATAGCGTCCGAAGTGCCTAGGTTTTAAGAAATGGCATTATTCCATTTCCAAATACAGTTCCTTGAATAATGAAATGTGACGAACTCATTCATGTTTTATGACTGCTGTTGCTTCCGAATGGTCGCTTCTGGTCTTTATATCCTTGTGACAAGATAAAAAATAAGGAGTGAGTAAAGCCAATCCAAAGTCAGCAACTTCGCGGAAGCCAGAACTGCTTTTCCTACGCCCTACCCCTTCAAGTCCTGGTGATGCTGCGGGGCAGGCATTGGGCTGCCTAATTGCATGGTCGGCACTTCAAACTGCCAGTCGTTCTGCAGAAGAAAGGTGTGTCTGGCCACGGCATAAGGATGTACAGTCTCTGAAACGCTACATGGTGCGCCGATGAGTTCGAATCCCTTCAATGGCAAGGACTTTGGTTTGAAGTTTAAATCTTCAAGATGGATTTCTTAACGGGGGGAAAAAAATTTAACCTTCTCCAGGGGAATTTCGGAACTAGAAATAAAATGCCTGGGACGTTACAATAGAAAGCGTTCTCCTTTAAGGCCACATTCCCTAACATCTGTTGAGGGACCATTTCTGGCCACAGGGCCTGTCAGTATCAATAAGGAAAGACGCTTTCCTCGGTGTTCTCGACTCTCCAGTGTCTGGGTCATTGAAATGGATATCCACGGCAGGTCATACCAGAGGACGCAGAGCACGCGAGCAGAGGGAAGGAAAAGCGGGGCTCGTGTTAAAGTATGGAGCTGCCCCTGGCCCTGCTTTGAACTCTCGCTGGCTTTTTGGAACGAAACCAAGATCAAACAGGCTGGTACAGCCAGCTCAAGGCCTCTGGTTCTCTGTATACATTTAAGAGTAGATTTTGAGGTTAAGATGGTGAAGTTTTGTAGTAACTTTAAACTGGCAAGCATTGCGTTCACCTTTCATATTCCCCAAAGAGAGAAGAAATGGCCAGCCATGTAATGAAATTCCCTTCAATCTGACCATTGTGTTAGGAACAGATTTCACACTGAGCAAATCTTCCCAAGTGGGCTCAAATGTTTCCCATTACGGCCGGGCACGGGGATAACTGCATGCTGCAAAGTGTGTGGTTTTCCAAGCCAAATGCGCGCGTTCGGTGACTTCAAATCTGCACCAAAAACATAGCCACTGCTGAATGCCTGTTTGCATTTATTATTGCCTTAGCTTGGAGCCTGAACAATGAGAACGCAAACACCCTCAATTGTCTTGGAAAAAACCCCATCTGATTAGACCTAAGAGGCATGACTCAGATTGTTGCAGCTTTAATTCCTTGAATAAGAAGTAATTGCTCGCTTTCAATAGCTCCAACATATCTTACTGGAATCCTCAGTGGGTTAGCAACTTAAGTTTCAGTGTAAAGGCAGGACTTATAAAAGTGGAGTTCAAAATGACAGGTGAAAAAAAAATTAACTCTCAAAACAGGAGGCTCTATTCAGGAAACCAGCAAACACTGACATCAATAGAAACTTTCAATCTGCCATAATGCAGTAGTGATTTAAGCTCCTAGGGGGATTTCCTGCCCCTTCACCTTGTCTCAGAATAAATGTGAAAATCAGAACTCAGTTCTTATAAAATAGCGGCAAACTGCAAGGCCTTCAGCCAAATTAAAGTCCCAGGACGTAGCTGCAATAATGCTGATGAGAATCAAAACAACACCTACAAAGTGCTTTTATCCAAGGCTTCAATAAAGTTCATAGATGGTATCTTATAAATCCTCTTTGAATAATGGACATTGCTTGCTCCTCTTTATCGGTAGGGAAATCAAGGCATCCAAAGATAACTGCTAAGGTCACAAGATTCCTCAGGGTCACCCATAGAAATGAGAGCTCCAATCACACTTGTCGCCTCGGGCTTCGAGGGAAAAAAATGTCCAAGTTTATTCTAGAGTCCATTTTAGGCTCTCAGATCAGAAGTCACCATTGCTTGCCCACGTGTGAGGAGTAACTTTTGCAGAACCATACCGACTGAGATAAATGGCGAAATAAAAAGAGAAAAGGGAAAGAATAAATAGGAGAGAGAAATGAAGTCTGCTGTTTGATGTCTCAAAGAAACAATAAATGCTCAAAGGAGACCATTTCCCCAATATCCTGGAGCTAAGGCATCATGTAACTCATACCTTCCCAAACTTATTTGACCCATAACCCCCTTTTCAGAAAAGAAAATTACCCAGCACCCCTCTAGCAATTAAAAATGTTTCTACTTAAAGCCCCACAGGATAAGGTGTAGGTATGTGTTTTTTGTCACCCCCCCCCCACCCCTAATCTAAACGTCCCCATAGGGGGCAATATAGCCCACTCTGGGAACTACCCACTTAGCAACTCAAAGACAACCTTTCATCCTGAAAACTTTCCTTTTCTAATTTCAGAATTTAAAATTATATGTAATTCTTTCTTCTCCTGATGTTTCAAAATCTAAAACAAGGAACCACAACACTCTCAAGTGACATTTAAATAGATTCTGCTGTGGATTGTATAACAACGACAACAAACAAAAAAAACACTGCTACTTTACTTAATATTGGTGTCACACAAAAAAACCCATAGAGCAAAAATATCTCTCTACTATTCGACATACTCAGGTTTTAAAGAGTTGATTTAAAATGTCTGTGTTAGATTGGGTTGACTAAAGAAACAAATCTAGAGACACTCATGTGTATAAGAGAGAGCTTTAAAAAAAAGAGAGAGAGAGAGCTTTATATCAAAGAACAATTGTATAGGGAGAAAATATCCCAGCCCAGTCCAGATCAATCCCATAAGTTTGATATTAGCCCATATATTTGATACTAGTCCATCCACAAATTACTCTTCAGACATGCAATGATGTCTAATGCAAGATCACAAGGCTGTGGGAGGAAAGTCTTGTGGATCCAGTGGCACTAGAAGTATCTCAGTGCTGGTGCAGGTCCCCACGTGGCTCCTCCAGCTCTTGGAGTATGGCTCCTCAACAGGAAAGTGAAGCAGAGAGAGAACTCTTCCAGGTCTCAACAAGTTTCTGCCTGGTTTGTCAACAAGAAGACTACGCACAGAGTGAGAGGAAGTTCCCAGAATGTTCATGAAAGGGCATGCCCATAAGAAGGCATCATCAGGCTGTAACCTGATTGACAGGCTAGACTTCACCCCGGCTCTATCTATTAAGTTAACATGAAATTATTTAACTACTACAATGTTCAAGAAGTTGTTTCAGAGTTTGTCTGGATTTGCACAACTCTTCTTGAGATGATTGAATTATTGAATTGTATGATATATGGATAAGGTGCTAATAAAACGGTTGTAAATATATATGCAAAATGGGTACATAAGCAAATGTGGTGAAGAAAGTGGATGGCGGCCAGCTATCAAAAGATAAAGTGTTTGGGGTCTTAAAGGCTTGAAGCTAAACAAGCAGCTATCTAGCAGGGAAGCAAATAAGCCCACATGGAAGAAGCACACCAACTTGTGTGATCATGAGGTGTCAACGAGATCAGGTATCAGGTATGGAAAGATCCAAAGCAATTATATCTATGTGAATAAGGGAGTTGGAGTGGAGACCCAAAGCCCATCTGTAGACAATTAGACATATCCCCACAGAAGGGTTACAAAGAAGGGACATTTAACCAGGGTGCAGTATAGCACCAATGAAACATACACCATTTCTCTAGTTCCTGAATGCTTCCTCCCCACCACTAACATGACCCAGTTCAACCTTACAAATCCGCCTAGATCAGAGTACACACATTGGTACAGATAAGAGCTGGAGACACATAGAATCCATGACAGACAGCACCCTCAGCAACAGTAGTAGGAGTAGACATATCAGAAGGGTAGGGGGATGGAGGGGAACAAAGGGGAAGCCATCACCAGGTTGAATATATAGCCCAGCCCCCAGGGGGATGAATAACAGAAATGTGGGTGAAGGGAGACAACAGACAGTGTAAGACACGAAATAACAGTAATATATAATTGACTAAGGATTCACAAGGGTAGGAGGGTGGAGGAGGGAGGGGGAAAAAGAGGAGCTGATACCAAGGGCTCAAGTAGAAAGAAAATATTTTGGAAATGTTGATGGCAACATATATCCAAGTATGCTTAAGATTTTTAAGAGCCCCCCCCAATAAAGTTATATATATATATATATATATATATATATATATATATATATATATATATATGAGCCTGCTTCTGTACGGAGCACAGCCTTAGAAACCCCCTCAGGAGGCAGTCCCACTATGTCCAGTGGGGTCACGATGAGCCACAATCCACTCCATGGCAACTGGTTTGGGTCTACTATTGTTTTTGACAGGCTTGTGGGTGGTTTATTTTTTTGTTTCATTTTGTTTTTTAAATCACTTTATTGGGGGTTCCATACAGCTCTTATCACAATCCATCCATCCATTGTGTCCAGCACATTTGTACATATGTTGCCATCGTCATTTTTGAAACATTTTCTTTCTACTTGAGTTCTTGGTATCAGCTCCTCTTTTTTCCCCTCCCTCCCCCTCCCTCCTACCCTCCTCCCTCCTCCCTCGTCCCCCACCCTCCCTACCTCATGAATCCTTGATAATTTATCAATTATTTTTCCATATCTTACACTGACCAATGTCTCCCTTCACCCACTTTTCTGTTGTCCGTCCTCCTAGGTGGTTTTTTTTCCCCCTTCATTGGTTGAAATATTCTTACTTGCTTACAATCCTCAACAAACTCCAAACCCACTGCCATCAAGTGGATTCTGACTCACAGGCACCCTATGAGAGAGGGGGCTCAGACTTCTCACTGTCTCTCTGTACCTACAAACATTGCTGATGCCTGGCATTGCACAACTAAAGGTTTATTCCTCTCACAATGAAAATTAAAATACCCTAAGAAAGGTCATAACTCACCTGATAATCTGACAGCTGATCTCAACATTTACTCGGAAGACTCTCTACCCCAGAAATGGCTTAGGGTGTTTGCCTCAACACAGAACAACTGGATCACAAACCCCAGGGTTGGGGGGTGGAGAGGAGGATGGGAGAGGTGGATACTGGAATTGGAGTTCTTAGCAAAACTTTTACTTGTTCCTACACACAAGGAAGAGGAAGAGTGACTAGCCTAGAGCTAGAGAGTCAGACAGCAAGAATGGAGCACATGGGTTCAAAGGTGAACACTCATAAAGCTAGGCCAACCTCAGAAGACACGGAAAGCGCAAAACAAGAAAATCAACCACAGAAGGGGAGGGAGGGAGGGAGGGAGGGAGAAACTGCACAAGCTCTACGGCCCTCCCTGCAAAGGCCTCACACATGGGGTTCTGCGTGAATCTATAGTTTGTTTCCTTTTAGAAATAAGAGATTCCTTTTCCTATTCAAGACACGGAATTGTGATAAGGAACTATGAATTTTATGGAGAGTTGGAGTTACTTTATTTTAAGGAAATACCATGGACATACACAATGGAGTCACCAGGTAGGGCAACTGCTTCCTATGCTGGGCTACGAACCGGAGGCACCTGGGGAGCAAGGTTTGACGACCTCCTTTCCCAAAGCCAGTCACGAAAAGCCTGTGCAGCACCATTCTACTCTGGATCCACCTAAGATCACCACTGAGTGGAAATCAAGTCAAGGGCACCTGAACTGGTACCAGTGTACTTATGCCGGTATAAATGCAATTGTGCTTGGTGTTCAAGAAAAATGAAGGCCGGATACATGTCATGATGTGGATGAACCTTGAAAGCATTTTGCTGAGGGAAAGAAGCCAGTGACAAGAAGACAGCGATCTTAGGATCCCAAATCTATGCATAGCTGGCAGAGGTAAATGAATGAAGACAAAAGGAGATGTGCGGCTGTGAAGGGCTGAGAAAAGCGGCAGTTAGAACAGGGTATGATTAGATCATGGGTCCTGTTTAGGATGACAAACACCTTTTGGAAATAGGTGCTGTGGAAGGTTGCACAGTCTTGTGGGTACAATCAATGCCTCCGAATTGTATTCTTTGTATTATTGTTGGTTTTCATTTGTATTTTTGAATTGTATTCCTAAAAATGTTTAAAATGATTAATTTTCTGTTGTACGAGAGGGTACCACACACACACACAGAAAAAAAAAAACAAACGGAAAACCGCTCTGCTGGGTGGAGCTTTCGAGTACGCATTTTTCTCACTAGGCCATCATCCTGCAACTCACTCTGAGTTAGTGCACCCAGTGGCGTGGCCTGGAAAGGTCCTCTCTCACTCGTCACAGTGAGTTTTTTCTTTTTTTTGTAAAAGTAGTTTCACTCAAACCTCATTTTATGTGATGGCTGATTTAAGAGGACAGTGTGTGGCTGTGAAGGTTTGTTTCCTGCTCAGGAAAAAATGCCGCAGAATCTGTTAGGATGTTGAGCACAGCTTACTAGAACAGCGCTAAGGGAAAACCTCAAGTGTAGGAGTGATTTTCTCATTTCAAACAAAGGCGAAAGGTCCATTGATGGCAAACCTTATTCTGGATGGTCATCAATTTCCCAAAATGGACAAAAATGTCGACAAAATTCCTGCACTTGTACTTGAAGACCGTTGACGGATCGTTGAAGAGATGAGGAAGTTATCTGGACTAGCTAGGAGCTCAGTTCAGCAAATTTTAATGGATAGGAGAATGAGAAGGGTCACTGCGAAATTGGTGCCTCGGGTTCTGAGGGACCTGGAAAAAGAGCATGGAAAAAGTGGAAACAAGCCATGCTTTGAAAGAACAGCTCCCAGGTGACCCGGAGTTCTTCCCAAGGTCATTATGGGTGATGAGATATGGTGCTATTTCTTACAACCCCAAACCAAACAGTAATCAAGCAAATGGAAGACACCATCGTCGCCTCACCCAAACAAAACCCACCCACCAAGTGAACTCAAAGATCAAGACGAGGCTCATTTGTTTCTCTGATGTGAGAGCGAAAGTACATTTGGAATTTGTTCCACCGGGTCAGACTGTTAGTCAAGCTTTTTATTTAGAAGATCTGAAAAGATTGCATAACAGTCTGTGACCAAAACAAAGGCCTTATTGGTGGCAGACGGGAGACTGGTTTTGCCACCACTGCGATGCACCTGCTCGTGCAGCCGTCTCAGTGTGCCAGTTTTGGGCACCAAAAAATCCCAAAAAAAAAACCCAGCATGCTTTTCTTGCTCCACACGTTATTCACCTGACCTCACTCCATGCAACTTCTTTTTGTTTCTTCGAATGAAAGGACAGCGCTTTGATGATGTAGAGGATTTGAAGAAAAAAGGGATAGAGGCGCTGTCAGCCATCGAACAGATGAGTTTGAAGAATGTTTCCAAGATTGGAATCGCAGACTTGACAAATGTATTAAGTGTAATGGAGAATATTTTGAAGGTGATAAGATTGCTTTGTAAAAAAATATAAATGCATAGCTTTTTAAAAAAATTCTAAGTTTGGGGGGGTATATTTTACCATAATCTTTAAAATAAAGTATTGCCTGAAAAGCTTTTTCTTCGTTTTCCCAAAACTCATTGCTATGAGTCAATTCTGATGTATAGTGAGCCTATATGGCAGAATGGAGTCTCCCCTTTTGGGTTGCCAAGACTCTGAATCTTTCCAGGAGTAGACAACCTCATTTTCCTCTCTTAGAGGGGCTGGTGCGTTCAAACTGCTGATCTGTGGTAACAACAGCTCAGTGCATAGCCCATTACACTAAGTGTAATTTCTCATTTCTAATTTCTATTTATTGTTAGGGCCTAAAAATTAGCCCGGATGACTGACAGGGGCAGGACCATGCAGGGCTGTGAAGAGGGAGGGGAGAGAATCAAGAAGTGTGGAAGCCTGCTGCCATGGGGGAGAAACAGAGGTGGATAGAGGCAGGGAGTAAGACAGCACGATCCTCTGTCACAAGCTACACCAAGCCACAAAGCAATGACCAAATGATAAAATAATTGCTATGTATTTGTGACACCCCTAGCTTTCTCCATATCATTTTCTTCAAGGACATTGACAAAACTGGAATTTATTTAAAATTTCCCCCACCCACCTCCAGGGCACATCACTTAAAATAAGTAGAACATTATTATTCACACAAAAATTGTTTCCTAACTCCATCATATATTAGAAGCTTTATAGGCTCCAAAGACAATGTGATTAACCTTCCTCAAATAAAACTTTAGGGATCTGCTTTGAATCCATAAAGAAATTAAATACACAGTTAAGACTGATTTTCATCATCCAACTATAACTGGGAATTACCTTTAAAGCTGTCTCCTTCTGCCTTCATAAGAGTCTGGGTCTCATGCTTCAGATTTACATTCTTCTGTGAGTTTAAGGCAGATTGTAGATATACTGTTCATCCATATTTTTAGATGAGGTATTGGCAAGTCCCATTCAGCAACAAATCTATGGAGAATATGCCACAGTCATTCTAATGGGAGTCTTAAGTGAATACAACATCTTCAGGATAAGTCATTTCTCAGAGAGTAGATGGCATATTGGTTAGATTTTGTGTCAACGTGGCTAGTCAGGATTCTCACTAGTTTGGCAGTTAAAACCTAATATTCTCCCATGATAAATTCTCCTTGAAGATATGACCTGCCTCCATTATGAATAGACAGTTTGGGAAAGCCTACTTCTTGCTGGGTCTGATCCTGCATCTGACCACTAGCCTGCCATGTTGCCCACTGATTCTGGGAGTCATCAAAACCCTGTCATCTTACTTACCAACCTTCCCCCATAAAGATGATAGATAGACAGACAAGCAGGCTCATGTATGTGTGTATAGTGGGTTCCTTGTTGGGCTGTTAACCACAGGTCAGCAGTTGGAAATCACTTGATGCTCCTTTGGAGAAAGATGACACTTTTTATTTCCATAAAGATTTACAGCCTGGGAAACTAAGAGGGACAGTTCTACTCAGTGTAGAGTAGTGGTACTCAACCTTCCTCATGCCACGACCCTTTAATACAGTTCCTCATGTTATGGTGACCCCCAACCATAAATTATTTTCATTGTTACTTCATAACTGTAATTTTGCTACTGTGAAGAATTGTCATGTAAATATCTGATATGCAGGATATATTTCATTGTTACAAATTGAACATAATTAAAGCATAGTGATTAACCACAAAACAATATGTGATTATATATTGTGAAATATGTATGTGTTTTCTGATGGTCTTAGATGACCCCTGTGAAAGGGTCATTCAACCCCCTAAAGGGGTCGCAACCCACAGATTGAGAACCGCTGCTCTAGAAGGACACTATGATTCAGAATGAACCCAACAGCACTGAGTTTGGTTTGGGGATATATATATATATATATATATATATATATATATATACATATATATACACATATATATACATATATGTGTATATATAATATACACACACATATATACATTTCACAGGTTTTGCTTCTCTAGATAATCCAGCCTAAAGACAAAAAAGTTCAGGAGTTCAAAACCATTAGCCGATCTGCAGAAGGAAAAATGAGGCTGTCTGGTCCTGTCAAGATTTAAAGCCTAGGAAACCTATAGGGTTGCTATGAGTGGAAATCGGCCAAGTGGCTGTGGGTTTGGGTATCTATGCAAGTTAATACCCCACTCTCAGTCCTATTTTAAGATACACTTGGACTTGCACCTGCCTCACTGACAAATCAACCAGAAAAGTTTATATATGCCAATATCAGAGAAGATCCCCAAATTGCCAGGTTTTCTCTCTCACAATCTCCTTTTCCAAATACCCTCCCCCAAGTAGGGACCTTTTCTATATGAACTGAAAGAAAGTTCCAATTCAAAGCATTCCTGATTGGAACCAACTTTGATCTAAAGAGAAGGGAGAGTCTGCCTGTTGGCTCTCAAATCCATTCCTTGTCTCTGTATAGTACTACAAAGAACTTGACCTTTGAAAATGCCCCCTCCCCTGGAGGGCCCTCCAAGACAACTGGCATCCAACTGTGTTAACCAATGGGGGGCAATGGCAGCGAGGAGCTGGAGGCAGGAGTGTGGGGGGAGGTCAGATGCTCACAGGCATCCTCCCTGAGGGCGATCAGTTTCCACACTGCAGTGCCTTCACCCCCCCCCCCTCCCTACTGTTGAAGACACTAGACAGGCCTGCAGTCATCTATTTGGTTCCTGTAGGTGGAGTATACACCCTACTGATAATGGTTCCTATGGAGATCCAGAGAACAGGTCAAAGTTAAACTGCCATCCTAAACCTAGGATCCGCCCATCTTGTCACATGTATATCCCAATCCCTACTCTTCCTATTGCGTGTATGTCCCTCAACCACCCCCTCTTATTGCTGTATTACCTATAGTGCAACCCCTTCCTGTGATCTATGGCTTTACCTGTAATTAGTGGGCTTGCACGACCCCCAAAAGGTATATAAGCCTGGGTCAGCAATAGAGGTCTCTCTCGCTAGTCTGTTCCCCTCCTTCTCTCGGGGCTCCTCCCTTGACCTCTCCTCAGCTCCCTCTCCCAGTTCCCTTTCCCCTTGTCCTTCTTCCCTTCCCCCTCTCTCCCAGTGGACCATCAAGCGGGGCTGAGGTGAGCATGCTACCATGAAATGTGTCTGACTCCATTATTTCAATGTCTCTCTCCTTTATCTCTCATGCTCTCAATGACTTTAATATAATATTGATATACCTCAACTGTACAATTGTGCTTACTGAACCCGTGACTAGTGGGGGGGGGGGCTGGCATCCCCAACTCATACCACACAGGAGGAAGGGAGCATGGTGGTTTGTAGGCAGGGTGGTTTATAGGCAGCATCTTTGGCTGTGGCTCCCTCTCCCCCAGGGTGCAGCTCCCATTGGCTGAGTGTCGATGGAAACCAGTTGGCAAAGGAGCCCAGGAGATGCACCTGGCTGCCATCTGTCCCCTGTGCACCATCAGAGGAGACCAGCATGAGGAATGGATCCAGTACAAACAACAAATGCCAACAGAGAGGACAGAGCAAAGTCAGAATCCCCAGTCTTCTCCAACCAGATGAAGAATTATACGTTATTCCACTACACTCTCTCAGTATGTACCAGCATTGCTGCTATTACATTCCATGGAGTCGATTCCAACTCATAAGGACCCTACGTACAACAGATCGAATCACCGCTGGGTCCTGGGCCATCCTCAGTGTCCTGATGTTCCACTAAGACTACATACGTAACGCGGTGGTTCTCAACCTTCCTAATGACACGACCCTTTCATACAGTTCCTCATGTTGTGGTGACCACCAACCATAACATTATTTCCATTGCTGCTTCATCACTGTAATTTTGCTACTGTTATGAATCATCATGTAAATATCTGATATGCAGGATGTATTTTCATTGTCACAAATTGAACCTCAATAAAGCATAGTGATTAATCACTAAAACAATGTCATGTGAAATATTTATTTCTAATTATAAATAAATGAAATTTTGTCTTGAAGCATGGTGCAGCATGGGTAACAGTCTTCACGCTGGGTACTCCTATGCAGGCATATCTGCATGTGGGCCGACCCACCTGGGTTCTGCTAGAGGAGCAGTGTCTCAGTTGCTAAGACCATCGGAAATATGTGTTTCCCTCACTAATAAAATGATTTTTTAAATCATTTTATTAGGGGCTCATACTACTCTTATCATAATTCATACATAGATCAATTGTGGAAAGCACATTTCTACATTCATTGCCCTCATTATTCTCAAAACATTTGCTCTCCACTTAAGCCCCTGGCATTAGGTTCTCAATTTTTCCCCTCCCTCCCGGCTTCCCCCCTCCCACATAAACCCTTGATAATTTATAAATTATTATTTTGTCATATCTTGCACTGTCATACATCTCCCCTCACCCACTTTTCTGTGGTCCGTCCCCCAGGGAGGAGGTTATATGTAGATCCTTGTAATCGGTTCCCCCTTTCCAACCCATTCTCCCTCTACGCTCCCAGTATCGCCACCTACACCACTGGTCGGTCCTGAAGGCATCATCTGCCCTGTATTCCCTGTGTTTCCAGTTACTAACTATACCAGTGTACATCCTCTGGTCTAGCCAGACTTGCAAGGTAGAATTCGGATTATGATAGTGGCGGGGGGGGGGGGGGAGGCAGCATTTAGGAACTAGAGGAAAGCTGTGTTTATCATTGCTACATCACATCTTGACTGGCTTGTCTCCTCCCCGAGACCCCTCTACAAGGGGATCTCCAGTGGCCTACAAATGGCTTTGGGTCTCCACTCCACACTCCCCCCTTCATTCACTATGGTAAGATATTTTTTTGTTCTGATGATGGCTTATACCTGATCCCTTCAACACTTCGTGATCACACAGGCTGGTGTGCTTCTTCCATGTGGGCTTTGTTGCTTCTGAGCTACATGGCCACTTGTTTACCTTCAAGCCTTTAAGACCGTAGACGCTATATCCTTTTATAGCCAGTACCATCAGCTTTCTTTGCCACATTGCTTATGCACCCATTTGTCTTCAGCGATCAAATCAGGGAGGTAAGCACATATAATATGATTTTTTGTTCTTTGGTGCCTGATAACTGATTCCTTCAAAACTTCGTGATCACACAGGCTGGTGTGATTCTTCCATGTGGGCTTTGTTGCTTCTGAGCTAGATGGCCGCTTGTTTACCTTCAACCTTTTAAGACCCCAGACGCTATATCTTTTGATAGCCGGGCACCATCAGCTTTCTTCACCACATTTGATTATTCACCTGCTTTGTCTTCAGCGGTTGTGTCTGGAAGGTGAGTCTGATAGAATGCCAATTTAATAGAAGTATTCTTGCATTGAGGGAGTACTTGAGTAAAGGTCCAATGTCCTTCTGCTACCTTGATACTAAACCTATAAATATAGGCACATAGATCTATTTCCCCATCCTCATACATAAATATATTTGCATATGCACATATCTTTATCTAGACCTCTATAAATGCCCTTTGCCTCCCAGCTCTTTCCTCTGTTTCCCTTGACTTTCCCCTTGTCCCACTATCATGCTCAATCTTCATTTGGGTTTCAGGAATTCCTCTTGGTTACATTACCCTTGATCATGCCCTACCAGGCCTCCCACACCCTCCTCACCACCAATTTGGATCACTTGTCCCCTTGTCCCTGGGTTTGTTAACACTACTTCCTTTCCCCTTTACCCTCTCCCATGACCCCCATAACTGTCAGTCCCATTGTTTTCTCCTCCAGATTGTTCATCCAGCCTACCTTATTTAGACAGACCTGTAAAATGTTTTAGGGTTTTTTTTTTTTGTTTTTGTTGTCACTGGGTACAGGGAAAGAGGGATAATTTTGGGGGGGGCAAAAAATAGAGGGTTTAGCAGAATATTATTGATTTCATTTATTGGTCTGTGATATAGATATATATCATAAACTTATAGATGATATATATTACTTTTAAAACAAAACAAAAAATTTTTTTAATCTCTCCAGAAAAAAAAAGGAAATATGTGCTTTCCAATGGTCTTGGCAACCCCTGTGAGTCATTTGACCCCAAAAGGGGTTGTAACCCACAGGTTGAGAACTGCTGGACTAACTAATAAATATGTGGGACCTTTGGCATGGGAGGGAAAAAAGTAGACTAGTTGAGGAGATTTTTCAATAACTGACTTTTCAGAAGTAGAGCACCAGGTCTTTTTTCCAAGGCACTGGTGAATGGCTCCAATCATTGATCATCTATACCGCCCAGGAACACTTCAAGATCAATAAATGAAAACGCACGGCCACCTTGACTTACGGGGACTCCAGCAGATAGAGTGCAATGCCCTGGAAGGTGAAAGGACACTCAAATCGCAACTCTAATCTATGGAGAACGTTTATTTAAGTCTTGAAAAGACAAAGACAACTCAGCCAAGTGAGGGAAACCAGCCATTATGTCCTCCAAGGATTTGCAGAGACGTGGTTGCTTAAACAGGACACAAGAGGAGGAAGGAAACTTTCCCACCAGCATGATTGGTGGAAGATCATGACATCACCGTTACAGACGGGACTACAGGAGGAGGGATGGCGCCATGATTGGGACACGTGTATCATGTGTGCTATGCTAGATAGAAAAGCTGATGCAACTGGTTAGGGTCCTCTGAGGGAGGCATTCAGGCTGTGAGTCAGGATGAATGGGTACCCCAGTTGCCATGAAGAGAACGACTGGCAAGTCCCTGAGGGAGAAATAGCCCACCTGTGGGCTGACTAGGGCAACCATGGAACTGTACAGTCAGTTACCACTCATAGCGACCCTGTGTTCAACAGAGCAAAGCACAGTCCAGTTCCCCTACACAGCTGTCCTCCATGCTATTGAAAAGGGGTGTTGAAAAAGTGGAGAGCAAATGCTGTGAAAATGATGAGGGCAAAGAATGTACAGATGTGCTTTATACAATTGATGTATGTGTATGTATGAATTGTGATAAGAGTTGTATGAGCCCCTAATAAAATGTTAAAAATAAATAAATAAATTGTTCACTTAAAAAAAAGAGTTGTGAACTTGTTGAATGAGTTCAATCTGCTGGAAAGAGTTGTGAAATCATCACTATAATCAATCGTGAAACATTTTCTTCTTTCTTGTATCTAGCTTCGATGGTCTCACCCAGGCCCTATTTTCCAACTACTGTTTCTTCTTTGTTTCCAATTTTTGCATTCCAGTGGCCAATAATTATCAAGGTATTGATTGCATGTTTGATTCATCTCTGACTGAAGACATTGGTAAAATTCCTCAGTTTCTCTGTCACTAGCTTAGTGGCTGGTGCATAAATTTGAATACTAGTTGAATTGGCGGGATTTCAGTGTTACGCCTCTGTCTGTGATAAGCGACATCTTGGACTACTCTGATGGATGATGGGTGCCAGCGGTCATCCTCCACGTTCTGGCGCACTCCACTGAGGACAAGGCTGGTCACACTGCTGGTGAAGAGTCAGGAAGCATTCATTGGGGCCTGATCCTTGTGCAGACTGAAAATTGGATTGGAGACTTTCACCCTAACTGTAACCTCCCGCAAACCTTGTGCTCAGAGTTGAAGGTCTAATACTAACGTTCACAAGACCATAAATCTTTACCGAAGCACGTACCACATCTTCCTCCCAAAGGAGAAAGGGTAGCAGCCTGGCACTTAACCCACCACTCCACAACAATTAAAAAACAAACAAAAACACTTCCCTGCCATCGAGTCAAATCGGACTGATAGCAACTCTATAGCACAGGGTAGAACCAGACCTGTGGGTTTCTGAGACTATAACCCTTTAAAGGAGTAGAAAACCTCATCTTTCTTCCCCGGAGTGACTGGTGGTTTTGAACTGCTAACCTCGGAGTTAATATTAATAGCCCAATGTTTAACCTATCGTATCATCATGGCTCCTGCAAAAAGAAAATCCCAAACCAAACTCACTGCCACTGAGTCAATTCCAACTATAGTGACCCACTATAGGGGCCCTAAAGGGCAGGTTAGAACCTCACCTGAGAGCTTCTGAGACTGGAATTCTTTACAGGAGTAGAAAGTACTGTCTTCCTCCTGAGGAGCAGCTGGTGGTTTACAAACTGCTGACCTTGCAGCTAGCAGCCCCGGGCTCCTGCCCAAAGACAATGGCTTTTACTGATAAGGAGTTCACTCTGTGTCAGGCCTTATGCTACACATGCTTGCAGACTGCTCCTGGGCTGCCAGCAGTAACTCCTTAGGAGGGGCTTCGCCTGATAGGCTCCTTTCTAGAGAAAGCAAGGAAAGATGTGAGTTGTTAAATGCATGCCCAAGGCCACCCAGCTAGTAACGGTTTGGGCCAGCATGCAAGCTCCAATATGTCTGACTCCAAAGCCCACCTCTATGAATCCAGGGTTTTACTCAGAGCTAACCAGCACATAGCAGCCCACGAATGACAAATCTGTGCGCGAAACATTCAACAGACTGCAGACTCCTTGGGGGGATCGCGTAGACAGAGCCCGATTCTGAAGGCTCTTAATTCTTCGGGAGTCCAGCCTGTTGATTCCAGCTGCGGAGCTGGGGACAAAGGCACCGTCCCAGGGTCTGGGGAGGGGAGGGGAGGGAGCTGAGGGGAATAAGTGCTCCTTACAAATAAACTGTGGGCCTTGAGAGATGAGTTAACCCTTTCCACGCTCCAGGCTAATATTTGACTTCATTATCTCCGGCAAGGTACTAAATGACACTCCGGTGGTCTCCCAGAGTAAATTTATTTCTCAAATGGGAGCCGTTTTCCAAGCTACTTCAGGCGTCAGTTCTCCCGTCTTAGACAGCTTTGCTTTAAAAGGCCAGTTAAAAGCAAGAGCTCCATTTTTCTGCTTAAGAGAGAGAGAGAGAGAGAAGTGAGGGAAAGTCCTTTAAAATCTCCCAAGATTGCGTCTAATTAAAGAATACTAATCCTTTTTTTCCCCTAGCTCTCCAGCCTTCTGTGCGGCTGGGGCAGATGAGCTATTTTGCAAATAGAAAGAGACCTTTTCGTCTAATTTCAGACCTGTTCAATTATAACCACGACTGCCTGCGAAGTTGAAAATCAATTCAGCTGCAATCTTCTTTAGAGCTTTTTAAAGGCGACTGCTAACCTGTCTAGATGTTTAACGTTCAGGTTTCAAAACCTGTCAGTTAAAACTTGCTTACTCCATACGCCTTTTTCTCTGAAGCTACTGACGGAAGAGAAATTATGTAGCAAATTGGAAACCAGGAACTGAGACTTGATGGCAACACAAAAGACTAGCGGATGGGGTGGCTTGGAAGACTCGACAATCCTCGCTCGGTATATGAATCAGGATTAGAGGGCTCATCTACTGGCAGCCTCTAATGAGCCTGCACCTTCTCCCTTCTGAAACATGCAGTCCATTTGATCTGTTCACGGCAACACCTGGTCTATTCCGAGAAAGGGGAGGGGTGGGAGGATTAGTCAGACCTGTTGTTGACTGAATTTCCCAGTCAATTCTGTTCAATCATAGCATTGGTTTCAAGGTGGGGGGGTGGCTCATTAAAAATACTATTCGGGGAAATCCAAAGGCAATTGGACAGTCATTACTGAACTAATTATATTGGCCTGAAAGAGTTAATTCAACTCCTAAAGAAAAGCAATTTACTTTCTATTCTGCAGGAAGATGAGCCAGCCTCTTACATAGCTTAACAGGAGGCTGTTCTTTGCTAGGCCTCCCCACCCGGAAAGGGTCATCCCAGGTCCTCAGTGTGGGCCCCCGTTCCCCGTCAAGGCAAGTTGGATAATGCTGTATAAATTCATGCAAGCATGGAACAAACACAAGGACAAATCCCCGGACTTTGTGTGTCTGGCTTCCAAACACCTCCTCAGGTTCTAAGTGGAGCAGCCAGATAAATCTATCACCCAGAGCAGCGAAGGGATACCTGATTGATATGCAGCCTTCGCGGTGTGTCATTGGACACAAGATGCCAGAGGTAAGAGCCCTGGATGGGCTCCAGGCCTGGATCCCGGGCCACAAACGCCCTCATCTGCAGGCAAGGGAAAGAAGGGAGCCACCGGAGACAAGCATTTGATGATCAACACATTCTAACTTGTCCTGATGAAAAATGTCAAGCACAGATCAAAGGAGACATAATATTATAATGACACCCCCCATGTGCCTATCAACCAGCTGCAACAATTAATAACTCATGGCCAATTTTATTTCAGCAGCAACTTCCTCCCCCCTCCCTTCCCATTGATCTTGAAGCAAATCCCAGACATTATATCAGTTCATCCATAAACATTCATAAACATTTCCACTATGGATCTTGTTATGGAGTGAATTGTGTGCTCCCCACCCCCACCCCACCATAAAAAAAAATATGAATCCTAACCCAGATAGCCCAGATAGCTGAGGTTATAATCCCATTTGAGGATGGGTTTTTGTTAATGAGGCAAGATTAATATTGTATCTTGGGTCAATGTCTTTGGCCATACCAAAGAGATTAAACAAGCCAGTCGGGGAGGAGTTTGGGGGGACGAGAGATGCCAAGCCCATGAAGATCGCGTGGGAGCTGACGTTTAGAAGAAACAAGAACCTGAGAAAGAAGAGAAAGACACAACCTCCTTTCAAAGCCAACAGAGCAATAAAGCCTTCTTCCCCTAGAGCTAGCACCCTGGACAGGAATTCTAGCTCCCTAAACTGCAAGAAACTTCGTTTGTTTATTAACATTCCCTTGCGTTGTTTCTGTTGTAGCAGCACTAGGTAACTAAGACAGAACTGTAAAAGATAAAGACTTTCAAAAAAATTAAACAAAAACAAACGAATTACACAAAATCCACTGTCATCAAGTTGATTCCAACTCGAAGAAAACCTGGATAGGATATCTGACACTGTAAGCCTTGTGGTTAGCAGCTGACTGCTGCCTGTAGTGCCAACTACTACTCATTAAATCATATATATATCCCAAACCACCAAGTCTTTAATGATCTCACAAATGTCATATAGTATGTTCATTTTGTTTGCTTGAATCAGAATCCACACAAGCCTTACATACTGCATGTCAGGCCTTGTACAATCTATCTGTTCCCTCTCCATCTGTTGCCCATCCTCTTGCTCCATTACAATTTATTCATTGACCAAAAATGTCCCATAAAGTTTCTGACAATTCAGACTTAGCTGCTTGCATCCGTGTGACGGCCTCTGTTCTCTGCCTTCTTGTAAATTGGAAGTTGGATCAAGACAGTATCTTACATTCAGAGTTGGTCCAGATATGCTACTCCCCTGGTGGTGTAGTGGTTGCACATGGTGCTGTAATCGGCATGGTTGGCAGTTCGAAGCCACCAGCAGCTCCACGGAAGAAAGACAAGGCTTTCCCTCCCCATTAACAGTTACAGTCTCGAAGACTCACAGAGCAGTTAGTTCTACCATGCCCAGTAGGTCCCTGTGAGTTGACATCCACTCGATGGCAGTGAGAAAGATGCCACTGCATGCAGCACATGCACAAAGGAGACAAGGACCCTCTTCCAGAGCCACCGGAGAGACAGTCTTCCCATAGAACCAGCACTCTGGGTTCAGACCTCTAGCTTCCTGAACTGTGAGAAAATGCATTTGCTTGTTAATATCAGCCACTTGTGGTGTTTCTATTATAACCGCTCTGGATAACTACGAGACAAGTTTTCTAGTGAAGGACTTTACAAAGTGTTGGGCTGCTAGCCACAAAGTCAGCAGTTGAGAGGTGCGACTTTCCCCTCCCATGAAACACAGCTTTGGAACCTCCACCAGACAGCAGAACTGAGTGGATCACAGGGAGGGAGCTTACACTGCTGCAGGGGTAGAGGAAGGCCCCGGCGGTGAGTGCACAAGTTTGAATGAACAAACTATGATGAGTCACTGAGGATGTAACATGTGGACCGTTTGTGTTGGATGATAGTCCCACAGGTTTGGACCCACCCAGCGCTGACAATGAGGAAAAGCCTGAGGAGCTGCTTCGGTGTAGACGCAGCCCATAAAACTCTATGAAGCAAGTCACCATGAGTCGGAATCCACTCAGTGGCAGTGGGGGGTTGGGGTTTGTTGTTGTTTTGTTTTGTTTTGTTTTAGGAATGCAAACGTGCTTAGAATGTGCTAAATACTGTCAGAGCTGTCAGGATAGGGGCAGGAGTAATAAGAGGCTATATATTAATATATACATATTAAGACAGACTCTTTGCCCAAAAGAAACCTACAGTCTAATTAAGGAGACAAACTGAACATGTGAAACCATGGCCTAATGAGGAAGTGCAGAATGATAGTGGGCTAGATGCAATCTCTTTGCACAGGTGAGATCATCGTAGAAGACCTCCATAAGTGGAAAATCCAAACCCACTGCCATCAAGTCACTCCTGACTCACACTGACCCAGAGAGAATGTTTTCGGGACTAGAAATCTTCACAGGAGTAAACATCCTTCACTTTCTCCCCCAGAGCGGCCCGTAGCTTTGAACCATAACTCGGGCTCAGCAGTGAAACCTCTAAGCCACAGTGTGTTTGGAATGGATGTTTTTTTCTTGCACTTTTTTCTGTGCTTTAAGTGAAGGCTGACAGAGTACATTGATTTTCCACTTATCAGTTTGTACTTTGCTTTGTGACACTGATTACAGTGTCCCCGCAATACGACTGCCCTCTTCTGAACTCCCATCACATCTTGGCCATTGTCATGGGTACTCCAATAGCTCTTTCTGCATCCTGAGGTGGGTCCTAGAGCCAATGCTGCGCGCCGATTTCCTGTGGGTGATCGGTCTAAGAAGGGCTTTAGTGTCATAGTATCCCCTGAGGGTCTGCTCAGGAGCCCTGGTGGTGTAATGGTTATGAGTTAGACTGCCAACTGCAAAGTCAGCAGTTTGAAACCACCAGTCGCTCCAAGAGAGAAAGATAAGTCTTTCTACTCCTATGAAGAGTTACAGTCTAAGAAATTCCCAGGGACAGTCTACTCTGTCCTATAGGGTCTCTAAGAAACAGAATGGACTGGATAGCACTGAGTTTATTTGTTTGTTTGCTGTTAACGACCTGTTGTTTGGCTGAAAGGTGAGCCAGGAAGATAAGTTGAGTTCAAGACCTGAACCATGACCAAAGACCATAATCGTGGGGGTTCCACGGGTCTCCATCAACTCGTACACTTGGCCTTTTGCATCGAAATCGATCTTGACCCACTGACAGATTTGGGGAGAAAGAAGCCATTCTAGAAAATAAAGACTATGCAAAGAACAAGCACAAAGGTTGGCATTAGGGCTAAGTACATAGAAGATGAATTAAATCGGTTGGTAAATATATATATTCATTAAATGTTGCCACCCAGTCCATTGTAACTCACAGCAGTCTTGAAGGACAGATTAGAACTACTCAACATGGTTTCCATGGGTGTAATCTTTATGAAAGCTGACTGCCACATCCGTCTCCACCAAGCGCCTGGTGTAACCACTTAAGCCCAGAAGAGAGATCTGGGGTGGAAGACATCTATTGATCTGCAGAGATTAAGCTGAATCAGATATGACGTCTATTTACCTATTTGGTCGTGAACACTGGCAAGATTCTAAAGGTCTACAAATTCCATGGATGTATTGCAGGTGTCATTTCCAATATCTTCTCATAGAACAGACTTCAACCTATTGAAATCTTTTTCAATTGACTTGAGTCTCTCTAGAGAAAACATGAAGGTTTTATAAAATATATACTGTATACAGTTAGATCCTAATATGGTGTCAGAGAGTTGCCTCAGAATATCTTGGAGGTTTAAATGTATAAAATTATTTAACTACACCAATTTAACATGTGGGTCCCAATTCCAAAGGCCCTCTTGGTCTGACCTTTGCCCAGACTGGGGCGAGGAGTACCCTGTAGTTGACCTTGACACAAAATGATTGTCCTCCCCCTCCACGCAAGTGACTGCTAAAAACCACTAGGAGAGCGAGGTTCCGCTGAAGCATCCTGAGTGTGGAGGGCCAAGATGAGAGTTTGTCTTTTGACCTCGGGTCCTCCAGGCGGTGGCTGTGACCATACCGGAAGCAGAGACAATGAGCAGCCCCAGTCATGGCAGCAAAGTTCAGAGACAGCACCAGGGCCAAGAGCTGAGAGGAGTGAGTTTTCCTTTGAGAGTTTACTGATAGGTCCATTTGGAATGGGTTTTCAGGAAGTGTAAGCCCCTTTAGACCCCAAGGCTCCAGGCTAGGGACACACCTAAATGCTTTGCATATCTTTGTTTCTGTTTGTGTCTTACTCCTATTGTACCTATGTTGTTTCCATGAATTCTTTATGACCAGCCCAATGATTTACTGAATCCAATAGTTGGAGGAACAAGTGGTATCAGAAATGGTGGAGAAGTTGGAGAAGGGGTATATTTTTTTATCTCTGCCTTATAGGAACCAGCTCTGTTTTGGTTCTTCGGGTTAGGAGTATGTAGGAGAGTTCTATGGAAGAGCTATTGTTTCCCTTAGCTGCTATTAAGTTGATGTGACTCATTGTGACCACATGATGCATCCCAGAACAAAAACCTCACCTGGCCCTGCTCCATCTTCAAGACGGTTGGAATACTCAAGTCCACTGTGTGTCTTACATGCCTTCCAGTCTAGGATGCTTATCGTCCAACACCATATAGGATGATATTCTATGTTCCATAAGTCTTTCACTGGCTAGTTTTCAGAAGTAGATTGCCAGACCTTTCTTCCTAGTCTGTTAGCTCTGTTGAAACAAATTCACTATAAGTGAACCTGTTGGTATTAAAAATACTTGTGACATAGCTTCCAGCATCAGTCACTATAAAGCTACCACACGATATCCTTAAACATGGCTCAGTAGATGGAGGTAGAGTTTATGGTGAACTTAGATTTGGTTAGGCAGTATTGACCCAACAGTTCTGACTCATAGCCATCTTCAAAAGCATTGCTATGTTTGAGCCCATTGCTGCAGCCACTGTGTCAGTCTTATTGAAGGTCTTCCCCCTTTTGCTGACCCTGTACAGTTTTGAGCATGTGTTCTTCTCCAGAGACTGGTCCTTCCCGGTAACATAGCCAAAATACACAAGAGCAAGTCTCTCCATCCTTGCTTCCAAGGAACATTCTAGATGGACATCTTCCAAGACAGATTCGCTAATTTTTCTAGCTGTCCATAGTCCATTCAATATTCTTTCCCAACACTGTAATTCAAAGACATCTCTGATGTCTCCCTTATTCAGTGTTTAGCTTCCCAGTGCCCACGAAGCCATGGAAAATATCATAGCTTGGATCATATGCACCTTAGTCTTCAAAGTGACATTTTTGCTTTGCCCAATGAAACCCTCATTTGGTCTCTGGACTCCATGAGCACTGATGATGGATCCAAATAAAATAAAATCCTTGACAATGGAGATCTTTTCTCCAGTTATCATGATGTTGTATATTGGTCCAGTTGTTCAATTTTCTGTTTTCTTTACTTGAGTTGTGATCCATACTGAAAGTTGAACACTTTGATTTTCAATAGCAAGTACTTCAAGTTTTTGTTGTTATCAGCAAACAAGGTTGTGCCATCTGCCTATCACAGGTTGCTAATAAGTCTTCTTCCAATCCGAATGCTGCATTCTTCATGCAGTCTAGCTCCCCGGTTTATTGGTTCACCAAACAGATGAAACAAGGATAGTGAAAGAAAACAACACTGGCATTCACCCTTCCTGATTTTAAACCATCCAGTAACACCTCGTTCTGCTTAAAGAACTGCCTCATGGTCTATGTACAGGTTCTGCATAAACACAACTAAGTGTTCTGGAAGTCCTCATTCTCGACAAAATTATCTGTTGTTTGTTATGAGCCACATAGCTGAATGCCTTTCACAGTGAAACAAACACACAGATACAGGTGAGCATCTTTCTGGTAGTCCCTACTTTCAGCCAACATTCATGTGACGTCAGTAATGATAGCCCTTGTTCAATACAACTTTTCGGAACTCAGCTTACATTTCTGACAGCTCCTTATTGATGTACGACTACAACCATTTGAAAATGATCTTCAGCAAAATTTTACTTGCATGTGACACTAATTGCGTTGCTTGAGTACTTTCTTTGGAATGGGAACACATATGGATCTCTTCCTATTGGCCAGAACTCAAAATCATAAAAGGGAGCAAGCTCACTCACAGGATGGAGTCGGGTGGGACTCCCAAGACTATGGCCCTTGATCTTCAGGTCTGAAACGGAACTCACTCTCATGCTAGAATAATCAACCATTTAAGATCAAAGGGACAGCCTTTACCCCCAAACAAAGCTCAACTGGGTGGAAAAGAAGAAGGGATGGAGCCAGGAGGCACAGGGAGGAAATGGGATTAGCGATGGCACATTGAGGGGATTGCAATGGATGAGTTGAATGGGATGTGTATGGAATATTGAATGCAAACTACTACATGCTCTATAAACCTTCAACTAATTCACATTCAAAACAGTCCTCCCATTTCAGTTTCTACACATAATGATCAGTGACGTGGTCTAGATCCTTCACATTGTGCCAACATTCTCACTAGTTCCTAGTCTAGTTGTTTTACTTTCATTGACCTCGTCTCCCTGCTCCACAACCTGCTCAAATATGCTTTAAAATGGCTGTTGAGTATTTGGTCTTATATAGTTTCATTTTGTTTTTTTTAACTGCAATGCTCATTTATGACCATCTGTACACATTAGACTAGACGGCCACTTAGTTTGAAGGTGATGTCATGGGAGAATTTCAATTAAGATTTCATGAGCAATGCAGGGCCATAGTCTGGAGGTTTCCTCTGATCTCAGTAGGTCCAGTGAGTCTGAATTCTTAAAGAATTTGAAGTTAGAATCAATATTTCTCCCCTTTTATCAGGATTTTATCTGCTGTGCTCCTGATTAGAATATTCCTGAATGGGAGCCAGGTACTACCTAGTCTTCGGGTCTCAAAGTGGTGCATGTAGGCAAATAGGCCTATAATAAAAATCCTTCTGATTCTTGAGTTTCCTGCCTACTCTTCCAGATGAATAAAGACTAATAGTTGTATCTTAGATGACTGCTCATAGATACTGGGAAACCAAACATCAACTGAAAGAACTGTATTATGTCCATTGACTGGACTGTCTCATGGCACCATGGCCCCAGACCTCCAAACCAAGAGAACTAATTTTGTGAGCTGATTGGCTGTATTTAATTAGAATGTTTATCAGTAGGTTGGGGCACACACACACTTTATAGTTTTGATTGTTGTTTACAACTGCTGTTTAAACATTCTCCTCTGAAGGAACACCTGGTGATCACCAGCCACTGATAACAGTAGACTGAATGGCCACTGGTCTAGTAAAGCTAAAGTTATTCACATCCCTGAAGATTCAACAATAGGAAGTGACCTATTGTTACATGACTAGAAAGTTTGCCCCAGGCGGCAGTCAGGGTCACAACTGCTAGTAGTAGCCCTGTTTGATCCATGTGGTATTGTGTCTTTCATGTTAAATAGACCCGTTCCTCATATCAGGTTTTCTTTGTCTCTAAGAATCACTTATGTTGAACACACGCTGGTTCAAAGAATGGTGACAGTACTTAAGCAGAGGAAGACCCGATTTCTTCTTGCCCTTTAGAATCTGAACTCCAAACCACAAGATTCTAAAGCAAAGATGTAGGGAGCTGAGATGTCTCCCAAGTGCTGTGGTTACACTTGCCTTCTTCCCTCAGACTTTGTTAATACTTCTGCTTCTCCCAAGTTGGAAAACTTAAGAAGTAGAAAATTAAAATGGGAAAAAAATCTTTAAGTCCTCAAAGATTATAGGATGAGGCAAAAAAGACCTGTGAAGTGCAGTGGCTGTTTCACACAGCGTGGGCAACTACAGAAAGTTGCCCGGTCTCCATCCATGGAAAGCAGTAAAAAAATATAAGCTGGCTCACCATATGTTTACAGTGATTTATGGTCTTACATATCCTGGGGCAGGAGTCTCAACCACACCTCTTGCAATACCTTCTAGCTGCAATATTCTCATAAAAAGTTAAAATGGAATACAAAAGTAAGGTCACATTGTGTCTTTATGGTTTTTCTGTATGCATGGAATGGCGTGGGTGCAACCAGACTCACAGAGCAAAGGGGCGGTCCCGGCTGAGAGTGGGGCGAAGCAAGGGCAGGATTTTTACTACTGATTAACTGGTGAACAAACGGAGGGGAAAGAGCCTCGCTTTGTCTCCTCTAACACACTTTCTTCAAAATTTTAAAGACAGATCCACCAAAAAGACTTTTTGAAGACAGAATATCCGAGAATATGAGAAGGAGTTTTGAACACGTTACCTGAGAAAGGTTTCCAAGGTGTGACCAAGACCCATCTCTCTCTGCCGCCAAGGCCACGACTCAGAGGGCTCTTCAACTGCAGGCCCCTCATGAAATACAAAACGACAAGACCAGCAGTATTTGGGAAGTCTTCAAAATTAATCCGGTGTGGACAGAGAACATCCAGTGGTGGGGGGAAAGATCATAAATCATTGCAGAAACTTAAACCGTCTAATGAAGGCATTTGATTAGTTTTGCCCTTATTTCAGGGAGAGTCACTTCAAGTACAAGGACAGAAATGAAGCATTTTGTGAAGTATCTTTATATCATGAAGGCGGTTCTCTACTTGTAAAATGTGTTTCTGAAGCGCCTTATTCAAAAAAGGTCAAGAATAAAATAAAGAACGGGAAAAAAATGGAAAATGGAAAATATCAACTGATTAGGAGACTCTCTCCATTTCCCCGCAAGGCACTCACCAGGATCAGTAGGTTGGATGATAACACATTCACTTATTTGAAAATACTTTATTTTATTTGTTGTTGGAAATACACAGAGCAGAACAGATCCACTCAACAATTTCTCCATGTATCATGGAGTGGCATTGACTGTCTTCCTCTAACTGTGCACCTACCATGGTATTTGTTGAGCATCGATACATTGCTACAGGCATTATGGGTAAAACATCAATCTAGGGCAACAGATAAGGTCTTTACCTTCAAGAAGTTGAAGAAGAGCAGTTTTAACACAACTTTAAGGTACTGAAAATATTTACCTCTGTTCCATTTATGAAGCTTAAATCAAAAGAGACTACTAATCAAAGTTTGTGTTTATAAAAGGTGATAAACTCGGGAAGTCCTGCACTGGGGTTTCCATAAAAATCCCATGTCCCCAGAAGCCCACTTGACTTAGGGAAATGGATGCTCGCCCTGTAGCAATATAGTGAATTCCTGGGCAAGCTTCATTTTTAAATGTTAGTAAAAAATTGTATTCCCTGGGGGATGGACAACAGAAAAGCAGACGAAGGGGTCTACCTTACAAATCTGGATAGAGCAGAGGATGTACACTGGTGCAGATAGGAACCAGAAACACACGGAATCCAGGGCTGAGGATTCTTTCAGGACCAGTGGTGTGAGTGGCGATACTGGGAATGTAGAGGGAGGGTGGGTTGGAAAGGGGGAACCGATTACAAGGATCTACATGTGACCTCCTCCCTGGGGGACAGACAACAGAAAAGTGGGTGAAGGGAGACGTCAGACAGTGCAAGATATGGCAAAATAATAATTTATAAATTATCAAGGGTTCATGAGGGAGGGAGGAGCGGGGAAGGAGGGGGGGAAATGAGGAGGTGATGTCAGAGGCTTAAGTGGAGAGCAAATGTTTTGAGAATGATGAGGGCAATGACTGTACAAATGTGCTTTACACAATTGATGTATGCATGGCTTGTGATAAGAGTTGTATGAGCCCCTAATAAAACGATTTTAAAAAGTCTTTAGGGGAGCAAAAAAAAAAAAGGATGTTCAGCACTGACTGCTACTCAGCCATTTCCTCGATAATAAAGCTAACCATGTTGATGCTATTGTTATCACCGCCGTCTGATGAAGGAGCTATCGCTCCGGCATGAAGTAAGAGCTGGGACCCAAACCTGGACCAGTGCACTGTCTTCCCTCAAGTAACCTTCTATCTCCCACGGACATTTGGTGATGTGGCTGACTGTTGGTGACCTGCCTTGCTCTTTGCTGCCTTTGCCGGGGTAGCCTGGATCTCTCCGCAGAGGACTACCTGGCGGCCCTCAAGACTTGGACTGCCAGTGTCTCACAACTCTCTCACAGGAGTGAGTTGCACTGAGCCATTTGTACTGCTTTATCATTTAACTGTTCATTTCTTGTATTATATATCTATCTGTCGGTATATAATTTAACAGTTCATTTCTTGGGTTGTCTATCTTTATAAATATATATAATTAGGGGCGCCGGCATTAAATATATACATATATATATAATTAGGGGCACTGGTGTTAAATATATACATAAATACATACATATATATAATTATTAGCAATCTGGTTTTATCTCTCTAGAGATCCCCATCTAACACACTCCCCCACATTGTTCCTTCTGAATGGTGGTAAAAACTTAACCCAAACTCACTGTCATGGAATCAACCCCAACTCCTGGCTGCCCTATGAGACAGAGTAGAATTGGTCCTGTGATGACTAAGTTATCATTCGTATTTCCATAATAACAATAATGTACATGCTAAATATTTGTCCAAACAAAATTATAATAAAAACTGTACTGGGAGAACAAGGAGAACAGAAAGTTGGTATGTCTGTCCTGAGTGGACTCGGAGAGCATTATAGGTTCACTTCCCTGCCGGGAAATCGACCGAGAATCCCTATAACTGAAAAGTCCAGGAGGAAGCATAAGCCTCATGCTCGAAGAAGACCAAGATGGGTATGGAAACAATCCACCGAAAGTGTTGGAAGAGGCGGGGGAACCAGAAAGTGATGGGATGAGCGCGCTAGCTGTTTTGAGCAGCAAGCCTTGGAGAAGTATGTGGCTCTTGAAATTATGTACGTGTATAGTCTTCAAAATAAAAATGTTAGAACACAGTAAACATTCCTGTACAAAATAATTCCATGTAACCCCATATTTACATGTTGGTACATATTGTAAAAGTAGATGTCCGAAAGCTTCCATTTAAACTATAATAAAAAATATATGATGGTATCCATAAATATCCTTCTCTGCAATCTTGCCAAACTTTTTAGCTCTGAAAAAATGATAGTATAATCTGACATTGCCTTTGCATTCTTTAATGATGAATGTCATTTCTTTCACTGATCAATATATAAATGAAATTATTATTAGGTCTTTTTTACTCTTTTACAAATGACCTGCTTATATTCTTCCTCTTTTCTGTTTTTGCTTGCTGCTCTAAAAAGAGTTCTGTGAAAATTATAGATATCAGCTTGACGTTTTTCATATAGTTTGCAAAAATTGCTTCCAAGTTTGTTTTTGGATTTTGTTACAGTGCCTTTTTTTCCTTATAAACGTTTGTGTTTTGCATAGAGTACTTTCTCCAACACAAAATAACTTCGAATCATCCAAATTGTACAGTTCAATATTTTATTTTTCAAAGTTGTGCTTTAGAGCCATTTGAATACATATTGGTGGTGAGATCATGATAAATCATCCATCTTTGAATAGGTTCTAAGTGCTAATATGTAGCCAAAGCAAACACTCTATAATGGCTACATTCTAATTTGTTTGTCTTTTTTTAAAATTTTTTAATTTGGTTTTTTAAATTTGTTTATCTTTTTAACTGAACTTAGACACGTCTTTCCCTATTTAAATTTTTTATTGCATTTCAGTAGAAATCAGTTATTTTGAAACATGACTTTAAAGTTAATTACGTGCAATTTGCAATTAAACTTACATCTCAATAATTTTTGTCATCACCCATTTTTGTCTCAATAAATTGTGTGCTTATTTTACTTATGCTGTCATAGCTATTAAAAAAACTTTTCTGTTGATTCTGGTGAGCTGTCAGGGCTTTTGAAGTCTTCGCATAATCAGCTTTTCATGGAAATCGACGGCGTGAAGGGTCTTAGAGAAAGAAGAATTTTAGGTGCTTTTTCTGGTCAGTAGTTAAAAGTAATATCATCCTTCATGTTCTAGCTTCTGTTGGTTATTGAAGGAACAAAAGGGGGAAAAGGGGATCTTTGTAATACAATCTCTCTACTTTGAACCACGACTTTCCGCAAAGAAATCTTAGTATCACTCCTTCATATTAGTGATTAAAAATAATGGAATCTTTTACTAATTTTCTGATGTCTCCTATTTGGACTTGTGCTTTGCGTGAGATGGATTGTGTTGTGGATCAATTAAAAATTCCCAGAGACATAAGCATGATTCCCTTCACAGACAGAAAACCAAATGAGGCCATCTTAGGATTTCAGAAGGACATTGTATTCTCTTAAATAACCGACAGTCCAGTAATTGCAAACCAGGGGGGAAATAATGTCCGCCCATAAATTTTCATAATCATAATTGAACTTTGGGTCAAAATCAAATATCTTTTATTAAAGCATATGATGAACAGAGAAAGCACAATATTGCCCTGAATATACCATTAACTTGTGAGTAAAAGCAACACATAATACCAACATGTGTTCTTAGTTGGTTCCAAGCTGGTCCTGTTTCAGCCTGGTCCTGGTCCTGGTCCTGTTTCATCTTGGCAATCTCAGCACGCCCCCGGTCTCGTTCCCCGTGTCCCTTGAGGGCCTCTCTTGCGAAGGAGGGCACCCTCCGGCACGCTCGTGGACTACATTCTGTTGTGACCCACAGAGTTCTCACTGGATGATTTTACTAAGTGAAATCGCCAAATATTTCTTCCTAACCAGTTTTAATCTGGAAACACTGCTGAAAGCTACCCACCACAAATGACCCTGACGGCTTGATATTTCCCAGTAGCACCTACCAGTGACCTCAACCCACCACAGTGTAACAAACTGACAAAATGGGCATGAGGGCAAGGTCGATTGGGGTTGTAAACATGAATGTGGCATGACCTATGACCTAACGGGTCAAGTACTTGGGGAGGATCCTGATCATTTGAATATTCAAGACAATTACTGTATCAGGTGAATGTACAAAGACTGTGGATGTCCAGTGTTGTGGGGTTGGAGCAAACTGGAGGGTGTGCAGAAGACTGCTGGAGGTCTGGTGGCTGAGTAAGTCACTCAGGGGACCGCTGAATCACCAAAGTCATCAGGACACGTAATAACATGATAGTCACAGCAGGATGACAAGAAGTTTGTCATTCCTAGAGCAACAAAAGCGAGTGACTTGGTAAGAAATTAATTGGGACAGTGTGGCATTTAATCTGTATGTAGGAGGAGGAGCTATGGAGAGCATAAAGCCAGGGAAGAATAATTAGTTAGCTACTTCACGTTATGACATATATAAGCCTTGAAAATTGTATGCTAGGTGAAAGAAGTCAGACACAAAAGGGTAAATATCGTATGATCCCACTTATATGAAGTGCATAATCCCACTTATATGAAATATTGAGAATTTGAAGAATGAATACAGGCTACAGTGTATTATCAGTGGTTACTGAGGCAGAAGTGAGAGCAAGGGAACCATTGTTTAAAGGGCACTATGATTCTGTTAAGTGACGGAAACATTTGAAAAAGATAGCAGTGATGGTGGTACACCATAATGACTATAATTGATGCCGCTAAATTTAACATACAAAAAATGCTGAAATAAAAATGTTTGTTTATATATATATAAATGTATATTTTCATTCAATTTATATATATGGGTATATTTTTTTCCCATTCAGTTCTCCCTATCTTGTAGTATACTAGAGACACATTGACCCTCCTAATTTTTATGTGTGTGTGTGTGTGTATATATATATATATATATATATATAAATATAAACTCACTGCCATGGAATTCATGCTGGCTCATAGCCATCCCCTGAGGGTTTCCAAGACTGTCCTTGTTTTTTGGTTTTTTTCTGTCATTGTTTATGAGAGTAGAAATCCCAATCATTCTCCTGAGGAGCTGCTGGTGGTTTAGAACTGCCTACCATTCAGATTGCAGCCCAACGGATAACCACTACACCACCATAGCTCCATATATATATGTGTGTATGTATGTATGTATGTATATACATATATAATATGTGTGCATATATGTATATATATAATCACCCATAAATATACACACAGGAAAGGAATTAAATAGGAGGGACCAATGTGCCTCCATTACTGTACAAGATAGGGAGAATTAAATAAAATAAGGCGAGAGGTTGTATTGCAGCTTAGATTCTAAAGCACTTGGTTGTAGAAGGCTCCAGTTTAAAGTGGAGGCTTAACTGCTTTGTGAGTGTTGACATAAGTTCACTCTCCAGTTAAGTTCTTTCTGACACTAAGAGCAATATGGCAACAGCTTTGCCCTCAGGCAGGATATATTTGTAAATAGATTACAACACCCCTGGACAACCCATTGACGTTGTTAAGGATTTCATCTTGCTTGGATTTACAACCAATGTTCATGGAAGCAGCATTCAATAAATCAGATGGGGAAAAAAAGAAAGAAAGAAATCAAATCGGAAGGGAGGTGGGTGTCAACAAACTCAGCGACAAGGGAACCACAGTGATCTAAAATCCAGGAGGAGGAGGGTGTAGGAGGCCTGACAGGGCTTGATCAAGGGCAATGCAACCGAGGGTAATTACTGAAACCCAAATGAAGGCTGAGCAGGATAGTGGGACAGGAGGAAAAACAAAGGAAATAGAGGAACGAACTAGGAGGCAAAGGGCATGTATAGAGGTCTAAATATAGACATGTGTATATGTAAATAGATTTATATATGACGATGAGGAAATCTATATGCATATATTTATAGGTTTAGTATTAAGGTAACAGATGGACATTGGGCCTCCACTCAAGTACTCCCTCAAGGCAAGAACACTTTGTTCTATTAAACTGGCCTTCCATGATGCTCACCTTCCCAACACGATCGCTGAAGACAAAGCAGGTACATAAGCAAAACCAGTGAAGAAAGCTGATGGTGCCCGCCTATCAAAAGATATAGCATCTGGGGTCTTAAAGGCTTGAAGATAAACAAGCTATCATCTAGCTGAGAAGCAACCAAGCCCACATGGAAGAAGCACACTAGCCTGTGTGGTCATGAGGTGTGGATAGGATCAGGTATCAGGCATCAGAACAAAAAAATCATATCATGGTGAATAAGGGGCAGTGCAGAGTGGAGACCGAAAGCCCATCTATAGGCAACTGGACATCCCCTTACAGAAGGGTCATGGGGAGGAGATGAGCCAATCAGGGTGCAGTGTAGCAACCATGAAACATACAACTTCCTCTAGTTCTTTAATGCTTCCTCCCCGCCATTATCATGACCCCAATGCTACCTTACAAATCTGGCTAGACCAGATTAGAACTGGAAACACAGGGAATCCAGGACAGATAAGTCCCTCAGGACCAATATTGAGAGTAGCCATACCAGGAGGGAAAGAGGAAGGTAGGGGGGAAAAGGGGGAACTGAGCACAATGAACTACATATACCCCACCTCCCAGGGGGATGGACAACAGAAAAGTGGGTGAAGGGAGACATCAGTCAGCATAAGACATGAATAAATAAAAATGTATAAATTATCAAAGGTTCATGAGGGAGGGAGAAGAAAAAATGAGAAGCTGATACCAAGGGCTCAAATAAAAAGAAAATATTTTTATAATGATGATGGCAACAAATGTATAAACGTGCTTAACACAATGGATGGATGGATGGATGGATGGATGGATGGATGGATGGATGGATGGTGATAAGAGTTGTACGAGTCCCCAATAAAATTATTTTGTTAAATAAATTTTTTAATAAAATAATTTTTAAAATAGAAATCGAACGACGTATTGCACTGGAAAAATCAGCTGCACATGACCTCTTTAAATTGTCGAGGATGCTGGATGTCAGTTGGAGAACTTAAATGCACAGGACTGAAGCCTGGTCTTTTCAATTACCTCATAGGTATGTGGAAATTGGACCTTGAATGAGAGACTGGAGAAGAATTGATACATTTGAACGCCAGTGCTGGAAAAGACTATTCAAAGTACCATGGACTGCCCCAAACCAACAAATCTCTCTTGGAAGAAGTACAGCCAGACCATTCCTGAGACACAAGGGTGGCAATACTTCCTCTCACATAGTTTTGACCTGTCCAGGAGAGAGCCCTCCTTTGTACAGGAGAGAGCCCTCCTTGGACAAAGGCATTCATCATGTCTGGCAGCAAAAGAGAAGATTCTTGACAAGCTAGATTGACACCTTGGTTGTACAAGGAAAATCCTCACAGGGAATTTTAACCTTTGGGAAAGAAACCTAACATACGGACTTCCTCATTCCTAGAACGCACCCATCCCTCCACCCCTTCCTCTTACTGAGGACCCAATCTGCACTTGAAATTCCTGCCTATTCCCCTTCTGCGACCTTGTTTGTGGAGATAAAGTATAAAATCTACACCCACCTGACACTCAGGGCCCAGATTTCCCAGAACACCATTTCCTCTCCTTCACTGGTTAATACGTTTTTCCTCTTTCAGGTTCTCTAAGAGGGCCGCCCGGTCATTCTCCAGTCATGGTCTTGCTCTTAGAGCTGCAACAACGGCCTCGAACTTACCAATTGTGAGCATGGTTCAGGACTGGGCAGTGTTCCGTTCTGTTTATACACAGGGTCGCTTTGAGTCAAAACCAAGTCCATGGCATCTAACAACAATGGACAACCCAGGGAGGGACAGTCTTGTTCTCAGGCGACTTGCCTAGGTATTTGAAGCCCGGGTGGCAGGGCCATTGTCCACGAGTTCTACACTGACCATGAAGAAGTCAGGTGATCAGAGGCCTCAGAACCATTCCTGTGGATTTTTCTAATCTGCAGGAGTGTATGTATCCCAATCAAGGTTCTTGCCCCTTTTCTGTAGTCCCACAGGGACAGAGATAAATTGTGGGATGGTTTCCTCTCTTTCTTTTGTCTATATCTATGTGATGATGGCAGAGGACCAGGTACAGTTTCATTCTGTGGCACCTGAATCCTCTTGTTTTGAGGGTGCCTGGTGAATGGTGGCCCAGGACTACCATATATTGACTATTTTTATGCTCAACTGGATGCACCTTATAACAAAGACCAAAAAATGGCTGTGAGTCCTTTAGCCACTGTTCTGGCTGTGTGCTGTTGATTTCCCATACAAAGACGATTTGTCTTTGTCCACGTTAAGGCTTTAGAAAAGGGTCCCTTTCAGTCTCTTTGAACCTGAGGTCTTTCGCCACCTAGAACAAGGTAAACATGACAGGTGGCTAGCTAGGGGAAAAGGGGGTTATCTGCACCGAATGCCTACACTAAATGAAAATTACTTGTGAAGGGGTTGGAAAGAAATCGGGCACACTAATCAGACACCAATGGGAAAATCCAGAATTGAGCATGCTCAGACCCAAGTCACCTAGGCCCAGGGAGGAGGTCCCCCTGGGAGCACCAGCAACATGACAGATGCCCTAAATTCAGCCAGTAAGATCGGCCAATATTCTCAACCTTGACTCCTCAGCCATTGGGGATAAGAGGGGGTAAATACAGGCTGGGGCCTGGGTGAGATTCGTTCCATATTCAGGTGCACACCCGCATGCCCACTTGTGGCCTGCTCACTCTCTTGGGATCTCCTGCTCTTGGATTCCCTTGCTGGTTCCGCGCTCCTATTACGGTTTTCCTTCCACCTGTTTTTCCACGCTCCCCTGAAATGGCCATTTTCAGCCATGACCTTTCCCACAGCCGCCTGCCATGGGGCCTTGCACCCTTTCTAGAGATCGTGTGTGCTGTCTGATACTGGACTACCTGAAACTTCCCTGTCCCTCAAAAACCACTGGGATCACAGAAGGCCTTCTGTCACCTGCCTTCTATCAGCGTTGAGAAGCAAGAACCGAGGCAAGCCACCCCCAGAAACCAAACAAAAAGGGATTTGGTGGCACAGTACAGATTCTTCTATGTGAAAAAGAAAGTTGTTATAAGTCCCTTAGTTTGGCTTCCCCTATGAAGAGAGTCTGATTCTAAATTTTACATCCCTGTCGTTTATTTGGAATGATCCCAGGAAAGAGAGATTAAGAGAGCAATGGAAGTAAGGGTGTTGTATGTCCCTGGAAGCTTTCATATGCCTCCCAGCACGGTGGCCATCAAAAGTGGGGCTGTTTATTTGGGGCTCCAACTCCCCCTAGTCTGCAACATTGGAGCTGTGGTCCTAGGAATGGCCTGGAAGCTTTCCTGGGACTGCCCACCCCCTTCACGGCTGGAGTCAGAGGCTGATGCTTAGGAGGTTTCCAACCAAGAAGGGTTGGCGTGGACGTCTAATTTCTGATTCTGAAAAGGGTACTGGGGCTGCTACTTAGAGAACAGATCTGAGGCCTACAGGATTGAAACGGGGACATTCATTAGGAAGTTACTAATGTCCCAGCGAGAAGATGATGGTGTTGTCAGAGATGATTTACCAAATATCCCCAAAGACAAACAAGTCTTTCCATGTAGATGCCTGATTAGCATTGGACAAGGATCCTGACAAGATTTAAGGATGTTAGAAATTGTAAGGTGGAGACCCAAAGCCCATCTGTCCACAAATGGACATCCCCTTATAGAAGGGTCACTGGAGGAGACGAGCCAGTCAGGGAGCAGTGTAGCAATGATGAAACATACAACTTTCCTCTAGTTCCTAAATGCTTCCGCCTCCCCTCCCTCGTCCCCTCCCACACCGCCACTATCATGATCCCAATCCTACCTTATAAATCTGGCTAGACCAGAGGATGTACACTGGTACAAAAGGAACTGGAAACAGATGATGGATGATCCCATCAGGACCAGTGGTATGAGTGGTGATACCGGGAGGGTGGAGGGAGGGTTGGGTGGAAAGGAGGAAATGATTACAGGTACCTACATATAACCTCCTCCCTGGGGGACAGACAACAGAAAAGAGGGTGAAAGGAGACTTTGGACAGTGCAAGATATAACAAAATAATAATTTATAAATTATCCGGGGTTCATGAGGGAGCTGGGAACAGAGAGGGAGGGGGAAAATGAGGACCTGATGCCAGGGGCTTAAGTGGAGAGCAAATGTTTTGAGAACGATGAGGGCAATGAATGAACAAATGTGCTTTACACAATTGATGTATATATGGGTTGTGATAAGAGTTGTATGAGCTCCTGATAAAATTATTTACCAAAAAAAAAAAAACCAGAAGAATGAAATTGTAAGGCAAAGATTTTTGAAGCAAGTTGTTCCATGAATCTTTGGGTTTAAATTATCTGTGGCTGTGTTATATTGGAAAGTTGATCTTTCAGGAAGTCCCTGCCAGGACCATTATTTGCCTGGGCTCTTCTTTTGTGGAATAATAGTCATGTTAATGAGGACAATAAAATGCCAAAGTCATGTTAATACAGATAATTAGCTCTGTAAGAGGATGGTCTTTTCAAACCTTCTCTGCCTGTGGCTTCCATTGGGTATTGCTGTGTGCGCCCAGCCATTTCCAACTCAGAGTGGCCCGGTAAGACAGCATAGCCTGCTCCATAGGGTTTCCTGGGCTGCAATCGTCCTGGGAGCAGCTCAGCAGGTCTTTTCTTCTACACAAAGGCCAGTAGGTTTGAGCCACCAACTTGAATTAGTAGCTCAGCACCTCTTCACTGGACTCTGTATGTGTGGGGTTGAAAGTTTTACAGCCATTGAGTCAATTCTGATTAATCTAGACCCTCGAATCTGGGAGCTCTGCCCTTGATGGTTTCGATGGTTGTAAACCAAGACCTTTAGAGTACTGAAAAGCAAGGATGTTACTTTGAGGATTAAGGTGACTCCGCTGATCCAAGCCAAGGTATTTTCCATTGCATCATTTGCATGTGAATGTTGGACATTGAATAAAGAAGCCTGAAGAAGAATGGGTGTATTTAAATTGTGGTGCTGAGGAGGAAAATCGAAAGTAACATGGACTGCTAGAAGGACAAACTGATCTGTCTTGGAAGAAGTATACAGTGGTACTCCTTAGAGCTAAGGATGGCAAGACCTCCTTGCCTTGGACATGTTGTCAGGCAAGACCAGGCCCTGGAGAAGGACATCGTGCTGGGTGAAGTGGAAGGCAGGGGAAAGAGGAAGGCCCTCCACGAGATGGAGATGGAATCACAGTTACAGCCACAATGGGCTCAGGCAGAGGGGCATTGGGGAGGAGGGTGCAGGACCATGCAATGTTTTGTTCTGTTGTGCATAGGGTCGCTGTGAGTCAGAACTGACTCAATGGCACCTAACAACAACAACTAATCTTTAGGGGAGTAGAAAGCCTCCTCTTTCTCCAGCAGACTGGCTTATAGGTTTGAGCTGCTGACCTCGTGGTTAGCAGCCCCAAGAGTTGCCCACTATGCCACCAGAGCTCCTTTATATGTGGGGGAGATGGTTTCTGTTCTCTTTGCTTCCTTATGCAGTGGTAGCTCTGGGCAGGGATGGATTGCCCAACAAGCAAGGCAAACATGGGCTGACTCATGCTTACGACTGCATAGTGAACAGTTTTTCCTGGGCTTCACCACATCAAAAACTGTACACAAATCTGCAACACTGGAGGACTGCTTACCTTGCATACTGGATACTCTGTCCCTCTCAAGGTACATTTGAAAAAGTACATTTGAAAAAACGCTTTGATTCTGTAGGAAGGTACAGGGGGGTTGGGGGAGAGATGCCAACCTCACCTAGAAGGAGAACCTTTGATGTCCAGAGGAACATGTGAAATTGTTCACCTCGGATTAGTAAGTAAGCATAAATCAGCTCTGCTTACCTTGCTCACTGGGTAGTCCAACTCTGGGGATAGAGAATATATATTTATATTTAACCAGGTAGAAGCTAAAGGCTTCCCAAGGGAAGTCATGTTGGACCATCGGTGCTATTTTAGGGTACAAAAGAGAACCTAATCTCGAATATCATTTAAGGACATTTATTCCTCCGTTTCAAACAGGACCCAGAGCCATCATGTAGCTGAGGGAGACTATTAGGATGAAGTCAAAACAACATCCATGGAGTCATGGCCACACACTAGTTAAATAAGGCGTGGAGCACCTGCCACTGGTTGATGCTGGGTGGCAGATTGATGCATCACAAACAAGGGCCTGGGAAAGGAACTGTGATTGGGACATGGATGTTATGTTAAAAGAGTTTCGGAGACACGCCCAGGCAAGCCCCCCAAGGGAGACAGCCCTACCCTGGGAAGGCTGGAAGGAAGTAGAAGTCATCTACTTTCTAATGCATTCTGCCTCAGGACAAGACTGCCTATTCAAACTCAAAATTTCACTGCCACTAGATCCATTCTAATTCATAGTGACTCAAAGGCCGGGCATAACTGCCCTTTGGGGCTTCCCAGACTGGAGCTCTTTAAGGGAGTAGAGAGTGGCATCTTACTCTAGCTAAGTGGCTGGCTGGTGGGTTCACAATGGGCACCCTTGTGGTGAGAAGCAGTCTGTAACGACTACACCACCAGCGCCTCTTGGCAAATGATGAGAAGGACTGCAGTGGAGGTTCGGTCCATGTTCAGATTCTGCAAATGAGTGTTGGGTTTTCACTGCCACTCATGGGCTTCGGCAAGTGGGGTGCTAGGAATGCATGCTCTGATACCGAGCGAAGTAAGTTTGGGTTAGAGCCAAGTCATCAGGCATAAATCCTGATGCATGCAATCCTGCATGTGTCAGCAGCATAGCGATGCTTCATAGGGTCTTCGATGGCTGATTTTTCTAAAGCAGATCACCAGGCCTTTCTTCTGAGATGCCTCTGGGAAGGCTCACACCTCTGGCCTTGGAGTTAGCACTTTAATCCTTTGCAACACCTAGGAACTCTCCACGAGCTGGCGACATGTGGGTTACAAGCCAGTAAGTAGTTTGAAACCACCAGCAGCTACTCCAGAGAAAGATGAGGCTTGCTTTCTTTTTTTAATAATTTTACTGGGGGCTCATTCAACTTTTATAACAATCCATACATACATCAATTGTGTAAAGCACATTTGTACATTCATTGCCCTCATCAGTTTCAAAACGTTTGCTCTCCACTTAAGCTCCTGACATCAGCTGCTCATTTTCCCCACTCCCTCTCCATCCCCCTCTCCCTCATGAACCCTTGATAATTTATCAATTATTATTTTGTCATATCTTGCCCTGTCCCTTGTCTCCCTTTACTCACTTTCTGTTGTCTGTCCCATAGGGAGGAAGTTATATGTAGATCCCTGTAATCAGTTCTCCCTTTCCATCCCCACTTGCTCCACCCTCCTGGTATAGCCACTCTCACCACTTGTCCTGAAGGGGTTATCTGTCCTGGATTCCCTGTGCTTCCAGTTCCTATCTGTACCAGTGTACATACAATACATCCTCTGGCATAGCTAGATTTGTAAGGTAGAATTGGGATCATGATAGTGGGGGAGGAGGAAGCATTTAAGAACTAGAGGAAAATTGTATTTTTCATCATTGCTACACTGCTCCCTGACTGGCTTGTCTCCTCCCTGCGACCCTTTTGTTAGGGGTGTACAGTTGCCTACAGATGGGCTTTGGGTCTCCACTCCACACTCCCCCTCATTCACAATGATATTTTGTTCTTTGATGCCTGATACCGGAGGCTTTCTACTTCTGTAAAGAGTGATAGTTTCACAATCCCCCCAGGGGTGGTCTGTGGGGTGTCTATGTGTCAGAATGGACAATGAGCTTGGTTGGGAAGACTCCCCATCTCTACATAAGTGTGGCATGTGAATGTATAAATCACCTAGTCAAGCATTTGAAAGAAGAGACTCCAAACTGAGTCTTCTGTGTTTAAGATGCAGTGGTCAGGTAAATGCATTATTCAGGATGTATTTGATGGCAAATAGCTGACACCTGACGGTTCAGTGTCTTAGACACCTGACAGCACATTCTCACCAAACACATCTGGAGCTAGGCAGCCCAGGTGCAACAATCAATTCTAGTTCAGGGGACCTCGGTTCCTTTTTCTTTCTCTCCCGCCACCTTGGCCAAGAGTAGAGGTCCTCATCCCTGTGGCTCTGGGGACAGGATGGCTGTTGCTCTTTCAGGCTGGCAGCACAGTTCAGGCGGGAAGGAGGAGCGGCAAAGGGCCTTCATACGGAGAGATGAAAGCTTTCCTAGAAACTTGTATTGACTCAACGGGTCCCCACTGTTCAGAACCATAACAGATACCACTCAATTTCCAAGAGTCCAATTGGGGGGCATGTTGCTGCCCTGAATAATCCTGGGCCTTAACTGGTAAGGGAGAAGGTAAGAATTGTTAGGTAGCCAGACAAGGATAGAAGGCTTGTCCCTCCCATGCCTGTACAGGCCCCACAGAGGGGGTTGGGAAGAAATCAGGTGATCATCAACTACCCATAAAGACTTGAACTGATATGACAAAATAATAATTTCTAAATTATCAAGGGCTCATGAGGGAGGGGGTAGTGGAGAGGGAGGGGAAAAAAGAGGACCTGATGCAAAGGGCTTAAGTGGAGAGCAAATGATTTGAAAATGATTAGGGAAAAGAATGTACAGATGTGCTTTATACAATTGATGTATGTATATGTATGGACTGTGATAAGATTTGTATGAGACCCTAACAAAATGTTAAAAAAAAAAAAGACTTAAACTGGGCATGCACTAACTCAGAATACCCCTCCCCCCTGTACCTCCCACCCCAGCCAGGTGGGCATTACACCTGGGTAGCCTAAACCAGGCCCAGGTGGGCTTAATTCAACCAATAGAGTCAACCAAAACCTTCAACCATGCCTTCCCAGCCAGAGGTTGGAAATGCCCTGGCAGCGGGAGGGCCGGCCTCTTTGACAACCCCCACCCCCACCCCCCAACTCCTGGTCAGTGGCAGTTGAGAGAGGATTCTCTCCTCTTCTTTTGCCCTGCTCCTGCGCCAGTTCGGTCATGCCGAGTCTCTGTGGCCTCAGTTCACCACGTGTGTGCGTGCAGCCCACGAGGTTGCCGTGATCAGTTGTGGGCCCCAGCACAGCTTCCATGTGACACACGTCCCTGAGATGGCGTGTGCTCCTTACGACTGTAAAACCTGACACTTCTCCCGTCCTTCATAAAAATTCACTTGGATCACAAACCAGGCTTTGGCGTGAATCCTTTTTCTTAGGAAGCCAAGAACTGAGGTGCTACCCGCTTGAGAAACCTCACAAAATGACTGTAGCAAGAGTAACTAGTGTATGTGCCACTAGATGATTCTTTCAAAGACCAAGACTTAAGGGTGACAAGAAACGTCACCCAAAAGCAGAGATCTTTCCACTAAGAATGGAGAGGTGAATCGGATCAAATATTCCTAAAACCCTGGAAAAGATGAGAAGAAGGGGGGAAGTCCAGTGAGTTGAGCACATGGTGTCCACTGGAACCCGTTTGAAGTATGTGGAGGAGACAATGAGTGTGGAGAAGGTTGCCCTTGAAGGGGCGGTGAGTTGGCAGAAGAGAATAAGGAGTAAAAAGAGGAGCATGCTTTGAATCCTTGTCTGTCTCACTAACTTTCTTTGAGGATACAACAGATATTCAATTACTGAAATATCTTTATTTGGAAAAATAAAGAGGGGTCATAACCTCATTTCTCCCTAAAGGTATTTAACATAGTACACAAAGTACACAACTAGAATTTTTGTCTTCTTTTTGATAAAAACACAAACAACAAAACATAGATTCATTTAACAACGTCTGCCTGTGTAGATCAACACCATTGGTTACAATCTTCACATTGTGTGCCCCCGCCCCAATGCTCCATCACTTTTAGTTTTTACTCTCTATGCTCCTTCTAGTGCTGTTTTAGGGTAAAAAGAGACCCGAATCTCCAATACCACATCAGCAGAATATTAACTCTTAAAAGGGACAAAGCAAACAAAAAGACCCAGGCCATCATCCAGATGAGGGGGGCCATTAGCAAGAAGTCAGAATGGCATCCAAGGATTCAAAGTCAGGACACTAGTTAAATGAGGCATGGAACAAAGGAAACTATCACAAATCATGAGTGGTAGCAGATCAATATATCACAATTAAAGATGGGACTACAGAATGGTGGGCATGGGACCACAACTGGGAACACTTACATCATCAGCAAGAAAAGCTCAAAAGATGGGACCAGGGCCTTCAGATCAAGGTAGTCAAGGGAGGACGGCTATGGCATGACTTCATGACTATATGATCCCAGTACTGTGATCTCCATCTAGGACACATCCAGGCAAGCCCCTAAGAGACTGCACCTCCTAGGCTGGCTGGAGAGGGGTTGAGGTACCCACCCTCCAATACACTATGCCGGAGGGCAAGATTATCCACATCCTTGGTTAAAGATCAGAGGGAATTCAATGGAGGCTTAATGCATATGTGGACTCTGCACATGGAGTTTGGGCCTTCTTCACACAAGGGTACTCAAAACAAGCTCCAATACAGTTTTCATCCTTACTTTAAAGTTCATTTTGAGGAAACTTCACATACAGAAAGTCTTTAAAAGAGCAAAATGCAAAGTAGAGCTATGTACATATATTTATAGGTTTCGTTAGTATTAAGGTAGCAGTCGGACATTGGGCCTCTACTCAAGCACTCCCCCAATGCAAGAGCACTTTGTTTTAAGAACCTGGCATTCTTCGATGTTCACCTTCCCGACATGATCCATTAAGATAAAGTGGGTGCATAAGAAAATGTGGTAAAGAAAGCTGATGGTGTCTGGCTATTAAAAGATACAGCATCTGGGGTCTGAAAGGCTTGAAGATAAACAAGCGCCCATCGAGCTGGGAAGCAACAAAGCCCACACGGAAAAAGTACACTGGCTAGAGTGGAGACCTAAAGCCTATCTCTAGGCAATTGGGCATCCCCTCAAAGAAGGGTCACAAAGAAGGAATGAGCCAGCCAGGGTGCAGCATAGCACTAACAAAACATACAACATTTCTCTAGTTCTTCAATGCTCTGCCCCTGCCCCCCACTATCTGAGTTCAGTTCTATCTCCTAAATCTGGTACAGATAAGACCTCCCCACACAAGGACAGATAAACTCCTCAGGAACAATAATGGGAGTAGCAATACCATGAGGGTAGTAGGAAGGTGGGGGCAGAAACGGAGAACAGATCCAATGATTGACATATAACCCCCCACCCAGAGTGACAAACAACAGAAACATGGGTGAAGGGAGAGAGCGGAGGGTGTACGATATGAAAATAATAATAATTTATAACTAACTTATCAAGGGTTCATAAGGGTGGGGGGAAGGGGGGAAATGAGGAGCTGATACCAAGGCTCAAGTAAAAAGAAAATGTTTTGAAAAGGATGATGGCAATATATGTACACATGTGGTTGACGCATGGATGTATGGATTGTTACAAGAGTTGTAAGAGCCCCCAATAGTGTGATTTTTTTTAAGGAAGTCAATAAATGTAATGCCAGTGAGAAATGTTGAGGGTTGAGTTGTTTATCTGGACATGTTACAGATTTCTTTTTCAGGTCTGCTAATAAACACCCAAAGAGGTATACCACATCGTTGTAAGCCTCAACCCAAAGAAATTCAACGCAAATCCCATGGGTCAGCAAGCCCAACTTCCTGAATGAAGTGCCCAGGGGCACCCCCACTCCAATGAGCCTCAGCCCAAAGGCACTCAGCTCCACTTCTATGAATCAGCAAGCTCAACCTTCCCAGTTACAGTAAATGTCCAGAGTCACTTCACTCCAGGAGCCAGTCTCTCCTGCACACAAGCACTCCGCTTTACTTGCTCACGGGTTGGGAAGCCCACCCCTATGGTCCATGCTCTGCCTCCTGGTTCATCTCCTGCTCCTCTGACTTCGGGATAGCCGTCTTCTGCATCCAGGAGGCTCACTCCACAGGGATTTCAGGTCCAGAGGAAGCACCCTTGATGCTAAAGATATTCTTCCTCCTGTTTCTCAGAAGGATGGGATCCCCCAGAGACACCTGTTAACAATTACTCACAGGTGAACTCTATCAGCATCTTGCTCCACTTTCTTACCAAATCTATGCAGGAGAAGGTTGTTTGGCAAGAGTTACGAGACTGTGGCTAGGAGAGCCCCATTAAATAATTCACTGCCCCTGTGCTCCCAAGACTGGGACCCCTAGTTACCCCCAGGTCTAACTAAACTCACCCTGACTGGTGAATTCTCAGCCAAGCCATAGATAGGTCCCTAAGAGAAATGATAACTAGGTGCACACACCTTAGAATCATCCACCATTTGAGATCAAAAGGGCAGCATTTACCCAGGGACAAAGTTCAGAGGGGTCAGGAAAGAAGGAATAGAAACAGGAAACAAGGAGGAAGTGGGAGAAATGATGTTCTATTGTGGGAATTGCAATCAATGAGATGGAACAAAATGTGTACAACTTGTTGAATGGAAAACTGAGGATCTGCTCTGTAGACCTTCACAAGATAAGAAGTTAAGAAAGAGCGAGCATGCTCTGAGGTGCTTTATTAATTCTTAGCCTGTTGTTTCTTTTGATCAGATGACTTAGCAGGACCGCTTCCGTTGTAATATTATCTCAGGAGATGATATTTTGAGGATGCCCACAGAAATTTTATTTTCTGTCCCACGTGTTTCACCCATTTAGTCAGGATCCATCTATTAGGGATTCCCAAAGTTGTCACTACTACTACTCCCTAGGGGTGGGGGTGGGGGTGGGGGTGGGGTGCAGTGGAATGATTCAGGAGGGCGGCCGAAGCAGACCTAAACTCTTTATCCTGTCTTATACCCTATGGTACAAAAGTTTTCATTTGCCAGGGGGATACTGAGTCTTTTCTTTTTTTTCTCTCATAAGGGGGTAGTCGGGCAAAGAAGACTGGGGACCTATGCTCTATTAGGGACTTGATCAAAAACGGTCAGTACTAGTAGCCAGTCTCCGCTCATTTCTTCTGTTCTCATAGAAAGGCATTAGTAGTTTGTGGAGGCTGCAAGAACTGCAGTTGGTTGTCTTCTCTAATCCCTTCTACTGTTCCCGCTGTATAGAATCTTACCTTGGAGTGGCCACTCCCAAGCTTGGAAGACCCCAGGTAGTTGTGTGATCTTACGCCAATTGCTTAACCTTATTGAATCACGATTCGCTCGTAAACAGAATGAGACAATCATCTAAAACTGGTGAAAGAATAAGATGCCTGTAATATGCCTATCATGGTGCCTGGCGCATAGTTAATCATCAGTAAATTGCAATAACATCCGAATCTTGCCGAGAAAACTAGCATTTATATGTCAAGGGTCTAAATGAAATTCCTATGAGACGGATTATAAAAACGCTTCATACATTTATAATTTCCTTTGAGTCCACACACAGAAAGACAATAAAGCCCCGTGTAGCTGTGTGACATAATACATACAACCCAAGTTAGTCCTTAATGTTCCCCTATTTGTAACGCAACAGAAAATCATGTACCTGCTTGTCTCTCTGAGGTTCAAAGTATAGCCAGAGGGCTGAGCAGCAGCTGAGCATCTGCCTCCGCCTTGAAATTCAGGGTCAGCAGGAGGACAGACCCGCAAGATGGCTTACAAGGGAGAGGAGCTCTTTGCAAGGCAGACATAAGAACAAATATGAAGCAGGGACATGTGTGCATGCGTGTGGATGAAGAGGTGTGTATCCCGAGAGCCGTTACATTTCGTGTATGCTACCTTTAGGTCGCTATTAACTTTATAATCATTCGTATGTTTCCATTTATTAGACTTAGCCCTTGGTCCCAGGTGGGATGGGAAGAAGAGGTCGATTAGAGTAGGGGAATCGGGAGGCATTTAAAGAGAGAAATGAGAGGTTCTAATCTCTCTGTCCTGCACGCCATGCTGAATGATTTTCCTGCCTGTCCTTGAATCCAGCGTGTTGAAGGTGCTATGGCTCTGGGGGTTTTAAGGAGGGGAGCACGGGCCTTCCAGGGATCCTACCTCCTGCTAGACTAGACTCTAGGAAGGAAAGATAAAAAGACACAGGCATCGGTTCAAATCCTGTCTCCACCAAGGCTCAGAAAGGTGGTCTCGGCAGAGATCTTACCCTTCTGAGCCTTGGCGTTTTGAAAAGTAAAGGGAAGGTGGTAGCTACATAATCGGATGCCAACTTGCGGAGGGGTAGAGTCTAGCCTGTCGATCAGGTCGCAGCTTGATGACCTCAATTGGAGGCATCACGGAGATAAATAGCTCACAGGAGGCCTGATACAGATGGACTGTCTGCTTCATCTTCCTACTGACGAGACACATGGAGTTACATGCTAGTTCCCTGGAGCTGAAGGAGCCACGTGGAGACCCACGCCAGCACTGAGATGCTTACAGTGCCACTGGATCCACAAGACTTTCCACCCACTGGCCTGTGAGCTTCCAGTATTTGGTGTCATTACATGTATTATATGAGTCTGAAGAGGAAATCATAGACTAGTATTGGACATATGGGCTAATAATATCAAACTTATGAACTTGATCTGGACTGGGCTGGAATGTTTCTTAATAGACAATTGCTTTTTTGTATAAAGCTCTTTCTTGGCAACTTGCTTCGGTCGTCCTGCATCTGGGTTCATCCGACACCAGCCGCCTCCGCCATGCCGCCCAAGTTCGACCCCAACGAGATCAAAGTCGTGTACTTAAGGTGCACCGGTGGGGAAGTCGGTGCCATGTCCGCGCTGGCCCCCAAGATCAGCCCCCTGGGCTTGTCTCCAAAGAAGGTTGGTGATGACATTGCCAAGGCAACCGGTGACTGGAAGGGCTTAAGGATTACTGTGAAATTGACCATTCAGAACAGACAAGCCCAGACTGAAGTCGTGCCTTCTGCTTCCGCCCTCATCATCAAAGCCCTCAAGGAACCGCCCAGGGATAGAAAGAAGCAGAAAAACATTAAGCATAGTGGGAATGTCACTTTCGATGAGATCGTCGGCATTGCGCGCCAGATGCGGCACCGGTCTTTGGCCAGAGAACTGTCTGGAACTATTAAAGAGATCCTGGGGACTGCCCAGTCTGTGGGCTGCAATGTTGATGGGCGCCACCCGCATGACATCATAGAGGACATCAACAGTGGTGCGGTGGAATGCCCAGCAAGTTAAGAACTACAAAAGAAAACAACAAAGACTCCTTTAATAACCAAAAAAAAGCTCTTTCTTATACACCTATGAGTGTCTCTGTCTTTGTTTCTCTATTTAACCCAGACTAACACATGGACCGATCCTTAGCTCAGGGGGTTAGAATCGGAATACTAACCGCAAGATCAGCAGTTTGAAACCCCCAGTCATGTTTTGATTAAAAGGTGAGGTTTTTCTACTACTGTAAAGAGTTACCATCTTAGAAACCCACAGGGGCCAGGTCTACCCTGTCCTATAGGGTCACCTTGAGTAAGAATTGATCTGATGGTAGTGAGTTTGGTTTTGGAGGCTGGGTCCAAGACCAACATGTAAACCCTAGAACTATAAAGATCATTAATGAAAAATAAAGACAGATGTAACATCCCTAATACAGGGCATAAATACACTATCAAACATAATCGATAACACACAAATAGCAGACGACAAATTACATGACTGGGAACTGTTCAAAATTGTGCTTCAAAAGAGTAGGAAGAGGACTCAGGGAGAAAAATGTGGAGGCAGTGACATATCAAACAGGATTAATCTCTAAAATATATAGACAACATCAACACACGTTGTAGGGTACAAACTCACTGCTATCGACTCCATGCTCGTAGGAAACAGAAAAGTTATTCCCCAGGTTGCCCCCCCATAACATATGCAAAACCTAAGGTGCTGCTTGCGAACACATGGTCAATGACTGTACACTTGGAGGTCCACTGCGTAAAGATATGCCTGTTGTATATCCCCTTCCTGTTATGGTGTAATTTGGGGGGTTGTATGTCCCCTGAGTTTATATAAGCTTTAATTGGAAATATATTCTCTCCCTCTGCACGGGCCTGGCTGCTGAGATCCTGGGCATCCTGAGGTGAGTAATTGCATGCTTTATCTTGCCTGATGTCTCTTTAATTTTACCCCTCAATCACACACTGCTGCTTGGATGCGTTTGCTTGTGGGGGCTGGTACCCGACAGATGCTCACTCAGCAAGCCTATAGGCCAGAGTAGAACTGCCCTCAGTGGGTTTCCAAGACTCTAACTCTTAAAAAAAACCCACACACACATATTTTATTAGGGACTCATACAACTCTTATCACAATCCATACATATACACACATCAATTGTATAAAGCTCATCTGTACATTCTTTGCCCTCATCATTTTCAAAGCATTTGCTCTCCACTTAAGCCCTTTGCATCAGGTCCTCTTTTTTTCCGACTTTAACTCTTCAGGAGTAGAATACCTCATCTTGCTCCCGAGGAGCCCCTGTTGGTTTTGAACTGCTGGGCTTGCAGTTAGCAACCCAACACATACCCACTATGCCACCACGGCTCTCTAGGGTACCAAATATCATTTAAGGAGAACACTTATAATGAGAATTTAAATATCACATAAGGAGAACACTTATTACCGTATATACTCGTGTATAAGCCGAGTTTTTCAGCACATTTTTAATGCAGTTTTTGTGGTAAAATTAGGTGCCTTGGCTGATATTCGGGTCAGCTTATGCTTGAGTATATAGGTAAGTCCTAAACAGGAAAAGAGAAGGTAAATATGTCACCCGATGAGGTCATAATAGTGTCCTAGGATTTGCAGAGATTCAGAATTTTAAAAGACCTAAAAGGGTGAGGGAAACTCACAAATGCATGATTGGTGGCACACCAAGACATCAGTTATAAGTGGGACTACAGAAACTGGAAAGAGACAAGATTGTGACAAATGGTACAAGAGACCCCAAATGGAATATAACGAAATGAGAAAGTGTTTTTTTTTTAAACTTTGAAACTAGATTTATTTTTGCATGACTTTTCATATTGAGACAAAATGATCATTTCCATGTCTCAATTTGGGATTCCCCATGTGGGGGCCATCGACCCCTCTCCCTGCTCTTCCCATCATGCGTTCTCTTCTCTCCCAGCTCCTACATCATGTGTGCGTTAGCCTCCTGGGTCCATCAAGGACTTGGATACTCACTCGCTGCCATTCTTTTCAACTGGCACATTCAAACTCCTCAGCTCCTCATTTCAGTGAGTGCAGGCTTATATATTTCTAGTTCCAGATAAAAGAGAAAGTCTTCAAAGAGACAGAGAACAGGAAGACACAGGCATCAGTGGTCTCCAATGGTTCCTTGAGATACAAGCTTTAGAAAGGGCAAGGATGGGCAAAGGGAACTGCCACAGAAGCATGATGGGCGGCAGATCGATGTATCACAGGTACAGGTAGGACTGCAGAAAAGAGACCAAGATTGGGATATGCACGCAGATGCAAGAGCTTACAAGGCTGGTCAAGGGTCTTCCAACCAAGACAGTCAAGGGGAGCCTGATCCCTTTCCCAGTACAATGACCTCCATCAAGGACACACCTAGGCAAGCCCCTAAGAGAGAGACTGCCCCTCCCTGGGCTGGCCAGAGTGGGGTGGAAGTACTCTGTACTTTCCAAGAGACTCTGCCTGAGGACAAGATGATCCCTGTGCTTGGCTAAGGATCAGAGTGTATTCCATGGAGGCCTCATCTCTGTGGGGGCTCTGCAAATGGATTAGGGGCTGTCTCTGCCATCCACACCCCTAGGCAAACCGGTGATGCTCCTAATTTAAATTCCAATGCAAGAGCTTACAAGATTGTTCCCGGCCTCCATCAAGGACTCCTCTAGGTAACTCCCTAAGGAAGAATGGCAGGCGGGGCAAGGGTGGGGTTAGCAAGGCAGTCATCCCTTTCTCTGCCTGAGGGCAAGACTGTTCACATTCCTAGGTAAAGGGCCTAAGGAATTCAGTGGAGGCTTTCTAATGGGGTTGAGGCTTTCACTTTTAGCCATAGCCTTCTGCAAACAGGGTGCTCAGGATTTAAACTCTAATACACACCTCAAAGGAGAGACAAATTATCCAATTTTTAAAAAAGTAAATGGGGGTAATAAAAGCCGACACCAGCTTCATTATGAAGGCCAACATTAATCATGTATTGAACAGGGTTCCAGCATGGTCCAGTTCAAGCCATCCATGGCCATTCCAAAGGTTGGGAGTTCCAGCCCATGTGGAGGAGCCTCGGAACCATAACCTGGGAATCTACTACTGAAAAATCAGCCTTGGAAAAGCCTGAGGAACCCAGCTCTACTCTGATGCGCCCGGGGGGGCCACGAGTAAGAGTCATCAATTGATGGCAAATGGCTTAGTGGAAAGGCCGTGGCCAGTGTGCAATGCTGTTCAGACGGCTGAGGGCTGTCCCACTGTATCCTCTGTTCCCCTTGCCTGGCACATGTGTCCCAGACATATACTCCCTGGGCATGGGATGCTTATTGGCATATCTTCTTGGGCCCTCAGTGAAGCGGATGCTGGGATGGAACTGGAGGAGCCAAAGGTGTCCCAGGGGACCCTTGTGAAAGCAAATTGGAGGGACCATGATTGGGCTGGGGAGTCTGTGGGCCAGGATAAAGACCTGGAAAAGGCTGTGCTATAGAATGAAAGGTGTTCATTATAGTGTTGCTATAGAATGGAAGGTGTTCATTAAAGGAGTCCTTTGGGGAGCAGAAAGAGCCAGGTCCTCCTACCCCCACCCTGCCCTTCTCAGGCATTGATGGGGGAGGGGGCTGTCCTGGGTGCTTCATTGCAAAAGCAGAAGTGAACCCTAAAGAAGAGACAAGCAGGCGAATAGCGCAGCTACAAATCCCTGCTGGACACGTACCTTGCCCTCTGTTTTACCTCTTGGAAACAAGGATGCTTTTGTCAATAGGCAACAGGAAATTCTTCTTAATTAAAACTGAAACTCACTGCCATGGAGTTGATTCTGAATCATCGTAACCCTAAGACATCGTAGGATTTCTTTCTTTAAAAATAAAATTTTTAGCAGTTTTATTGGCATATAGTTCACATTTCATAGAATTCAACAGTTCAGATTTATTCAGAAGAGTTGTACGATCTTCACCACAATCAATCGGAGACATTTTCTCCTTTCTTGTGCCCATCCTTGTGACCTCTCCGTTTCTCCCCAGCCTCCCTCGCCCCAGTGACTGTCTCTATAGATGTACCTCTCTGGTAGGATTTTGCTGTCTCTCCCACGCTGAATCTGTGGTGGCAATTGAAGAGAAAGTGGAATTCAAGGAGAAAAGGAAGAAAGGGGGAGAAAGAAAAGAGGAGAGGAGGGAGAGGAAGGGGAGAAAAAAAGAAAGGATTCTGAGAGGCAGGAAGATTAGCAGCAGTAACCAACCTCATGGCTGGTCCCCAGTTGGGCTAAGGGAAGAGATGAACCACTGTCTCCAAAAGTGGGTGAGCCACCACCAAGGAGACCCCCGTGATTGCTAAGATGGGGAGGTAAAGTCAAAGGTCTCCCTGAAAAAACAAAAACGTTGTGCTGTCAGAAGGGAAAGAATGTGTCCAGAGATGGCTGTGAGCAAAATCCATAAATGCCTTCCTGTTTAGCAATAACAGTATAATAATAGCAATATAAACCTATTATTATTGAGTTCTAATTATATGGTGCATGCTTGTCTGCGTTACCTGAATCTTTGTAACAACCACTGCTTGGCAGGGCGTTCCCTTGACCCATTTTACAGATGAGGACATGGAGTTCCAGAGAAGACGGGTTTTTCTGGTTTGTTGTTGCTTCTCTGAAGCCAAATGACTTCCCTAAGATCACGGGGTTCATAAATGTTACAGGGGGGAAAGAAACCCCCCAAATCAAGCACAGGACGACGGCAAGATAAAGAGAAAAACTAGTCAACCATCATGATGAGGCTAATATTGTATCCAACGTGTTCTGGGAGCCCAGGCTAGGTTAATTCCTTGAGGGTGAGACTGTTTCTCCCTGGGCCGCCCTGAGGAGTCAAAGCAGGTGCTCTGCCGGAGGACAAAGCTTTCAAGTTGCAGGTGAGTGAACTGCAAAGAACTCCGAGGCCTCAATGCCTCAGAAGCTACTTGGAGACCCAACAGCATTTGAATTTCCGCCCCGTAAACACCAGAGTTCTCAGCATTGAAGATCTAAGATGAAGCAATTCCAGAAGGTTCTCTGCTTCTCCAAAGCCAGCCCTGTTGGTCACAACACCTCTGAAGCATGTGCCAGGCTGGCAGTGAGTAATTAGGCACAACTCCTTCTGCACGCCACGGGGACACAGGAACTGACAGCGACCAAACCCAACAGAAGTCCTGTTGCAAGTGGAAAGAACACAGGCCCAAGAGCCCAAAGCCCTGAGTTCTACTCTCAATTCATAGCAATGTCCTTGGGCTGGGCCCACAATGTCTTTTCTTATCAACTTTGTTTTCACTCCTTATCTTTGAGCTAAGGAGGTGGGCGAGGTCATCTCCAGGAAGCCTTCCAGCTGCGGAGTCCTGGAGCAAGAGGGAGTAATTCCAGGCTCTGTACCTATCCCTAGACCTTTGGACCTGCCTTCTCTTTAGACTGGGGGGGGGGGGGTGGTGAGTGGGGGAGGCGGGGGACAGGAAAATAGCATCACTGTTGAATAGGAAGCCAATCCAGATTGTTAATGGAGAGTCAGAAAAAAAAAAAAGGCAGCTTGTTTTCTCCTGGTTATGAATAAGACCTTTCCCATAGGAGAAGCTCGTCTGGCTTTCTCTTCAGTAGAGGGAACCTTCTTTCCCGTGGAGAACACTCATTTCCCACTGCAGAAAGGAGAAAGCCTCGCTCCTCGTTCGCTCGCACGCCCAGACCTGAAATCCTTCCCGTTTAGATGGGCTTTGGGCCTACAGAGCCGTTTGTTCCCTCTTTCGTGAAATGAATCATGATTAATAATAGCCAGAAGGTGAAGAATTACAGTCATGCCTTATCCCTGACGATGTGTCTTCGCTCTGGCTGACAATGGCGGGATGACGAAGCATTTCATCATCTGGGAAAGAGCCGGAGCCCTAGCGCTTCAAACCCAGGTCCCCAGAGAAGGGCTGGGTTACTAGGTAGGGGGAGACTAGCCATCCTGGTAGGCAACTGTGCCTGTCTGTCCAACTCGTACTCAATTTATAACTATATAGATGTATAGTTAAATGAGATCATTCAGAAGTGGTTTTTTTTTTTCATGAGTTACTATCGCTCTAGCTAAATGCTTAAAATTCCCTCCAGATAGCTTGCGAATCAGGAGAATGGTTAAAATAGCGCAGATTTTTCACTAAATTCTTTCCCTGTCTGTAGTTTACCTAACCCAACTATAAAGCCACCTGTTTATGGAAGTGGTTGAAGACAGAGGCTGAGTGGCTTCACGTAGACTTGAGTTTGGGAACTGTCTGGATTACATCTTCGATAACCAGTCAGTCTCAAATTCCACACTTGCAAGGGTACAGGGAGATAAAATATTTGTGTGTGTGTGTGGTTGCCGGTGGGGTGGGGCGCCACAGGGGAGACGTGATAGTGTCAGCATGACACACAAAATATCCCTGTTAATATCCCTCTCCTTCCCCACCCCCATTCCTTCTTTTTCCTTTGAGAACGAATGTTTTTTTTTTTTCAACAGGAGCGCAAATGAGGCTGATTCATTCAGAAGAGTCAAGTTGAGCCTGACCCCTCTTACTAACTGTGAGCAGTGGATTGTTAAATCTAATAAAGATATGCACATTTGTTCTAAGAACATCTGCATAGCTTTGGGGTATGAAGCAAGATGACCTGCAATGAAAATAAAATATTAAGTACTTAACATTTTACCATCAAGAGTTGTCTAATGTCAAATCGTGTGGGACTTGATGTCTTATTATTTGCTCCAGCTTCAATTATTTTCTGTTACTGGATTTGGGCTCCACACCATCATCCACACTCCCCCCTTCACCTCCTCCCTGTGGGTCAGTGGTCCCTGGGCATTTAATGACACTGAACTGCCACACATGCACACAAAAAGGAAGTCTGCCCCTTCCTCTCTTTAATTACAGTGTATCCAAATGGTAAATGATAGTGCTTGCATTTGAAGTGGAAAAGTGGAAAGAATTGGGTTGAACATCTTTGCTTGAATATCCTCACAGAATTGACTCCAAGGAAGCAGAAATCTCCAAGAGTGGCGCAGGCAGGGATCAAGAAAACAAAAGAAGATAAAGTCTAAAAACATCCCTACATATCTTATTCGTGAATAGAAGCATTGTCCAAAAGAGGAGGTATTCCTAACTTCTTTTCGCTTTCTTTCCCTTATCCTTTTTATGATAGGGCTCCTTCCTTTTGCCCTTAAGTAGAACCTTAAGGGAGGAGCCCTGGTGGTGTAGTGGTTATACATTGGGTTGTGATGTGCAAGGTCAGTGGTTTGAAACCATTAGCTAACCCTGTGGGAGAAAGCCAGGGCTTTCTACTCCCATAAAGAGTTAGTCTTGATTTGGTGTTTGGTTTGAAGAGCCTTAAGACTTCTTTCAGAATAACAATGATTTTTTTTTAGTTAGCCATTTTATTAGGAGCTGTTACAACTATAGCTCCATGATTCAGTTAGATCAAGCATCATTTTATAATACCTTCCACCATCAGTTTAAAAATATTTTCTTTCTTGAACTCTTTGATATCAGCTCCTCTTTATCCCTTCCCTCCCCCATGCTAACCCCCAGGAACACTTATTTTATTAATATTATATATATATATATCTCCATCCATCCAATGTATCCATTAACCTCCAATTCTGCTATTCATTCCCCTCACGTGGGGTTATATAGTCAATGCTATCAGCTCTCCCTTCCCCCTCTCCTCCCCTTCTCTTCCTGTACCCTCAGGAAATCATTGCTCCTATGACTGTTTCTGAAGTGTTAGTATAGCACTATTATCTAAACTTTCTTCCACCCAAAACATACACACACACACACTCACACACACAATCACACACACACACACACAATCACATGACCTTTGGGTTAATTCTGACTTTTACAACAGAGTAGAACTGTTAGGCAGCTTAGCCTAGGGAATTGGGAAGTCCATTTACGCATGCCCAGGAGAGCCAGCAAAGGACAAAAGCTGGATTTTCCCACGGGTGGGCACAGATGGGCGTTACACCTGGAGCAGCCCACCTGGGCCGGATGATTGCAATTCAGCCAATGGGATCGGCCTGTGGTCGTTCACCACACCTCCCCTGGGAACCCTTAAAAGGCAGGGACCGGAAGGGAGAGGGGCGCTTGGTCTCTTGGTCTCCTCGGTCTCCTCGGTCTCCTCGGTCTCCTCGGTCTCGTCGTCTCGTCGTCTCGTCGTCTCGTCGTCTCGTCGTCTCGTCGTCTCGTCGTCGTCTCGTCGTCTCGTCGTCTCGTCGTCTCGTCGTCTCGTCGTCTCGTCGTCTCGTCGTCTCGTCTTGTTTGGGTGGTCTGGTCGTCTTCGTGGGAGGAGAGAGATCCTTGCGTGTCCCGGAGCAGTCTCTGCCAGGCCGCGTGGTCAAAGGAATCCTATGGGTGCCGCGTAAAACCTGAAGCTTCTTTGAACTTTCATTAAATTCACTTGGATCACGAGCCCGGCTTCGGCGTGAAATCTTTCTCGCGTGGAGCTAAGGACCGAGGCTGAGATTTAGGCCGGAGAGAGAGACCTAACAGAACTACCTCCTAGGGGTTCCAAGTGGCACTCTTTTAGGAAGTAGACTGCCTCCAAAGGATCATGGAGAGTTTACCTTCAGTTAACCCACTGAGTCACCAGGGCCCATCATTTGGCCCGCTCCTTTACAGCCACCAAGTGGATGTCGACCCACAGCGACCCTGTAGGATGGGGTAGAAGTACCCCTGTAGGTTTCTGTGACTATCATTGTTTTTACAGGAGTAGAAAGCTTCACCTTTCTCCTGTGGAGCAGCTGGTGGTTTCAAACTGCTGACACTGCAATTAGCAGCCCAACTCTTAACCCACTATGCCACAAGGCACCTCTTTTTTTTTTTTTACCCTAGATCCTCCTAAAGACAAATAACCCACTTTCCTCCCTGCCCTACCCTCTAGCACTTACTTTCAGTCACAATATTAGTTTTTCATTGTAACTTTTCATTGTGAACTGGGTGAAGGTTTACAGAGTAGAATAGTTTCCCATGCATTGATTGCAACCCCCACATTGTCATTCCATGCTGTATTTTCTAATTCTTAAAAAAAAAATAACACTCCCCTCCCACTATCATGATCCCAATTCTACCTTACAAATCTGGCTAGACCAGAGGATGTACAGTGGTACAGATAGGAACTGGAAACACAGGGAATCCTGACAGATGACTCCTCCAGGAGCAGTGGTGAGAATGGCGATGCCTGGAGGGTGGAGAGAATGTGGGGTAGAAAGGGGGAACTGATTACAAGAATCTACGTATAGCCTCCTCCCTGGGGGAGGGACAGCAGAGAAAAGGGCAGGGGGAGGCATCGGACAGTGTAACATATGACAAAATAATAACAATTTATGAATGATGAAGGGTTCATGAGGTAGGGGGAGTGGGGAGGGAGGGGGAAAAGGAGCAGCCGATATTAAGGGCTCAAGTGGAAGGCAAATGTTTTGAGAATGATGATGGCAACAAATGTACATTTGCTCTTGACACAATGGACGGATGTATGGATAGTGATAAGAATTGTACGAGCCCCCAATAAAATGATTTTTTTTAAAATAACACTTAACACAAAGTTTCTTAAGAACACTTATTGGCACACAATCCACATATCATATAATGCAGTAGTTCAATCGTATCGAGAAGAGTTGTACAGTCATCACCACACTCGATGTTTGAACACTTTCTACTTTCGTGTGCTCATTAGTATCAGCTCCTTATTCCCGCCAACTTCTCTTACCACCACCCCGAAAATATCATTAATCTAGTTATTATCGCTGTAGGCTTTCTCGTGCTGGATTTCATTGTTTTTCTAATTCAAAGATCATTTTATTGGGGGCTCTTACAGTTCTTTAACAATCCACACATCAAGTGTATCGAGTATATTTGTACAGAGGTCACCATCATCATTTGCTAAATATTTACTTTCTATTGAGCCCTTGGCATCAGCTCCTCTCCCCAAACACCGGGACCCCTGCATAAATGATAAATGATTCTTTCTCACTGTATTTTTCATTCTTAGTAGGACGATTTCCAAAGCCGAGGTGGAGTACCCTTCTCTAATAAGCTCTATTCCTAGAGAGTATCACCTGTGCGCTCCTTCCGTTGAAAGAGAGGCGCACCAAACCACAGACACATCCCCCAAAGCAAAATTATTTCTCCACACCAGTGGTTCTCAACCTTTCTAATGCCGTGACCCTTTCAGACAGTTCCTCGTGTGGTAGTGACCCCCCCAGCCATATAATTATTCTCATTGCTACTTCATCACTGTCATTTTGCTACTGTGATGAATCAGGCAACTCCTGTGAAAGGGTTCTTCGGCCCCGAAGGGGTCGCGACCCACAGGTTGAGAACCTCTGCTCTACAGTGTCTCTACTCAGACACTAACCAGAGAAGTGGTTTGCCTCGTCTCTCTTTAACCAACTCCCCTCCCAACTGAAACCAAGGGAGCGCCTTGGTTTGAACCAGTCCTGGAGCTATAGCAGCAGTCCACCTATCAGACAAGAATTCCATATTCACAGAGTGTATGTTCTGGTGGGTGAACCACACACCCAGGAAACCAAAGAGACATGGAGGCTAAGAAGGGCGCAAACGCAGAGCAAGATGTTAGGAATTGCGATGGAGGTCAGGGAAGCTGTTAGCTCTTGTTAAGCAGGTAACATCTCAGCAGAGACCCGGGGAAGGTCGCAGGTGTGGGGAAAGCACTAGAAGAACCAGTGTCAGGACTAGCAAGAGTAAGTTCAGGAGGTTGGCCTGCCCCAGGCAGAAAGAGGGTTTATGTGGCTGGAGCTCATGAGGTAGTGAAAAAGCAGTAGGTGATATGGGGGAGCTGGAATGCTAGGGGAAGTCACCAGAACCTTTCACTCCCAGGAACAGCATAATCTGATCTGGGGAGGGAAGCTTTTTCTAATTTGCTGCCTGCTTCTGTTCTGGGAAGCATCTATGGCAGTGCTTGCACGGATTCAACAATTTATACATGTGCATTTAGTGATGTTGATTATATTCTTCACACTGGACACCCAGTTCTCACGCTTGTCTCCCAAATTAGTCTTCTGTTAAGATCAACTCATTGCTATTGGCAGTTTGATTCCATATGAAAGCCCTTTGCAAGTGAGTCAATTACAACTCATTGTCACTCTTTAGAACAAAATACAACACCCCCTAAGGGTTTCCAAGGTTACAGGTCTCTAAAGAAACAGACTGTCATTCTCTTTCTTCCCAGGAAAGCCTGGTGGTATCATCCCATTGACCTTCCACTTGGCAGCCAAGCACTTTACCCACGGTAGCTTCAGGACTCCTCTGATTTCATAATGATGATAGCCCTTCAAATCCTTCAAGAGAAGCAAAGTTAAGCTAAACTAATATCTTGTTTTCAGAAGGCTTTGGGGGATATTTTCAGCGTAAGGTTTAAAGGTTAGCTCAGGACAATAACTTCAAGGGTTCATCAAGCCCCCATGATTCCAGAACATCTGGATTCCAAGAAAATTTGGAAGACTGCTCTGCGTATCGCCCCACTCACCCACCCACCCACCATACACACGCCTTTGATCAAGAGTCTGCAATAGAAACTTGAATCAAAAGGTTCAGTAATGGCATCTAGGTATCATCCAGGACTCTGGGTCTCGAGGCAACGGAGGCAACTAGGCACACATCCCATGCCCCCTCCTTTCTGACTCTCCTTCTTTATTGTTCCAAGTAAATAGAGACCAATTATTGCATTTGGCCAGCCACTGCAAGCCTCTGAGACATGAGACCGTCCAAAACGAACTAAAGGGGAGAATAAATCAAACAGCAAACCCCATAAGATGATTAGTTTGTACATAAGCAGCCTCGGAAGCTTATCTATTACACACCATCTGCCAATTCAACTTTTTATAAATGTACAACATATTGGTCAACCCCTCCATCAATTTAAGTAGATATGTAGTCATCCTATCGGGCCAAATAGAACTGCTCCTTAGGTTTTGGGAGCTATAGATCTTTTACAGAAATAAAAAGCTTCATCTTTCTCCCTCAGAGGAGCTGGAGGATTTGAATTGCTGACCTAGCAGTTAGCAGCACAATTCATAACCCCTATACCATCCGGGCTCCTTGACAGCAATGATATTAATTAGCTGTTCAGGAAGCCAGCAATGCAGGGGAAAGATGATGATGATTTGCACTTGGATGGTAACAACAGGCATAGAAGTGAACAGATTCAGAATCAGGATGGTAGAAGGCACAGTATCTGATGAATGGGATGGATGGTGGTGACACTTTACTGAGATGGCGGTAGAGAAGGAGCGCATTCAGGGATGAGAAGTTTTTGTGAAGGAAACCCTCTCTGTCCTTCAAGTTCCTCAGTTGGACACTGAACATAATACTATGACTTCAGAAGTTTATAAATAAAACTCACTGCCATCGACTCATAGCAACCTTTGTGGGTTTCTGAGTCTAACTCTTCACTGAAATAGATAGCCTCATTTTTCTCCCACACCACAGCTCGTGGATTTGAACTGCTGACCTTGTGGTTAACAGCCCAAAGCAAGACCTTCTACTCCACTAGATACTTATAGTGAGGATTAATTATAATTAATTAATTAAAAATCCAGGCAAACAGTATGTGCTCACCTTATTGTCTATCAGTTTATAATTTTCCATAATTAAAAATTAAATTTTATAAAATGAATGAGGAGGAAATGTTTTTAATTGTTGAGTACTATAGAGAAAGATAACAAATCTCAAGTACAGCTTCTGGTTATCTAGTAGATTGGACTTTCCTCCAGTCATGAAGATCACATGGGGCAAGTAATTAATAGAATTAATTCTAGCTCCCTTGTATAACTTACTAGTTATATGGCACTGAACAGCCATGTAACCTTTGCTCTCTGTCTTAGTTACCTAGCACTGCTGAAGCAGATACTACCAGTGGTTTGTTCTAACAAGCAGAAATTCATTTTCTCCCAGTTTGGGAAGTTTGCTCCATATTTAGAATGCTGACCTAGTCTTCTTCGAAGAGCTCCACGTGTCGTGGCATCAATCTCACCCTGGGTCTGGGACAGTAGTTCTCAACCTTCCTCGTGCTGCGACCTTCATACAGTTCCTCATGTTGTGGTGACCCCCCAACCATAAAGTTTTTTCGTTGCTACTTCATACTGGTAATCTTGCTATTGTATGAATCGGGCAACCCCTGTGAAAGGGTCGTTTGCCTCCCAAAGGGGTCACAACCCACAGGTTGAGAACCGCTGGTCTAGGAGGTTCTCAGCGCAGAAACCCCAGGTCCAAAGGACACAAACTGGGTTCTTGGCTCTTCTTTCTTGGTAGTAGTGAGGTCCCTCTTCTTTCTGATTGCTTCTCTTTTTAGCTCTTCAAAGATAAAAGATATGACTGAAGCCAGAGGGTGAATTGAGTAAGGCTTTACTCACTCTATTATGAGTAAGTGTGTGACTCAGCATTCCCCCACACACATCCTGCCTCATTAACATAGAACTCAGAATGCACAATGCCTGCAACATGGAGGATAAGTCACAAAATGAAGGACAATCACACAGAACTGGGAGTCACTTTGGCCCTAGCCCAGTTGTCCATATTTTTAGGGGGCGCAATGCAAACCATAACACTTCTAAAACCTGAGAAACGGAAACACCACCACTTCCATCTCTCTCTGAAGAGTTGTGAGATTCAAGTGGATAACATACAAAATTCCCTTCAAAGGAAGTAAACACTGACACAAGCAAGGATCCTCCCCCTAAAACACACACACACACACACACACACACACATACACACCACACACACCCCTCCTCCCTCCCCTTGCCCTCCAAAGACAAACAGTTGGGAATTTTTTTTAAAAAAAGCTGGGGTTGACTGAAAGCTACCGATGTAGACTGTCAAACTTGCTTTCTAAAGGTTCAAATCTTAAAACTCCACTTTAACGCCTGTGCTTGGACGTTCCAGAATATTTCTTCTACCGCATTCTGTTGGTAAAAGCACACCACAGGGCCTGGATGCCTGAGGAGGGGAACTAAATTCCACTTTTGATGGGAAGAGTGCACATGAGACGAGGGGGGTGATTGTTGGCAGCCACTTCCACCACCGGCCATACGCAGATGTGTATTGCAAGAAGACCAGCGCCATTGCCCTACAGAGGATGGACTGGAGCCGGCCCAGTGAAGGCTGGAAGGCTTGCGTGGAGGGCATGGCAGTGCACAGCCAACTGTTAATGGGCGAGGCTAGTGGTGGAGAGAGAGCAAAGCAGCAAACAGGTTTAATATGCTTGATGCAAATGGAAAGGTTCATGTTTCACAACCACCCAGAATCACCTCTGAATTCAGACATCAGAGCACCTACTGAACCACTGACCCAAAGGCTCATCACCCTGAAACCAAAAGAATGGTGACCATGATGGCGACCATGATTGACCGCTCGCATCAGGGCCACGATGTGTGGACTTTGGTAAAAAGGGAGAAAAGCATCCAGAAAAAACACTCAAATTCCTTACAAAACCAGACAAAAGCTAGACCTGCTGGGCTGTTGAGACAGAGCCTCCCGGGGCTACTGCTGTGAGTCACCGTTCCAATCTCAAACCACAGCTCACCGCTGAAGTGACCTTGTAGCGAAATGACAAGTGGGCTTACAAAATAATGGCTTACCACTCTTAAGCAGTGTACCTCTTTTACAAGCAAGCAAGCAAGCAAACACATATAGAAGACCAATCAGCCAACCGTTAACTTTCAAACACACATGAGAATGTAAGGAGGCAGGAAAGCTAGAGGAATGGAACCGAGAGAAGCAGACTGGAAATAATGACAACGCTCACACATTGTGAAGAATGTGACCCATGTCCATGAACAACTTGTGTCGAAATTGGTGAATGGGAGCCAAAACTGCGATGCAAACCACCAATCCACAAAAGAGCCAATCCACAGAGAAGACTACATGGCTGGCCCCATTATGAGACATGGCGTCCTCATTGACCCAGAGACACAGTGTGGGAATTGCGCCCCATCTGCTCCCACCACACCGAGGCAAAATACTAAGGGTGTGCAACAGAACAGCAAGGGGAAGAGAGCAATGAAGTCCCCAGGGAATACCAAAAATAGACTTTGGGGCCAGGGTGAGACGTCCCATCAGACTTGACCGGAAAAGACCCCCAAAGGCCAAGAAATAGCCCTTGAACTATTTACAGATTTTTCTTTGTTGTTGTTGTTGTTGTTGTTTTTGGTTTTTTGTCATTTACTTTTTGTTGTTTTGTTTTCTTTTGTTGCTTTGCTTTACTCTGTCTTGTCTTTGTGCATGTTACTATCTCCGCAGGTCTGTCTAAATAAGATAGGTTGGATGAACAAGCTGGAGGAGAAAATGGGACTGATAGTTCCAAGGGGACATCAGAGAGGGGGAGGTGGGGGGAAAGGAAGTGGTGTTAACAAACCCAGGGACAAGGGAACAACACGTGATCTAAATCGGTGATGAGGAGGGTATGGGAGGCCTGGTAGGGTAATGTAACCAAGAGGAATTACTGAAACCCAAATGAAGGCTGAGTATGATAGTGGGACACAAAGAAAGTAAAAAGAAATAGAAGAAAAACTAGAAGGCAAAGGGCATTTATAGGGGTCTAAATAAAGGCATGCACATATATAAATGTGTTTATATATGAGGATAGGGAAATAGATCTATGTGCATATATTTATAGGTTTAGTATTAAGGTAACAGATGGACATTGAGCCTCCACTCAAGTACTCCCTCAATGTAAGAATACTTTGTTCTATTAAACTGACATTCCATGATGCTCACCTTCCCGACAAGATTGCTGAAGACAAAGTGGGTACATAAGCAACGCTGGTGAAGAAAGCTGATGGAGCCTGGCTATTAAAAGATATAGCATCTAGGGTCTTAAAGACTTGAAAGTAAACAAGTGGCCATCTAGCTCAGAAGCAGCAAAGCCCACATGGAAGAAGCACACCAGCCTGTGCGATCACGAGGTGTCGAAGGGATCAGGAATCAGGCATCAAAGAACAAAAATTCAAATCATTGCGAATGAGGGGGAGTTCAGATTGTGGACCCAAGACCCATCCATAGGCAACTGGACATCCCCTACAGAAGGGTCGCGGGGAGAGAAGACAAGCCAGTCAGGGTGCAGTGTAGCAATGATGAAACATATAACTTTCCTCTAGTTCCTAAATGATTCCCCCAGCCCCTCCCCCACCACTATCATGATCCCAATTCTACCTTACAAATCTGACTAGACCAGAGGATGTACACTGGTACAGATAGGAAGTGGAAACACAGGGAATCCAGGACAGATAATACCTTCAGGACCAGTGCTGAGAGTGACAGGAGGGTGGGGTGGAAAGTGGGAACCAATTACAAGGACCTACATATAACCTCCTCCCTGGGGATAGACAACAGAAAAGTGAGTGAAGGGAGATGTTGGACAGTGTAAGATATGACATAATAATAATAATTTATACATTATCAAGGGTTCATGAGGGAGGGGAAAAATGAGGAGCTGAGACCAAAGGCTCAAGTAGAAAGCAAAAGTTTTGAGAATGATAATGGCAACAAATGTACAAATGTGCTTGACACAATACATGGATGTATGGATTGTGATAAGACTTGTATGACTCCCCCCCAATAAAATAATTTTAAAATATTATATGAAATAAAAAATACAATAAAATCTGTGAAGCACAATTCTACTATTAATACCTCTGGGGTGACCATGAATTGGAATGAACTGGCTTTATAGGAGAAAGACTTAGGTGACCGGTTTTTGGTGCCAGGAGAAGGACAGAGGGACAGAGAAGACATAAGGACAACATTAGGGTTCCTCCTTAATTTCAGAACAACTGCCCTCGATTCCATGACATCTTCGCCTAAGAAAGCCACTCTTATTCCCAGGGAAATGATATTGTTCAACAATGCTTCAGTCTTGTTCTAGGAGCCCTGGTGTCATAGTGGGTTTTATGTTGGGCTGCTAATCTCAAGGTCAGCAGTTTGAAACCACCAGCTGCTCTGTGGGAGAAAGATGAGGCTTTTTACTCTCAAAGATTTATAGTCTCAGAAAAACAGAGGTACTTCTGATCTGTCCTATGGGGTTGCTATGAGTCAGAAATTGACCCAATTGCTAAGTTTTTTGGAGTCAGTTTTGCTAAAAAAAATCACCCGTGATTAGTGTGTCCCTAAGAAACCAAATTAGAATTGCTTGTTTTGTGTGCTTAGAAAGTTGGGGTGGGGGTGGGGTTGTCCAGGATGAGAGACTGATGATTTCAGTCCCATAAGTTCATTGGGAAGTGGTGATTCTTGGCGGAAAACTCCTCAGGGAAATGAACATACAGCCAAACCAAGCCAGGCTCCCAAGTCTCCCTTCACCCTTGGTCAGAGATGATCAGAATGAGACAGTGGACAGGACCACCTCATGCCCTGCCTCCTCACCCTGCCTCTTGTCATTTAAAATCCAACACAACTCAGTGGCTTATTGATCTCTTAGGCAATTTCAGGTTGTATCAAGAGATGCACCTAGGTCTTGTGCAAGCGACAAAACGTGCCTCTTTTTTTAATCCTCTAAGTTTCGAAACTAAGTTTAAGGGAAGAAGGACAACTTTAGAAACAAACATACGAGCCCAAGAGAGAACACTTAAGCCCCAAACAGAATCCTCGCTCCCCAACCCCCAATTTCCCTTCCAAAAACCAGTTTCCCCCCTTAACTTCCCCATTCCGCCACACAGTACAGGAGCATTTTCAGAGCTGTCCAAGCCCAAACAGCTCTGTGGTTTTGAAATTTTTTACTTTTCCCGTGCATCCATCCCCCATACCAATTGTCAACAAGTCTTACTGGTTCGCGCCTGTTTAGAAATAATCAAAAACTCACCAACACTTACACATAAAGCCTATTCTGAGCAGTTGTTTTATATGTAGATTGAGTATTTGATTCCGGGAAGTATGCATGGCTTGAAGAAGCTAGATATGACTAGGCTTATACAGGGAAGACCAGAAATAAACTCGCTGCCATTGAGTTGATTCGGAACCATAACAGGCCTGTAGGATCAGGTAGAAGTGCACCTGTGTGTTTCTGAGACTGTAACTCTCTACAGGAGCAGGGACCCTCGTCTCTCTCCAGTACACAGAGAAGAAGATGGAGGAAATATGCTCAGAGGTAAAAGATTAACCACTGGCCATTCTTAATGCGATTGAGTCTACCCTGCCTACCCAGATACCTTAATGAGACCAGGAACTAGCAGGTTACAGCTAATAATTTGGCCTTCTACCCAAAAGGTTGTTTTTGTTTTAGATTTATATTAGATGGTAATGGGGGAACCCATTACAAGGATCTACATGCGACCTCCTCCATTGGGGACGGACAACAGAAAATTGGGTGAAGGGAGACATTGGACAGGGCAAGCTATGACAAAATAATAATTTATAAATTATCAAGGGTTCATGAGGAAAGGGGGAGTGGGGAGGGAGGGGAAAAATGAGGAGCTGATGCCAGGGGCTTAAGTGGAGAGCAAGTGTTTTGAGAATGATGAGGGCAATGAATATACAAATGTGCTTTACACAACTGATATATGTATGGATTGTGATAAGAGTTGTATGAGGCCCTAATGAAATGATTTTTAAAATTTTGGGACTAATAATTCATACAAAATGTTACATGTAATGCTTTCTATTGGTCTAATTGTTTTTCCCTCAATAGTTTTATATATCATACAATTCAAAAATAATAAAAGCAACTTAGATGGTAATGGTTGGACAACTTTCCTAACAAGCTATTTCGGGCAGGCATTTGCGTTTTGGGTCAGCGTTTTCAAGAGTTCAACTCACCCAGTGGCTCTTTGATACCCCGTTACATGTTGTTGTGCGTGCTCACCAGCAGCTTCCCCTCTCAGGCCCCCACCAGAGGGTCAGCCTGTCCCACACCTTCAGCATAAGTCCTACGCGTCTCTCACCTGAGCTCTTCATGATCTCTGCCTCTGCTCATCTGGCCAAGACAGCTCTCATCCCTTGCTTCCTTCCACCCTTTGCCCCGAGAGCCAACCAATGTGCCTCACCCTGTGCTCATGCGGTTCCTCCATTGCTCCACCTGGTCAAGGAGCTAAGTCTCCTCCCAGCTCCCTCTCCAGGCAGCTTTGTTGGCCCTCGCTAGCACTCTGTCTCCCACCACGGTGACTGTGAGCTCCTCCAAGAAGCCATCAGAGTAAGCAGCCAGATGTGGGCAGAAAGGCTCGTGTCATTACCAGAGCCCCTTGGGGGTAGCCTTTCCTCCTTTTCGTCCCCAACTCTGGTTCCTCCCTCACAAGCTTCTCAGTCTACTCTTTCTTTAATACTCTTCCCCTCCCCGAAACCCAAACAGAGCCTGGACTTCAGGGAAGCTTTCTCACTGCATCTCACGTGCTTGACACTCCTTGCTTAGGGGGCACCTTGTACATCTTGCGCCAAGTCACCCAGCCCTCTTTGTTCTTGCTCCTTCTCCTTTTCCTCAAAGTTTTCAGGGGGGTTGAACCTCTTGGCAGTATTTGAAAGTTCTTCTCAAGTGCTACCCCTTCCAGAAAGCCTTCCTAGTCAGCAAGGCCTCTTTCTCCTCCTTTTCTGCTCTCCTCTGGCATTTATTTTCATTGGTTCTATGGGATAAATGTTGAGGCTACACACCTCAAGGTCAGAGGTTCAAGGAGGAGACTTGCTTCCCTAAAGATTTACAGTCTAGGGAAGCGAGAGGTACAGTTCTGTTCTATCCTTACAGGAAACTGACTTGATGACAGTGGGTTGAGTATTTGGTTTATGGCATTTACTATCTCAATGACTTGTTTGTAGTTGATCCTATGCCTTGCACTGTTATTTCATTTTTCTCAAGGATCTATTTTTGTTACCCTATGGTGTAATGGCAAAGGTCACTTCTTACACATCTTTTTTCTTCTTTTATGCTCTGCGTGTCAAACACTGATAATTAACAGCCCCTTGCCCAGAGCCATTGAGCTCATAATGTCTCAGAGCCACCCAAAAGGATGGAGCAGAGCTGCTCCGTAGGTTTTTCAAGGCTGTAAATCTTTCGGGAGCAGACAGCTTCCTCTTTCTCCCTTGGATCAGTTGGTGGATTTGAACGGACAACCTTGGAGCAGTTGGTGGATTTGGTAGCAGCACAACCAACACTTAACCCACTTAGTCCTCCACAGGCCCTCCAAATATATTTAATGAATCATGATGGCATAATAGAATCCAGGCACATCAGGAAGCATGGAACATTTGATCTTCAGCACGCGACCAAAAGTTGGGAGGGAAGGAAGAAGTCAGGGCTCTGCTTCCATGAGGTTTACACTCTAATGAAGCGAGGGATCCAAAATAGCAGTGAGGTGATTCACTCAAAAAACAGATATAATTGTAAAGAGAGTTGTTTTTTACAGCGATTAACTAAGTAGTATGGGAAACTGAAATAAAGAGAGTTGCTGAGATGGTGGAGAAGTCATCCGCTTTAAACCTCCTGCAATTTAGATGTCTGGATTCATGGAGGTGGGGTGACCCACCCAGACTATTTGCCCCCTCCGGGTCCTTTTGCCTTGAAATACTCTGGTTCCTAAAGACCATTGTTTCTAAGTCAGACAATGGTCTAGATAAACTAATAAAACTGATTTGCCTTATGTGGTGAACTCTTTGAAGAATTCAGTCCATTCCAGAAACCTCAGTCCAAAGATCAGGCTGGAAGCTCTGTTTAGGGTAAATCAGTAATGATTTCCATTCTTCTTTAAGACAAGGCTGTATGAAAATCCTTACCGGCTACAAATTGTTTGATCAATTCTGTTCCGATCCCTTTTCCCTTGGCAATGCTGATCAGGTTTGGTGTAAGAGTGTGTGGAAGTTCTCTCCTCTTCGAAATCTTTTTAGCTCTCCGGCTCGAAGGTGACCCTGATTTGCTGCTCTGCTCTGTAGGACGTCATTTCCGGGTTCTTGTTTATTTTTGTCTGTTTTTCATTGGGTGTGGTGAAAAAATGCACATAACACATGGATCATCTTAACAATTTCTACACGTACAATTCAATAACAGGGGTGGTATTCCTCAAGCTGTGCGCCCAGTCTCATGATCCTTTTCCAAATCCTGCCACCACCACCCAAACGTAATGTCCTTAACCCTTCCTCCACCTCTGGTAACAGATAGGGTCAAACAAACCATATTTGCTGGTCTCATATAAATGAGATGATATACCACTTGTCCTTTCGAAATGTATGTTGGTCACCATGATTTCAAGGTTCATCTGTGCTGTGGCGTGCATCAAGTTTGCATGCGCACCAGGGGGTTCCCAATGGCGAATTTTCAGAAATCAATTGCCAGGCCTTTCTTCCAAGGTGCCTCTGAGAGGGACCCTGTAACATTTTCTTCAAGACAACTAATGCACTACCTTTGGAACATCCAGGCATTTGAGGTTTGGAACAGAGGCCCAGAATGTGCAGTAACAAGTCCAGAGCTGTTGCTGATTCTGCGGATCTTGGAGAGCTGCTTGGAGGATCACTGGGCTCTGCCCTTTTATCGCCCAATCACAGCCATTAGTGGACGCTCTCTGTTGCTTTTCCCAGAAGTCATCTCTTCCTTTGAGTAGACTGCATCTCCAGCACGGTCTCTTTTCTCATTCCTTTTCTAACCTCTTCAAATCCTAGCACGGTGTTATCCAGGGAGTATAACTCAATACATCTTTGAAAGTTGCAGCAGAAAAAAATATTGGCCCCTTAATGATGCAAATAAAGACAAAGGAAACATTTGCATCCTTTTAAGTCTTGGCCAAATTAAAGGAACTAAAAAGTAACAGTATTCAAATGAGCGCCTTCCAAGTAAACTGGTTCTGCTCAATGGGACTGAGTTGGTCTCTAATTAAAATAATCCTCTGTGAGACCTACACCTCATGACTCAGTCCATTCATTCATTCATTCATCCCAAATCCTGGAACAATCTGAATCAGTTTAAACATGATTGAGTAGCAATAGCCAGGATTTATCATCTTTGTTACAGGGGGGCAAAAAAGATCAGTTTGGCTGGGAACAAATGATATTACAGGGCCTAAAGGTGGGTAATTGGCCCTAATTACTTGGAAGTACGTTTGAATTCACATTGGTCAGGCAGACTGTAGAAATGTCTACTGTGTATCTGAGTGCCTGGTGCTTTGGGGGGGCGGTGGGGTGGGAGAGGTGGGAGCAAGGGGAGGAGAGGGCATTGTAGTAAGCCGCCCTGCAGCTGCTGCCATTCCCCACTTTGCCTCCATCCCAAACTGAATGACTGTAGGTCAAAGGAACTGCTGAAGCACGGACAATGAGGGAAGAAAGTGGCAATTCACAGCCTATTAACCTTGGAGGTTTTTTGGTCACTCCCGTGATCCCCACCCCCATCTGCACCCCCTTCAGCTGGCTTTACAGGCATGGCCTCCAGGTCTTTGCTGATACTTACACTTTTGACAAGACTGGCGAGAATTGGGAAGAATTTCCTGACACTCCTTTGTGTACCAGAGATGCTGTTCCCATTGTGAGGCAAACGATTCAAGGCTGGACCTCCAATTTTATGGTTGGCCATTGGAACCCACCAGAAGCAGGAACCCACCAGGAGAATGACCTACTTCTGAAAGGTGATGGCTGTTGGAAACTCTGTGAAGCACAGTGCAGTTCTACAACACATGGGCTCACCTTGGATTGGGAATCAACTGAAGGGCCACTGGTTCGACTTTTTGGGGTTTTTTTTTTGTGTGTGTGTAATGTGTTTTTTCTCCCAAGAGTTTAAAGCAATAGGAACTATTAGAATAGACTTTGTTCAGAGGACATTCATTGATTTGTTGATGAGAAAATACTTATTGAGGTCCTGTTCTGACTGCCCACCATGAGATGGGCAGTCAATGGTACAATCAAGGCTCTGTCTGCATGGGGCTTATCTAGTCTCCGATGTCATTCTAAGCTCGGGAGAGCAAACACATCTGTTTGCCCAGAAGTCAAGGGATTCTTTGTTTAACACGTGGCATTTCCTTGCCTGATTACCCTATAAACCAAAATGTAGGCTCTTCTCCTGCCTAGACCCAACAGTCCCTGGTTATGTTTATGAATGTGAGCACGCAAATCCATAAATAATAAACTACCTGCTTGAGTCTCTAGAGCCATGTTATTGAATACAGTAGCCCCGAATGGTCATCACATGGCTATTGAGTTCCTGAAATGTAAGGGTTTGAAAAAAAGAGTTAAACAGAAATGTTAGGTAAGACCTGGAGGGAGATGTCCTCTTCAGCAACCAATCTCTTTAAAGACTTGTTTTTCTGATATGTGTGTGTGTGTGTGTGTGTGTGTGTGTGTGTGTGTGTGTGTGTGTAGAGGAGATGGGGGTTGGGCAGGGCAGAGGGTGGGGTTAAACATGCTTTTTTTTAAAAAATCAGTTTCAAAGTAGAAAGAAGAAATAAGGAGAAATGGGAAGGACATGATCCTTCTGAGTCATCGGAAAGTCAGAGGGTAGAGAAGGCATGTGATGAATCTAAGAGCCTGTTGGACTAGTCCTTAGCCCAAAGGCATTGACAGAATGTGGCAAAAGCCCAGCTTTGCTTACTTGATGACGGGGCCTAACAACAGCTGGTCATAGCACACATTTTTACTGAATTAGGGCACGCTATCAGGTTTTGATAAAGGCAGTCATTGCGATTATTAAGGACATCACACAGTGCCTGTAGAATAGTGGACAAGATGATTAGAGATTGGATATGATGAGGTTATTGCTAAAGTTTATATTAAAGTCCTTTCCCAGAAGAATGCGTTTCTGGCATTATACTGAGAACCTGGGAAAAACAAACTCTGCTTTGTAAGCAAAATTTCTGGGATGGATTTGTCTCACACTACAAGATATCTCTAATCACACCTGTGTCTCTATAGTGCTTTACCTTTCAATTCATTTTTATAGATTTCTTCATCAAAATCCCCACTAGAATGTGTGATTATTTCTCCATTTTATTGATTAGAAAATGGATATTAAGTGTGCTTTCAATACATAATACCTTCCAGAAAAGAGTAAGTGGCAAAAACTGAAATTGTCTGTAAGCAGAACTCACCTAAATATCCGCCATCCATTGACTTCCTCCTTCTGTTCACCTTAAATTCCAACTTCTCCAAACCCTCCAAACCTAAATGCCTCCCGTCCCCAAACTCTCACGGCCAACAAGGCAATTTTGACACAGATCAACCCTACAGAACAGAACAGAGGAGCCTCTGGATTTCTGAGGCCATTAACTCCTTACGGCAGCAGAAAGCCAAGTAGGCCGTCACCCATACTCTGTGTCTTGTCCATACCACCATCTTGACACAACGTCTAGAGAGAGTGTATGTTTCCATAAGTCAACACATCCCTCCCACGTTCCTGTGGGTGAACTTGAACTCCAACCTTGGCAGTTAGCAGCTAAGTGCATTGTTCGTTTGCACCACCCAGGAACTGCACACGATACTTACCTACTCTCCTATGAACTATATAACGCTTCCTGCTTTCATTCCCTAAGCCTTGCCAGAAATCAATTTGTTCATCTCCATTACTTAATCTATGCTACCCTATTAATGATCGATAATGGTGTAATACCTTGCTGAGAGTACTTTTATTTTAAAAAATAGTTTTCTAGATCTTGAAGTAACTTGTTTATCCTAAAGGGAGGGTTTCTTTTCAAAAATGACTTTCTAATGGTAGAACTCTTAATGCCCGAGTCAATTAACAACCTAAAAGGACAGAAAATGATCAGTCATCAGAAACCAAAGTAAAAAAAAAAAAAAAACCACAGCCATTGAATCATTTCTCACTCACAGTGACCCAGTAAGACAGGCTAACACTACCTACTCCTTTGGGTTTCTGAGACAAGCATTTATTCTCTGGGTTTTTAAAATGTTGAAAGTAGTCTTTTCTTTCTTACTCCTTATTTGTATTTTCATATCATTATGACTTTATCCTTGGCATTTTATTTTGTTTTTTATGGGTTCTGTTGGGTCCCCAGTTTGTGAAGCACAGAAGTAGCTGCATAGAGAATATAACTGAAGCAGTAGCTTATCTGGGATGTGAGGTGGTGGTGGGGAGATAGGGAGGGTGAGGGGGTCTGGGGACAAACAAGGGGTGTGGGAGGGAGAGGGTGCACTAGATCTGATTGTAATTATACAACTCATTTGAAAAGCGAATTAACCATGGAAGTGTAAGATATGTGAAAACTATACGAAGAAAGCCATAAGAAAAAAAAAAAAGAAGCCAAACTTGATCAATGGTTATTACCATAAGTGAAGGAAAAAAGGTTGTTGCATAAGGGACATTGAGCTTATGTCAATGGTGATAGAATAATTTGGAAAAGGATATCAATAATGGTCTTATGAGAGTATAATCAATGACACTGAATTAAACAAGTAGAAGTTGTAGAATTGGAGCATTTTCTCCTGTGTATATTTTTGGCAGAAGTAGAAAAAAATACATAAAAAACAATGACTACAAGGAAGAAGAAAATGTTCTAGAATTGAATATGGTAACAATTGTACAACCTTTCTTGATATGATTGAATTAGTGAATTATATGATGACAGGTAGACTAAATACTATTAAAAACTTTTTTTAAAGAAACCCCAAAAACCACAAATAGCCAATTCATGTTTTTAATTCTCAAGAGGTGTTTCTAGTAGTGGAAATGCTTACCACACTTGACTGCCAACAGCAAGGTTGGGAGTTTGAATCTACCCAGCAGCACCTCGGAAGAAAGGCACGGTTTGACTTCTGAGAGTAGAATGACTGAAGACTCTGTGCAACACAGCTTTATTTTGACACAAACAGGGCGACTGGGAGACGGAACAGACTTGACGGTACCTAGTACAGGAACACCTCAGTGGCAAAGGCAGGAACATGGATGCAGACTGTAGAGGAGCCAGGCAAGAGTCCTGGAGGCAGGTCCTCCAGTGAGCAAGCGCTCTTCCCTTGCCCCAGTGGAGTCAGTTCTTGGACACCCAAACAGAAAAAGCAAACTCATTACCACGGAGTCAATTCTCACTCGGAGCGACCCTACTGGGCCAGAATGGACCCACTCTGTGGATCTTTAAGAATGTAACTCTTTATGGGAGCAGAAAGCCAGCCAAGTCTTCCTCCTGCAGAGTAGCTATGGGTTCAATTGCTTGCCTTATGGTTAACAACCCAATAGGCAACCACTACAGCCACAGAGAGTTGTTACCCTTTGGATAACAGAATGGCTTGGAGCTTGGGTTGGTTTCACCCTTCTTTGCCCAGCCCAGGGCAGTCTCTCTCTCAGGGGCTTACCCAGGTGTGTCCTTGATGGAGGTCACTATACTAGGGCAGGTACAGAGAGTCACGTAGTCATGATTCTTACCCTATCAGTTGAGCCCTGACTGCCTTGGTCCCAAGGCCCTGAAACAATCTTATAAGGCCTTCTATCTAAAAATATACACATCCCAATCATGGCCCTGTCCCTGCTTCCGTTACTGTGATGTCTTGACCGGCCACCAATCATGCTTTTGTGACAGTTTCCTCACTGTCCCCCCCACACCCTATTGATTTTCAGTCTCTATTGTAAACCAACAGGACACGCCATTTCAATTACCTGTTGTTGGTCTTCCTCACGTGGAAGTTGTGTCTGTGTCCTTGTTTCTTTTGAGACTTAATACATTTTCTTTAAATTATATTCAAAATGGGATCTCTTTTGTACCCTAAAAGACTAGTCCATTCTGATCCATATTGACCCTACATGACTGAGTAGAACAACTCCTGTGGGTTGGTGAAGCACTAAATCTTTATGAGAGTAGAAAGCCTCATCTTTCTCCCCAGGAACAGCTGGTGGATTTGAACTGCTGACACTATGGTTAGCAGTCCAATTCATAACCTACTGTGCCTCCAGGGCTCCTTGCATGGTGGATTAGTTAGTCAGAAGGGACCTTGGCTAATGGACCTTTGCCAGCTGCTAGGAATGTGATCTACAGAGGATCTTAATCTGACCTACTTCATCTGGCAAATTCAAGTCACTGGGGAAGTAGGTGAAAGAACACATCTTCACAGCCTATTCCCATTAGTAGAAAAACAAATTAACATCAGCCTTTTTTGATTCCTGGTTAGTTTCATTTTCATACGAGTGAGGGTTAAGTTTGCCAGGCAGCAGACAAAGATAATTTGTTAGACAAATATCTCTATGCTCATCGTGAGTTTTAGACTTGCTATTTGAAAAATGTCTGGGAATGTTACGTTGCTGAACTCACATGGAATCTTTTATTTTGGTCTCTTTTTGGACATTTCAGAACAGAGAAGTGCTGGCTTGAAAGGAAAATGGAGGTCTTTTAAAATGCCACTTGTCAACCAGTCTCACTTCCTCAATCATTACCACTCCGTAGTGGCAGCTGACCTATTTAAAAGAGCACCCAAGATATACAGAGAATGGTCTGTGTGCAAATTGGCAATTGGCACCCTGCCTGTGTCTACTACTTGTTATTTAATAAATGATGATCTATTGTGTGATAGGGACTTTGGTGCTGGGTCTTTTGTTAGGGGGTGGGTAGAGAGTAGAAAGAATGCCATTCTCACCATGCACCTCTGGCACCTGGGAAGTTCCGGAGAGCCCAGGCAGACTGACATGGCTGGAGAAGTTGTGAAGCGTGTGTCCTCTGCAGCAATCTCGGAGAACGTGCCCTCCTTCCTCCTGGATAAGAGAATCCTTGGGCACCCATCTTGGGTTCAAGGTTCTTTGGAAGATATAGATTCTTCTCCCATTAGGTCCCTGGTTTCATCCTGGAAAATGACTCAAGAGGTCTAGAAACACTCACACCATAGAATCAAGCTCATTACCATTGAGTTGATTCCAATGCACAGCAACGCTATAGCACAGAGTCGAACTGCCACTGTGGGTTTCTGAGACTGGAGCTCTTTAAGAAAGTAGAAAGTCTCCTCTTTCTCCTGAGGAGCAGCTAGTGGTTTCAAACTGCTGATCTTGAGGTTAGCAGTCCAATGTGTAACCCACTCCCCGACAACGGCTCCCCCCAGAAATGCAACATGTGACTGATGTTTATTTGCTCTATCCATCTATCCAACCATCCACGAACCCATCTGCCCATTCATCCAGTTATCTACCTATTAACTTAACCTCTGTCTCTGAGAGTGCTTCTATATATATATAACCTGAGATATATGCTATGTGTATATCTAAAAACTTACTGTTATAATCACAATTTATAGCAAAATTAGTAACAATATTGTGCAAAATTAGTATGATTTCATATTACCAGGATTGGTATTGTTTTGTATTTAATCTGAGAATATTTAATTTGGAAATGTCTCTAGAACTCATGTAGGTGAGTTCCCTTTTTCACAAGTAAAGAAAATGAGGCCTAGAGAGGTGACTTGTCCAAGCTCACAAAAACCTCACTTCCATCAAATTGATACCAACTCAGAGCAACCCTAGGACAGGGTAGAATGTCCCCTGTGGGATTTCGAGACTGTAACTCTTTATGGGTCAGAAAGACTCATCTTTCACCCACAGGTCACAAAAATCTGAGCCTAAAACTCAAGACAAGGCTTCGAGTATAAACCCACTGTGGACAGCTACATAGCACTACCTCAAATGTTTGAGACTAGACATTCTGTACAGAGCACCAATCCCTCTGTCTGGGTATATATCCTAAAGAATTAAGAGTCATACCACGAATAGACATATGCACACCCATTTTCAGTGCAGCACGATAGCAAGTTCACAATAGTGAGAAGGTGGAAACAACCTAAATGCCTTTCGGTAGAAGGATGGATAAAGAAACTGATATCTACGGACAATGGAATACTACCCATCTCTAAAAAACAATCATGAAACCATGAAGCGCCTCAGTGTGCAGGTGGGCCTCAAGAACATCATGCTATGTGAAATTAGTCAATCACATAAAGAACAAATAGTGTAAGACACCACTGTTATAAGAGGAAGACATATAAACATCCAAATAAAGACTTTCCTACCAAAGGGCAAAGACCTTGAGACAGTCAAGGTGTCAAGGGGGTATGGTTGGTGTCAAGAGAGGGGAGATACGGGTTAGACTTGGGCTATTAACTTGGGTGAAAGGAAAAATAGGAGAAAAGAAATCAAGCGCAGTTATTGAGGGGGGATGTTTGATTAGTAATTTAAACTATTGAATACAAAGTTGATGCTATGAAATGTAAACTCCCAACTCATTTACAGCTATTAAACTGTACCGTATGAAATATGCACATCAATTTTTAGAGTTTTTATATTTAAACTCATCTGATGTATGTCACACAAGTTTTGAGGAGCCATCAGTCCCTGGAAGGACATCATGCTGATAAAGTAGAAGGATAGTAAAAAAGTGTGCTAGGCCAGGTTGGCTGGAAAAACAAATAGAGGGACACATATATGTATAAGAAAGCGCTTTAGGGGAGGGAGGGGAAAAATGAGGACCTGATGCCAGGGGCTTAAGTGGAGAGCAAATGTTTTGAGAATGATGAGGGCAATGAATGTACAAATGTGCTTTACACAATTGATGTATGTATGGATTGGGATACAAGTTGTATGAGCCCCTAATAAAATGATTTAAAAAAAAAAAAGAAAAAGAGCTTTATATCAAAGGGTAATTGTATATCAAGAAAACATCCCAGCCAGTCCTGATCAAGTCCATATTTCTGATCTTAGCCCATAAGTCCAATACTAGTTCATAAATCTCTCTTCAGACTCATGCAGCCACATGCAATAATGCATAATTCAGGAAGATCACAGGCCAGTGGGTCTCTATGTGGCTTCTCCAGGTCTTGGGTGGCTCTTCAACAGGAAGGTGAAGCAGGGAGAGGGGCTCCTCTCAGGTCTCAGCAAACCTCTGCATGGCTTGTCAACAGGAAGACAAAGGCAGAGAGAGAGAGAGAAGTTCCCGAAATCTTCATGAGACAGCCATACTCACGAGGAGACATCATCAGGCTGTGACCTGAGTGACAAGGCTAGACTCCACCCCTTCACTCTTTTTATTATTTTATTTTTTAAGTGCAATTTATAGTTTATTGTGCTACAACATAACATGAAAACTGATGGTAGTCCCACGGCTCTCTTGTGGCTCATAGCTACCCTATACAGAGTTTCTGAAATTGTAAATCTTGACAGGAGCAGCTGGCCTCTTCTTCCTCCCTCAGAACGATCAGTAGTTTTGAACTGCTGACCTTGCTGTTAGCAGCCCACCATCGCCCACTATGCCGCCAGGGTTTTTTAAACTGTCAATCTACCAAACAAACTGAACCCACTGCCATCCGGTGGAGTCTGACTGATCGTGACAATCTATAGGGTTTCCAAGGCCATAAATCTTTCTAAGAGCAAATAGCCTCACCTTTCCTCTGAGGAGCAGCTTGTGGTTTTGAACCTAAACTTTGCAATTAGCTATCCAATGCTTACCCAACACCACCAGGGCTCCTTAATAACCAATATGGTGTTCCTAAATGATCGATTACTATTATTATTTTTTAAAAATTATTTATCACCCCTTCACTCTTAATACCCTCCACTTGACACAAAATTGTGTAACTACCACAAGTAGGAAAACCTTGGACAAGGTGGAGTGACCCAGTGGCTACAACAATGGGCTCAAATATGACCACAATTGAGAGCAAGGTCCAGGACTGGTTGGTGTGTCTTCTGTTGTACAGAGGGTCCCTATGGGTCAGAAGTGACTCCATTTCACTACACAACGAATAATAAATACCCAAAGTTTTTGATGCCATGCATGGTTTGAAATCCCTGCCCTTACATACTTTGTAGAACTATGTTCCCTTGAAAGCCAAGTTCAAATCCTAAACCGTGGTATGCACACATGAAACCCTATTGGAAATAGGGATGGTTTTCTGCTAGTTGAGGGTGGACCCTATGCCAAATTATACTGTTTACATAGCACCATGACAGTCTCCACTGCATGTGCATATAAGGACACAAATGAAGAAGGCAATGTGAAGATGGTGCCAGAAACTTGAGTGGTGTCACAAAACCAAAGATCCTTGGCCAACACCAGACTCTGGAAGAGGCAAGGAAGTATTTCTTCTTCCCTTAGAGCCTTTAAGGAGAGGTTGACCCCGATGATACCTTGATTTTGAACTTCTAGTCTCCAGAATTATGACACAGTAAAGGTTTGTTTGTTAAACCACCCAGTGTATGGTATTTTGTTATGGGAGTCCTAGGAAACTAACACACATTAACAAAGAGGCAAGTAAAACACATTTTGTAACCACACAGGCACAGATTTTGGCAACCCTAGTTGACTTGCTTGGTGCCAGGTCCCATGGAGGTTGTTGTTTGCTGCTCTTGAGTCAGCACCATTAACAATGGAAGATTCCACCTATAAAGGAGGGTCTTGAACCAGTCCCATAAGTAGTTGGGGAAAGGACCTTTTTGAGTCCTAGAGTTTTCATTGGCTGCTTTTTTAAAAAAAAATCATTTTATTAGGGGCTCATACAACTCTTGTCACAATCCATACATACATCAATTGTGTAAAGCACATTTGTACATTCATTGCCCTCATCATTCTCAAACATTTGCTTTCTATCTAAGCCCCTGGCATCAGCTCTGCAGTTTTCCCCTTCCTCCCTGCTCCCCTCTCCCTTATGAACCCTTGATAATTTATAAGTTATCATTTTGTCATATCTTGTACCATCCGACGTTTCCCCTCACCCACTCTTCCTTTGTCCGTCCCCCAGGGAAGAGGTCACATGTAGGTCCTTGTAATTGGTTCCCTCTTTCCAACCCACCCTCCCAGTATCTCCACTCACACCCCTGGTCTTGAAGGGATCATCTGCCCTGGATTCCCTGTGTTTCCAGTTCCTATCTGTACTAGTGTACATCCTCTGGTCTAGCCAGATTTGTAAGGTAGGATTGGGATCATGATAGGAGGGGAGGGGGAAAAGGAAGCATTCAGGAACTAGAGGAAAATCATATGTTTCATCTTTGCTACATCGCACCCCGACTGGCTCATCTCCTCCCCGAGACCCTTCTGTAAGGGGATGTCCACTGGCTGCTTTTCAGAAGTAGCTAGCCAGGTGTGTTCTTTCTCCAACAGCACTCTTTTATATCTATGTTTTATAATTCACTGCAATGACTCTCCATAACTCACAATGTTTGTGATTATAGCCTTTATTAAGGAAGTTAATAGCTTACAATGCAGGTGAGAAATGTTCAGGATACAGGTGTTCAGTCAATACATATTACCAAGTTCCTTCAGGGCTGCTAATAAATGCCCGAAAGGCATACTACTCTGCTATAAGCCTTCACTAAAAGGTCCATGGGTCAGCAAGACCAGTGTCCCTACATAAGTGTTCAGAGGCACCCCACTCTACAAGCCAGCCTCCTGCCCCAAAGCACTCACCTTTACCTGCTCAGTGGGCCCGCAAGTCCATCACTCTGTCTGATGATATGGCTCCCAGTTCTGCTGCTGCTTCTCGGCCACTCATTTGTCAAAGCTGTCTTTCCGGATTAAGGAGGTCCCCTATGAAGGGATCTCAGGGTACAGAGGACTATCAGCCTCCATGGCTCTTGCTGGGAGTAAGATTCTCCCCTCCTGCTTCTCAGAGGGCTCATTTTATACCTAGCAGGATGGCAACCTAATGATTCCTTTTAACAGTTACCCCTAGGTTGAATCCTTTTAAGTATCTTCTCCTATCTTGTTTCCCAGATAGTGGAGGAAAAGGTGGTTTGTTGGGAGGCTGTGGCTATGAGAGCCACACTGAACAGTTCTCTGCCTCTGCTCCAGACCTTTCTTGTTTAGTCTGGAAATTCCTCTGAAACCTGTCCAGCCTCATAGCAGCATGCTAGACAGACGGGTGGTGACTGTGCATGAGGTACACTGGTGGGAACTGAACTTCACTCTCCTGCATGGGAGGCAAGGATCCTACTACTGGACCACCATTATTGCCATCTTCATTTTGCAATGATCGATGCTACGTTCTGACAGCTAGGTTCTCTTGCTTTGCCCAGGTTCCACGGAGTTTACTGATATTCAGTCCTTCCTCCTTGTTCCTATCCCAGCTGCTTTACATACCTGTGGTCTGTTGGCTTCCGGCAATAGAAACTCTGCACTGGTCACTCAACGTTGCTAGCTCCAAGGATCTAGCCAGGACAAGCAGCGGTGTAAGGATGGACACGGGATACTTCTGGTATGAATGAACGAATGAAAACAGAGAAAAAAGAAGTAGGGATAAATTCTGGATCTTTGGCATCGTCAGGTCTTCGTAGCTGAGGAAGGGGTACATAAGGCTTCATGGGAAGGAGTTGAAACCTAGGATAAGGCTCAAGGTCAGAGCATCTCTTGATTAGCCTTCAGTTGAGTATAGAACAGAGGTTCTCTTCTGCCCTCAAATATCATTCCTACTTCTATATTACTTGATATTCATTTCCTTCGGAGCAAAACTCTGAATGGTTTGAGTGTAGGCTTTGAGAACAGACTGGAAATATTTTTATAGCTGTCATTACATCTGTGCAAACCCTACTGCAGTGGTTCTCAGCCTTCCTAATGCCCCGACCCTTTAGTACGGTTCCTCATGTGTTGGTGTCCCCAACCATAAAATGATTTTCGTTGCTACTTCATCACTGTCATTTTGCTACTGTTGTCAATTGGGTAACCCCTGTGAAAGGGTCGTTTGACTCCCAAAGGGGTCGTGACCCACAGGTTGAGAACCACTGCCCTACTGGGCTAGTTCTGTTGTCCAACGGGGTTGCTACGAGTTGCGAATGACTCAATAGTACCCACCAACAGTCTGACAATTGAGAAAAAGGGAAAAATCTGGGAAGTCATGATCAACTATATTTTAGTTACCACGTGCCTGTTAATGTCCAAATCTCTTCTGTTTTACGGTGCGTGCAGGTTAAAAGGGAGAGTACTGGGTCTATGGAAAGAAGTTGGTGAAGTTTGGATTTAGGAAACATGAAGGTTTGAGAAAGCAGGATGTAAGCTTTGTAGATGTCACAGTTTTGCGGGAGATGGGCTCCGATCTTGTTTAGCAGTGCAGGAATGAAGCAGAAGCTTCAGGTAGAGGTGTCAGTTATGGAGACCAAGCGGCATTTTGGCACATGGCTGAAGAAGTGAACAGGTGAATGAGGGTATGGGGTAGAGGAGGGTATAGTTGGCTAAGCTGGACTGATGGAGACTCCCGTGACTCCCGAGGCTTATGAATCACGGTGGGAGGGCACTTTCCACCCCCAAGAGCAACCCTGGCAAAGTGAAGCGCTGATGGCTCCAGTGGGGGGCTGCGGTGGAATCTAGGTTGCCGTGGTTGATGCTTTGCTGCTCCAGGGCTTCTCCCTGCTCCTCGCACTCTCGGCACACATCCTGCCGGGTCCCAGCCCTCCTAGTGGGAAAGAAAAGTCTTCTTTGGACCTGTCTTCCCTCCCCAGCTGTTCGGAGAGGGTGACATAAACAAGCAATGCTGGGACCAATGGAGAGAGAAGACAGGAGGCGGGGAAGGAGCATATGACATAATTTGAAACTCTGAAAGGACGACTCTGGTTTTTCCAGATAAAGCAAAAAACTCCCCTTCTGCCTCTTCCCCTTCAGTCCTTTTTATCTGGGCATCAATCCTTTGCAACCTCAAGGTGTGCTGAGTAATAAAACTTCCTTCCCTCCCTCCTTCCCTCTCTCCGCTCCCCCACCCCCTCTGCTTGATGGGGATCCCCTGGGGATTAGCTGATCACTGAGAAGTTTTTTTTTCCCAAAGGCAGAGTGGAATACTATGTATGATAAGCAATAACTTCTATTCTTAGGAATTGCAGGTTTTCCCTCTTGGCTGCCTTACCAGAGTGGTTGAATCACAGCCAGCTCTCTTTCAATAACACGAGACACATGGAACCAAAAGAGTAATGATAGTCCAATTTTTAAAAAAAATCATCTTTAAAACCAGGGACTTGCAGCGACTCGTAGAAATGAGGTCCAGAGACAACCCGTAGATTTTTAAAGCCTCCTTTTCTCGTCTCTGGTTTGTACTGTGGCATTTTAGTGAGGCTTGACAAATAAGACTGTTAAACTCAGGGACAGGGAACCCCGAAGAACAGAAAGGACGGTCTCACTCTTCAGAGGGCTGTTTTCTTCTGCGTTGACCTCCTAGGGTGTTTCCAAATACTCTTGCAAATCTCATTGGGCTTGAAGTAGCTGGTCCCCCTTCTTTCAGTAGAAGCCCCACCTTCCAGGGGTGCTGGCTCATAGTTCTTTATAAGCCAGATGTCAGTCAAAGATTATTAAAAAACAACAACTTTCCTACTTCCTCCTCTGCCCCCACATATGAAGATAGGCCCACGCAACATCAGAAAGTGCACGCTGGCATTCAGTCACTTAGGCAAGAAGCTTTGTCAGTCAGCGACCATTATGCAGCACGAATCCATCAGGTGAGAGGAAGTGCGTTTCTAAGCAAGCTTCGTGAACACCAGCCCCTTTTCCAAAAGGCTTCTGTGACCAAGTACGTTGTCGAAACCGTCTGCTCCTTCTTTCGGGCTTTAGAGTCCTTCAGTAATTAGGGCAACTTCCTGGGAATGAGCAACCCCCAACTTTATTGTAGCAAAGAGTTATTTCCCCGTCTCCCTACTCCCATCCAGTAACATGTCCTGTAATAATGCCCCTTGAGGCACATTGTGGGAAACCAGGGAGGTGGACCCAAGAAAGGAGATGGAGCCTGAATTTGAGTTCTGGCTCTGCCACCCTCCTCTGCCTTGTAAGATCTTGAGTGAGTCACAACCTTTTCATATTTTATTTTTACCTCCGTACAGCAGGGGCAACAGCACCTCTCTTGAATTGAGTTGCTTCATGGATTTGAGTGTGTACTTTAAACACTATAAACAGTTGTACAAATGATTCTGCTCATGGTGGTTCGATAGTGGGGGTCCGTTGCAAAATTTGATCAAGGTTGCAACCCATGTCACTGGATCGTACAAGGACAAAATGTTTTATGTTGCCTGTTCATACCATGCTATTCTTACCATTGACATTAGCATAATAAAAGACGATTCCTAAAGGTGTCTAAAGGATCAAGATTCCAAGACCTATTTTTTTGGGGGGGGGGTGCACACAATTTGATTCCTAGCAGTGGTCTTAGGACATTAACAAGGTCAGTCTAAAGACACTTTCCCAAGCAGTTGTTACTTAAAAGCTTTGTTTGTATGTCTACTTTGGGGCCATCACTCTGAGGGACAGAAGGAAGCACAATACAAAGGTCAAAGTGGGATGAGAGAATGTTGGACCCAAGACTGTCTTTGCCAGGAGTTGACTTTAACCCTCTCATTTCATAGACGATGGACTTGAGGCCTCCAGGGGTCAAGTGAATGGCTTAAGGTCACTCAGAGAGTTAATATTGGAAACATCTGATTCTCGTCTAGCTGCCAACTGCTGTCTCAATATGAGACATATTATGCCCCCATAAAATGTTCCGTCTAACCAGGAGAAACAAGATCTATAAATGACATAATTAGAAAACAATACAACTGCAGAACAACAACAACAAAAAATTAAAGGCTCAACACTGCACAAGGGCAATGAAGATTCCAGGGAGGAGGAGGTCAAGCAGCCAGTTTGAGCTAGATAGCGAAAGGGCTGTAGCTGGGTCTGGAATCTGATCAAGGCGGAGGGAAAATAACAGTGTTGCAAAATGGAATAGGGGACATAATCGCAGGCAAAACGGCTTTTGTCAGTCCAAATAGCTGGAGATCACAACCCAGCAAAATACCTAACAGTAAGCCCTTCCAAATTCTCTTATGTTGCTCGAGCTTTGGGGAGGATCTGAGAAGCACAAGATGCCATAGGTGCCCCTCTTTAAGAGGTTGATTTTGTATTTAGAGATAAGAAATGGGAAGGAATGGTTAAAAAAACTGGAGCATGCACGCAAAGAAGGCTGCAAAGAGCAGCGGTGTGGAGAAGATGAATCTTGGATTATTTCTTACAACAGCAGATGTGGTTGCTGTCTGAAAGCATATGGGAAAATTGTGTAATCTCCTATATTAGTAGGAAACCCTCAAGAAGGCAAGAATATGGATGATTTCTGTCTTTGGCCCTTACTAACTTTGAAACTATTTCTTCTCACTTTTTATAGTAAATGAAATATTGGACAGAATGCTTCATAGGATTTGAATCCATCATATTGCCTGCCAGCTCTTATTTGCGCCTGCTGACTTGTTACCTCTTTCTCTCTCATTCCCAGCAAGTCCCCATTCCCAACCCTTTCATTCACCACCCTCTCAGCTAACTCGTTCCTAAATCCTTTGGGTTGTTGACATCCTAAGTATTTCTCAGCCTGTTCCTCTGCTCTGAATGGTATTCCTCTGACACGGAAGGAATTCAGATCAGTGCCATTTCTTACTTCACCCAGATGACAACATTGCTAATGTTTTCTGTTTCCCTGCCTCTACAGTGGGCTGGGTCTCATAGAAACCTTACAGGGCAGAATAGAACTGCTCCTGTGAGGTTCTAAGACTCTTTACTAATGGAGTAGAAAGCCTCCTCTTTCTCCTGTGGAACGACTGGTGGTTTGAAACTATTGACCTTGAGGTTTACAGCCCAACACGTAACCCACTACACTACCAGGGCTTCTGTCCTTGTCTGCAGTGTCTCTCTCTTCACTAATCCTCCATTCCATTCCTCCTACACGCAGACTTTTGCCCATTGGTTTTACACCTCTAGTGAAAATCTTCCTAAGGACCCTTTTAGGGTTGTCCTATAGGACAACATTCGAATTCGGAGGCAGGCCGACCCTTTCCTGTCGAGTCACTAGGCGTTGGGATCTACTCCGTGGCAGGGAGTTTGGTTTGTTTTCTTGTTGCCTGGCATGGAGCCTTGCTGGTTGGTCTGGGCGCCTGCCTGCTCTTTGTGATAGCTGTTGTTAGGTGCCATTTAGTTCCCATATACAATGGAGCAAAACACTGTCCGGTCCTTTGTCATCCTCATGACTGCTCTTATGTGTGAGCCCATTGTTGCAGGCACTGTGTCAGTCCGTCTCATCCTGACCCTCCACTTTACTGGGCATGGTGTCCTTCTTGAAGGACTGGTTTCTCCTACAGCATGTCCAAAGTATGCGCGATGAAGTCTTGCCATCCTTGCTTTATAAGCACTCTGACTGTACTTCTTCTAAGACAGATTTGTTTGTTCTTTTGGCGATCCATGGTACTGTTATCTAGTCAGAAAATGGCAAGGGTAGAAGAGATGAGGAGTGGAGGGTAACTGGCAGGAATCTTAAACACAAAAGAGGTGGAGGCAGGCTTCCTCACAGACCTCTCCAGCACAAAGGAAGGTGAAGGGCAGAGGGGATACATTTCCTTATCAATAGACAAGACCCATGATAACAAAAGGGCTGGGTGGAGAAAGGCAAGACATTCAAACCACACCCACAATGTCTGAATAATTTTGGATCTGATACCAGGACAGAGCTTGAAGTCTTGATTGCTTGGACTTGCATACCTGAAAGGAGGGCAGCCATTCCAGAGGACTAGCCAATAGCAGAAGACTCCCCAGAAAGCCAGGCCTTGGTGGGAAGGCCATTACCATATCACATATTCGCCCTTACACCCCTAGCCCCTGGGCTTATTCAACTTTTCTTCCACAATATCCCCCTTCAATAAACTCACTTTTTCTGTTCAAAGCTTTTCTCTGACTCTTGTCTGAAATTTGTCTCTTGCCTGAAATTTTTCTTGTGAGTGGGACATGAAACAAGGTGTGGAGATGCTTGAAACTCGGAGCCACTTCTCTGTAACGGTACTTTCAATATTCTTTGGCAGCCCCATAATGCAAACACATCAATTCTTTGATCTCCATGATTGTTAGGTTTCTGGGATGGCTTCCCTTGGTTCTCGCTTCTCAATGCTGGATGAGTTCACGCAGCAGAAGCACTTCTGGAAATTGAAGTAACGTTTATGAGGGAAAGAGAAGTGTCGTGTATTACAGCCAGGAAGCACATGTTATTTCTGGACAGCATGCAAGGCCTCGAGAGAACCTTACAAGAGTTCCCGATGAAGTTGGCCATTTCAGGGGAGTGTGAAAACCCACATGAAAGGGGTACCAGAACAAGAGTGAGGAGAGCTCAGAGAGAGAGAGAGACAGAGAGAGAGAGAGAGAGAGCTGCCTCCCACCTGTAAGAGAGCACCTGCAAGAGTGGGAAGAGGGGGTGCGGTCTGCCTTCCTATCCCCGCTAGACTGGGGGTGGCATGGTTGAGGGTAGTAGCTCATTCTAGTGACTGAGTTCAGGCGCACCTGTGTTACGTAATATGGTGCCTCAAGCAGGGTATGTGTTCAGGTTGCTCTCCTGGACCCAGGTGACCTGGGTCTGAGCCTGCTCAGTTCTGGATTTTCCCATAATTTGTTACTGCATGCCTGATTTGTTTGCAACCCTTTTATTGTGGCATGGCAATCCCCCTAATCTTTCTACTTTTCAATTCTATGTCCAATTTTCACAGGCATATGAAGCTATTGAAAATACCATGGCTTGGTTCTCATGGCTTTTCAACACTTTAAAGGGATCTTGTGCAGATTGACTCAGTGCAATGCATCATCTGACCTCCTGACTGCTGCTTCCATGAGCGTTGATGGGGAGGGAATCCAAGCAAGAAGAGATCCTCACGACTGGACAGATAGGCTCATCTGTAGTCATCCCCCAGCATACATTGCACCCTACCCTTTATGTGTCGTGTTTCCTCAGGTCTCAATTGTATTTCAACTTGCTGGTAAGTTGTTCTACTTACTTCAAAAGGCTGAGCCCCTTACTTCAAAACCTTCCTTCCACACTAACAGAGCGTTTTTTGAGAGCTTTGACAATTTTCAGGCCTGCCCTTTCCAGTGAGGCGTCTGCTTACAGAGAAAGGACTTGGGGGCTTTCTTGGTATCTTCAGGGATGATAGAGGTCCCGGTAGAATCTACCCCATAGGACAGTGTTCCTTACCTCTACCCCTTGACCCAAATTAGTCTGAGCAGTTAAAATAAGCAGAAGAGGGAATTAACTTTAAAGAAAGTGAGAAGAGGAGAAAAAAGGAAGGAAAGATTTGTTTTTGACAAGATGGCAGGCAGGGAGAGGGGGCTCCATCCTAGTTAACTGGCTCAACAGGAAAGGCTTTCAACTGCTAAAAAGGCCAATCCCTTTTCCTTTTCAGGGAAAGCAACACTAATGTCATCCAAATCTTTTGGAAATGAGCAAATTCCTTCTTTGCCCTGCCCTCAGGCTTCAATTCAGGGTGATCTGGGTTGATAGCCCAGCAGGGGAGCTCACAGGCCCAACTCTTAAGAGGCCCAGCCTCAAGGTCTCGCTAAGGTTATGGAGAAGAAACCTACACTTGTTCTTAAATATTTGCCCAGGGAATGACAGATCCCGACACTAAAACCCCAGAAAATCGGATAAAACCCCAACTATGTGGGGAGGTTGAGATTCCCCAGTACAGAGGTCATAAAGATCATAAGGGTTTTTTGAAAACACCTCATTATAACCCAAGCAAAACAATTACTTGGGGTCCAATACTGAGCTGTAAACCTGGGTCTGTTCTATTGGGTCCTTACTAGTAAAGGTGACCAGCAGAGTTATTTTGCAAAATAAGGCACTGATGACTCCTTATCTTCCTGAGGAAGATATCAACATAAGACAAGATTGTTAAGTTTAGAAAGCATTCTATTTTTTTTTTAAGATCAAGTCATAATTAAAAGGCGTTTTAAAAAGTCTTTCATTTCCCACTAACATTTCCCGGAAGCTTTTCAAACCTTTTCTATGTTTAGCTAGTTAGCTATTATTATCTAAAGCCTCACCATGAGGTCTGGTCATTACTAATTTGCAGATGAGAGTGACCCAGCTCAGAGGCTGTGGTTACCTTTTGGGAGGCTCGTCCTCAGAGGAATGATGTGAACCCACAAGTCTTAGCCCTAGTTTGTGAGACCTTTCTGTCGCTGAGACTCGTGGATCTCGCTAAAGCACAGCTTCCAATAAAACCGAATGTGTTTCCGAGCAGAGGTACTTTTGAAGGGCACAGAATTTAAGGACTGGGAACAAGTGAGGTGACGGATAAAATTTACAGAAAGGCCGTATGAGTGAGCGTTGATCTCAGTTTTCCTTTTTCCAGCTAGCTTGCGCGATGACTTAAAACCGCGCAGCTCTCAAACCAGTTCTAACCAGAAAAGGAACGACTTGCAAGTGTTGGGTGAGACTTGCCAACGTGGTTAACATGCAAAGGCAGCAGGACCATGCTACTTGTTTTATTTCAGGAATTAAATAGAGGCCCAGGCAGGTAAAGAGCCAGCTCTCTGGCGTCCTACTCGGCGGAGACTCCAGGCACCCGCCGCTCGCGATGCGTCCTAGCAGTTTCCCGTGGGTGTGAGCCAGACTCCATATTCCACGCGTGCCGACCTCCCTCCCTGCATCCCCCGTCCCTTCCAGCTTTTCAACTCGGCCGTGCCGTGGGCAGGCGCCCGGCTGGCACTTCTCCGCCGCCCGCGGAAGCCGATCACACCGGCCGCGCGGCGCCGCCGCCGCCAACTGCTCGGGGCCGCGCGCCGGGCCGGGAGGGGCCCGGGACCCGCGGGGGTCGCCGCCGCCGCCACCCGCGTTGTCCGCGGCGCACGGGGGCGTGCGTGGCCTCGCGGCGTCGAGAGGCGGGCGGCGCGGGAAGACGTGCCCTCGAGGCCGCCCCGGGGCCAGTGCGCGCGGCAGTGTCCTGAGGTGACACCGACTGCACGGCGCACGCGGCCCGAGCTGCCGAGCAGCGAGTTCGCACCGGGGATTCCTCCTGGTGCGTGGCCCAGGGTGAACCCCGGACGGGCGCCCAGCCCTCCCGACACCCCCCGCCCCCCGCGCCGCCACGCTCGGAGGCCTTCCCTGGGGAAGCCGCGCGCCCCTCCCCTGAGGCTCCGGCGGCGTGCGCGCGCGCGCGCGCGATTCCTCGATTCCACAGGCGGTTCGAGCCCCGGTGGGGGCGGGGTACGTCGTGAGGGGGGCCGGCAGCCGCCGGGGGAGGTGGGACCGGGGCGGGGGCTGGGCGGGGGCGAGCCGGCGTGGGGAGTTCCTGGCTCGCGGACCACACGCTCGGCGGCCCAATCCGGAGCCGGCCTCGAGCAGTGTCGCACGCGGGACACGTCCAAACGTTTGTAGGCAGAGCTGGGGAGGGGGAGGGGGGGAGGCGAACGGAGGCGAAGTGAGTGACAGGTTTGCGGGGCAGGCTGGGAGTCGTAGTTCTCCGTTCCTGTGGCCATAGCCATTTTGTAGTCGGGGGACTACAACTTCCAGAAGATCCAGGGGACCATTCTAAGGTGCCCCGGGAATAGGCGGCTCTCCCCGGGGCCGAGCGTCCTGGGGCACTCGTACCCGCCAGCCCGGCTACAGCTAGAAGTGAAGGCAGTGGCGGGGGCCGGCGTGTGGCGGCCGTAGGGTGAGCGGCAAGCTGGGGAAAGGGGGTGAGGTGGAGCGCCCGAGCGTGCCATGCATTGAGCTAGGGAGCCTCTCTCAATTCCACCTCTCGGATCGGCGTGGGAGAGATGCCGGGGGGCCGCCTGCGCTGGGTTTGTCTTGGCTTCTCGGGCGTCTAGTCGACGGGGCTGCGGGGCTCCGGCGGACTGGGCCCGGGGTGGTTGGTGCTTCGGTAGGCGGGAGCCTGGTGGCTCAGCTGTGGGAGTTTTCGGCTAACACCCGACGGGGAATTACCCGAGGAGCCCTAACTTGTATAAAAGCAGAGTCCATTTAAAGTTGGGCTGGATAGCCTCTCTCTCATTGGTCCGGGGGCTTGGAAAAAAGAGACTCGGCGAGCCCTCGCTGTGGTGCTGCCGCCGCCGCCGGAGTTGACTCTTGTGCTCGCAGTGCTGCTGCAGCACAAACGTGACTTCCAACATTTTTTATTTATCTTTCCCTTTTCTTTTCCAAGATGTAACTACAGCTCAGATGCTAAAGACCTTCACATTTTGCTGATGTAGTTTTTGGAGGAAAAAAAGGGGGAGTGAAGGGCGTCGGTTTTTTTTGTGTGTGTGTTGTGTTTCGGGGGGAGGAAATTTTCCATTATGAGTGTTTTACTAAAGTGAATTTTTTTTGTTTGTTTGCTTCGTTCGTCTTTGGCTCTTTTTTTTTTACCCCCCTTTCCAATTTCGGATTTATTTCAAGGCGAATCTGGCATTGGGCGAAGAGGAAGAAAACTCGGATTACAAGATCAACCACCAACAACAATAAAAACCACCAGGATATTTTTTTGAAAATTTCTGACGGCTTTAAATTCATGAAGCAATTGTCCTCTTTTGCAATCAGCATTTGGATCTCAGAATGAGCAAGGAAAGACCCAAGAGGAATATCATTCAGAAGAAATACGTAAGTGCTGTTAACAACACATCCTTTGACTTGCAGTTTTAAGCAATGGCTGTGAATGTCAAGTTTATAGATAATTCTGCAGCTGAAGGGTTTTAAACACAGCGTCCGATAAGGCTGTTTCTTTCTTTTCTGAAAGAGGGCTTTTCAGGCAAAGTCGTGCCTGTCTAGTTTGGCTGAAAAAAACAGATTGGTGTGGAGATACCTCAAGTGAATAAATTGACCTCGAATGACAGAACCATAATTTAGTTTTAGATGAAAGGCGAGGGCTTTTCGTGAAGCTTGGAGAGTAGAGGGGGCTGCGGTAATGTAACTAAACTGCATTCTCGGGTGGGTTTCGCCCTGTCTTGCACTTTGCATGCAAATGAGCCTGTGTTATTATTGTTAATGTTATTTGGAAAATCGTGTAACGCTTGTGTTGGAAGCCTTTTAAGTTGCAGTCGAGTGTCCGATTATGGCGATCTTGTTCCTCGCACTGGGCACATCAAATTTAATGTATGTGGTCGCTTTGGCTTATCTGGTTCGCAACGTAAACCAGTTGGGAATCATGTTACAGCGAATACATTTGTTGGGATTGACTTTAATAATGGGGCTGGTTTTGTTTAAAAATTTATGGTTTCGAGTTTTTTTTGGGGGGTGAGCGTTCTGTGGGGGGGCTACACTGGCTGTTTGTTAAGTATGTAAGTGCATATGTAAGGGACTCCAAATAATTTCTGCTAGTTAATTGGCTTCGGAAATTGGCTGAATATTGAGATCTAAGTGGCTTGGAATAGTTAAATTTGTTTTGTGCTTGTCGTACAGCTACATTTTGATTGGCATGGAGAATGTTTTTGTTTTCTGTGCCCCCCCCCCTTTTTATAAGTTTGGTGGGAGGGAGGAAAGAGGGGGGACAGGGATTAACCAAATATGCACTCGAGTGATTGGTGATTAGCTGCATGCTTTAAATCAAAGAACCCATTTTTAAAAAAAAGGACGAATGAGCATGTAGTAGGGATAATGCGACGTTACAAGAAAGTTTTATTTAACTCTAGTCGACAATTGGGTGTTGCTGTTTGCTCTCTTTCACCAGTGTGGTGTACTGGGAGATGACCTCCGGGGCACAGGTTTTGTAAGAAATATATTTAATGGAAAAAGCTGAGTGCCTTTTTTAGTGGATTAAGCCTAATGCAGACAACTTAAAACTTCAGCTCTGAAAGCAATACCAGGTACAATAACCTAGCCCAAGTTAAAAATGCTGCATCAGAGAGAATTTACGAATTAAAATACATCCGCATTGCAGAGGGCTGGGCACAAGCACAGGACTAGTTTAAACTCGGGCAGGATAAACTGCATGGAGACAGCCTTGCCTTGGAGCGTGGACGCCTCCTCCGGGCACGTTCGTTTCGGCTGCAGGCACAAAGCAAATTGGGCAGAACTTGGACAAGAACATCACCCCCCACACTCCCCTCCCCCCCCCGCCCTCGTTACGTTGCTTGCAGAGGCGCACGAGGTGGAATTTTTTTGTTGGTGTCGGTCCGCGGTCCGCGAGCGGTGCGGCCGCCCCAGTGCCGAGTCCGGGTGGGAGCCACCCCGGCCGTGGCGACGGCTGAGGGAGGCGGAGCCCGAGTGAACCCTCGGCGAGCCGAGCCCGGAGGGGGGGGACGGAGGGGGGGGACGGAGGGAGGGAGGGGCCGCAGGGCGCGGGGGTCGTCGCGGGCCGGTTTCGGGCTGGCTGGCGGCGGGCGGCCTGTAGGGGGCAGGCTCCGGGCGCCCGGGGCTGGAGGCCGGGTGGGTGGGGCCGGGAGTGCGCGGGCCACGAGCGGGTGCGCGGCCTGCTGGGCCCCCGGGCGCGGGGCGCGGGGCGGGGGCGTGCCGAGGAGGGGCTGCGCCGCGCACAGCTGCGGCCGGGACCCCCTGCCGCGCGCCCGCTGGGCCTGCCGGCTCGCCTCGGGCCCGCCCGCCGCCGCCGCCGCCGCCCTGAGAGCAACAGGTTAAGCGGGCTAGACGTCAGCGCGCCCTTTCCTTCTCCGGTTCTTCCGGCCTCCCGCCGGCACCCCCGCCCCCCGCGGCCCGCGGCTCCCGGCTCCCTTCGCTCCGGCTGGCCGCCCTGTGTTGTCAGTGTGACGTCACAAAGGGACGGGCGCGGGTGGAACCTTCCCCCCCCCTCCGTGACGTCAAAAGTCGAGCGGGAGGTTCCAGGCGCGTGGGGACTGTCAGCGGAGGGAGGGGCCGGGCGGGGGCGGGGGCGGGGGCGGGGGACGAGGCTGCGCCGTGCCTGCGGCTTCCGCCCTGGGACCCGGCGCTTCCCACCAGGTGAGCGCCGGACGCCTAGCATCCCCTCCCGCGGCGCCCTCCTTCCTACCCTCTCTGGTGGCCGGCCCCGCGGAAACGCCTCCTTTGTACCCACGTGTGCGGCCGCCGGATCCAGGTCTTCCGACCCGGGCGGTGGTCCATTACTGCTGGGCGCCCTCACTAACGCTTTCCGAAAGGACCGGGAACTCCCCTACGGGCACTCTGCTTGGTGGAGGGAGACCTTGGCGTCGCGTTTGGGATGACTTTACAGGGTGTGTGTGGCTTTCAGGGGGATGGCTGTGACGGCACAGTGGTTACCCGTCACGGTGGCACTTTTTGTCACCTTAGAGGGGCACTCCTTTGCCATTCACGTCTAGTGAGTTTCCCCTTTTTTGTGAGGCTGGATTGAGAGAAGAGTTGTCCTTGAAGCTCGTGTTAGGCTCTGGAGGTGTTCAGGTTCTAGCTTTCTTCCCCTGAACGCAGCACCTAGTGCAAGAGACTCACCTGTGCCTGCCTTTGCCACATTTCCAAGTCATTGGGAAGATCAGCGAGAGGGGAAAATGCCAAACACCTTACTCATTTTATACAAGGTGGGATTACTTGCCTCTGTGGAAAAGCATCACGTTTCCTATACTTGCTCTCAAAAGCCGTAGATGGCTGCGGATTCCCCATTTAGTTTTAGTCTGTGGCAAAGCAGACTTTGGCATCTGAGACTGTAGATGGTAGGCTTTGGGAGAAGAGATTGTTTATATTTCATGTTAAACAACATCCTTGAGAAACTTGTAAATTGCTGTCTAATCCTGTCTTAATTGTACTGGGCATGAATCCCACTACAGTACCTTAAATAACTGAAAACACTTGCCGTTCAAAGTGTCAGCCCACTGGGACAGTGTACACAAGGTGTATGTTTTGCTCTCTGGGCATGCTTTCTGTCGTGTGCCAGCACTTCACCAAGTGTCCATTCCTAGGAAGAATGTCAACATCTTTTGATGCTTGGTTCTTTATAGCAGATATAGATGAGTTTTAAAGTGGAAAGTTTTGAAATGACAAAATTAAAGTCACTGCTGCCACAGGAAGAAATGATTCATGCAATTAATGCAAAAACAGGTGACCAGTTTGCTTTCTAGGATAGCTGGAGCAGAATTTGTACTACCTAGATGTAAGTTTTAAGTGTCTTAGTTTTGAAATTTTAAAGTGCAGTATGACTTAAAAAAAAACTGGAAGTTGCATTATATCCCAACGCAGCAATTACTATAATTGTAATTACATAAAATCTTAAAGAAATAAAGAGCGGGATAAATGCCACCAAAGTATACAGTTTAGGGGGAGAAAACACTAAATTATTTAATTGCCCACTTTTTCTATTGATCTGCTTAAACGGCTGTCTTTGTCCATAACTTTCTCTTTGTCACTTAAGTGTAGGACAGACGATATAGCAGCTATTGCTGTGAAGAGTACTGAAAGAATATCAAGTGCAAAGGCCAAAATGCATCACTAGAAATTAAAAGGAAAAATAAACTTGGTCTGAAAATAATCCAAACTGAACTAATACTGCTTTGCTGATACTATTTATCCTAGTCTGTGTCCCCATAATTATGGGCTCAGAAAGTGAAATATGAGAATAAGTTGGTACTTTGAATAGGTTATACTTGTCCCTTTTTGCTGTGCTAAAGGCTGTTGATTCCTTTCCACGTACTTTTGAAATAACTCTAGTGTTAATATGTACCCTTGTCCCAAAGGTTACTCAAAAACTCTGAAAGGAGGACACTTCTTTCTTTTAAAGAAGGCATTGGAGTGTCACATTAAGTCTATAACATTTAAACACTTTGTAAATGGCCAAGCTGGAGGATTTCACTTCTAGTGTGTGTGTGCCACCACTTCTAGTGGTGTGTGTGTGTGTGTGTGTGTGTGTGTGTGTGTGTGTGTGTGTGTGTGTGTGGAGAGAGAGAGAGAGAGAGAGAGAGAGAGAGAGAGAGAGAGAGAGAGAGAGAGAGAGAGAGAGAGAGAAAGCCATGGCCCGAGGACCCAGACTTGTTTGCGTTTTATATGAATGGTTAAATCCACTGCAGGCTGAAAGAAATTAAGTTTTGAGATTCTTTTTGCATTCCAGTCCCCTACAGCTTCTCCTAGGATAGCATAACAGTTCTCCTAACCATCTTTTAACTCAAGCTTCTGGACCTGTTGACTTGCCTGCCCATCATGAAGTGCTTCCCTGGTGGGCAATTTGGATGTGTCTACCCTGTGGCTCCCACCTTTTGAAGATGTTTTGCTTGCCAAGTGTCAGTTGCTTGTTCTCAAATCTGGTTATTCCAGTTGGAATTACATAACCACAGTGAAATATGTGAACTGATAGCATGAATGTGGGAAAAAAGGCTGCTGTGAAAGGCTAAAGTTGACTATTTTGGGGAAAGCTTGAGAAAATTAACTTCTGAAAACATCAAGTCTTTTAAATTTAAAATGGGCTGGGTGAACTAATCACAATGATCTACATATAACTCCCTCCCACAAGGACACTGGTACAGATAGGAACTGGAAACACAGGGAATCCAAGACAGATAAAACCCTGAGGGCCAGTGGTGAGAGTGGACATAACGGGAAGAGGGGTAGAAAGGGGGAACAGATGACAAGGATCTACATATGGCCCCCTCCCTGGGGGATGGACAACAGAAAAGTGGGTAAGGAAAGACATTGGATTGTACAAGACATGGCAACATAATAACTTATAAATTATCAAGGGTTCATGAGGGAGGGAGAGTGGGGAGGGAGGGGATAAATAAGCTGATACCAAGGACTGAAGTAGAAAGCAAATGTTTTGAGAATGATGATGGCAACAGATGTACAAATGTGCTTGACACATGGATATGTATGGATTGTGATAAGAATTGTACAACCCCCAAATAAAATGATGTTTTAAAAAAGAAAAAAAATTTGAAATGGGCTAAAAAATGGAGTAGTATTGAAAACATTTCGGGGGACTCTATGGATTCTGCACACTTATTTTGCTTAATTTCTCTTAAGAATCAAGACTTCAACAATTATGTTCAACTTTCCAGTAAACAGACAAGCTTAATGAGAAACACTAGGTTTCAGCAGAACTAAGTTGACTTATGGAAGTAAGACCTGATGTCAAAAAGTGCAACTGAAAGTACATTTCTGTGCTTTAAAATGGAGGCATGTCTTTGTAAAACATTTTTAAGTGGGTTCTTGCCTAATCAACTTCTTTCCATGAACTAACCAGTACCTGGTTTCTGTCACTGATAAAAGTTCTGGCAGTGTCTTTATCGGAAGTTGTATTTCTCGGTATTAAACTATAGCTCCTACTTTATGTAGCTTTGGGTAAATGATGGGTCAGGAAAGAGTGGTCCAACTGAGGTGATTTTTTATTTACTTTTAGAGGTTAAAAAAATTTCTATTAAAAAAAATTTCTATTCACTGGGTGGTGTCAGGTGTGGGGAAGGATTCGTGGTTTTTCACGTAACTGGAGAGTTCAGAAGCTGGTACCTTGTCATCTAGCAACTCTTAATTATTTTGCTTTATGAGGTATATATGTTCTGTTTGAAATCCTTAAGCCTACCTGTTAATGTAAATGAGTTTCCTGCTCTGAATCAATTATCTTTACCTTTTGTCTCCCAGATAGCTGTTCTTTTCCTCTGACTCTCCACACAGGCTTCAGTTGCTTTTTTCAGGCTCCCCCCCTCCCCCCCCAACCTTCTGTTTTTATCTGGCCCTTTTTGTACATAAAAGTTGCCCTGGTGGCATAGTGGGTGATGTGCTGATCCGTTGGCTATAAGGTGAGCAGTTCAACCACCCTAGGTCTCCATGGGAGAAACTGAGGTTCTCGGTTCCTGTAAAGAGTTACAGGCATTTAAAAACCATTTTTTTAGGGGCTCATACAACTCTTTATCACAATCCAGACATACATCAATTGTGTAAAGCTCACTTGTACATTCATTGCCTTCATCATTCTCAAAACATTTGTTCGCCACTTAAGCCCCTGACATCACCTCCACATTTCCCGCCCCCTCCCTCCCCGCCCCCCTCTCCCTGGTGAACCCTTGATAATTTATAAATTATTATTTTGTCATATCTTGCCCTGTCCGACACTCCCTTCAGGAACCGGAAGGAGCAGTTCTGTTCTGTCAAGGGTCCCCACGAGTCAGACAGAAACCACTCAGCTGCAGTGTAGTGTGCGTGTTTGTCCGTAAAGCCCTTTCCGTACTTGCCCTCACCTCACCTTTGGCACTTTCCTACATTCCAAGAGGTGGGAACACTGTCCGATTTGCTTTCCTGAAGTGATGATTTCCCATTGCTATTGTGCATTTCACATAGGTGGGTGGGGTGGTGGTGAGATTTTTCTTGCTGTTCTTTTTAGGTTTTATTCTTTCTTGGCTGCTGCATACTTTATACTATGGATTTTCAACCAAATCCCGACCCAGAGTCAAATCACTAAGAGTGTTTATCTCCTGTAGGAAGCAGCAGCCCTGGCTACTAGAGTGGCATGCTTACTGGGCCTGTGTCGTGTTAATTTCTGCAGATGACCCCTATCAGTTTTATCTTGCTTGTTTCAGTGGCATGGAAAGCTTCCTGCGTAATAGAATTTTACAGAGAAAAACCCAAGGTGAATTGAAGTGAATAGAGGCCGCGGCCAGGTAAAGAAAGGGCATATCCTTTCCCTACTTTTCAGTACAGCATAGAGCAAGTATTAAGTGTAGTCTTGAAAGGGGAGAGAAACGTCATACTTAAGTCTTTTGGTGTCGTTTTTTGCTTCAGAGTTGGCAGTTTGCTAGCATCCAGGAACAGGAAGTGTTAGACTTGTGTGTGTGTTTGTGCGTGTTTATTTGTTGTTTTTGTAAGCACCAGTTGGTGGAGCTCCTACCCCCTCATTCCTTGAGCTATCATTGGAGGCCTGAGATCCTAGTACCCTATTATTGCCATATTATTACAAGCACCCCCCACACCAAGCCATGCCACCTTACCCCCACTGGTTGTACCTGAGGCTCTTGGGCTGTAGATGGCGTGCAGGCTTTTTGGGAACTGGCTTGCTCCCCCAGCATTGTGACAAGTCCTCTGTGATACTTTTTCTCGCCTCTGTATTCTCAGAACATTTCCCCTAACTTTATTGCTTTGGTGATCTTGGGGCTCTGAGGCCATTCTTACCCTTAAGCCTCCCCAGAGTCTGGGCTGTTTGGGCACAGACTCACTGGAGTTAGGGGGGGTGGGTGCTAGAGAAAGGGGTTCTTCAGCTGTTGCAGCCTGAAAGGCCCATATTGTTTTTTAACCTCTAATTATGTAAGTCTGTCAAGCTTCACTACTCAAGAGGAGGAGAGCTGGTGAGCACTGAAATATCAGCAATTTTTAGTTACCACGAATCCTAGAAGGTAAACAAAATGCATACCCACCAGCTCACTCCACACTCCCAGTACTCCCTCACTGTTTTCAAGATGGGAACAGCCATTTTTTCAGCAACCCCTTGTCTCGAGGGAAGAGAGGCGGCTAGGTTCTGTCTGTCTTTCACGTCTGTCTTTCATGGTTTACAGGGAGGTTATTTCTAGTGACTGAATCAACCTTGAGAATATGAGAGACCTTCCCCCCCACACCCTAACCCTGGCCCCCTTTACTGCTTGCTCTTTTTCAGCCTACGTGGTTTTCTTGTGCGTTGTTTCATAACCCACGATTTAGGTTAGGCAGTGCCCTTCAATGGTTAGTCGAGTGTGTGGTCTTTTGGTTTTCAATTCTGACAGCTGTTAAAGTTTTGGCCCTGTGGGGGTAGAGACAGGTGTCCAACGGGAAGTAGAAAGGATCTGGCCTTAGCTTATGGTTGCATTTCTTTTTTCATAGGTTTGCAGAAGGAGGTGTCGTGAATGCTTTTTTTTGTTGTTAACGTAGACATAAACGTTGCAGCCTGGAGAGCTTACCTTTGGTGTACAGTCCTATACACTAGCACATGGCCTTTAGGAGTTACATGCCTCAGGTTTGGACAGACTTGTTTAGCAATCATGAGGGATCTGTGCAGTTATGGCAAGGTTGGGAATACAAGCTGCGTTCAAGGTTGGACTCTCATAAATGGCTGTGTGACTTTGGGTGTGCCACACAATCGTGGAAGCTTATTCTGGGATGTTTCCTCACCAGGAAAACTTGTTAATTCTCCCTGTAGACGTGGTAGGAGAGCTGATGCCTTTTTATTTTATTTTAACAAAAGGAATTTAAAAAACTTATTTTGATGAGATTATACTCAGCAAAGGATATACCGATTGAACAGTTTTACATGTACCATTTAGTGATATTGATTGTATTTTTAAATTGTGCGTGTGTTTTCCTCCTCCTTTTCTGAGTTCTTTTCTAATATAAATTTACTGGGGAAAAAAAAAGAGGAACTGATTCAAAGGGCTTAAGTGGAGAGCAAATGCTTTGAAAATGATTAGGGCAAAGAATGTACAGATGTGCTTTATATAATTGATGTATGTATATGTATGGATTGTGATGAGAGTTGTATGAGCCCCTAATAAAATGTTTAAAAAAAAACATCGAAAAAATTTACTGCCCCTATGTTGCTGTTGTCATTGACTGCAAATAGATAAAGAGATAGTTCTTATACAAGTTTAATGCTCAAGGCGAGTATGTTTTATGCTAACTTGTTTGGCTTTATGGAGATTTTCAAGAAATATTTTTGGTTTTAGGTGTAAAGAGTACCTTAGGGCAGAAGTTTAAGGTGTTTATCGAACTTTCACGGCTCCGGCAAGTTTGTAATCCTTTGGATTTCAAGTTTTGTTCGGCATTCCTCCCCTTTGATTAGGACTCTTCAGTGGAAGGATCTCAGATCCATCAAATGTAAAGTAATGGTCTTTGGGCACCCAAGAGTTTTTCTGGTGTGATGGTAAAGTGGGCAGTTGGCCATGGAGGCCATGGGCCACACACCACCATATCCTCCTCTGCTGATTCTCCTCCTCTGTTTTGCCAGACCATCATCAATTCTTGTGCTTTAGATGACCACTTGGAAGCTTTTAAGGTCCTTGGCACTGTGCAGCAAACTAGGGGGTAGGACAGGAGTACCGTGCATGTTACTTGGCAAATTAGAGGATGAGACTTTTGAAGTGAAAGCCCTTTGCACACTGCATATTACTGCACGAACGGCACAGGTATTATTACACGGCTGGAAACAACACCTGGAAATGTCAGTCCTGCTAGCAGCTTTCTGTCTCAGATAACTTCTCTGTTTTCCAGCTTAAGAAGCAACATGCATGGCAATGGGGACTGTATCAAGTGCATTTGGAACATAAAATAAGGGCTCTAAAGCATTGAGGTGATATAATCTCCCACCCTGCCCATGTTGCTTGAATCTCTTCTGTATCATCCAACTCTAAATGTCTAAATGTTGAATTAGAAAGAGATTAAAAATCAGGATAACTGACACTGGATCTCTCTAACCGCAAGATATTACAAGGTGACCCTGGAGGATTTCTTAAAAAGGAATGCTCTCAGGACATTTTTCCTACCTTTGCGGCCTTTAGGCTCACGTCCAAACGACGTTTGCCCTCAGCACAACTCTGCGAGGTTTCCTTTGAGGTCTAACCTTCCTTCCTCACATTCCCCTGCAGATATCCCGGGCCTCCCCTGGGTCCAGCTTCTGTGCCACTTATGCCCCCACTTCTTGCTCAGTGGACAGGCGACCTGAGACGCCCTCACTGAGATGAAACTGTCCTGGACAGCTTGTCACCCCCTCACCCCTATCAGGCAGGGCTAGCCTCTGGCTTACACCTGCTTGGTTTATACATCAATCGCTCTGTTAGCCTCACAAGAGCAAGGAACAGAATTCTATAAGCCATCTTGGTTCTGGGCTAATATCTAGTATATAGCACACAGATGAAGCATATTTATCGAGTATTAAAACTTTTGGAGAATTTAGAATACTACTCAATAATTGGAGGTGACTGGTTTGAATTTAGTGGGTAGAGATGAATTTAATCTTACCTGAAGATTAGCCGCCGTTAACCACCCAACAGTACTAAAAGGCCGTTTTATTTCTAGGGCAGAGAAGAAAGTTTTGAGGTATGTCATGAAGCACTGCAATTGATGCTGCTTCCTTTCCAGGCAGATTCTGCCGTTTCCATGCTCACAGGAGCCATTGATCCATTTTATGAAAAAATGAAATTCACATCTACATCGAAATAAAGTCACATGGCATCCCAGTGCCTAGTTAAAGCAGCAGCTCCCCCTCCCTCACCTGCCCCCCAAAAATGACACTTTTTCAGATTTATTAAAAAAAATGCAGGTCAGACAAACTCAATGAAATCCCAAAGCCTGCTTCTTTCCACTTGCACTACACTTGGACACGCGCACTCATTCTCTCTCTTAAGCGGTCTTCTGTTACTTCTTTTATGCATTTGTATCCTATTGATGTACCCAAACACAATCCTAAAACACCATGATTTTTCAGCCTTGCAGGTGGCTCGGTTGGCACACGAGCTGCTCTTCACTTGCCCTGTCTCTTGCTGGTGGCTTTACCCCAGGTTGAGGATCATTTACAAAGTACAGTGTGCGTTGCACGGATGCTTTTGCAGCAACTGCAAATTCCAGAAAGTGGAACGACTGCCTAAAGAAGTGGCCGTGCTTGCATTTTGATCCCTGGATCCACAGTGGCTTTTGGAGAAGGGTTATCCTAATTTACGGTCCTGCTGGCAGAGCATGTTAAGGCCAATAGGTTGGTTGGTTTGTCGGCTTTTAAAAACCAATACAGGCACTTGTAAGGAGTAGTAAAGATGCCAGTTGAGTTTTATTTACGTTTTTATTTTTTCTCCTTGTCTTCTGGCAGCAGGGCATTAGAAGTAAATGAGATAAGGTACGCGCTGGCAAACAAAGTTGCTCAAAAGGGGGATTGTAGTAGTGAGGGGAAAGCGAGAGCCTGGATAATAATTATGAAAAAATGTTTAACGAAAGATACGCTTAAATTCATAAAGATGACTCAGAATTGTGTTGTTTTTCACATCACAGTTGTGAGCAGACCTGTAACTTGGCCGTTCAAATTTTCAGATTGTGTACTATGTTCTGGGCACTGAGCTACATGTTAGAAAATGCACTGTCCTTGTCCCAAGAGACCTCACAATTCAGTTGGGAAAACCCTCGGAAGAGTACATGTCTCTGGAAACAGACTGAAGTTGATAGTCTTAAGTCTCAGTCTCTTTAAAATGGGGAGGGAAAAAACACCTTCATTACTAGTCTCCCAAAGATTCTTCAAGAGAGGCAGAATCTCTACAAACATGTGAAGTGCTTCATAAACTATGGAGACCAGGCTGGTGGCGCTGTGGGTTAGCTATTGGGCAGCTAACCTCAAGGTCACCTCTTCAAACCCTCCCACTGTTTCTTAGGAGAAAGATGAGGATGTCTGATCTGGTAAAGGTAAATAGACCTGGAAACCCTAAGGTGCATTTATCCTCTGTCTACAGACTTCTATGAGTTGAGATTGACTTGATGTCGGTGGGTTTGTTTTTTTGTCTGGTTCTATAAGTTCCCCAGATCTTTGTGACTGCCATTCTCCAACTTCATAGTGTTTCTGGGGTTATCTGCTGAGTAGAACAAATCCAGTTTGGGGGGTGGGGGGCGGAGGCAAGAATAATACAGGTGTAGAGCACACACTCCTAAGGCTTGCACTTGGGAACGAGACAAAGCTCTTAGGGTGCCTTGTTTGTACTCTGGCAAACATGAGTGAGGGGTGACATGATGGCACCTGGTTTTAGAAGCCCCTGGTGGTGCGGGCTATTAACATGCGTTGGCAACTAATCCAAACGTTGGGGATTGGCATCTTAGAAGACATTGGAAGAAAGGCCTGGTGATTTTTTTTGAAAACCACAGTTAAGAAAACTCTTTGGATAAAGAAAAGTTCCAGGTGATTCTCTTGACAATCACAGGTTCAGCTGATGGAATTTTATTGTATGTTCTGGTGTATGAGCATGAGGTGATATCACAGCTAACGAGCTACAGTCTTTTTTTGTGTGTGTCTGAGAGAATACTTCTGGGTGAACTTTTTGCCTTCCCTTTAAATTCTTTCATCATGATGTCCCCCTTTAAAAAAACAACCCTTTAAAGATGAGGTGGAGCTTAATGTTTATTGGTGTTACCCAATTGCCCCTTTCCATTCTTGTGATGCCCGGAGCACTCAAGCTGGTTGTTCTATTTTCAGCTTGTAATAATGTCTTGATGTTGGAGGATGAAAGGGACAATGTGAATGGAAGGCATTTAATAAGGAGCCATGGTCTAGAGTCCCGGTTAAATTGGTAGCACATGGCTTTCATCAGCCGCGAAGGCTTCTGTCACATTGTTGGGCTGGAACGGTGTCTACAATGACGTCACAAAACTTGGTCGTCCATGGGACTCTTTCAAAGACCGACCACTCAGTGTCTTTACTAGGCGCCAGATAAAATGGTGGGCTTGCTGCTTATTTGAAATGTTTGGCTCTGGACATTTGGCGAAGGGGCTGGGCGGGCGAAGCACAATCTGTCTGTGAACCTGATTCTTTTTAGTGTGGTGGTGGTTTTTCACATTCACCTCCATCCGGGCTTCAGCCTTAGTTTTCCCCTGGGACTAGAAGGTGCTGATGTGATTTTTTTTTTTTTAGGAAGTTTTAAAAATGTATTTGTTTACAATATGCTGGACCTCATTCCAGAAAGAATGTAAGGCCACAGTGAGCTGTCAACCAAGGTGCAAATAATTTCAGTTTTGATCTTATTGAAGTTTGTTTTCCAAATCCCCAAGTTGACAAGCAGATTATAATATGAGCAGCCACCCTCTGAACCAGCAGTTTTGAGGCTGAGCAATTTTCTTGTTTTAGCTTTAAAACTTTGACCTAAAACTTTAATTAAAGGCGAGTTTTGTTAAGTAGTATTGGTATTGACACCCTGACAACTTTTAATCTGCAAGAATTTTAAAGATGCATGAAAGTAATCCCCAGTGGTGATAACATTGTTGAATGGCAGAGATCAAATTTCTCTCTTTAATGCCAGCGTGCTTTATCACTCCCTCCGCCCCCACAGTGCAGGGGGCCACAGAGGGTCTGGATTTAATAATGAGCAGAGGTTCAGTGGACTTCTGAATTCGGCTGGAGCGGCTTTTGGCTGTTTTTTTGCATGACTCAATGTGCTTTGTCTTTGAAAAATGTTTGAAAATACTCATTCTTTCTCGCAGCCCTCAAAGCTACTGTTAGGATTCCAAACCATTGTGGTTTAAACGTAGCTGGAGTCTGAAAGGTGGCTGACAGAGGGAAAGGAAAACCCCTTTAATAAAGAACACATTTGGCTCTGCCCCGATGGTCTCAGGATCTGAGCTCTTGGCATATTGAAACCATGGCCCAAGGCTTGCAGTTGATGAGTCTGAAGACCACTTGTTTCCTTCTGGCTGCTGAACTGCACCCTACCCTCACTTCGCCCAATAGGAACCTTCTCCGTTGGTCCTGCATGACGCCGGCTACACAAAGTCTCAAAGCTCCACGATACACCGAGTTGGTGTCTGAGATAAGCAGTACCGAGCTGCACACTCTACTGTACCTCATGATAAATCAAAACCCTAATGATGGTATAAAGGTTTTCTCCTGGCCTTGGTAAACTACAGTGCATCCGGGCTGGGGTGGGGAGGAAGGCAAGCTTCCCGGCTCCAATTAAGCCATGAGATCGCTAAGGCAAACCCCTCCATACCCCCAAATGAAACGGGGGTTTCCACTCAAAGACTTGCTGAATTTGTCATGTTAATTCCTCCCAGAATTTCTTAGCATAGTAGGCAAGGCCTCTGGGGAGTGTCAATAATGAGGATTGTAAAGAACTGTCCCTTTTCCAAGGAGAAGGCCATTATCTTTGCTTTGCAAAGCTTTTTAGCCAAACATGGTTTGCTTACAGTTGTTTAATACAAATGAAGACCTTAATGGGTACTATTGTAAGAGGAGCCCTTTTTACGCCCTTTGTACACAGAGGTCATCCCAATAAAGAGAAGGTGTCACCTTGTCCAGCTCATTCTCTCTGGACCCGCATTGTATATGACCTAGGCAGTGCCTCGGATGGTGTTTTCTCTTGCAAGTACCATGGTTCATGCTTGCTTTCTTGGCCACCATCAGCAGCCAACAATCCTCCTTGCTAAAACTGCTAAGTAATGCCTAATTTGTTTTGGGAATTTCTCTACCCCCTCCCCCCTTAACTTTTTATCCATCCAATTAGAGACTTGAAGGATGGTTTTAAAACTAACTTAAAGGCCTAGACCAGGGATCCTCAAACTTTTTAAACGGGGCCAGTTCACTGTCCCTCAGACCCCGACCCGTTGGAGGGCCGGACTATAGTTAAAAAAAAAAAACAAACCAAACAACTGAACAAATCCCTGTGCACAGTGCACATATCTTATTTTGAAGTAAAAAAACAAATGGGGTAAAAACACCTGGCGGGCCGGATAAATGTCCTCGGTGGGCCGCATGTGGCCCGTGGTCCGTAGTCGTTTGAGGACGCCTGGTCTAGACTGAAAACAACAGAAAAAGTATGTTTAGAGGGGGGACTCTTCCTTCCTGTTCATAATTAAGATCACACTGTGGCTGTGTGCAGGAGTTGTCACTGTATTTTTATTGTGACATGGGTAAAAAGTTCACAGAGCAAGTTCGTTGCCTTTCCATTTACACATTGTTCTGTGACGCTGATCACAGCCTGCCCGCTCCCTCCCTGAGTGTATGGTTTCCATTAGACCCTCTTCCTGCCTTCTTAGCTTTCCCCTGTGCACATGCTGCCCTTTCCATTTCCTCCGCTTGATTGGTGTCTTTCTTCACTTCATGGGTCTGCCCCTCATTTGGCTGAAAGTTGAGCTGGTGGAGTGAGTTCAGTTTCAGGCCTGATTTGGGGCTTCACCAGTGTAAGCCTTCTTCATGATTTTGATTTTTTGTTTTGCAGTTTTTATCTGTTAGGAGATTAGAGTTACTCTTCATAGCGCTTTCCACTCTGATGCGTCTGTGTGTGTGTATGAGTGTCTGAGTGAATTCTTGGCACACATTACTGTCTTACTGTCCTTCGCTGTCTTTTAGCAACACGTCTGACATACACACACCCGTCAAAAAACTCATAGTAGTATTCCTTATTTACACTAGCTGTTGGCAGTTCTTCAGCTGTTTTTTTCTTGGTGCCTTAAAAACCAAACCAGATTCACTGCCATTGATTCAGTGCTGACTCATAGCAACCCCCTGTGGGTTTCTGAGACTAACTTTTCTCCCATGCTGCTTTCTAAATGCTGACCCTGTGAGTCACACAGCCCAACACGGAGTGTTAGTTACCTCAGTCCTTCTCTATGGAGCTTTGGATGTACATGTTCTTTTTTCTCACTTTTCTAAATAATCGGTGGAATTTAGTATGTGCAGCCATCACCACAATCATTTTCAGAATACTTCATGACCCACTGATGAAACTCTATCCGTTAACAACCCTGTCCCATTTCCCACCAGTTCTCAGCCCTTGGAAACCATGAATCAACTCCCTGTCTCTAGGGACCTACCAATTTTGGCCATTTCACATAAATGGAATCATGAGATTTGGTCCTTTGGCTTCTTTGGCTGATCATAAAGTAGGGATAGGGTTCATCCACACTAGTGTTTCAGATTGATTTGGCTTTTTAATGGCTGTGTAGTATTCCGCTGTGAGGACACCGCATTTTGTTTGTGTTTGTCTGCTGCTGATGGGTACTTGGGAGTTTATACTGCTTGTCTATTGGGAATGATATTGGTGGGGGTGTGGTGTCCAGATTTTTGTATGGATGCTTGATTGCACTTCTCTAGGGCGTGTGCCCAGAGCAAAGGGGATGCCCTCAGGTTTTAGCAAAGCATGTCCACCCCCATGGTAACTCACTTCCCTGAGTAGTTCTTCCCAGCCTGCCCCACACTCTCTCCACTTGAGAGTGCACGGGTGCCCCTTGCCCCTGTCTTTGCAGAGGCTTCTTTGATTTTCTCTCAGCCTCGCAGCCACTCTGCACTCTGAGTGGATGGCCCAGAAACACTCTTCTTTCTTCTACCCCTGTTCACACTGTAAACACTGTTCCCACTGGGTGGGTAGCATGTGCTGCACTTGCTTAGGCACGAAAACACGGTAAGACTTAAATTCATCTTTGGGGTGATTGACTTTTGAGGGTGCTCAGGTGTGCTCTAGTTGTGGGTCTTCTGGTGAATTTTGCTACAGCATTTATGAGATAGTAGAGAGCTTTCTTTTTTTTCGCCGTCAGCAAGTTATTTCTTTTCCAGTTGAGGAGGGAAGAAGTCTGAATGCAGAGTGATGACTCTAAGGCTTTTCACTCCATTGGCTAGGGGAGAAATGTTCTTGTTCCCTTTGGGTACTTGGAGCGCATTATTCTTTGGAAGCTCTCCATGTATCTTGTGCCTAGGAGTTTTCTGTGTACAGGCCCCAGGTCCAGAGGATGAATTGCCCTTCCAGCCAGTCCCTCTTTTACATTGTTTTGGGAGAGGCAAAGTAAAAGCCTGGTTTCCTGGGCCTTGGCTCTCTCTGGGATCCTATCTGTATAGTTCATTGTCATGGGGGAAGGGACTTATTTTCTTGCCCTTGGTTGTGGCTTTTTGTGGTGACCTCTGTTAACATTCTCTGGCAAAGGATTATGGGAACTAGAATGATGCTTGAGATCCGAATTTTCTTGTTGCTTTCCCTAAAAAAATGCTGTAGCATCTTTCATAATTAGCTTCTTTAAGAAATGGGAATTCTTTTCAAGAAGAGGGATGAGATGGTGCCATCTTTTATTTGTTGTTGTTGCTCTTTATGATTTTATCAGAATGGTTTTGCTTAATGTTTTTTCAAGTTGGAGCGAGACAACCGATGGCAATGAGTTTGGGTTTTGGTGTGGTGTAAAACACGGTCAGATGAGAGGGCAGTTTGCAACTCAATCTTTTGGGTTCTGAGAGGGAATGTGAAGGGCCAGCAAAAAAAGATTATATGGGAAGATTCCATTGTCTTTTAGTTCCCATTTTTCCCATGAAATTTGGGAAGTCGTGTTGAGGGTGGGAAAAGAAATGGGGCCTGCCAAGAGTTTTGGGAGAGGGGGCAGTGAGCAGGTAGGTAGTGATCTGACTGGAGCTGCGCATCTGAGATGTGCCTCAAGTTTTCTTAGGGACAGGAAGGCAGACTGATGGGTCTGTCAGTATTTGGAATGTTGTCTGTTACATTGCTTCAAGTTTGGTGTCCAAAAAAAGTTTTTGTAAAGGTGTTAATCATGCTTTTCACACTCTTTGCTTTTTCTAATAAGGCTCTCTGTTTCAAATTAACTCTTGTGTTCAGGTCATTAATTTGCCTAACCCAATAGAGAGTCATGACAGACAGTTTTATTTAATATTTTCTCTATAGTCACCAAATAACCAAGAATTTTTCTTTAAAAATTTTTTTCAAGGTTAGCTACACGTCTCAATGTAGACTGTGTGTGTCTGCGTGTGTGTGAGGGAGAGATAGGATCTCAGGAGTTAATATTTTAAACTTTGCATTGTTTAACTGGAAATCTGTTCTACTCTGCTGGGCTCCTTTTGTTTGGTGCACCTATAACCTTATACACATACTTGTGCTATTTCAAAAGTGAATGCCACACCCCTCCTACTAAAATTGCTTATTAGAGCTAATTTTAAGAATTGAGTTAAAACTGCCCTATAATGTAATGCAGAATATTTCCCAATAATGCCTAGGTTAACAATGATAGTCTTGCTGTATTGTGCAAAAAAGGCTTCTGTTCAGACCCAGCTGGGTTTCAGGCTTAATTCATTGCTCTATGGTGGGATCACCACAGCTGCTGTGGGGCCTTTACAAATGCAAAAAAGCTGTCACTGTTTGTTTCATCAGCTGCATCAGTGATGAGGCCAAGTTGAGGAATCCATCCCAGTGCGCAGTGTGCAGGCTGTGGCCATTATTGTTTACAGAATTAGTGTGTTGGAGCTTTAGAATAGTTGGCATATCCTCTCCCCTTCAAAAGCACAAGACCAGGACCAGTTGGTTGTTCTGGTAATGTTGGCCCAGGTCAGCCCTTTGCACCAACAACCACTGCTCCACACTGGCCATCTTTTGGATGAAATCGGCTGCTGGATTTTTATCCTTTTAGTTGTGCACCTCAAATTTTAGGTTTCCATTTTTGGTGTAAAGTTAGTTTCTTAGAGTGTTGTAGTCATAAAGCCTCAATCAGCCAGCTGCCTATCCCCGACTCTCAGGTGGGACTTCAAAACACTTTCGCAGAACATGGGTGATTTGGCGTGGATCTGTTTTGGGATGTGATGGCTGCTTTGGGGATTGCCCTTATTCCGAAGATAAGGCTGCATCTGGGCTGCACGAAAAAGTCACTAGACACAGGTCACCTTCCAGCCAATTAAGGAATGTTCTGGAAAGATCCACCCGGGAGACAGCTTCCCTTCCACAGGGATGCGGTGTGCAGCCTTGGCTGGCTGGCTTTCACTTGGGCTGGGCAAACAAGCAAGCCTCTGGGAGCTGCCATTATCTTTCACAGGGTAGTGTGGAGTGGGCCTAGCTCACCTCTGGTCTGTAACCAGATTCATTGCCAGCCCCCTTTGGAGGGGGTCTTCCTGAAAGCCCTGCTTCCTGGAGGCTGCAGGTCGCTGGTCCTGCACATCTCACAAGTTGAGCTTGTCAGGCCTCTGAGCCAGCGGGGATGAATAACTGTGCTTCCTTCCTCCTAGCTGGAGAGGTCCCAGAGTGCTGGACCAGAGTGCTCTCAGAGCACCCAGAGTGCTCTCCCTAGCTGGAGAGGTCCCATTCATAAAAACGATGGCAGAAGGTGCAGGGTCTGTAATTTAAAGGTCAGTACTGATTGGGTTTAGCTCAAATAACTGTCACCTGCTTTCTTCGCAATTCTTTCTACTTGGGATGTTTTTATCCACCTACATAGTGTTTAGGTAGGAGCACAAGAGAACAAACGGGTCCTACTAATTCTGTGTGGCATTTGTGCTGATCCTTATGTGTCCCCCTTGTGGGGGGCTTTAATGACCACACTGCACACTTTCTCCCTCCTTTCTAAAATGTTTGCTTTTGAGGGGAGAGGATGGTCTCTGATGAGTATATTTAACTCTTCATTTCAGTGAACTTGCAGTGGAACAAAGAACAAATACAAATTTCCATCCTCAGTTTTCACTTGCTTCTTTACGTGCCTCCCTCCACACCTTCACCTTGGAAGGGAAGCAGTTAGTCCCTGGGGAAGGACTCACTTGCAGGGCCTATAATGAAAAGCTCCTGACCACTGCTGCACGTATAATGGCGCGCTTCCATTTCCCCATATAACCCACTGCCATAGGATCAATGCTGACTCATAGCGACCCAGTGGGACAAGGTCGAACTGCCCCCATGCGTTTCTGAGACCAACTCTTTACCAGAGTAGATAGTCCTGTCGGGTGACTGGTAGTTTTGAACGGCTGACCTTGTTATCAGCTCAGCTTAACCACAATGTCAGCAGGGCTCTGGTTTCTTTTTCTGTAGAGACTGCTGAAAGATCTACATTTCGGGTGGGGGTGGGTGGCAAAGGCACCGGATGCCAGCAACTGGGCTGTGAACATAGTAGGTGCTGGCTAGGGTCGAAGGGCAGCAAGTCAGACCATCATCCGGGTAGAAAGTTGATTTTAGATTCATATTTCAAATTAGAGTAAAATGTAGACAGGAGGCTCATAACACGCAGAATGGACATGTTTGTCTAGTGGATGTTCTCGTTGATTGTTGAACCACTGTGCTGTGGAGACTGTTAATGCAGGAAGTGTTATTGGTGTACTTGCTTTGGCGGGTCTGGCGTGATATGGACAGCCCTTGGACATTGTACATTCCCGAGAGCGAGGGATATTTTACCAACTGTCCACCTCCTGATGTGGTGTTACTGTGGTCCTTTTTGTTGAGGGAATGCCATTCATCTGAGTTTCCTCTGAGGAAAAGAAATTTTGTGAAATGTAAGTTGGCCTAGCCCGCCTCCCCCACCTCCCCCCCCTGCTCCCATGTGATTTGTCTAGAACTTTTAAGTTGGAACCCAAGGGTTTAATCGAGGGATTAGGTATTTCTACACTTAGTTTCACTTTGGTTTGTGGGGGAGAGGGCTGTGTGTGTGGGGGTGGCAATCAGCTCCCAAAATGAGAATGACTGCATCATTACATAACTGACAAATTGCATTGTATAACTGCCTTATTTTACTATTACACAATTGCCAAATTATTACATAAGTGCCCGACTACTGAGAATCATGGCCTAGCCACGTTGACACATAACCTGAGCCATCACAGCCAGTTATTCTGCCAAAACGCATGTCATTAGTGTGCAGAAGTCTAATGCAAAATGTCAGATGGCAAGATCCCTTGATGTGGGAGGAAGAGTAGGTGTACTCTGGCCACAGGGATGAAATATACAGAGAAAGTGGGGGGCAACCAGCCATTTCCTGAGAGTGAGGTGGCATTCATGAGGGACCAAACTGGGTGTCTGTGTCTATTAGAAATTGTAATGAGGGCTACTGACCTTTTTCCTCCCTGACAGAACAGATCTCTTCCTTGCTATAGATTTTTAAAACGAGATACCCAAGTCGTCAGACCGCACTTTTGACTTGGGTCAGGTTCTTGTGAAGGGTAAAATTAGGTTTTCCTAAGTTCAGAGTACCACCAGTGGAAAAACACATTTTAGAGCTCTCACTGTTGTTGACAATGGTTATCTTGCTGCTGTGAATAGGAAATAAAAAGTTCATTTGCCAAAATGATTGTCATTTCCTTCCTAGGAGTGCTGCTTAACTTGGGGACTTCATTTTGTCAGTGCAGAATGGTTGCTTACCTCCCTGTTAAGCTTCTTTCCATTATCCGATGTGGCAGAGTGAACTGTAGGGGAGGCTCGGGAGATGGGCGTACAATAAAGGAACAGCTCAGAAGTGGGTCTGCAGAATGTCTACTTATATGGAAAAGCCTGTATGGAAAGGACAGTGTCTTTAGAAAGGGGGTAAAATAGGAGGGGAGTAGCAATCACTGAAGCATGACAAGCTTCCAAAGGCTCCGGGGACTTAAAAACAAAAAAAGGGGAGCTTTCCGCAGATCTTTCACATGCACTCCTCCCTCTGCCTCCATCCATCTCCCCTGCTGTTTTGTAAATCTCCCAGTTGGAAATTTTTAACATGGGAGAGCTTCTTCCTGTGCTTCAGTTGGCAAACCAGCTCACATGCAGCTGCAAAGAATCTGCTTTCCCTTTCACAGCATCTCTGAAAGCATTAGTGGGGCTACATAACAAAAGGAAAACTTGAGAAGGGGAAGCCAAGTTTAATTAAAGTCAGGGAAGTTGGGGACTGTAACTCTTTTGTTCAACCTCCTAAAGTCAGGCGTGTGCCAATGGCAGGCAAGGTAGACAATACTCTCGCGGAACTAGTTAGGAAATTTAAGGGACGGCTTAAGACCAGGCTTTCTACTGCCTTGAAAACCCATGGGAGCAGCTGTGCCCCATCCTATGAGCTGGAATCGGTTTGGTGGCATTTTGTTTGGTTTGTGTTCAGGGCATCTCTTAGAGTGTTATCAAAAGACGTGCCATCATCTCTTTGTGGCCTGGACTTGCTTACCAGTCCTGTGGTGGTTACCTTCTTGTTGGGACTGTGCTCCTCCATTTAAGATTTAATGCTGGCTCAGCTAAGCTACTGCAGTTCCCGATTTGGTAACTGCCTTCTGACCATTGGCTTTTTTTGTTTCTGTTTTGGGGTAGTCATTTTACTGGGGGCTCTTAACAGCTCTTGTCACCATCCATCCATCCATCCATCCATCCATTGTGTCCAGCACATTTGTACATATGTAGCCATCATCATTTTCAAAAGTTTCTTTCTACTTGAGTGAGCTCTTGGTATCAGCTCACCCCCACCCCCCACCCCCATGAAATCTTGATAATTTATAAATGATTCTTTTCCTGACCATTGGCTTTTAAATCTGAGTATCCTTTGGATGTACCCTTAGCAATTTGGTTGATAGGCCAGTTTCTTGGTAGGAAGTTGTTAGCCCTTGATCTGGTAGATTTACAAATGTTCACAAACACAGCCTCTGTCATTCAGGCAGTGTTTATGTAAATCTGAAGTGCTTTCCTTAGCGATACAGACCGCAGAACCCAATCACTGTCTAGAAGTGAATTAGTGCCCTAGACCCTGGATTTGTGCACTCGAAGGAAACTGTTGGAAAGTGGGCAAATTTATTTAATACTGGATGACATGAGTTTAGGGTGTGTTTTCAGAAAATTAACATCACACCAACCTTTTCTTAAGGAGTTTTTATGTTAAAAAATAAACACATAAGGATAATAGACTTCAGGAAAAGCACACATGTAATAGTACTCATTCTTTATTATTTTTGTAGATCACAGCACTTCCCCCTCCTTTTCAAATTGAGAAAATTATTTGCTCAGATTCATTTTTGGTATGATTTGATCTTAACTAGTTGTTAGGAGGAATTGTAATCCCTCATCAATTTGTACAGCTGTGAAATGAGATTAAAAATTACGATGATTGCAAGTCCTGTTGGGATACTGTCTAGTAGAACTGCAAGTTCTAGTGACCTTCCTGTAGGGCTGGCTGGAGAAACATTTTTTTGCCGTGCTTGGAGAAAGCTGTAGTGCTAGGAGGAAGGTAGTTCTTCCGGTTGCGGTGTTTTCCTCCATTTTGCACGTCGCATACTTGGTACACTAATACTCAGAGTTAAGTTGCACTCCTTGCAAGGGAAGGGACCGTTCTTTTGGCAAACGAACTTTCAGTTTTCTAGACAGCCAGGACTTTTCCTCTGGAATGCTGATTTTTGTCTTCCTTGACATACGTTGTTCGGTTTTCTTGTCATTTTATTCACTTCATCTCAGATAGTTAGGATTTTTTCTGTGTTATTTCCCAGTTACATTTTTCCTCTTTGGTACAGGGAAAGGATGCCACTTAATTACCTTTAGCATCCTGGGTTGAGGTGGTCCGTGTTTCTTGTTTCTGTGGGGGTTTCTTGTTTCATATGGGGGTCTTGCTAAAATTTAGGTGTGCTGTGGAACTCTGAGGTCTGTATTCCTAACTGGCTAGGGGTGGAGGGCTTGGGGCGTGGGAGGGGGGGAGGGCAGTGAAGAGTGTCCAGTGTTTAAGAGCCTCTTTTCTTTGTGGACTCTCATATTTAGTACAGTGCTTCTCTCCCCTGGTTTCTGTCCTCATCAGACTACCTGGAAGCCTCCCACTAAGGTGTCTGCTACCGAATAGAGTTGGGAGCACATCATTTTAGGGGTGCGCATCATTTTAGGGGATGCACATTCCTGAACCAGTACCGACTGAGTCACTGTCTCCAAGTTTAAAGAAGGGTTGGGAACAAGGCTCAGGCGTGGCCAGCAGTTGCCCCGCGTGGCCCAGTGGCCCATGTGCGTCCCTTTGCATCTGTAAGGGGTCGTTTCCTTGCACTCCACTAGCTGTAATGTGTTGTCTAGGTAGTGTCCTCATTCTTTTTAACAAATCCTGCCATATCTCATTTGGCAAACACAGAGCAGTCCCATGAACGTCTGTGTGGGGCAGCCACTCGCTGTTGACTGGTTTCCATACAGAACTCCCTCCAAAATGTGTATGTCTCTGAGAAAAAGCTCTCCAGTGAGTAATAGCTACCATTGGTTGTGCACACACCTAGGTAAATGTGTTTTTCGACACGATTTTGTTAAGTACCCTTTCCCTCCCCTCTGCCCCCTAGTGGCAGAGAGGGACCATTGCCGAGCAAGGGGCCCCATCTCAGATAACCTATTGAAGTGAAATGCGAACATACCGGCCTTTTGATTTAAAACCCTTGCTTGTCATCACTATCTAGGCCAGGCAGGTTATAATCTGCAGCCAGATCCCCCTGGGTGTGAATTTTGATTCTTGTCATCTTAATCTTTTAATTTGCTTAATCTGCCCCTCAGTCTTCTTATCTATAAAGTACGGGTCATAAGTAGTATCTTTCTCACAGGGTCTTTGTCACTCTTGCTGTACTCTTAATTTCCATTGCTACTGTTGTATTTATTGTTATTGCTACACTGCCATTGGATCCCCCCTCCGCCTGCCAAATGTTTAAAGAGGCGATTGTTTTGAGATTTTTCTCTGTGGAGTTAAAACCTGTGACACTAGGTTAGGGGCTTATGTTGTCAATACCCAAAGTGACGTCCTCATAAGTAGCTGTTGACAGCGAAGTATTTTGATCTTAGAGTATGGAATTTAGTGGATCTTGGGATGCCCAAGCCTCTTCATTTTGTACATGCTCATTTATTTCTTTCATTTTGAGGCAGACACCTGGATACTGCAGTTTCCTCACATGAGAAAGCTGCACGGCCTGGTCTTCCTCACACTACTGTTGTGGCCTGGGGTCTAATTGCAAAACACTTCACTTGCTAGCATGCTTGAGCACAAAGCAGGGGCACTGTAAACATTCGGATGTGAATAACCAATTTTAAGATCAAAACGTGTTTCTTCCTTGAGATGGTCATGTTTCTAAAAGCAAAGATGTGATCTTCAAATAATGACTGCACTCTTAAAAATGGCTTTTAAGGGCAATTTTTTGCAGCATGTTGAAATAGTGATTTTAAAAAACATAGTGTAAATTACCAGGGCCCTGACTCTGCCTGGGAAAAGATCAAGATCATTATTATGGTAGACAACATACTGTTCATCACCCTCCCCCTGTATCTTTTGAAAATGTTTTCTATCATTGCCATACCCCATCTTGGAAAAAAATTGTATTTGTGTGCATTAAGAAATACTGTTTTAATTTAAACAAATATCTTTTTAGGGGCAGCGTAGTGTTAAGAGAATTTTTTTGCATGTCCCTAATGTGTTGGTGTATTTCTCAGGAGGTATATGAAGAAACTGGTATATTTTTCTAAGTTATTAGATATTACATTTAAAAACTCCATTTTAGGTTCACAGAAAAGCCAACAGTTCTGATATAATTTGCTTGTGTTTCGAAGAAACATGCCCTATTTATAAAACAAGAAATGTGAGGGTCAGAAAGGGCAATTCAGTTGTATGACATTGAGCTCCTAGGTCCAATTTCCCCCTTCATTCAGATAATTTAACGCAGCCTAGTAACTGATGTTTTTCAAGTTACTTATTATACAGCTGCCCAGCGGGTGAGGGGAAGATTTTTAGAACGTGGAATATTTATATACAAAGGGGTGGATGGTTTAGAAGACCAGTGTAAGCCTTTTAGTCAGCCCACTGATAAGTCTGGCTTGTCCTGGTAGTGGCGATCCTTGCCACCCTTGGTGCCGGTTAGGTCTAGGAAGTAGTCTTAGAGGTTTTCCTATCCTCCCTCCCCCTGTTTTTCTGATCAAGTCAGGTGGAGCTTTTGACAAATCTGATGGGCTAAAGCTCCACCTGCAGTTAGAAGCTGGTGGTCCTTCTGGAATGTTCTTTGGAGGGGAGCTAATAAAAAAATTCAAACCCCCCCCTCTTGAAGAGGGGGTTAGGCCTTTATTGTAGCTTTGCTGTGTCCATGCTGAGGCCCTTGGCTGAAGGAGTCCTTCAGGTTTCTCATTTGTGTCAGGGCCTCTCTGATTGGCAGTGGTAGCATTTAAAACCTTTTAGCTGTCTTAAGGAGTCCTGGCGGTTACCCACTGGACTGCTAAACTCAAGGTCAGCAGTTTGAAATCATCAATCTCTGAGTGAGAAAGAGGAAAGAGTCTCAGTCTCAGAAACCCAGAGGGGCAGTTCTGTCCTGTCTGTCCCAGTGTCGCTGAGTCAGAATTGACGCCGTAACCGTGAGTTTGGTCTCAGCGTGTCTGTCACAGTTGCAGTCATAGCTTGTTCTCCTGTGAGCCTTTCCTGGTTCAGAGTTTGAATGGGAGAAGCAGTTAGAGACAAGACCTAAGACAAACTGGGAATCTTTGTCTTGACCTAATAAGAGGTTGTGTAGACAGACGTGTGTGTGTGTGTGTGTTTACAAGAGGCCGTGTGCACAGCTGTATGTTCAGAATTGGAAAATTTCCCACATATACAGCTTCTTTATTGGATACTGATACCAGTTAATTCAAAATCGTGTGTAATTGGAAGCAGCTGCTGTTTCCCAGCTGACTAGGTGTTTGAGTCAGATGCTTTGAATTAGCTGGACTTGGATTATTCATATTTTAATTAAAGTCCATTTTATCCACCCCCCCAGCCTCTTGCCTCTCCAGTGACCAGGATTTTACAGCAATATATTTGAAATTACACAAGCATCCAGTATAATGTAAGTTCAAGGACTTGCTGTTGATGGTCTTGTATTATTAAGCAGTGAATTTAACGGTGTGCAATTCCCTTTTCTCACCCTCTGAACCTTGCTTCTGGAGTGGGAAAAAATTACATTCCATTTAGAAAAGTTGAGACTTTTGTCTCCTTTCTTCCTCATGGGACACAGACATATTAGCTTAATTGCTTGTGTCACTGCTACAAGGAAGATGCTGCACGGAATGGGGCAAGCAATTTTCTGGTACTTTTTATCTAATGGGGTTTGCAAATTAAGCCATGAGTAGTGGGGCTTTGTGGGCAGTGGGGATATTTTAATAAAAGGAAACCAAAAATGCTAGCAAGTGCTTTCTGTTTAGATGTGGAATGCCTCCCGAACAGCTCTTGGGTGGGTGGGGGTCTGGGTAGGGGTTGATGGGTTGCCTGGCTTAGCACTTTTCTCTCCTCCAAGATGCTATGCAGGAGTGGGCAGGGGAGGATGTCCCGTCCTTTCCTATTAAAATGCATTACCTAACATGATCTAAAGTTTGACTTGAGGAATGACCTAGTTAATTTTGCGTTTCTTCCTTTCCGCCCCCTGAGCAACCAGTCCAGTTTTAGCTGAGTCGCACAAAGGCAGAGCCATCCAGTTCTATAGATTCTGCATGTGTGTTAGAATGCTTACAGCATTCTACATGGTGTGAGAAATTTAAACGGCCACAGGAGACTTGCTCTGGCCCACATAGGAGTTTCAGAACGCCCCCAGAGAGAAAGCATGTACCTGTCAGTGAATGTAGGGACTTAGAGAAATCATTGCTGGTCTCTCCTGTGTGATTTGGCAGTTATGCACTGTCATGGGAGCATAGAGCTCTGGGATCGTAAGTCATCTCTGCTCACAGAGGGGCAGGCGTCCTCTAAGAATGTGCTGGTTGGCAGTGGTGTGGCAAGAGAGCCAAGTTTTGTTTGTGGATTACTGTCTTCCTGGCCTGCTCCGTGTGAGCCCTGAGACAACCCTCCCCTTCATCTGGACTCCTGGCGTAGACATGTCTTATTCAAAGTCTTGTCTCTGAGGGGCTGGGATGGAATGCCCTTGGAGGACAAACATGCTGGGGTGTTGCTTCTGGAGGCACATGCTCTGGTCCATCCACGCCCCCTTGGAATTGTCCAGTGAGTGTTCCACAGAACGTTTCTGTAGTAGTGAGTGACATCTTGGAAAGTGTTTGGCACAGTTTGTTTAACCTTTCCCCAAATCACAAGTTTTGATAGCACACACCTTAGTTATCAGAGGGGGAAAGCATTTAACAAAAAGCAAAACCATGCTACTATGTTGCAAGGTTTGGAACTTTCTGGCAGCAAACCCCATTTGGCCTTTGGTCTGAGATCTTTGGGTGATAGACCACGGGTGGGGCCAGACCAGCTCAGGTGGGCTTCCCGGAGGTGGAAGTTCCTGAGGCCTGATGGGCGCATTAGTGGTGGGGCCTGTTCTTTTTTTCACTTTATTTTTTATTAAAAAAAATTTTTAAGGGGCCTGTTCTTTTAAGGGTCAGAGAGAACTTCCTGCTTTCTTGGGGCTTTGAACGCTCTCCAGCAGCAGTGAGTGTCTCTTCATTTGTGTCCTTTTTGATGTTAGCAACTGGAAGTCTGCATACTGCTCCATGAATTCTGTGAGTCATTCAACCTCTCCAGTGCAACCCGCCCCTCCCCCACCCCCAGGCCAGCCGTTTTTAACTACAGATGTTAGGACTTCTGAAGCTAGGCTTGCATCCTGGACAGTGGGTGGGGAAGCCAGCCCCTGATCTGTGGCCTGCAGTGGCAGGTTGGGGAACTATGTGGGTTCCTTATGCTTGTAACTGATGTCTCTGCCTATTTACCGTCTGAGTAAAAGGGATGTGGTGGTTCCTTTAACTGTTGAGGTCGGGCCTAGCCCTAACTGGGAGTTACCATGGGGCTCCAGCAGGGAAATTGAAGCTTCTATCCATTTTAAGTTGGAAATTGGATTCATGATGACGTTGATTCTGATTACACAAGTAGTTGTGATGGGAGGTGCCTATTGTGGACCCCCCCCCCCAAGCTTAGTGCGCACATACTTGTTCTTGCTGAATTCTCTCCACAGTAAACCCCCTCCCATCCCCAAAGCCATGGGCTTGATTCTGACGCGTGGCAGGCCTATAGATAGCTACCATATTTTGAGACCTTATCTCTAATAGCAGAATTAAGTGTTTAAGTATATAAAGTGGATTTAAGTTCATTTTCACAGAGTTACGTTTATTTTCTTTTTACTAACAGACTGAACTCTAGAGAGACGATTGGCCTGAAGCAACATGTCATGTAGCTAGCTGTAGGGAGGTAGAGCCCAGTTTTCTCCATTACACTGATTTTCAAAATAAAGACACGATTCTCTGTCCCAGGGTCTCTATCCTGAGTTACGTTCTTCAGCCTTTTTGGCCGGCTTTCTCAGGATACTTGGAAAACAAAACAACAAACAAGAGGAAGTAGTCTAAACTAATCTCTACTGAAAACTGGCAGTCAGCATTTTGCATTTTAAGGTGCCTGTTGAGAGTAATGCCTTAATTAAGGAAAAATGTGATTATTGAGTAGTTCTTATCGCATGCATCCACAAGTACTTTAAGATGAACATGGAAACATTCTCTACTTCATCTTAACTTATTAGCTAGCTAAGACTCTTAGTAGTTTAGAAATGATTGGAGGAAAGTTCTGGAGAAAATAAAATCTGACAACCAGAAAATGGGTAGATGGAGTGAAAGCAGAAATAATTTCTTGTTTATTAAAAGTGAGGGGGGAAAATGAACCTTTTCTGGATTATTCTTTCCCATTAACATTCTCACTGTCACCTACAGTTCCCATCTCACCATGGATGTTGCTGTTGTCATTTTGTTTCTGTATAGGTACAGCGGAAATGTCTTTCTTCCAAGAACTCTACATAGGTACTCTATGTGATGGACAATCAACTTTCCTTTTTTGTTGTTATTAAAGACCATGTAGCTATGACCCGCATTTGTACTTCTCCTTATTCTCCTGCATAGGAAGTTCTATAAGCCCTAGCAGAAGGGGTTACACTGCTGGGCTTGTAGGGAGCGGGTATGAATCTTCATTCATAAATGGTAATTTAACTCTCCTCCGAACTGGTGGGAACACTTCTACCAGTAGTATGTGTTTTTCGGGTAAAAGATCTGTACGTCCTTGCCAGAGTTTGACATAGTTTGTAAAAATCTCCCCAATCCTGATGTTCATATTTGTGTGGGTTTACAAACTGAACTTCCTGGATGCAGTTCAGTTTTCTTCCTGCTTTCCATGTTAATCTGGGTGCTGGGGTCATGAATGGGCCCAAATATATTTACTCTTTATTTTCCTTCTTGATTTACAAGAGCCTTTACTTTTTCAGTGCTTGCTTGGTTAGCAACCACTCGCATTAACATTCCACTGCTTCATTTTGATTCCCCAGCACAACTTCCTTATATGTAAATTATACCACTATTAATTTTGTTCTTGTGCTGGCCAATACAGATAAGGTGCAGCCCTCTCACCTCTCTACTGTTGTCATAATTTAGTTCTTTAAAAATAAAAAAGCTACTTTGTTGCTCAAATCTTCAGTATCTTTGTATTGCTTATGGGCTAAAATGTAAACTTTTAAGGAATTCCCTGAAACCACCATTTCCCTCTTTCCTGTTCAGGACCTGGTCATTTAAGATGTGATTTCATTACATGAAGGCACAACTGTGTGCCCTTAGCAGGCAGTTTTAAAAATGATGGTTATTTTTGCATTCCAAGATAAACCTGGCTCTTTCAGATGACTTAAGGGCCCTCCAGTGACTTCCAGTTTGATCTGCTAGCCACAAAGTCAGCTGTTCGAACCCACCAATGGTTTTGCCTCCCCCGGAAGATTTACAGCCCCTGTCCGCATTGGGGCCACTATGACTTGGCATTGACTTAGTGGCAGTGGGCCTGGAATGTTTTTGTGCGTTTTCTTTTTTTGTTTTAATCTATAAGTTGAAAGAACAGTCTGATGAGCTCTTGGACTCAGTGCTCAACACTTTGATTTAACAGTTAACATGTTGTGTGCACACGCACCAGCACATTATGCATTGCCTTCTTTCCTTTCTCAAATCGCTGGCTTTGTAAATTTTGAAATAGTGCTCTTGGTTACGCATTAAAAAAGAATAAAATAAACATGCCATCGCTCCTGTTGCAGCACTTTAGTAGTAATAAAAAAAATAATGTCAATGACTTTGGGTTTTTTCCTGCCAAAGTAAATGTTGGCTCTCTTTCCACTCCAGTAATGTAGCTTTTCTAAATTTGTCCACATTGCACTTATGCAGGGCCAAGTTGTGAAATTTGCTTTTCATTTTTTTCCCTTCCAATTCCTAGGCTTTGGATTCTGTCAGTTCTATAATCCTCTGCCTGTGCATGTCTTCCTCACTCCCCCCTGCCCCCCCGCAAATACACACATTAAAGATCAAGCAGATTTGGCTAAGATGTCTAGGGAAGGAACAGAAATGCAAAATTTATATAGTACTGCTAAGTTAGTGATAATTCTGAATATCTGATTTTGCATTTATGTTGAGTACCCTGACACCGGAATCTTAAAGCTGTAGGGAAAGGCAGAGTTATCCTGTGACCTTACACCTGGAATTTGGCTGTTTGCAGCATGTGTGCATCACTCCCTAGGAAATCTGAGCAGATATCAAGTAATGCTACGGTGTCAGGGAAGAACTCAGCGTTCTCCTTTCCTGCGTATGTGAAAGGCTGATTTGGAGGGTATTAAAGAATTTTTGACTGTGTTTGCTGTATGTAGTAATTGTGGGGGACCCGGGTGGAAGGGGCGATTGGGAGATGTTCCTCTTTGTCTTCCCGTTTGCACACAATAAGTACTTGAACTCACCCTTCCACTCTCCTCACTGAAGTTTGCTTGATTTGGAGCCTTTAAGTATAACTTGGCGCTCCACAGACAAGATGTGAATTTGTACCGTGGTGTACAAAATTAAGATGAATTTGACACCCAATTCAAGAATAACTTTACAAGGGGTGAGTGCAGAGTAAAATATGAAGCTTCCGTTTTGTCTTCTGTTCTCAAAAGTAACTTTGGGTAGTAGTAGTTAGCGAATCCCCTTCCATTGGACATGTGTATTTGTGTAGGCATATGTCTTGTCTTTTTGCCTGTTGCCTTGTTTATGCAAATGCAGTGAGGCCAGATAACATCTGAGAACTAAAAACCCAAGCAAACTCATTGCCATTGAGTTGATGCCCACTCATTGTGTGACTCAGTAGGACAGACTAGAACTGAGTTCCCACTCGGTTCCCAAGGTCAAAATCTTTGTGAAAGCTGCTTGCCCCCTCTTTTTCTTCAGAGTGGCTGGCTCAGGGGTCCTAACCTCCCACAGCAGTTAAATGCTTAACCACTGCGGCACAAGGACTCCTCAGATAATATAACCTGGCACCATACTGACTCAGAGACCCCGTCCGTCCGTCCTAGAGTACTGTATTTAATCACTTCCTTCTTGATGGTTAAGGACCCTGGTGAAAGAGGGCTTTCTACTCCTGTAAAGAGATAGTCTCTGTCCTGTTAGAGTCTCTGAGTTGGCACCCACTCACTGGCACTCAGTTTGGTTTTAGGTGTTTTTAAATTTTTTTAAATTGATGGTGCCTAGAGAAGTGCCTTTCAGGAGATACTTCTTAAGCATTTATGTCATTTCTACGGTTTTTTAGAAAACACTGTGTATAGTTTCATTATGTGCATGTCTATTCCACATGGAAATTTTAGCATAGCATTAAGCTGGAGGTACAGAACCAACGAAGATGCATGCTTAATAGGAAGAACTTTTTCTTCCTTAGAGGTTTTGCTAACTTGCCCCCTCCAACCTTTTGCCAGTGCTTGGTATTACAGCTTCTTTAATTTTTTTAAGGGGTCCTGGTGGCACTTTCCGATAAGTGGCTGTTGGAACTCCTTGGAGAAAGATTCAGGTATATCTGCTTCCTGCATGGCCTCTGTGTAGCAGTGGTTCTCAACCTTCTAATACAGCGACCATTTAATACAGTTCCTCATGTTGTGACCCCCAACCATAAATTTATTGTCATTGCTACTTTATAACTAATTCTTAGACTTATGAATCTGGCAAGGGGTCGTGGACCCACAGGTTGAGAACTGCTGCTGTCATAGGGTCACCATGAGTCAGCATCAACTTGATGTCATTGGTTTTTTTTAAATGCAACTGATTAAAACATGAAATGTCGTTGCTCCAGTTTATCTTTATTGAGCATTTTTTCATTGGTCTGCTGGCCAACTCTTGGTCACTATTCTCCATAACATTTTTTTAATGGGCTTTCTCTGGTTGCTTTCCGTTAAAACTACTTGTTCTGGACATTTATTAAACATCACATTCCCTTCATGTCTGCTCATTTTCCTTTACCTGTTGATAATTCCTAGTTTCACTTAGAAGGACCTCTGCTGGCTTGAGGGTTTAGCCTGAGCCTGTAAATTGCACTGTCAGCCATTCAGATTCACCAAGGAGAGACATACCATCTAAGGAGCAGTTCTAAGCTGGCTTGGTAGGGTCCCTATGAGTCAGAATTGACTTATGGCGGTGAGATTTCTGTATTCTATTCTTACCTGGATGCTTAAAAATTGTTTGTCCTATTTGTTAGTATTTGTATTTATGGTATCTGGATTTTAGCATTTGCTTAGGAGTGCTTTTTCTGACTTCAAGAACATGAACATATTCTTTGAGCCGTTCCCCTTTATCACTTGTCATCTTAAATATTGTCCTCCAACTTCCTTCTCGTCTTTTTTTTATTCTATTCCTATTATTCACTCTCGCATCGGCCATTAGAATGGTGTAAAGCCTCAGCTCTTGAAAGCCTCCAATAATGACTACTTTTGAAGGAAGGCCAAACTTTATGGATACCTGTAGGGTTTATCCTTCTTTAAGTGCCCAAAGGCTTAAGGTCTCTTCTCAAAGTCTTGGTTCTCAATTAGTGTGCCCATCGTTACCCTGTATTCAGAGATGCATGTATTAGTAGTTTCTTGGGTGTCAAAGAAAATAGTGTACACCAGAGCTTCTGGATTCTAGATTCATTGGATAAATGATCTTTGCAATGTATTGCTCCTACAGTTAAAAAAACGAGGCAGCACTTAACTATACCATCAAAATGTGAGATACAGGAAAAGTAGAAAAGAAAAAAAACCTCTGCCATCTTTAAATAGCTTTAGATGGAGTCAGAATTGCCTAGGAGGGTCACCTGGAGTACTGGCTTTGAGCTTCTCACCTTAGATTTCAGTCAAGACAGCTCATACATAGTTGGTGCCCAGGATATTGCTTTTAAAAGGGTATATCGGCCTTAAAACATTTCAAAACAAAACAGCCCCAGACTTGTGTCTTTTAATTCAAGCTTTTCCCAATTTCGAAAGATCTGCTTGCTTCTCATCCCTACTATCAAGTATATCTTTTCGTATCTTTTCATCATGTGATCAGTTATAACTGGGGAAACGGGTTAACTAGGGCAATTACAATGTAAAGGGAATCCAGGAAGTGCCTGAGTGAAGGCCCAGGGGCTCTCTAATAGTCAGAATGTTGATGTTTTCTTGCTTGGGCTTTAGAATTGCTTTGATTGTCTCAGCCCCACCCCTGGATTCTCTAGTTCTCTGCCCTCATCTGGACTAAGCGAGGCAGCAGGATGACAGCATTTTAGAGAGTGCAGTCTTGTGCCTCTGTCCTTTTGCTTACTCCCAGTTTCATATGCTGAACAGGCCTACCTTGGGAGCAGATGGGATTGCTTGCAGTGCTTCCCTTAAAACAAAATTCATCTTTCAGTGGAACCATTCGGGAAGCCTGGAAATTGTCTATGGAGGAATTTTGCTATCATAAAGCAATGCATCAGATTTACATATTAAAATCCATTTGAAAGAAATAAGAGCCTTATATGAATTGACTCCATAACCTACCAAGTTCTGATGTTAAAACACCGTGTGCGACAGGATGAATCTTTATATTGGATTATGTAGACCGAGGAGTCTCTCCCATTTCCTACAATGTTTCTGTCGAACTCACGATTTTTATTTCACAGTAAAGGCCACTAGAAACCCACACCTGGGGCACATTAACTTTCCTTGTTTTCCTGTACCTTCCTTACCTCTCATTGTGCCCTCTATACAGACACTCATTATGTTATCACTTCCATCTGTCCTTCTTTGACCTCCCATTGCTTTTTACCAAAGTTCAGCCTGCTGACTGGGTTCATCTCTCCCCCCCCCCCAACCCACACCCCATCAGGAACAACAACCACCCCCCCCACACCAACCAAACAAGACAACAAAATGTGAACAAAGTAAAACCTCCAGGCTGCTTCTTTCACCAACCACATGATTCTCTCCTCTCCGATCTCAAATATCCTTAACCTTTTGCAATGTGAGGAAACTATAGGCCCTCCTTAGTGTTCTCAGCACTTACGGGGAAACACAAGTTTACAAAGAGGAACCAATTCCGTGGGATTGTAGCCATTAAAATGTTAAACAAATGTGTGCTATCCTAATGGATTTCTGTACCCCTTATTAAACACCAAGCTCTAATGGTGGATCTGACAGGTAATTTTTTAAAATTAATAAATCTTTTTATTTGGGCCCATACAACTCTTATCACAATCCATATATACATCAATTGAGCAAAGCACCCTTATACATTCGTTGCCCTCGTCATTCTCAAAATTCGCCTTCCACTTGGGTTCCTGGAATCAGCTCGGTTTCCTTTTTTTCTCCCTCCCCCTCCCCCTCCCTCCCCGCTCCCCCCTTCCCCCTGCTCCCTTAATAGTTTATAAATAATTAACTTTATCTTATCTTACACTGCCCGGCGTCTCCCCTCACCCACCTTCCCATTGCCCATATCCCAGAAAGGAGGTTACACATAGATCCCCAAGGTGGTTCTCCCTTTCTACACCCCCTTCCCTCCTGGTGTCGCCACTCCCACTGCTGGTGTTGAGGGGTTCATCCGTCCTAGATTCCCTGTGTTTCCAGATCCCTACTGTACCGCTGTGCATCCTCTGGTCTAACCAGGTCCTCAAGGTAGAATTGGGGTCATGATAATTGGGAGGGGAGGAAGTAAGTGTTCAAGAACTAGAGGAAGGTTTTGAGTTTCATTGTTGCTACACCGAACCCCGAGTGACTCATCTCCTCTCCATTACCCCTCTGCAAGGGATGTCCCGCGCCTTTGTTGTTTGAGACCTGGTCTCTGCCCATCACGATCACCATGTTGGTGTGCTGCTTCTGTGTGGGCTTTGTTGCTTCTGGGCTAGATGGCCGCTTGTTTGCTTTCAAGCATTTAAGTCCCCAGACGCTATATCTCTCAGTAGCCAGGCACCATCAGCCTTCTTCACCACACTTGCTTATGCACACCTTCTTCAGCGTTTATGTGAGGAAGGTGATCACACAATGATTGCTTTTGTTCCTTGGTGCCTGCTACCTGGTCCATTCAACACCTTGTGTTCACTTAGGCTGTGTGCTTCTTCTCTGTGGGCTTTGTTGCTTCTAAGCTAGATGGCCGCTTATTTGCCTTCAAGCCTTTAAGACCCCAGACTCATATCTTTTTGATAGCCAGGCACCATCAGCTTTCTTCACCACGTTTGCTTACACACATGCCTGACAGGTAATTTTTTTTTTGGACAGGTAATTTTTAAAGCTGTGAGTCTGAGGAAACAATATTTTAGGATTCCTGCAATCATTTTAATGTGATGAGAATTTGTTATTTTCTTAATTTTCAGCCGTTTTATTGGCATGTAATTCAGTTATCAGACAATTCAATTATTCAGTTTCATCAAGAAGAGTTGTACAATTGTCACCAGGATTTTTTTTAAGTCTGTCTATGGATAAGTGCTCTTTATTGCTCATCTGTTGCCTGTTAAATTTCACTTGGAGACGGTGAAATCTGAGAATCATGTGATTGCCCTTGTATCAGCGTTCGTGGGTTTAAGGACCTCCTTGCACCTCCTCTTTGAGCTCGATCATGTTTCTTGCCTTTCTCCCCTTGGGACGTTCCCTTTGCACCTTGGAACTCTTAGGTCTCTTCAGTGTCCTGCTGAGGAGCGCTTGTTACGCATGTCCAGGGCAGCACGTTCTCAATTTATTTGCAGTATTTTGAGACATGGAAATTTATTAACTTATTTGTGTAACACCTGTTTCCCCAGTAATGTGTGAGCTACAGGGAGCAGTGACATTCTGTTGCTTGCTGCCAAGTGACCAGCACCTAGCACAGAGTCCTAGACACTTGTTCAATGTCTTTCTCTTGGGTGCTCAGGGCAGCATTGTAGGCAGTGGGAGCCAACTGCCCCAGGGAAATCACAGATGTGAAACCAGTACCAGCAGCTCTATGAGATAAAGTCCTTCAGCTGCAGGTGAGTCCATGATTGAATGAAGTATTAGCAGAACGCCAGGAGCCTTCTGGTGTGCTACTTGGGGTTGTGGTGGGGGTGGGGAAAGTCTGGAAAGGACAGTTGTTTTATCAAAGTTAATGTTTCCGATCTTCCAACCCCTAACCAAACGTTGCCGTTGCCTCTGTTCTGACTCTTAGGACAGTGAGAGGGTCAGTCTTTGAGCCCTTAACCATACGGTCAGCTCAAAGACCCCAGCTCGAATCCACCAGCTGCTCAGAGGGAGAAAGATGAGATATAGCTTCAGAACCCACGGGGTCGGTAGTGGGAGCGTCTACTCTTAGATAGGATGAAAACATGGACTTACTTAGGGAAAGAAGCTGTGAGTTGCATTAGTTAGGGGTAAAATCCATGTTAAGGGGAAGGGAGATTGTCCAATGTTGTTACTTGTCATCTTAGCAGACAAGTTGAGGTGTACGAAGCCCTGTGGCACAGGGTTAGTGCTGGGTCGCTAAAGGAAAGGTTGGTGGTTTGGACCCACTCACCCCTCTGTGAGAGAAAGTGGTGGCAGCCTACTTTCCTGGTGATTGCAGCCTTGGAAAACCTTGCGGGGAAGCTTGCCTCTGCCCATAGAGGGTCACTATGAAACGGGGTTGGCAGTCTGCTTTTTTAACATATAACATACATTCCACCAAATACTGCCCCCCCTCCCCACCCCACTGTTCATTGCTTTTTGATGTCATATATCTCATGTAATCACAGCTTAATTAAGATTAAAAAATCTTTTATCATTGTCACGTTTTGTTCTTTCCCTCCAGCCACTCTCGAGTTTCCCATGACCTGTAGGTATGCATGGTCTTTTCAGCATGTTAGGAGATTCACTCATGTTGATGTATTAGCAGAGAGTTCATTCCTTTTTATTACTGAATAATACTCCATTGTATGGCTGCATCACAGCTTACTCATTCACTGGCTCATGAACTTAGGGGTTACTTTCAGTGTGGGTATTCGGAATAAAGCTACTAAGAACCTTGCAGGTTTAAAGCCCCGTGCAGAATATATGATTTCATTTCTCTTGAGTAAATACGTTGGTGTGGAATTTACTGGGCGATGAAATAAGTCTATATTTAACTTTTTAAGAAATTGCCAGGCATTTCTTCTAAGTGTGTGCACCATTTTGTGATCCCAAGTGTCCCAGTTGCCCCACCATTCTGGGTGTAATTTAGTATTTTAAATCTTTTTGTAGTAAATACTTCCTGGTGTTACTACCTGGCCAGAGTCAAGCTCGTGTGATGGAAGAATGTCATTGATGGGGTGGGGTGGGGTGAGTGGTATAGTCACTTGAGTCATTATCTTAGTTAAAATGCTTGCTTGTCCTGTTAGGTTAACAAAATGCTCTTTTCTCCCATGCTGTACTTGGTGATGGCACTCTGCAGTTTGAAGAAAGAGGTAGAGGTACAATCTGCTGTCTTTCCCTGGCAGTTCTGGGTAACGTAAATGATCGTGTTTCTCAGCTTGTGGAAGAGTTGGAATCAATTAAGTGAAGAGGGAGTCCAGAGTAGTGACATGCGCAATAAAGGCGTATCCCAGAACCTCTTACACTCTTAAACTCAAGTAGGTTGAAGCAGTACGTTGACCAGGCAACTAGAGTTTCCATCAGTTACAGGACAGCACATAAATGCATACTTCCTGCACACCACATACACGCATATTTTAAGATAATGGGGGTTTCCCCAGTTATGAAAGGAATAGCACAGAAACCACAGAAAGGCAGAAAAGAAAATAATTCCACTGCCCCACGCAGCTGTTGTAAACATGTTGCTGTATATTTATTAAAAGCTGTTCTTTCTGTCCATGCAAATATTTGTACAATCTTATTATATATCCAACTTTAAATCTGCTTTTTAAAACTAGCTGTTGTGTTTCCTCATATTAGCACAAGCTCATAAAAATTCATCTCATAAACAAATTGGAAATCCTCGGGGCAGTGGAAATGGACATCATAAAACCCGTGATTTTTTTTTTTTAACCCAGTGATTCACCAGAATGTAACACCACCCCTCCAATGAGAATGTTTGTTTCTGTACAGTACCCCAGATCCCGCTAATAATAATTAGATACTAAAGTTCCGAGATACAGAATCCCCTAAAGCTTTAATTATAGTGGTCTGTTTCCTTAATTCAAGGCAGGGCTTCTTTTAGAAGGCCTGGCATCAATTGAAGAATTGTTGCCACAACCCAAGGAGTGCCAGGAAATGCCTGCAGCAGCAAGGGCAGCTAGGACTCGAACTGCACGGCCCTTCTGACACACTGCTTTTGGACTTCTTGTCTCCATCTGCAGAGCTGCTGCTTGAAGCCACCCCGGTCTTGGTAATTTGCTACAGCAGCCCACTACCATTCCAGTCCTAGCAACGAACGAAGCAGTTAAATGAAAGCTGCCCAGCTGTGTGCCATTTCTTGTTTCCCTCACCCGCACGTTCAGGCTTTTGGGATGGAGGAGAGGAGATTCAAAGGGCCTTCTCTCTAGGGCCTGGTGATTTGGTTTTTTTGGGCAGACCCACATTTGTTGCCTGTGGAACATAAGCTGATGCCTGGAAATGGCCTTTTGTTTAATACATTCTTAAGGTTATTTGGCTACCATCAGTAGATAACTCTTCTTACCAAGTTTTGCTACCTTTTGATGACTTTGTAACATTTTATACTTGAGAGTTATTTTACTGTTTATGAACATTATTTTAACATTCATGCCCGGTAACTTTTCTGTTTTGAAGGGGCAAATATCTTGTAAGCAGCTATTATGTAAACAGGAATTGGTTGGCAGCACTGCTCTATGGATGTTGAAAATGGTTTTTTTTTAACCCACCCCCACCCACCCCTCAGTCGAAAATGTTTTTAATAAAGGCTTAAATATTTATTTAGCATACATTAGTTGAGCTCTTATGATTTTTCAGTACCATTGTCCCTTATCTTCAAGATCTTGAGAGAGGCAGGTACATACGCTGCTGATTCTGATTTGGGTAAATGCACCCAGGCATCCGCACAGCTCTCTGAAGCTCTCTGGAAAAGAGGATGCTGAAAACCTTAGAGGGTGGGTGGGTGGCGGGTGGCTCATGGCAAGCTTCCTGGAGGAGCACAGGCCGGAGGAGTAGGGGCTGGTCAAGTACTCCTTTAGAGGTTTAGAGTGAGAAGGAAGAGCCGTGTGGCAGAGAGAGAGAGCGAGAGCGAGAGAGAGCGAGAGCGCAAAAACAATGTGGGGCTGGAGTTCTGTGTGCATGCCAGAGTGTCTGTGTGTGCAGTTGCCTGAGTGTAGAGGTTGATGTAGGACATGGAGGAGGATGAGGATGGAGAACTAGAATTTGGTCCTGTCCATAATTGGGAACCATTGAACTTGAGGGTTTATAAGTGGTGTGGCGGCCAACTATGGGGCAGTGTACCCCCAAAGCCCTGAAGAGAGGTGAGTGGATTCAGTGTTAGCGCCTGAATCTGGTTTGGTATTGGAGACAGAGGGGAAGGACTTGAAGCTGGAATGCATGTTTGACTTTGGAAATTCTAGCGAAAAATCTATAATGTTGCCTCCGGGGGCATCTTGGAGTGGTAGGGGGGTGGGGGGAGAGAGGAGAGAGGAGAGAGAGAGAGAGAGAGAGAGAGAGAGAGAGAGAGAGAGAGAGAGAGAGAGAGAGAGAGAGAGAGAGAGACAGAGACAGACTTGGTGGTGTGTGTGAAACTTGGTTCTGGACACGGGGACTCCTGGAGCCAGATGCTGAACTTGAAGAAGATATAATAAATTTAGGGAATTCATTAGTTTATTGCAAAAGAAAATTTCAAATTCTCAACAGGAATTTGGAAACCTGAGAGGCTCTAAGGTGTGCTTTTATAGAGGGAAGAATGTGTGTCCTGGGCTGGATTATAAATTCTCCCTGGTACTGAACCATCTATCACTCTATGTGGGCTATTAGTGTAGACAGATGGACCATTTCTTTTTTTTTTTTTTTTTCAGATGGACCATTTCTAATCAAGCCATATAAGCAGTAAGATTTGAAAAGTGAAGTTGTTGGTATTTTAGAGTCTTTTAAAGGGGCAGGAGGGAGGACTCCCTCCCCTCGTTTCATGTGCTCCATAGCTGACTCTAGCCCTTTATGTGAGGGTGTGTGATGGCACCAAGCAAATAAAACTTGAGGATATTGAGAAGCATGCATTTGGAAGATCTATCCAGTGCTCTTGTTCAACAGTTTGCTTAGCTGCTCCGTGATATGGTGGAAATGGAATTTGTACTGTTGGAGGTCTTCGTTGTGAGGAGTTGGCTTTATAATGATGAATAGTTTATATTTAAACATAAAACATTTTATGCCTCATTTAAACTTCTTGATGACCCACAACTCCCCACATACACAATAATGCTCTCATCTGCCAGGCACAGGTTTTCGCCCCTCCTGTGAGACCAGAACCTTCTCCCACACAACAGTACGTGGCACATTCTTCAAGTCTTTTGTTTTCTGAACCTCCTTGTTTTCAGTCTAAAACCAGATTTTTCTGCATCTTTCACAGAATTTAAAACAACGCCTTTGTCAGTAACATTCTGTGAAGTGGTTTTTTATTATTTTTTTATCGTTTTCTTAGGGGCTCATAAAACTCATATCACAATTCATACATACATACATACAGTTGTGTAAAGCACATTTGTACATTCATTGCCCTCATCATTCTCAAAACATTTGCTCTCCACTTAAGCCCCTGGCATCAGCTCCTCATTTTTTCCCTCTCTCCCCGCTCCCCCCCCAATGAACCCTTGATAATTTATGAATTATTATTTTATCATATCTTGCCCTGTCCGACATTTCCCTTTACCCACTTTTCTGTTATCCTTCCCCCATGGAGTGGGGGGTCACATGTAGATCCTTGTAATCGGTTCCCTCTTTCCAACCCACTCTCCCTGTACATTCCCAGTATTGCCACTCTCACCACCGGTCCTAAAGGGATCATCTGCCCTGGATTCCCTGTGTTTCCAGTTCCTATCTGTACCAGTGTACATCCTCTGGTCTAGCGAGACTTGCAAGGTAGAATTGGGATCACGATAGTGGTGATGTGGGAGGGAGGGGGAGGCGGAAGCATTTAGGAACTAGAGGAAAGTTGTATTTTTCATCATTGCTACATCGCACCCTGTCTGGCTGTCTCCTCCTCTAGACCCCTCTGCAAGGGGATTTCCAGTGGCTTACAGATGGGCTTTGGGTCTCCACTCCGCACTCCCCCCATTCACTATGGTGTAAAGTGGTTTTGTCAGTTAAATTTTTCTAGTTTGAAACAAATGCTTTAAAAAAAGAATAAACCCACTCTTGGCGTAAGTTGCTGCTTAAGGAATTGCGCCTTTGTGGTGGGTTCTCAAGGTAGCACCGGATCAATATGGACTATTGACATCTCCTCCATCCCTCAGTGTGCCAAGGGACATCTTTTCTTTCATTCCCTCCTCCTCTCCACTTTATGGTAATTTTTAAAATATATATCATTTACTGGGTGCTCTTACAGCTTTTATAACAATCTATACATCAGTTGGATCAAGCACATTTGTACATATGTTGCCATCATTTTCAAAACATTTTCTTTATACTTGAGCCCTTGATATCAGGCACCCCCCCCCCACTCCTGCGTTTATGGCAGTTTTTAAAAACGAAATTTTGCAAGTGTGTGGACAGGATAGGCCCTGGGGTGGTGCAAATGATTTGCTTGAGCTAAACTTCTAACCTTTAGGCTGGCATTTTGAATCCATCCAGTGGTAATGTGGAAGAAAGGCCTGGAGACTTGCTTTCATGAAGATTACAGTTAAGAACACCCTGTAACACCTCATGGGTGGGATCACCTGGAGTAGGAATCAACTTACTTGATGCCAATGGTTTGTAGGTCAAGCTGCAGAAAATGGAATGCTTTCCTGCATCTTAACATTTTGTCATGCCTCCCTAATGTATCACTCTTAGCTTTCCGTAGTTTTTAAGTTGGAACCATTTGAGAGTAAATTGTAACACAAGGCCTTTAAGCCTGTGAGAACACAGCTATTAGTCTTTTACAAAACCTTTAATATTAGGCTCCTTAACGTTGCCCCTGGGGTCCTTTAACCAGTCCTCACCATTTTTGCAGGCTTCTTATTTTCTGGCCTGGCAGGATGTACTTGGCGCTTATTCTTTGCTTGCGTATGGTAGTTATTTTTATGGCTTTTAATGCTGTTATAAAAGATGTGCAATTTCAGAACAGACTCGGCTTCTTCCAGGCTCTTCCTCACCACACATCACCTGTTCTTTTCCGGGTTCTGAAGCCGCATGCCCAGTAGCCCTGCCAGTCCACCGGAACTGGCACGAGACTGGAAACCCGAACAAGCCTTACCCCTCTACAGCAATGACTGCATTTTAATGAACCCTCTGATTTCTCAACAATTGCAAATCTGCCCAACCTCAAGTTTACCTTTTTGAAAAATGACAAATGTTCCACAGAATAGGCAGAAAATAAGCACAATGCAGTGCATTCAAACCTACTACACAGACCTTCCATTGAACCAATTCTGACCCAGACCGACCCTGTAATAGCATTTTTGAGACGGCAAATCTTGGGTGGGGGGCACAGCCAAATTTTCAACCTTGAAAGTAGCTGGCAGGTTTTAAGAGCCCAACACTTAGCCCACAGTGCCACTAGGGTCCCTTTGACATCACTACAGTAGCCTTTAAGCACTCTTCTGTTGTAATCCAGCTCTGCATTAATACATGCAGTTTGCATTTGAATGATCTTCAAATTGCCTGCCACTCTATAGGATGGTAGATCTGCCCATGTGAGTTTCTGAGACTAAATGGGAGAAGAAAACCCCATCTTTCTCCCTGAGGAGCTGCTGCTGGCTTTGAACTGTTGACCTTGCTGCTCATCCTAGCTCATAACCTCTGCACTACCAGGCAGGCCTCTATTTGAATTCTAGTTCAAGTTAAGTTTTTTCTTTTCAAAAACAAGAAGTTTTATTCATTAGACAAGGCATAATTCATTGTCGTACCTCCATCTCTCTGTCCCTCATCCCCTCAACCCACTTAAGGGTTCAGCTGCTTCTAGGGACGAAGGGCCAAAGCCAGTAAGACAAATGTTAAAGGGTTGGTTTTCTTCCATGCCCCAAGTCTCCTTGGGAAGAGGGAATTCAAAAAGATATTAAGAATCCAGTTTTCGGAGCCCTGGTGGTGTAGTGGTTACTCGTTGGGCTGCGATCCACATGGTTGGCAGTTTGAAGCCACCGGCAGCTCCATGGGAGAAAGATTGGACTTTCTACCCTAATAAACAGTAATAGTCTTAGAAACAAACAGAGGGGTTGCTGAGTCAGCATCGACTCAGTGGCAGTTTGTTAGGGAGCAAAAAAAGAACCCAGTTTTCTTACTCAAAGTTGCTCCCTCTCCACTTGTCTCAGCGTGAAGGTGGGCAGTGACAGCCTAAGACCCAAGGCAATGTTACTCTGAAAAGTTTTTAACAAAAGGTCCCTTGAAGCCAAGTCTCTTTCACTCCTAAACTGCATTAAAAATAATAAAAACAAAAAACTCAGTGGCGATGACTCAACTGACTCATTGTGCCCCTTTAGAAAGATCGGCCCCTGTGGGTTTCCTGCATGGAGTTGTAGCAGCCAGTTTGTAATCCACTTAACCAGCTAGGCTCCCAACTGCTAGATTTACTGTCCTATAAAATATATGTTGCATTCATTTACATAGGCCAACACAGATTCTAATGAACACTTGTGGTCTGCAGGCACAGGTCCTCATGTGTGTCAAGTTGCAAAACTAACTGCCGTATAGACTCATAAGCCGAGTTTTTCAGCACAAAAAAGGTGCTGAAAAATGGGTTCGGCTTCTACATGGGTCAGTGGTAGTATTAGTAATGCTGTGGATGGCAGTTGGCAGTGAAGACTGCGCTCTGTATGAAAATGACAGCAGTGATGGTGATGACGGTGATCTCAGTGAGGACAGCGTCTATGATGACCTCATACCAGCTGAAGCTCTGCATTGGGATACGGATGATGATGAGGAATCCAGTTTTGAAGGATTTTAACTCTACATTTTAGCTTGGTTGCTATTGAGCTCAGGGAATAGTACTCTTAGGTGTCATTGTTGATACCTTATTGTTTTTGTTGAACCTATTTTCCACTTAGTATGCTGGTTACTAATGTTAAACGACTTGTCCTTTTACTTATGTTTTTTATTTAAAATAAATATCTAAATACATTACCCCACTGATGTCTCAATTTTCAGTCATTTTATTTTCATTTGTTTTGATTATTGAAACTCACCAATAGCTTCTGCATTTTCCACCCTAGGCTTATACTCGAGTCAATCAGTTTTCTGGTTTCCCAGGAAATAATTAGGTACCTCGGCTTATACTCAGGTCGGCTCATATTCAAGTATATATGTTAGGTTCTAACAAAGCATGGTGGAATGGGTGTGAGGGTGTGAAGCAAAACAGTTCTAAATGTTAAAGTCTTCTATCTTTCCCACACAAAGTTATGTTTAATATGGGAGAATATAAAACACTATTAAACAGAAGTGAGGTGCCAGAGCCACAATGGTGCTCAAGGCTGCATTTAGTTTTCCTTCTTTCTTTTTATTGGGGACTCATACAACTCTGATCACCACCCCTCCCTTCCGTCAAGCACATTTGTTGCCATCATCATTCTCAAAACATTTGCTTTCTTCTTGAGCCCTTGATCAGCTCCTCATTCTTCCCCTGTCCTCCCTCACCCTTGATAATTTATAAATTATTTCTTTTATGTCTTACACTGTCCGATGTATTCACCCACTTTTCTATTGTCCCTCACTCAGAGAGGGGGTTAGATCATTGTGCGATTGGTTCTCCTGTTCCCCCCCACCTTCCCTTTCCCTTCTCTTTCTTGTTTTCTATGCAGTATGCTGACTTGCATTATAAGGTTGGACTTTTCCTGGTTTAGAAGATACTTTGTTTTTCACTGGTGACAAATGGTTGGCTGGTGATATGGCTGTTGGTGGATTTACGTGATTTTATTCAGTTGTAAGATTGTGAACGGCCCACTTTTCTTTTTTTAAAAATCATTTTATTGGGAGCTCATACAATCCATCCATCCATCCATACACACACACACACACACATACATACATACATACATACATACATACATACATACATACATCAGTTGTATAAAGCACATTTGTACACTCGTTACCCTCGTCATTCTAAAAAGATTTGCTCCCCACATAAGCCCCTGGCATCAGCTCCTCATTTCACTCCCCTCCCTCAAGAACCCTTGATATTTATAAATTATTATTTTCTCATTTTACACTGTCCGACATCTCCCTTCACCCACTTTTCTATTGTCCGTCCCCCAGGGAGGAGGTTATATGTAGATCCCTGTAATTGATTCCCCCTTTCTACCCCACCCTTCTTTTACCCTCTCAGTATCGCCACTCTCACCACTGGTCCTGAAGGGATCATCCTCTTTGGATTCCCTGTGTTTCCCTGTCCTAACTGTACCAGTGTACATCCTCTGGTCTAGCCAGATTTGTAAGGTAGACTTGGGATCATGATGGTGGGTGGGGTGGAGGGGAAAGCATTTAGAAACTAGAGGAAAGTTGTATGTTTCATCATTGCTACACTGCACCCTGACTGGCTCGTCTCCTCCCTACGACGCTTCCCTAATGGGATGTCCAGTTATCTACAGATGGGCTTTGTGTCCCCACTCCGCATTCCCTGTCATTCATAATAAAATTTTTTGTTCTTTGATGTCTGATACCTCATGCTTTTGACAACTTGTTATCACACAGGCTGGTGTGCTTCTTCCATATGGGCTTGACTACTTCTGAGCTAGATGGCTGTTTGAGCCTTTAAGAGTCCAGATGTTATATCTTTTGATTGCCGGCCTCCATCAGCTTTATTCACCACATTTGCTTATACACCCACTTTGTCTTCAGCGATCATGTTGGGAAGGTGAGTATCACAGAAGGCCAGTTTATTAGAACAATGTGTTCTTGCATTGAGGGAGTACTTGAGTGGCGGCCCAATGTCCATCTGCTGCCTTAAACTAAACCTATAAATATATGCACATAGATCTATTTCCCCATCCTCATATATAAATATATTTAAATACATGCATGCCTTTATTTAGACCTCTTTATATTCCCTTTGTCTCCTAGCTGTTTCCCTATTTCCTTTTACTTTCCTCTTGTCCCACTATCAGGCTCAGCCTTCATTTGAGTTTCAGGAATTCCTCTTGGTTACATTATCCTTGGTCATGCCCTACCAGGCCTCCTACACCCTCCTCATCCCCGAGTTGGATCTCTTGTTGTTCCCTTGTCCCTGGTTTGTTAACACCACTACCTTTCTCCCTACCTCTCCCACGTCCCTCTGGAACTGTCGGTCCCATTGTTTTCTCCTCCAGCTTTTTCATCCAGCCTATCTTATTTTAGACCTGCAGAGAGAATACCATGCACAAAAACAAGACAGAGCAAAACCAAGCAGCAGTATACAACAAACAACAGCAAACCAATGACAAAACAACAAAGAAAAACTTGTAGTTAGTTTAAGGACTGTCTGTTGGCCTTTAGGAGTGTTTTCTGGTCGAGTCTGATGGGGTACCAAACTCTGGCTACAAAGCATTTTTGGTATTCCCTGGATAGTCCGTTGTGCTGTTCTCCTTGCTGTTCGGTTGCACTCCCTTAGTATTTTGTCTTGATGGGGTGGCATCAGACCGACAGCCTGCTTTTCTAGTGATATTTTAAGTTCCACAAGTTGTTAATTTCCTGTCATGGGTGTAGTCCACATCTCTAAGGACTAGCATGCTTTCCCCCTTTTCAGTTCGTCTGAGTCGGAGCACTAGCATGTGGCACATACTGTAGTTAGTGACTATTCATATATGAGACTCCTCCAAATGCCCAAATCAAGGCTCCACCCGCCGCCCTCAAAAGGAATGTCAAAGGCAACGATAGTGGCGTATGCCCTAAGAGTGTTCCAAAGGCTATATTATGCTTATTTTTGTGGGGTAGAAATAATTTAGGGGTACTAGGAATCAGTCTGAGAATCCCAGTGTGTGTGCTGTCTCTCTCTCCAGAGCAAAGAAGGCTACTTATAACTGCCATTTCTCGACCAGGGAATCTGTATTTTGAATATCATTCCTAGTTTCTAGGGTTTTCGGTGTTCCTTTTGTGGGAAGACTGAAATACATGTGAAGAACATGATTGGATGCCAGGTGTTGCAAAAACCCACTGCCATTGATTCAATCTCAACTAATAGCAACTATATATAGGGTTTCCAAGACTGAACTTTATGAGAACAGACAGCCTGGGCTTCCTTCAGCAGGCCTTGTTCTGCTAACCAATAGGTAACAAATGAGGGTGTCCGTAGGCAGAGTTTTGAGACTTCAGCTTGAACATGAACGTTTCTGTGCAACAGAGGTAGAGGAGTGTTTGACAAGGGAAAAGTGAAGCCTGATGCCGGATGGGCCCATCACAAACTGGGTCACATGCTAGTGGAACACTTTTCTTTGAGCAGGGAGGAAGAGTGGTTGGGACAAGCTTGTTCTGCTCAGCTTTTTGCCTGTATTATTAGGCTTTATCTCGCTAAGCCCTCCCTTCAGCTCTCATAAGTAGGTCATATCCCCTTTTCTATCATTAGGAATTTGAAGTTTGGAGAAAGGGAGGAGCTGGAATTCAAATGTAGGTTTGCTGGATATCAGAGCCCCTAGTTCCCACTCGGCTAAGTATGTGCGGGAAATGAGAGCCAGTCCACCCACCTCTGTGAGAGCCCATGCTTCTTGTCTCTTTCCTTTCTATACCACTTGGGGGCCGTCTTTCTGTACCCCTTGAGCAACCATCTTTTGGCCAGACCTTACTGCAGCAACCTTTGCCAGTTGCCCCACATCAAAGGGTTAGGGGTGGAGAGGAGCCTCAAGGGTGAATGAGGTAAGTTTACTAGTATTGAAGCATTGTGTTAGTTGACCTGTTTGCTCTATTGCTTGAAGGCTGATCACTCACTCTGACACCCACTACCCACCCCTATGTAGTCCTCCCTCCCTTAATAAGATGGGGAGGGAGGGCGCCTTCCTAGCCTGTGCCAACATTTTAGGTGTGAGACACACGCACACACCACGTCCCGCACCCCCCCCTCCCCACCTCCACTCTCAATTTTGCTAGGAATGGGCAGCATGGAATTGATCAATGTGCCTGATATGGTTTCCTTTGGGTCCAATATTTGCCAAAATAAATCACAAATTCCAGAGTGTTTTTTTAAATCCTTTTTGAAAAGAGATTCTGTGGGTCAGAAAAAATGTTGGATGTGCACTGTTTCTTGTTTTCAATTCTTTGACTAGTACAATCTTTTGCTTATGTGCCTTTAAAGTCTTCATTTAAAGGACTGGTGTAAACCATATTGTCACGAAAACCAGCTTCCACTAAGTCGCTTCCAGGCATGGCAACCCCTTGTGTGGCAGAGCGCAACTGGCTGCAGCTTTTCCATAGTCCCTGTTTGTGAGCAGTGAATCACCCCGCCTTTGTTCTAACGCACCATTGGTAGACTCTGACCTTGGGGTAGCTGCCAGGCGAGTTACCTGCTTGTACAGTATCGTAATTACATGGGGAATCCGCCACCTGTAAGGAGTTGTATGTGAGCAGGAAGGGTCATTCAACACAAATGGGTTAAGTGCTACTTAAGCTTCATGCCAGGAGTCTTCTGGACTGGGCACCAACCTCCTCCCTCCGTCGTCACCTGCAGCCTCTGAGATCCTGTGCCTGTTCTGATCTCACTCAGAGTAGTAAGCGGCATCTGTAATTCGTGAGCAAGCAAGGCCTTTAAAGGTTTGCAGCCAAAAGAGTAATGGCAACATTTAAAATTACAGATCCGCTTATTTTGGCCCCTGTTTCAAGTTAAGAATTAAATTTGTGAGCCAGCTACAGAGTGGTGGAGCCTGCTTGGAAACAGCCTGAGCCCCCTCATTACTGCCGTGGCTCGTATTCTTGGGGTGGTGTGTACATATGTGTGTTTTGTCTGGGGGAAGGAAGCTGGGAAACAGGCGGTTGTTTTTCCCCCCACAAATTTCAAAGGTGCTAAGGTGTTACAGAACCAGGAACAGCACAAAGTTTGTATTCCTAATTTGAATCATTTTTAAAAGAAAGGTTAGATCTACCTCGTTCCTCCCAAAGATAGTAATGATTAAGTATACTTCCCTGCACACAAACATTACCAAATAACCATGTAATCAGTACATTTTATATTATCCAGGAAAGAGACTATTGGGGCAAGATGATTCTACTAGAAAATAAGAAGATTCCCTCCACCCCACACAGACCCCTTCCCCTTCTAGAAACCAGAGTCAAAGGCAGACATTTAAAGCTGTTGATAGGTGACTGGGTTCTCAGCAACAGTTCCTGAAATGACTGTAATTGCACAAATCCCAGGTCTTAAAAATCCCAAAGAAACGACCAAGGTAGTGAGTAAAGTTTCAGAATGGTAGGGTGTGACTTGAGCAACAAATTGGAACTGGAGCCCCCCCCCCCCTCTTCTCACATCACACACATACTCACCCACCCACCCACGCCCCATAGTCTGGTGGAGAGAGAGAGCCTTAGAATTTTAATGCATTTAGAAATGAGACCATAGTAATCATGGGCATTTCACACTCGGTCACAAGTTTGAGACATTTTGGCCTTAAATCAGTCATCGGTGTTTTTATGTGTTCGCGTCTCTACAGTGTCTTTTCCCAGACTCTATCTGGGTGACTGGAAGTGACATTTATTTATTGACTATGCAGGTTACATTCCTTACCCTAATGGATGATTGCAATCCATTGCCCATTGTGAGAGTTTAGCGTTCAGTGGGGCCAAGTTGGCCAGGTTTTTATTTTATGGGGTTAAGTCTGCAATCAGTGAGTTCTTGAAAGTGGTTGTCTGGGAGGATTCTGTTAGCTTTCCTGCAGTGCTTTGATAGTAAGAACAAATGTGATGTTTTAGTTGTCCTGTGCACCGAGTCTGGCTTTTGGTAGGCTTATTGGAAACATAAGGGGAATTACATAGCAACTGGAGTATTTCAGTCAGATTAGGAAATGGGACTGCTCTTCTGGGGGTGGTAATAAAGGAGAGGGAACCACTTATTTTTCTGCGGCAGTAAGTGTTTTAGTAGCAGAAATGATCAGTGTTAATGATTTTTATTTAGGGGTGTTGGGGTGAGGTTGAGGGTAATTTATGGGAAACTATCTGCAGAGAAGAAAGTGGTGTGTGAATGAGAATAAATTGATCTTTCTGCATGAAAGATTGGCTTATGATCTTCAAATCCTTCAGTGTAGAATTAACCAGAGCTTTGGAGGGCTGTTCACTGCCGTTTTTGCTACTAAAGCGTAATGGGACAGGTCAGTTCATGTGCACGGTTTATGAATGGGCTTTGTAATGATCAGGCTGCAGCCACAGGATTTGTTTCTTTACTTTCACTTTTCCAGTTTTCACGAGCTTTGCTGACTTCACTGCTGTCACGTTGGTCCCTAACTCATGGTGCTGGTGTTGACTGTGGAGTAGATTGCTGTGTTCTGTAGAGTTCGGTCTGGTTTTTACATGTAGATCACCCGTCTTATCAGGACGCTCCATTGGCAGAGAGTGGTGGCTGTGCATGAGGTGCATTCACTGGGGAAAAAAACAAACACCATTGCCCTTTTGTTGATTGAAAAAACAACCCCCTTTTTAAAAAAGGAAAAAAAATACAGCCCCTTTAAAAAATAGTTTATCTTTGCTAAGACCTGAAGCAGGGCTTCCCACTATGTTCACAGAAGGTGGCAGGAATTAAAATAAAATGGCAATTCTAATTCTTCATTCTGAAAGTAATGTAGTGGAATTTGGGGTGTGCTATCTGACCTATTTTGGGCAACTTGTTCCCTTACCTCTTGACTTTCACTTGATTTCTGGTAGAAGGTCTCATGGTTGAATCCATTGATGTGGCGGTCCCTCCCACAAGTGCAGAGGAGAAGCCCATACTGTGTCCACCCTTGGCTTTGATCTTCCAGATGTTCTGGCTGAGCCCCTTTCTGTTAGTAAGGGGCAGGAATTGTGTTTATTTGCAACATTTAAAAGGTTTAATTTTTTTCTACCCCCTTTGCCCAGATATAAAGGAGCTAGACAGCATTGCTGCTTATTATTTGGACAGTGGTGATTAATACAACGCTAGTGTCTCCAGCCTACCCCCCACGGGAAAGACCAAACCAAGCCACTTCATGGCTGCATTTGTGGCACAACAGGAGCCCTGATGGTGTGGTCATATTGGTTGAGTTGCCTATTCCAAGGACAGCAGCTCGAAACCACCAGCTGTACCCCACGATGGAGATTTCTTCTCCTCTGTCATGAGTCATATTTACTTCCATAAAGAGTTACGCACAGAGGCGGTCCTGTCTTGTCTTATATGTGGTTGCCAAAGTCAAAATAATTTGAGTGCTTTGAAACTGGCGAACAAGGTGAATCAACCACTGCATGCTGCTAATAGGTGAAAGGAGTTCCAGTGCCCACCCACCCACTGCCCCCCGAGGGAAGAAGTTGAGACTCACTGCTCCCATAAAGATTTACTACACTTCCCTATAGGGTCACTGAATTGAAATTGATGCTGACAGTGGGTTTGGTTTTGGTTAATATTTGAAGATAATAGACATTTGCAATTTCGTTTGAACAATGATTCCAAAGCCACTGTTTGTAAATGCCAACTCCATTTATTTACCTGTGTGACTCGGGGGCAAGTTGCTTAACATCTGTACTGTGGTATTTTCAGCTTTTGATGAGTGGTGATCATTGATCTCCCTGAACACAAGATTAAAGACAAAACAACTCCCCCCACTGCTATTTAGTGGATTCTTACTCAGTCTAACCCTCATATTTGTCCCTTGTCCCTCAGAGTGGCTGGTGGGTTTGAACTCTTAATCTTATGGTTAACAGTGCAAAGCTTAACTGGCAGCACCACCAGGGCTACCTGAGGATTAATTACCATACTTAATGCCACCGAGTTGGTTCCAACTTGTAGCAACCCTTATAGAGCAGAGTAGAACTGCCCCTGTGGGCCTCTACAGGATAGGATAGAACCACCGCTGTGAGTTCCTGAGACTTAACTCTTCATAAGAGCAGAAAGCCTTTCTCCTGCAGAGCAGCTGATGGTTTCGAAGTGTTAATCCAATTTGTAGCGCACAGTACACCAGGGTCCCTCAAATATAATGTTTGTAAACTTCTGTGTTAGAACTAGCAGTTGCTAATTCCTAGTACTGATCAGGTGAGGATGTGTGGCTGAGAACCTAAGTTCCCAGCCTCAGTCCTCCCCCTTTCTTCCTTTCTCCTCACACCTCCCCATTGATGGTTGTCTGTTGCTATACTTGTAACCATTGCACTTTGGGTGGGGGGGGGCTTTATTTGCACATCTCTCTGGGGTTCCAATGCACCTTAGTGCTGTTGTGTGTTTCCTGAGGCTTTTGGCCCCAATCCTGACACACACACACACACACACACACACACACCCCCCCCCCACCCCCCCCACGGAGATTGTGGTATCCCTGCCCAATTCATTTAATATGGGTGTTCTGAAATTCCTGGGAAGGGATCCAGTTCCAGGTTTGTGATAGGGCGGCTCTTGAAGAGACTGGTTTAGCAGTTTACTACCACATGCTTTTTAAATCCTCTTTGTTAGCCCGTTGTGCAGGCTTTTTATTGACCAGTTGAAGTTGAATGTTTGGCACATTTCGGGGTCACCAACTGGGGCCCTCTTCCTCTTGGTTATTGGCCTGAGGAGCATCAGCACACAGTGGGAATGACTCACAAGCCTTGGTTTTATTTGGTGGACTTTCTTGCCTGTAATTAGTGCCCAGCAGGACAGTGGGCATTTGTAGGGCTGGCTCTCACTGGCTGGCTAGCCACATTGCGCCTGGCATTGGTAGGGAATAGGAACCATTAAAGGACTCTTGTGTGGGAGGGTTTGAAACATGCTCCCTGAAGATGGACGTGCAGTGGCTCAGACCTGGCCTGTGGCAGCAGCAGCAGTGCTGTGGGGCTGAGCTAGAGAAGGGGGGGAGGCAAGGCCTCAACCAACTAGGACTCTTGAGTGGTTCTCATTTCCACCATGATAAAGTCCATTCTCCTCCAACAAAGCCGCCCTACCACCCCCCCCAAGGGGGGGGATCTATTTCGAGTTAATATTGGCTGCATCTTCCCCCTGCTTTGGATGCCTCTCTCTGCTTCTAGAAAGCATTCCAGGAGTCCAGGTGTGGGTGAGTTAGGTTCAACCCCAGGGTGAGGTTCTGCTTTATGAATAAAAGCAGCTGAGATTCTTCTCGACCTGAAGCTTGCCATTAGCTACGAGGCAGAAGCAGATGTCATTGATGACTGAGTTCAAAGGGTCTTTCGGGATTCTGTCTTGATTTTGTTTGTTTGTTTATTTGGGGCCCTCCTTCAAAACTACACTGTGTTAACAGTCTATATGTGAGAATGATTTACCAGTTCAGATGAAGTCTTATGAATTACTTGAGCAGGGGATGTGCTTACATACTATGTTGTATGTGCATATGATGTTCTGAATGTAAAGAAAGGATTGACTAGCATTTACTGTTGTGGTTTGGCTGCAGTTTGTAAAATGCAAAGAATTCTGTTTACATTTCTTGAGGCCCACTTGTGGGACCAAATCTGTCTCCCTTCTAAATGTCAGGTTTTAAGAAACTACCAGCGGTTTCTTCAAGAATATAGTTTCCCTGTTTTGTTTTTAAACTGGCAAGCCCCTTCATACTTTGAGCTCACAAATAGCAGCTGCTTTGTGTGTTTAGTAGTTAGCACATTTCATTTAGGTGGGGAGTGGGGAGAATCACCCGGTAAAGAACTGCCTGACCGTCACCCTTAGCAGCAGCAGCGTTTAGTGTGCAGTCCCTTCCAGCCAGCCAACCAACCAGCCAGCCTCCTGCTTCACTGACAGCCAAGAGGGCTTGGAGGGGTGGCAGTATTTTGCCTTACAAACGATGCCAGTGAGTCTTTATGTTACGTGTGGAGCAGTGTTGTCCCGATTTTCAGTTATTAAAAAAAACAAAACCCTGAACTTTAAAAAAATGGGAAAGAACCCCCATTAAAGCATGCACAAATCATATGCAGTTTTACAAATCCTAGCACATAGTAGGGATTTTTTCACAAATGGAAATAACTGTGTTACCACCACCCACACCCAGAAACAGAACCTTCCCCGTCCCTCTGCAGTACCTGTTTTCAGAGCCACAGTTTGACTTGGGGGCCTTTGGCCTCTCCTTCTAATCCCTATTTCACATGCGGCAGGCAGGGCAGAGCAGAGCACTCACTCACGGTGCGGATGGAAGTGGGTAAGATGACTAGCCTTTCTACCTGCCGGGCATCGATTTTGAAGTTTTAAATATGTGGTTGATTTTTGTCCATTACTGTCTTGTTTTTAGTATTTTGCAATTAACATTTACATCCAAACTTCCCCTTGGACTTCTGCCTAGAAGGAGGCGTTAGCTTCTGAAAACATGGACCCCATCCAGTGGGTGTGCCTTGGACCCTCACTCTGTAGTAGTTGGGGTTTTGCAACATCACCTGGATCCTGGATGATAGACTTCTGAAATCTAGAAACGTTTTGCCGCTGTTGGGGAGAAATTTTGTGTGTTGTGCTTAGACCATTCCTTTCTTTAATTACATGGTGCTTTTACTTGAAGATTTATTACTTGGAGACACATAAGAAATGTATCCATTGTCCAAATTTTCTTGGAGAGCAGGGCCCAGTTTCAGTTAATCATGGCTATCGTAGAGGATAATACAACTGCTCCAAGGTAGAGTATATAGTCTCATCTTTCTCCCTCGGATTAGGTAGGGGGTTTACACTACCAAGAAGGTTGTTTAGCGACTCTAACTTCAGGGCCTCTTAGAAAATTGAGGCACGAAATTGAGACTCCTAGTCAATATTCCAAACTGTTATGCTCCTTAAGCCAGCCAACCAAGAACTGACTTGCTGTTGCTCCTCTTGCTGGTTAGGCCACACAGGGAGGCGATAGGATAGTCTGCATTCTCCTTTGTTTTGTTTTTTTTTACCAGGTTCTGGAGTGGATCCAGGGAAGTCTTGTCCCCGTGCCCCAGCTTTTTTACTCCTATATCATTCTTTTCTATTTATTTACCACACTGGGGTCTGTTAACCCCTTTTGTGTTGACTTGGGAACCCAGCCACCATTTAAAACATTGTTTCTGAGTTTTCGCTGCTGGTTAAAAAGTGACTCTTTGAGGTGAATTCTGTTTGTATTTTAAAAAAATGCTCCCTGTAGCAGTCCCTCTGAAGGCCCATTCACTACAGTCACGCATCACTTAGCATCCATGACATCATGAGGTAGGTAGTCTGGTCTTGATTTTTCTTGTAGATTCTCGAACTCACTGCTTTAGCAGTGATCATGAATGGGCAGAGCAGGGTTTGCTTTTGGGCTTGGTGCTTATTTCACACAAGTAGCAATTTCTCCATATTTGAATTTTGCCCAGCTCACATTTTCTCTGACCTTGTAACTGTCACGGGAGCCTGGCTTTTCCCAGTTTGAAGAAGAATTTTTTACTTGTTTTCCAGGATCCCTCAGATTTTCCAGTAGGACAGGACACGCCTTAGTTTGGTGCAATTTTTTTTATCTCTTCTAAATAGATAATTTACTTTTGCCTCTTTCTGTTACTTTCAATAATGCTGGCCTTGCTGCATGCAGGGACCATGGTAAGATTTTAAAAAGAACATTAAACAAGAATAACACTTCCAATACCGCAGACTTGGTAAAGCATGAAGTTAGATGTCACTGTCTGGGAAATGAAGCATTCGCTGTTGTTGCAGCAGGCTTTTTAGAGAGAAAATATAGTAGCTAAGCCAGTAACTTAGGCATGTATTAATTAAGTCGTCTATAAAGTAGGCCCGTCGAAGGCACCCCATTGGTGTAGTGATTGGTTACACATTGATTAACCATGAAGCTAGCAGTTCAAAACTACCAGTCACTCAGTGGGGGACAAGATGAGTCTTTCTACCAGTCTTAGGAACCCACAGGACCAGTTTTCCCTGTGCTACAGGGTTCCATGAGTTATCCATGAGGGTGATGATCAATGTCCGATAGTTGCATGGCACCATGGGCCTGGCATGGCTCATAGGCCGTTGTCCTCTGCAGGCCTGGTACGGCATTTTACATTTATTGACTCGTGACCCTTATAACATTCACTTGAGCATGGTCTTATAAGACAGAGAGGTGGAAATTAAAGGCAGACGTGTGTCGGGCTGCTTCCAGAAGGCCCCACAAAGCCACAAAGAGCTGAACTGCCAAGAGTTCGCATGCAGTTTGTCAATTTGCTCATTCCAGGCACTGAAGGTGTAGCACCGGCCCCCTACATTACTCTTGGCGGGGTTGGGGGGTGGGGCCTCTTGGAAAGGGACTAAATTTACGTTGATAAAAATTGAGCAAGAGATAACTCTGTTTCCTCCCCTGTGGTTACACAGTGACAGTTGATCTGTCAAATACCTTCCTTTACAAACAGATTAGCCTATTACAACAAACAAATGTTGTCAGCAGTTCTCTACTGTGGAGAGAAATCTTATTACATAGTTCTTCCTGTGAGTTTCAGTCAGACCCCCACCCCATTTTGAAAAGACATGGGTATGTCTAGCCAGTGATTGTCTTCATGGCAGCTCCTCCCTTCCCCCACCCTGACTTTTCTGTGAGATTTATTCCCTCATAAGCAGGGCACTCTACTTGGACACATGAGTCAGAATCCACGATAGTAATGTTTTTTATGCCCTCTTCTGGATTTAAATAATGACACTTGCTCTGACAGTAAATATATAAGCTAATAGAGAAGCACATGGAACCCCTGCCACTGACGCCACCCTCCTACTCATAGCAGGGTAGAAAACTGCTCACAGGGGACAGGAGGCTGTTGATCTGGATGAAGCCGACTTCCTCATCTTTTTGTTGCACAGTGGCTGGTGACCGGGTTTGAACCAGCAACCTTCTGGTTAGCAATAAATTGCAGGTACTGCACAACCAGTGCTCATTTTAAAGGCAGTCTTAAAATGTGTAATGCTCATTGTAGGGCAGCCATGATGTTGCTGCAGCTTAAAGAAAGTGGCGAGTACTGTGGAGGACCTTTTTTTGTTTTTGTTTTTTAAACTGATGGGTATTCTGTGGGGAAGTAGATTCCATCCCTTCCTTTCTGGAGTCCTTTCTTCCTGCCCCTGCATATTCAGAACAGCGTCATGTTGCTGTTGGGTAGCTCTTTGAAAATTTTGCATGCTCTTGACTTCAACAGAGTTCAGTTCACATTTGTGAGGTGGTTCCAGCTTTGTCCTCTGGAGTGACTCAGTCTCATCCAGCAAGCTTACCTCGGAGCTCCTCAGGCCCTCTCTTCCCTCAGCCATTGCTCCTGTGAAGGACTATTCCGGGGCCCTTAGCGTTCTGGGTGTGGAAAATCTGTCAGCATTGGTAAAAAAATGACCCAAGGTTTATGCTTTTGGTGTGTGCTATAAATATAAAAAGCCATAATATTTTGCATACCATTTGACTCTGCTTCCAGGAATTTATTTAGATTTGGCCACAGGGAGGTGTAGCAAGTGTATTTCACTGTGCATCACAGTGAAAAATGATGACCAGGAGGGGATTGGTTAAATTATAGAACATCTGTTCTGAGCAGTCATTAATATGGTAGCAAGAATATTTAATGACATAATGTAGTAAACGAAAACAAGTGAGAAAATGGTATGTACCATTTAAACTTGTTTTATAAATGGACTATTTTGTTCAGAAAAGGTACTTAAAGGTTGAATACCCAAACCAGCAGTGTTTCTGTGTCTGGGTGGCCTCAATAGAGTTACATATTTATTTTTAAATTGAGAAATATTTTATTGGCCCTCTACCATCTGTCAGGCGTGTGCTAACTACCAGGCAGTGGTAAGCGGTGGGAGGCTGGGTGCTTCTATACATGAAGTGTTCAGGGTGCTTTGGGTCCACTTTGGGAGGGGCAACCAATTGGTGGATGAGTGATGACCAAAGGTTTCCTGGTTGACACATTTGGGAGATACATGGGGTCCGGGAAATGGGCCAGGTGAGTTCAGGTGGGCCTGGTGGGTCGAGCTTGGGGATACAGAGGGACACTTGGGTGATGATGAGGCATGTCTGTATTGCTTACCAGATTTAGAAAATGATGCCTAGAAACTTGCTCATTGGAAAGCGAGACTGCTGACGCAGGTGATTGTAGACTGACATTAAAGCTGAGACATGGGAGACTTTCCCAGGCCAACTTGATGTGCTGTGTGGCTCTGGTGACAGAGATGAACTCCTGATAGCTAATTTAATTTTCAGAGGTGCTGCTTATATGCCTTTGCCTTCTACTACTACTGGTTAGGGCAAACAAGCATGTGATTTATGTAAAAAATACATGAATATTAGTTTTTATCAGAACCTTGCAGAGCTGTGTAAAAGCGACACTTCCTCCCAGAGCCACTTTACTGCAAAATGAAATGAAGAAAATCAGTATTCTTTACGAGTGGCTGGCTACAGTGGAGAATACTCAATACTGTCTGTTAAATTTAGCATTTGTAGATAGCATTAACAAATTGCCCCTTCCCACATTACATTAACCAAGGCAAAAACAGTGGTTTAAATTGCAAACAAGACTGAGTGAGCTACAGATGTGAATTTTTAAGGGTAAGCAATCTCAAAGGCCATGCTGTGCGACTCTGCCTCTCTGGCCCAGCTCCGACATACCTGACAAATGCAATGGGGACATCTGTGTTTCTTTCAAGGGGGGAAATAACCCCCTAACCATAATGTTATCAACTCAACTATTTCTATATGTACAATTCAGTGATGTGGTAGATTCTTTGACCATTCTCTCCCTCTCCCTCTCCCTCTCCCTCTCCCCCTCAGCCTCCCCCTCTCCCTCTCCCTCTCCCCCTCCCCCTCTCTCTCCCTCTCCCTCTCCCTCTCCCTCTCCCTCTCCCTCTCCCTCTCCCTCTCCCTCTCCCTCTCCCTCTCCCTCTCCCTCTCCCTCACCCTCTCCCTCTCCCTCTCACAGGGACTTATTGGCCCTTGTGTTTCCTATCTAATCTTTCACTTAGATCCCTTTAGGTAGGCAAGCATTTTCCCTAGTTGAATTAATGATTTTATGAAAACTGCAGAGTATATATGTGGGTTAAAGTATTTAAGAATACCCTGTCTTGACAGTAGGTTTTTTTGTTTTGTCTTGTTTTGGACAGTAGTTTAGAAGGTTTCACCTAGCCCCCGTGGCTCCAGAAAGTCTGTAGTCTACAAAATGTGAAATTCTCTCCCAGATTTTAGCCCCCTTTGATCAGGATTTGTCTTTGATCAAACAGGATTTTTAACCAAGATGTTTGACTGTAGCCAACATTCAGTTCAGCTCTCATCAAAGGAGGCAGTTGTTTATGGAGGCAATTAGCCACACCTTCCATGTCCTAGTCTTAAAACTGAATGGCCCATGACATCGTGTCCCTAGCTTTCCGAACCAAAAACCAAACCTCACGAGGGACAGCCCCAGCAACTTCTCTCTCTCTCGTTTTTGGTGGTTGTAAGTGAAATAAAGCAAACAATTTGATCTCTTCCACGTTTTACAGATGTGCAACTTGTCGACGGCGAGCGCAGTTCTTTGTTTTCCCATTACTGTACGCTGTGCTCCAGTGTTGCCTGCATTTCTTGCTGGTTGGTTTTGGAGAGCTTTGTAAGCTGCTGCAGGTGCCCAAGGGGCCTGGCTGAGCCTTGTAAGTTTCTCAGTTACTGATCCCATGCAGGAGATGGGATTTCAACCTCGTTAAAATAGTCAGCAGCCTGTGACCCCTTGGGCTGGCCCAGTTCCTGCAGGTTTGAGATTTAGACCGTTGTCGTCATAGAACAGAAATTTCTGTACAACTGCTTGCAAGATGATTTGAAAATAATTTTGTGCCAGGTACTGAGCTGTGTTGGTTTGTATATTGTGGGCTGTTGATTCCAATTCTGTTAGAACTTTGTCCTACTCCTACCCAGGATCATGTGGCTTCTGTGTCTGTTACCCAATCCCTACCCCTACCCCACCCCCCAAGGTTTCTTGAGATAGCACATGTGAACGTTGGCTTTCTCCAGGATGAAGAGATTTGAGTTCCTTTGCTAAAATGGCTTCTTGTAACACCCTTTTTTTGGGGGGGGGGGGGAGTTTACCTTGAGGGGATCATTCTGTTAGCTGTTGTTCCAGCAACTTCTTCATTCATGGCAATCTAGAGCAGTAAGCAGAGCAGAAGGCTACTTGGCCTTGGGCCAACTCCCAGTGTGCTGTGTTTGGAACCTGGTGACCTCTAAGCTTACCACCACTCACATTTTTCTCCAGTGTGGGAAGCTTCTGCCAGAGCTGAGAGCTGTGGTTCTCTGGTGTATTGGGCTGGAGAAAGTCAGAAAACTGGAAGGATGCTGTCCCCTCAAGGTTTGGCTTTTCAACAGAAGGAACATTCTTTGGCCCAGATCACAGCTTGTTCTGATTTAGCTTGCCAAAAAGGTGGGGTCCTCCCTGCCTGGCTTTCCCCAGTCTCTTATCTAAAGATACAGATCTAGGTTTCCTTTAAATGCCTATGCAGCACAAGGGAATTTGTATTGTATGTATTTGCTTTCTAAATCTCTCTTAACAGCAGAGAACATGGGAACAGTTCCACTTTTGGATCAGGTCCTTGATACTGTGTTTCTCCAACCAAAGGTGTGGCTTTTGGAACTGAATTGAATTGGGATGGCTACTTTCCAGAGAAATCAGTTTAACATAATGAGTTGTCACAGCTCATTCTGTCTCCCTACCTTGGTGCTGCCTTAACATTGATCAGTTCCCTGATTTTTGAGAATTGAATTTTATTGAAGTATAATGCATGCATAATAAAATGTAACCATCTTAAACATAGAGATACATAACTTTGGGCAACTGTGCACCACCCCAGCAAGAAACACAGCATCCCCTCACTTTAAAAATGCCGTTTTTGTGGCCCCTCCCTGGACCCAGGCAAACACTCCTCTGATTTTTAACACTGAGCTTGTGAACATGGCAGAAATGGAAGCCCTCTCTGGCCTGGATTCCTTTGCCCAACACGGTACTTTCCAGGATTCACCCACATAGTCAATAATCGATCCTTAAAGAGTTGAATTAGTTGTTTCTTTACAAAACAAAACAAAGCAAAAAAAACCAAACAAAACAAACAAAACTATCCCCCACCCCTATCCTGCCCGTATTAATAATTGCCTAGGCCTTCTTTGGTTCTCCTTAGAGCTTATCTATCCACTGGGTGTGCATTCAAAGGGCCTAACCTTTAACCCCCCCACGGTGCCTGGGGCAGAGATGGGAAGACATTGGAGGGAGCCCCATAAAGTTCCTGGAAATTGGGAGTCCCTGGTATGAGTAGGGCCCACAGCAATCTCTACATTCTTCCCCTCCCTGAACTGCCACCTAAACAGGCTTCTGGTGTCTCTTCACAAAGGGGGGTGGGTGGGTTAGTGTAGATTAGGTTTTTGTTTGTCATGTTTGTTTTGAAAAACCTATCTTTTTGTAAAAGAATGGAATGTTGTAGAAGAATTATAACTTTTATCACAAGAATTCAGTCCTGGGACCCTTCTCTGTACCTTCCTAAGATGGAAGGAGAGGGTGGATGGTCATAGTTGAGCCCTCTCTGAGTAGCCAGGAACTGCAGACCCCAGTGAAGAGGAAAGTGCAGCCATCGCTGGTGGTGCAGTTTGTCCATTGGATCTCTGTGCCTGGTTGTGCACACTGTAATTTTCTCAGTATACAGTGCTGTGTTCACTCCCATAAGTGTCTTGTCTGGGACAGGGATGCGGTGAGTTGGGCGAAGGACCAGGGCCCATAGATAGGAGGCCATCCCCACATGCTGTGGGAGCCCCCGAGCAAGCCCCGGTTGCTGAATACAGTTCTAACAGAGCATGTGTTTTACCTCTTCATTGGTGGTTTTGCATTTTAACGAAAGACTGCCTTTCTGGGAAATCTGTCAAAACTGAAATGACACACGTTGCTGTTCAAATCAGACTGCTGGTCACTGGTGCTGGAGCAGAATGTTGTCTGTGCGAGCACTATGGAGTCGGGAACCACTTCTGTGCAATTCACAGGATGATGTGTAAACTTTCAGAAGTGGTTGGGTGTTTTTCTCAGCCATGCTCCGTTTTGACTTGCAAATGTGGGGAGAACAACAAGAAGTCTGCAACTTGATGGAAAATGCTCTCTGGCTGATAACATAGAAACAGTTGATTTGATTGCATTTAAGAAGTGATCATTGGAAAATTAATCTCTTACCACTGGATTAGAGAATTCCACATTTCCAAGTTCGCCTACGCGCTTCCATGCTCTGTAGCTTTAAAATGCAACTATGCCGCACCAGACTGGGTCAGGGTAGTTCATAGTGTACAACTCCTGTAAATAAGAAGAACCACCTGGGCATTTCTATCTCTGGTCTGTCTCTCCCTAATAGCCTCTCACCCACAGCTGTAGGCTGTTCAGAAGTTGTCGTGGTGGTGTCTTGCTGGTCTGTGCCCCCAGCCAAATCTTCTCTGATCTTGTTTGGGAAGAAAATGCTGCTTTGGGAGTCAAGTGGCAAGGTTTCACACCTGGCTATGGCAAAAGCTCATTTTTAATTCTAGTGAACCCGACAGGGTTCACCCGTGAGGTTCACAGCGGTCTCTATACTTGGATTAGGTCTTGACCAAGTCTTAGGGTGACAGTACCTCTCTGCACGGCCCATGACATGTTGCCCTTTCAAGTTTTCTTCCTGTCGGCCACTCTGTCACTCCACCTTTAAAAAAAATAATTTTATTGGGGTCTCATGCAATTCTTATCACAATCCATATATCCATCCATTTGTACATTTGTTGCCATCATCATTCTTAAAAAAACATTTTTATTTTACTTGAGCCTCAGCTCATTTTTTCCTCTACCTCCCTCCGTCATGAACCCTTGTTAATTTATAAATTATTATTTCTTTCATTTCTTTCCCTGTCCGATGTCTCCCTTTACCTCCTTACCTGCTATCAATCCCCTGGGTGGGGGTTATAGATAGGTCATTTTGATCGGTCCCCCCCTTTCTTCTCCTGGTATGGCTCTCTCAATATTGGTCCCGAGGAGTTTATCTGTCCTGTATTCCCTGTGTTTCCAGCTCTTCTCTGTACTCGTGTATGCGCTCTGGTCTAGCCAGATTTGTAAGATAGGATTAGCTTCATGATAGTGGGGTGGAGGAGGAAGCATTAAAGAGCCAGAGGAAAACTGTATATCTCATCAGTGCTATATTGCACCCCGATGGGCCTTTCTCTCGAAGACCCTTCTGTAGAGGGATGTCCAATTGCCTACAGATTGGCTTTGGGCTTCCACTCCGCACCCTCCACTCCCAATTCACATTGACATGTTGGTTTTTTGCTTTGGCTCCTTGATGCCTGATCCCTGATCCCTTCAACACCTCATGATCACACAGGCTGGTGTGCTTCTTCCATGTGGGCTTTGTTGCTTCTCAGCTAGATGGCTGCTTGTTTACCTTCAAGCCTTTGAGACCCCAGGCACTATATCTTTTGATAGCCGGGCACCATCAGCTTTCTTCACCTCATTTGTTTGTGCACCTGCTTTGTCTTCAGCAGTCGTGTCGGGAACAAACCACCTTTTTATTTACCCCCGTTAATGACTGTGTGAGATACCGTGTACATGGTTTTATTCCTCTGCAGGGTTCATTCTTTAAAAGGTGGGCTGTTAGCCAATCACAAGGTTGGTAGTTCAAACCCACTGGCTGCTCTGCAGCAGAGGGACAAGGCGGTCACCCTGTAAAAAGACGATTGCCTTGGAAACCCCATGATTTCAGATGAGATGTCCTGGACCTAGAATAAAAACTGCTGGTGCTTCCTCACTTGATCACTGAGTCCAGGGTTCAGGGTCAAAAACCTAGATAAGTGACATTAGCGCTACTGTATTTTGATGCCACTGAGTTCACAAAAGTTATTTTAAGGATTTCCTCCATTAATGATAGTGTGACTTGGTGTAGGGGCCTGTGCTTGAACAAGAGGTATTCTGTACAATGATTTCATTACTGTCTGACACATGCCGCCAGTTAGGAGTGTTTCATAACCTGTAACAATGTTCAGTTCTGTTGCTAAAGACAGTAATGGACTGCCTCTGTTTTGTATTGCTTAAAAAGGAAGACATTTCCCGCTATTCTTGCCATCAATAGTAGTGATAGGACTGAGGAGAGGGATAGGCTTGTTTGCAGGCAATGTGGAATTCCTAATGATGATGCCAACACGTTTCAGCCATTGCTGTGCATGTCTTAGGTTGGATCTATTGAGAGATGCTCATGAGTGAGCTGAAGGGCAGGGTGAGCCCAGAGGCCACATTGGGATAATGGCTATAGAACGGGGCATTTAAAGGCGATGTAGCTGGTAAGAAATGAGGAAATTCCTCTCCACGCTAAAAATCTACCCACTCAATACCATCTGTGCAAAGATTGCTTTTGCAATGTCATCATTCTTTTTAAAGAGCTCAGTGACTGTTGGCTTATAGGAGACTTTTGAAGCTTTGTAATGTAGTTAAAAAGCGTGGTTTTAAGAGTCTAGTTAAGCCAGACGCTCCAGGCTTGGATTTCAACTCTTCCACCTCCTAGTGGCTGTCCCTTGCGCAAGGATGCAGTCCTGGTGCCTCTGCCCCTTCAGACCCTGCGGGGGCAGTGATCAGACCTTCCTCAGACCGGTTTGTGTCTGTGTCTGTTCAGGAACGGCCTTTGGTGGTAGCATTCATTCATCGTGGTGCTTTGCTGGTAAACTTCAGCTTTTAATGTGCTTCTATCGGCTGAGCATAAGAATGATTTAGAAGTAATTTCTAACCTTCCTTCGGAAATCCCGTTGAGGAAAAGGAAGCATGCCTGCTGTTTTTTTTTCCCTGTTCGCATGAAAATGCATACTCTCACCTAGTGTGGCAGGTGGTTTTGGTGTGGTGTAACTTTGGGAGTCAATTAAAGGTGTGATGTGTAGCTTCACAGGTGAAGTAACACTTTTGTTTCTGAGGTAACTGGCAAATATTGTGGTGAGAGTAATTTCCCCCAAAACTCCCTAGGAAATTTTTTTGCTGTACTAGGCCCAAAGCTTTACCTTGCATGCATAGCCGTTAAAGGTGAGCGTGACTTGGCTCCCATTTCCATGGAAGATGCCCTCTGACTCCCTGGGGTGTTGCTTATGGGAGGTAGTCTTTGGGTCCTTGTTTGAGGTCAGCTCTCTAGGTGAGAAGACAGTGGGACTTGTGTTCCAAGTCCCCACTCCCCTCCCTCCTTTACCCCCAGGATGGCTTGTCCCCAGAGGCAGCAGCAAGGGGATATTTTCACCTGTCCCTTCCTAGTGGAGAGCCCTTGGGCATGGCACATAGGGTCTCCCAGGTCCAGGAGAGCCTGGCACACTCACTCCCTCGTACTCACCTCCCCAACTCCCTTGCAGGAATGGAAGGGGAGGTAGGGCTGTTGACCTGGCATCAGTGGGAAGTGAACATGATGGCTATGAGATTAAGGATGACTTAACCAGATCTTGCTGTTTCTCTCTCCCACCTACCCCACCTTCAAGTAAAAGCTAAAATTCCAGGTTAGAGGACAAATTGACAGAGCTCCGTGTGTTAGGTGTGAAAGGTGAGCAACAGAAGGCAGGATTGGAGAGGACAAGGCCCTTCCTACACCAGAGAGGTGGAAGGAGCTTGCCCTGTGTTCTCCTTGTGGCTGGTGCTCCCTTTAAGGCATTCGTTCCATCCATGGGGACCCATTCTGCTAGGATGGAAGAGAGCCATGGATGGTGCCCTGAGGCATGCTGATGTCTATGTTAAAACAAAACGACACAACCTGCATTTGTTTTATAATAACTTAAACATGCCAATCAGTACCTCATGTTTGTTTGTGGTTTCTCACTATCCCCACCCCACCTCCTAACTGGTCAGCCTCACTATGAAATATTATCGCGGAGCAGACAATGACGGGGTTGGGAAAGGTAACAAAAATCTTTTGGGATTTCCAGATTGCTTAGGAAATTATAAACAGTAAGTGCGCCTTTGATCTTGGGGGGTGGTGTGCGTTCTGCAGTAACAAGTGAGGATGGTTACTGAGAAGAAAGCTGGAGCCAGACAACCATAATGGCTTGTCCAAAGGCTGCTGTACATCCCGGTGGCAAAAAGCTCTGCACTTTCCACTGCTTTCTTTGCAGTGGTTGGCTTTATTAAAAGGACACAAGGAAACAGCCTAGCCATTCAGTTCCTATCCCCTTTCTGCACGAAGGGGGAAGAAAGAACCCGATCTTAGGTGGTTTAATAGGATGAAAGAGTTTGTGGCTTCTTCTCCAGGCAGATAGGACACAGATAGGGGACGGACACACACACACACACACACACACACACACACACACACACACACACAGAGTATATAGTCCATACATGCACACACAAAAAATTAGGGCCTTAGGGGATAACCAGATCTGACACATGAGGCACCAGCACCGATGTTTCACTCTCTTTGGGAACGTGGGAAGGTTTCTGCTTCCCAAAAGGTCATTTTCAAGAATGACTTTGCCACAGTCCTCTGCGTGTCACTTGTGTGCTGGTGCTGGTGGAATAGCTGGCTTCAGGAACAAGATTTGATTGGGAGACACGGGGTCTGTGCTCCAGGGGGTGGGTAGTAGGAAAAGGACCCATGGAAGATGGCCCTTCAACTTTCTGTGATGAAAAAAAAAAACGACTTTAATCAACAGTTGCAAATTACGTAAATTTGACGCAATAATCAGCTTCTTGCTCCACTGCCTCATTTACTTTATGCTTTCAGAGAAGTTCAGCCTCTTGACTCTTTTCCGTTTTAAACTGGAGCAAAAGCAGAGGTGTTTCAGGCACGCCTCAGTTAAGAGACAGTGTCTTTGCAAATACAAGGTGGTATTTTTAAGTACTTGTATTATTAGGTAACGGTTAATTTAGACTTCCCAATTTCTTCTGTCATCACAGTTTTGTCTCAGAAATTGAAGCCTTGTCAACTGTTAATTTTTTTAGCCTGGTTAACCCAGTAGCTTTTGATCCCGTGTTGATGAGTGAAAACTGGTTGTGGATCTTGTGAATTGCTGTTTTAATTAATTTCCTCCACAATTACAGTGACTTAATATTAAGACCAAAGTAATATCTTGGTTATATGCCAGTAATCCTAGTTAGGTTAACCTTGTTTCTTTTATGACCGATTTGGAAGGAAAGAGGAAAACCGTTTATTTGATTAATATTACCTCCAAGGATGAATGGATGAGAATTTAAGCTTTGAGAAAACATACTCACTAATTTGTGTGTGTAAAAGTGTAAGGGGGGTGGATTTGTACAGTTGGGTTAAAGCAGAAGGTGAAATATTGACTGCTTGTTACCAGAAGGCTTTGGATTTGGAAGTTGTTTTGAAAGCAACTGCCCTTTCAACTCCTCTGGTCGTCATTACAACGCAGTTCCTAAACCAGATGAAGCTGAATAGCTAATGGCATCAAGCGCTTCCTCCGTATCTAACTAATCAGGAGACTTTCTTGAGCATCTAGATTAGATGCTATTCAGAAAGGTTAATATTTGAAATAATTACTGTAATTCATTTGTGGAATTATCCATCTGATCTCTTAACATGTATTGCATGTCAAAATAAAACCAATGGAAATGTCTAGTACTTTAAGTGAAAAACACATGAGGATATTTTTTTTTTTTAAATTTTTATTTATTTATTTATTTTTCACATGAGGATATTTCTGTTGAATTTTTAAAATTTAACCTGCACAAGACATGTCATGTGAGCTGCAGTTTGGAGTTATGTTTACTGATCTTGGGTGCATTTGGAGAAGATGCATAGGGTCTTTTGGGGGAGGGTGGGGCACCCTAGTATGCCACAATGAATAAACTTTCCAGGAACGTTGATTGTATAGGGCAGTGTTTGGAAAATAGAGGCATGTTGTAATTAGAGGAAAAATGTCCAAGTTTTAAATTTCACTGTCAAACTCATAAAATTGTTTCAGAAAGAAAAATGACTATCTCTTCAAGAACATGAATTGTAATTTTTGATTCTTAATTACAGGAAAGCTTGGTCCCATGTTTATACTCCATTCAGTTTAAATACCACCAGCCACTCTCTTGCTGTGGGATTACAGAAGACATTGATTTAAAAAAAATGAATTTTTGGGGGGCTCGTACAATTCTTATCACAATCCATCCATCCATTGTGTCAAGAACATGTACATTTGTTGCCACCATCATTCTCAAAGCATTTACCTTCTACTTGAGCCCTTAATATCTGCTGCTCGTTTTCCCCCTCCCTCTCTACTCCCCCCTACCTCATGAACCCTTCATCATTCATAAATTATTATAAGACATTGATTCTTAATAGTATCTTTGTACATTAAAGTGCCTGAGCAGCCCAATGGTTAGGGGCTCAGCAGCTAGCTGAAAGGTTGCTCTTGGGAGCCAACCCAGGAGCTCTGAGGGAGGGCTGGCAGTATATCCACGTACAGATTATGGCCTAGTAAACTGTATAGGACGACCCAACTGTCCTTTGGAATGGCTACGCAGGCAGGTTTTGGCACATATTTTTGCCATTGTGAAACTTTCAAGTTGAAATCTGGGGCTCACTGTTAATAGCAGTGCAATTCAGATGACATTTTACCAGGAATTAGTTAACACGGTTAGATGTAATTTTTGGTTGGGTCAGAAAACAACTGGTTTGTAGTTTTTAATAATGTCTTTGCTGTTCCTGTGTTGTGCCAGCAGTGAAATCACATTTCTTGCTCAGAACCAAAGACCAAGTGCTGACATACTATTTCCAAGGTTTTGGGCTAGTTTTTGACCAAACCAACACCAGTAGGGGAGACCTGGAGGAGGCACAGTGAACCTGTTTAAGAGAGTGATGCACTTATTGCTACAAAGGCGGGGGAGCAATGCACATTCAGTGCAGTGCAGTTGTCCGCCATCTTTGAGAAGGGCATCGTTATTTTCCACTCTGCTCTTCAAGAGATGTGGTTGCATTGCAATGGGAACGCGTTCATTGTTTTCTAGAAGTTCTGGAAGTGTGTCGACCTGTAATTTCTCCCGTTCTGTTGTCATTCTGGCTCCACTCCCATTTTTACTGACTTGAGTTTGCTCTGGCTTCACGCCACGGGCCATCACTGAACCAGGAAGAAGTGGTTAGAGGCTTTGCAGATGTCACAATAGCAGAAAATATTTTCTTTAGTATTTCACAAAATTTTCTCATGTTTGTTTACAAACTAGTTGCTGTGTACGAATCTCTGGGTTTAGTAATGTTTTTAACTTGCTAAGCAAATAAAACCAAAACCAAAAAAGAAAGTCCTTGTATCAAAGATAGGAGGAGTTGGTCACTGAGTAAGAATAGCAGTGTAATTTTATAAAGAGCTCTAACGACATAGAACTCTGAGGTCCAGCTCAGGAGAGAGAGGTGTGGGAAACCTTCATACCTTCTGCTTGGTAGAGTGAAAGAAGTATTTTATGCTGACCTGAGTTTTCAAAGAGCAGTTTAAGCTCAGCAACACGTGTGGTTTTAAAGCAATGATTCAGATGCTTCTACTCTGTTAAAGGATCAGTGTAGATTCAAGTAGTGTTACCAAATACCACCTGCTAGATCAGCGTATCGCTGATTGTAACTGCCTACAGCCCGCGAAAGGCTTTTATTTCTTTATTTAGACGGCACAGTGTAGTGTCCTTCACAGGGCCCCTAGGTTTAATGGGGGATTAGGAGGCCTCCTCTTGCTCCTTCGGAGCGGCCGGTGTATTCAAACTTCTACCACTCAGTACTTGGAATTGACTCCAGATGGTGGTGAGCTTGTTCTTGCTCAGGCATTTTCCTTATGTGCGTCTTAAACATTTTTCTTTTAAGCTTCTCTGACCCTTTTGGCTCTTTATATAAATAAGAGATAATTAAGAACTTAGCTGATGGAGTGAGTTTTACTTATTTGACAAAGCATAAAGTATTGCCCACCACATTTTCAGTGTTCATTCAGTATGGATTCAGGGGTCCCATTAAATCTATATCCTGAATTGTCTTCAGCTATTGGTTAGGGAACATCATCTGCATTAAGTTAGGCTGAACCACATCTTACCCTCTTAGTCATAGAGCAAAAAAGGAGCAAATGAAGGAGCTAGCAGCTCTTCAGGTGGGATAAGGCCCCCTGTAAACCCAGGGGCAGTAGCAAAGGAGCGTTTGTGATAGAGAAGAGAAGATTTCTTAGCTACTTTTCTAGATTATGTCTTCAAACAAAATACAACTTAAAGACACCCCAAATTCCAGAACAGCAGACATGACCACTATGTGAACACCACAGCATGTTCGTAACCAGAGGGGAAGAAAACTCCAGTCACTGCGTGTAGGGCTGTGCACTACTCTCTGGCACTTGTATCAGCTGTGCTGCATGCTTTATAACGGAGTCACTTTGCTCTCTTCCTTTCTCACTCCTTGGAGTTATGGCAAAGAGCCTCTTTTAACTGTGTGGGTGGTGATCTTTTGCCTGCTAGGCAGGTGGGCCGAGCCTGGTATTCCAAATGCCTTTCTCCTGGGTGGCTTTCTGAATTGACTAAGCGTAGCTGAGTTGTGCTCTCTGTTGAAGGCATGGGATGCTGTAATCCGCTAACAAAGTTCCCCAGGCTCCAGTTATCCTAGAGGGGTCGGCTTCACCTTGCCCCTCCCATCAGTCCTTTTGTCTTGAAGATCTGTCTGTATTTGTATGTGTGTATAATCTGTATTTGTTGCCTGATGACAATGACGATAATGTGAACACCCCTTTAACTTGCTTACTTAATACATAGCTTCCCTTTGGGGGAAAGGAAGTGTTAACAAACCCAGGGACAGGGAACAACCATTGATCTAAAATCCATGGCAAGGAGGGTGTAGGATGCCTAGTAAGGCTTGATCAAGAGCAATGTAACCAAGAGGAATTACAGAAACCCATATGAAGGCTGAACATGGTAGTGAGACAAGAGGAAAGTAAAAGCAAATAGAGGAAAGATCGAAGAGGCAAAGGGAATCTATAAAGGTCTAAATACAGGCGAGTACATATGTAAATATATTTACGCATGATGATAGGGAAATAGATCTAGTGCATATATTTATAGGTTTAGTATTAAGGTAGCAGATGGGCATTGGGCCTCTACTCAAATACTCCCTCAGACGCTGGATAGGGCAAGATATGACAAAATAATAATTTATAAATTATCAAGGGCTCATGGGTGGGGGAGCGGGGAGGGAGGGGAAAAAGAGGACTTGATACAAAGGGCTTAAGTGGAGAGCAAATGCTTTGAAAATGATTAGGGCAAAGAATGTACAGATGTGCTTTATACAATTGATGTATGTATATGTAAGGATTGTGATAAGAGTTGTATGAGTCCCTAATAAAATGTTTTTTTAAAAAGTAAAAAAAAAATACATAGCTTCCCACAGATTTATGGTTATATCCCTGAAGTTTGTAACTGAACAAGGCAAGGACCCATGGTAGACCACCATCTGAGGGATAGCGTGGCCTTGCTTCCATCTGAAAGTTCATGATTTCAAAGTTTGTAAGGACCCAATAAAATTATTAAAAAGACAGTAAAATGATCCCCCCAAGAAAATAAAGAACAAACCAAAAAGGTTGTAAGGAAAAGTAGTTGGCATAGAAGCTCTAATCTTGGGGTGGGGGTGTAGGGGTGGTAGTTCATTTTATGTCTGAGGTGTGCAGTTCACTGCCGACTGCCAGACTTCTCATTTCTGTCCTCACACGATGTCTTTTTAGTAAGTTGGAAAAATAGCGCAATAGTATAGCTGGTTGGAGAAGGAGTTACCAGGGCACGGGCTTATAGGTCGCCGCTCTAGACCTGGCATTGGAGCTTCTGATCTTGTTCCTGTTTTGTACGCTCACTTCCTTCATAAGGAGCCCTGTTGGCCTGTGGGCGATAGATAGGTTGGGCTTCTAATTTCAAGGTCAGTGGTTCAATTCCACCAGCTGGTCTGAGGGAGGGAGATGAGGTTTTCCACTCCAGGAAAGACCTGCAGCCTTGGAAACCCACAGGGGCGGTTCTGCTGCCCGATAGGGCCACTGTGAGCCAGAATCAACGTGATGGCACTAGGTTTTGGTTTTCTTCCTCCAAGAGACAAGTTTCTTCCTATCTGTTCAGTTTCTTCTGTGTGCTTACTCATGCCCCTTCCCTCCCCTTTTAGAAATACTTTAGAATCTACTCAAATGTGTTTGAGGGCATTGTGTTTTAAAATGTGTTTCAAAAAATTATTTGACTTGGGTCTCAGCTACTACTTTAGTACTTGATGTCCAGTATTGGTGTGTGCACAATACCACCCCACAAAGCTCACTGTTTGTCCTTATTCTCTAGCTGTCCATGATGAACTCGTTGATCTGTTGGTTTTTTTTCTGCTTATTTAAAAAAAGATAAGTTTTTGCTGAAGAGAATCAGGGACATTGATTTGATTCTTGGGATGCAGTCTACAAAAGAGTGCATCCGTGAATATTCACAGCGTGCTGGATTTATCCCTGAACATTTCAGTGCAACTGTACCAACATGGCTACTCAGAGGCCCCCTTTCTTAAAGGAATAGGCGTGTTTAGGGCGGATGCTGTGTGCGGCCTGATGATTCTGGGCACTTATATCTTCCCCTCACTTCAGCTCACACTTAACTGGGAGGGGAATCAAAAGACATGGTGCATTGCTCCCGTACTGACATCTTTCTGAAGGGTTTACAGAGTCTAGTCCACAGGTCCATTTTGGGGAGTCGCAAACTCACACCAAAGACATTAGCTCTCTCTCTGTCTCCCGAGTGTGCCCTGGGCCTTCCCAGATACCACCAGACCTGTAATACTGTCACAGGTTGGATTTCTGTCAAGCCAGAGATGTGCAAAATAGCAGAACAGCACTACTTTTAAAACATGTTCATAAAATAGGTCATTTATGTTAACGTGACAGCTTTCTTTTAGACTTAAGTGAATCAATACATATTTTTAAAAACACTCAGTTTTAAAGTTTAGTGCTGACCAGGTCATTTATGTTAACGTGACAGCTTTCTTATAGACTAAGTGAATCAATACATATTTTTAAAAACACTCAGTTTTAAAGTTTAGTGCTGACCTGTAGGAGTGTTGTATGTGCAGGTTGTTGGCTCATTTGCCAGCAGGCCTGAGTTCTAGAGCTGCAGTGAGCTGGAGCCTGGCCTCAAGCCTTTCTGAAGGCAGCCTCCCACCACATGCTCTCACATACTTGCACAATGGGACACAATGTGACATGGCACCAGACTTCCCAATGGTCGAGACACCCCTCTGCTACTGTACGCTCAGTTTAAAAATGGTTGTTGGTTTGTTAACACACTGCCACACCACTTTATGGGATGTGAAAAGCTGCTGCTGTGGGAAGATGGCCTGTCAGGTGTGTAAACTTGTAAAACAGCGATTCTGTCACTCCTAGCCAAGGCTGCCCCCTGCACAGGGTGAACAGGAAGGGAGGACACTCCTGCTTCTGCAGCCAGTGCGTAGCAGCGGATAAGTAAAGCCAGACAAGTAGGTTTCCAAAGGCAAGACCTCTCTCCCTTGGAACCACGTGAGAGCAACCATTTTAAGTCCTTGGCTAAAGGAAAATAGGCCAGAGACCAACTTAAGGAGTCCAGACAATCTGTGTGGTTCTTGAATTTGACTAGACAGAAGCAAATGTCCTGAGATTGTTTGTATTTGCATTATTTCGAGCCCTCCAATTCCCTCCTTAGTCATCATCTGATGGCTCCACGGGCCTCTAGCCTGGCTTCTTAACTGAAGTTCAGTGGATTGGTGTGAGTTCGTGGAGGGCGGAGGAGGGACTGGCAGGGCAGTTACTGCCCCAAAGGTGCACAGGCTTGGGTTTGTAGAGAGTGTGGAGAGTGCAGGGCTCTAACATGGAGATTTGAGAATGATTGTGGGGGCTGTGTTCTGGACTACATGATGGCCTCCCTTGCCGTAGCCACCCACATTGGATGGTGAAGAGAGTCCATCAGGACCAGGACCTCTTCCCTGAAACATGTGGTTTAAGTTGCATGCCATCCTGTCTAGTCTGGGCATCTTTTGTTACCCCATTTCCAAATTGATCTACAAATGTGAGGATCCCTTTAATCTGTGAAGTGTACTTTATATCTTTGGGGGAGAAAAAGAAATACCATCTTGTTTCCTGTGCCCCGACTTTTGGTAGTGTAGTATTACAGCTTTTTGTTTTTGGTAGTCTTGAAGCCCTCCCATCTTTTGATTAGACAAAGGTAACACGGTATATTTTTCTAGCCTTAGCCAGGAAATAGGTGTCCCAGCACCCGTTTACCCTGACATATTTAGAAATATGTCAGATAGAAATTAGATCTCGGCGTCATTGAAAGGGAAGGAGTGACGGTGTTGCTTGGTCGCAGTGGTCTGTCTGTGCACTTGGGGGTGAATGCTGGTGTGGTTCTCTATGTGTCCCCTTTCCCTCTTTGCTTTCACAAGTGAAACTAATGTTAAAAGAAGCTGTAGGGGCTGTTCCCCAGGTTATTCACAAAATGAGCCTTTGTCTGCCTTCTTCATTCACCATCTGGTTACAAAGCTAAATTGGAATCGTGCTTGTTTTAATTATTTTCTACTTGTGTGGCCAGGAGGTTATTTGATCTGGTGAGGTTACACTATAAGCTCGCACACTCATTAATACCACCGCTTCCACATCCTGAGCCAGCACCGGAATGGTTAAGTTGATCCACTTGTGTGGCCGGCGCTTGATAAAATGCAGTGGCCACGACTTCAAATTACCGGAGGAAATGTGGTGTGAGTGTGTGGGGCTGCGGGGCAGGGTGGGGGCATGTTCTCTTCCTCCTCAGCCCCAACTGTCCCCTTTTCATTGGGATCTCCAATGAGCTAATAATTTATGTGCATTTTTGTTACAGAAGAAATAAATGGCTTAGGTTAATGACAAATTTCGTATAAGGCCTTTATTCAAGGGATGATGGGTATGTCAAAATTTGTGCTTGTCTTCATATGTTACAGTGGAATGTTAAGTTAAACTATTAAAACCCATTTTTTGTATATTGACCAAAATATGCAAGCATTGTAGAGAAGTATTGGAGACATGGGAAGTGACAGAATCCTCTTTCCCTAAAAAGTTTTGCAAACAAAAAAATCCCTCTGTTCTCTATTTTCCTATCCACAAAGGCCAAATGGTCAGTGGGCTTGAAAAAATGACTTGAGTTTTTGAGGTTTTGATAAGTAGTACAATTGTGTCTTATGATGAAAGTAGAGAGAAAACTTGCAATAGTCCTTGTCCTGAGAATGAAGGTACCTCTGGGACACACATTCTCCATAAGCCCCTCTTTTAAGAAAACAAACCATGTAGCTAAAACTGTGACAGTTCAAACCCATTGTCTTTACTAGTGCCTACATTGTCCTATTTGATACCAGGGTCCATGCCAGATAGCTGTTATACACCAGTTTACTCCTAATCCCTTTAATATATGCATGTGTACGGGAATTGGGTCATAAGTGAAAAACTTCCAGAAGGATGGTTGTGTAAATAAAAGTGTACCGGCCAAAGGAAAACCAGTTGTTCCAGGGCTTACAGCACAATAAAAGGGCAAGGGGAAAAAAGTGCATCATTGGTGCAAAGATGATTTTACACGAAGGGTCAAATGGTTACTCTAGATAAATAGAAATTTGCAGCTTACCTCATGAACATAATTTTAATGTACATTTGAATAGTAATTTGAGCTCAAACATGCTCCACCCCCACCCCATCTATTAGTGGATCAAAGTACGCTATGTAATAGACGGTTAACATAAAAGACTCACAAGTTACAGCCAAATCTTTATTTTATTTTCATTTAATCAAACTGGCAGGTCTTTTAAAACAGCACTGCATTAAAAACAGCTTTATTATGTGGAAGGAGCAATGTTTAATACCTCCCCTCTAAATTACCCATAACGTCTCTGTGCTTTTAAAGGAATATCTGTTACAATGACAAAAGCCGGGGATACAGTTCTAGAAGAAGAGGCAAGGCCTTTAGAAAAGGTGTCTGGCTGGGAGCGCATTTAAGAACTCGGGGAAAGTTATAGGTTTCATCATTGCTACCCTGCCCCCTGACTGGCTCATCTCCTCCCCACAAGCCTTCAGTAAGGGCGTGTCCGGTTGGCTACCAATGGGCTTTGCGTCTCTACTCTGCACTCACCCTCATTCACAATGATACGATTTTTTTGTTCCTTGATGCTTAATATCTGATCCCTTCTAAACCTTGTGGTCAGACAGGCTGGTGTGCTTCTTCCATGTGGGCTTTGATGCTTCTCAGCTAGATGGCCACTTGTTTACCTTCAAAACCCCAGACAGCTTTCTTCCCCATATTTGCTTATGCACACATTTTTCTTCAGCAATTGTGTCGGGAAGGTGTGCATTCTGGAAGAGGCAGCAGGTTGTTAAAAGGCTTTGTTATACCTCTCCTTCCATTCCCGGGTTTCAACCCAAATTTTCCAGTTCCAATTTTCACTCCAGTCACTCACACTTTACAAATTTTGTTCTGTTCTGATATTGCTGTCAGCCATGGCTAGACCAGAGGATGTACATTGGTACATATAAGGAACTGGAAACACAGGGTATCCAGGGCTGTTGATCCCTTCAGGACCAGTGGTGAAATTGGCAATGCCTTGAGGGTGGAGGGAGGGTGGGTTGGAAAGGGGAACTGATTGCAAGGATTTACATATAACTTCTTCCCTGGGGGACGGACAACAGAAAAGTGGGTGAAGGGAGACATTGGACAGTACAAGATAAGACAAGATAATGATTTATAAATTATCAAGGGTTCATGAGGGAAGGGGGAGCGGGATGGGAGGGGGGGAATGAGCTGATGCCAGGGCTTAAGTGGAGAGCAAATGTTTTGAGAATGATGAGGGCAATGAATGTACAAATGTACAATTTGTACAAATTTATGGTTTGTGATAAGAGTTGTATGTGCAGCTAATAAAATGATTTAAAAAAAAGACAACATGTACAAATGTGCTTGACTAAATGGGTGTATGTATGGATTGTGATAAGAGCTGTACTAGCCCCCAATGAAGTGATTTACCACTCTGTCCTGTTTATAGGTTTTGCTAATTCTGAGTGGACTGCAGTGGTATTGAGTTGGGCCCTGAATCTATGGCAATGCATCCACCCATGGCAACAATAACCACAAGTTTTGTACAGGACAGCGTGGCAGAAGTCAGGGCCATCTAGCTTCAAGTTGAGCTAGAATCCAAAGTTGCTTTGAACCCAGATCTTTGGCCAGGCCTCTTCCTGTTTTAGAAAAACCAAACCAAGTGCTATCAATTCTTATACTCATAGTGATCACATGTGTGGGGAGAACTCTCCCTGTCCACGTTTCCCCCTGAGGCACCTTGGACTTAAATCTTTAACCTTCCTGTTAATGGTCAAGCGCTTACTCAGTAGACAACCAGCCCTGCTTCTGTAGCTCATCCTACTCTGCATTTGGGCCACCACTCGTCAGTGTCTCTTCTCCTTGTGTTGTCACAGCACCTTCCTTGCTGTGTTTTTGCTGAAATTCAGGGGTGTGCCTTTTTCTGCCAGAGTGTGCTTGCTTGCCCAAGACATCAGCTACCACCTCATGCTGGAGATGCCCCACTTCTAGTTCTGCACCCCGTCCTATTTGACTATAGCTACAAGATTTTTTGCCTCTCCTTATAGCTAGTATCTCAGAGTATGGTCTCTCCTTAGTACTGGTGAATGCTCCCTCAGGTGGGTTGGGTCTGCAGGCTTCAAAGTATGAAAATAAGCCCAACGGTTGGTTGGACCATGGGATAAATGAAATGTATATTCTTAACCTTTATGTATGTGCTTCATGATACAGGTATTTGAGAAACAATTACATCAATGTATCATGAATTCAATATATCATGATTACTACATAGTCTTTGAATAAATAAACCTGACCGTACCTTTTTACAATGAATTAGTTTAGTGACCAAACATGACAATTAATAGTAGCTATCATTTATAACTAAATGGAATGCTCTTGTGGATATTTTAAGTGTGCATGTAAAATGATTTCTTAAATCCTGTATCCAATGATGCATACTAAGGTTTTTAGTTTATAGAGAAAGAATCCTTTTTAAAAATTTCCCTGGGGAAGGAAGGTTGCGTTGTCAAGTTTCAGTTGTTGAAAAGTACTCAATGGGACTTGTGTAGAAAACACAGCGCCTTCAGTGTTACAGCTCTTCATTGGTTTGTAATGACATGATGCAGTCCTATATTTGATTTAAAACTAAGGGTATATATATTTTCAGGTTTGCCTTTTTTGGGGGTAGGGGGTGGTGGGAGATAGGCAGTTAGTATTTGCACTAGCACTGGATTTTTACCACTCAATTACTTTTTATATTAGGGCCAGGTACCAGAGTTAAGTCTTAAAAATTATTAATATTTAAGAAACAGGCTGGGAGTAACATAAGTTACTGAGAGTGGGTTCAGTAGGTCACATGTAAAGATTTCTGTACTTTTAATTACCCATCATGTATTTCAGAATATGGATTTTAATTTATTAATGCCTATACTGTGTTCTTACCCTATAGGTGTATAAGAATAAGAATTGGGACCCACTAATTAGGGGTGTTTATGCAGAGCCTTGTCTGGTCCAATATGCTTGCTGGCATGCACACCTTTCCCATCAACAATCTATAAATCCCAGGTGGTGGTGCCTTTATAAATGAAGGGAGTGGATGCCGGAGGAGCTCACCTACTAGTTAAAGTTCTGCGTCTAATTTTGATCCTGTATCTGGAATGTGACATGGATGGCATTTTTTTTCTCTTGGTAGGATGGCATTTAAAAGCCTTTTTCATTAGTTTGACATGTGTGTTTTGCAAAACGTATAATAGTGGTTATGAGCAACCCACCTATTCAATATGTTAGCACCTTCGTCTGACCTCTACCCTCCCATCATGTTGCATTGTCTTCATAGTGGATGGACGTTTGGAGGACCTGTGGAATTGACTTGTGGGAAATGTTTGAGTTCTGCTTGTGGTGTGCTGAAGCCCCTGCTGGTGTTCGGTGCATGTATTCCAGTTATAGGCCATGAGCATGAAGATGGACTGGCCATGCTGATTTTACCTGCCTCCCTACCAGTCAGACAGGGGCTCCCTTCTAGATTATGCGGCTGACTCTTGATTGCCCATGCTATCTGCCCCTAGGCATGGATTTACCTGTTTGGATGTAGCAATCTCTGCATAATAATTTAAACCTGGTCAAAACTTTTCAAGAAGACTTCCTTCTTCAATACTCACACTTGAAATTTCAGAAAAAGTGCTGTTTTCATTCCATGTTAAGTAAATGTTTCTGACACTCTTCTCCAATGCTATATTTTTTCCTCCTGGATTCATTTCTTCTCCTTAGCTATGTTGTTAGGTGCAATTACCTCCAACTCACAGCACGGGACACTGTATACAATAGAAGGAAGCATTGCCTGGTCCTGTGTCATCCTCACAATGGTTGCATTTGAACCCATTGTTAAAACCACGGTGTCAATCCAGCTAGTCCAAAGTCTTCCTCATGTTTTTTGCTGCTGTGCTACTTCATTAAGTGTGCCATCCTACTCCAGGGACCGGTCTCCATAGTGATCTGTAGCCATTATTCAATGGTGTCCCCTCCCTGTATGTGCATTCCCATTCTTCCACAGTTGTTTTGGGACATTACCCCCCACTCCACCCCCGTCCAAACAAAACAAAACAGAACCCCACACATGTCCTTGAGTCAGAGACATAGGCAACGGGTGTCTCTACAACACCGGTGGAAGCAACCTCCTTTTAGGGTAAGGAGGTGGTGTGGTGTTGGGACACTGCCTGTGTGTCATATAAACCCAAACCAAGCAAATAAACCAACCCAAAACCCACTCCAAGCCTGTTGCGTTTTGACTCACTGTGCATCAAAGGACAGTAGATGGGTCCTGGAGGAGCGTTTCTAGGCTGCCGTACTGTTTATGGGATCGGATCACCTGGTCTTTTCCTCTGTGGAACAGCTGGCGAGTTACCCCTTTCAGCACTGCACCATTAGGGTTCCTTGGCTTGTAGCTCTATAACACAGGCTGATTTCAAGAAAATGTGCCCTCTTCACTGGTAGGGTCTTTTAATTTTGTTATCAATAAAATACATGTATACATATGTATATAATACTTTGGGTAATGATGTACTCTAGGAATAATCGAAGGGAGAATTGTTACAACGTCTAGATGCCAATTAATTTTGCCAACGATGGCTGGATTAGTCACTCTACAGAGGAGACATTGGTCTGATGAAAGGCTGTGTTTGGAACCCTGCCCAGGCACAGGCAGAATCGCTCTCCTAGCGTCCGCTTATGGTAGATACTCAATAAATGTTTAAAAAATTAGATTCTGTAATTAAACACGTCTGGAGGGCAGACAGTATTGAGAATGGCTCAGGAACTGCAGGAAGAAAGTATAACTTGGTATAATTTAACAAACCATGTTTGGGGTTCGATTTACTTAAAATAACGTCTGATATGACGAGTAATGTAGTTTCCACTTCGTGTTTTCAGATAATTTTCAGCCACTTTCTTGGTAGCTCCTGTATACCATTTCACTGTGTCTGCTGAGTGGCATCACTAGAGCCAACCCAGGGTGGCTGAGAAGCTGCCATGCCAGGCAGGGCACCCTATGGTTTTACCCTCTGACCTATTGCTCTGGAACAACCTATTGTGATTGCTTCAAGAAAGGGGCACCGAGACTTTTAAGAGCTGGTCTTGGTGTTCATTTTTGGGGGGGTTGGGGGGGGCAGCAGATACATACTTGGTGGCCCTCCACTCAGGTCTCACAATCACTCCAATCACATTGTCTGCTAGTGTTGGGATGGCCCAAAGTGACCTCTCATTAAGAAATAACACACAGCTCTGAGCATACTCCAAATCTTGGGTCAATCTCTGTACTTCTTGGGATCAAAAGGAATGGTCGACGTGATCAACATACATGCATTTTAATAAGGACGAGACTTTTTACACAATTTTACAGTAAAGGCATGTGAACAGCTACTTCAGTAGTATCAAGCCTAGGATTAAAAAGCGCTGTGAGTGCTTACTTTTCAATTTTGGTTTTGTGATTTTTGGGATTTCCACTCTTGTTTCATAGAAAGGTTGTCATCAAGTTCTCTTCAAGTGCTGCCAAGTGAAGTCCTACAATTTTGGTTGGCATTGGCACTGCTCAAATTTGAAAACGGTGAATACTGCATTGAAAACTTCTCAAAGGCCGAATGATGCTATGTAAAGTGTTTGGTATGTGTTGAGAGTATGGTAAACTTTTGGTGAGGTGGGGGCCTTTGTCCATCAGACAGGCTTGTACTCCGTGGATGGAGATGGGAAGGGAAGGCCGTTTTATATCCTGTCTTTCTGCCCTCAACATTAAGCAGATGTTCCCTGAGTTAATGTTGCTCTTCAGTTATCTTTGACAGAGCGGCATCTGGTTAAGATCAGATTGTTTGGACTAATGTACATTGATCTTGGCATAGTGATCACAAGACTCTAAGCCAGCTAGACAAGGAAAAGCTGGTAGTGAATTATTAGATTGGAAACAAAGCAATTAATAATCACAGAACAGCATAGCTCCGGTGCCCTAGACTCGTTTGATAGAGGCTTCTTTGTCTAAAGATGTGTGCTACCTGACAGCCTTTTAGATGGCTTCAGTGTATTAAGTACATGGTGCTGGTTTTAGGCATGAGAGTTAAGTGCTAGCAATCTGCTTAGACCCCCGTGCTGATTGACACAGAGTCACAAATGTATGACACCCTACTGTGTTGCTCTTGACCTAAACAACTGCTCAGCTTCATGTTTGTATTAAAACAAAACAAGCATTTCTTTTCAGGTTCCAATGCAAAGTGTGCTTGAATTTGAAGGAAGGGCTCACTATTTTGTCACACTTGGGAGTGACTAGTGATCTTGTCATTTCTAAAGGTGGTGATTAGGCTCACTCCATAGTTTAATATTGAGAGCAGTGGTCAGCCCTAAAGCACTTTTGGAAAGTAGATGATAGAGGGAGATGTTCAGTAATACATGTGTTATTTTCATTGAGTGGGTGCCTCATAAGTGGTATAATTTCCTCTATTCCATTCTGTCATGTTTCGTATATACAACAAAGATTCAGCATGTTGTGGTATATAGGGATTTCCCTACGTCTATCGGGGCTGGGAGTGGAGTGTGGCCTGAGTGTTCCACTGGCAGGCTCAGCTGGTATAATGAAAAACAAAATTATAATAGGTGAAGGATGGCCGTGCACGAGTCTGAGCCCAGTCTGCTTTTCACCAAGGAGGCGCCTCATTCTCCCGTCATATAATTCACCCATTTAAAGTGTTCACATCTGTGTGGATTTAGTAGACTTGGGCACTCTTTACTATAATCCAGTTTTGGAACATTTCCAGCCCCCGTGACTCTGATTGTAGAAGTCTTGTTCAACGGTCGTATTTTCCCCGAGGGTAGATTTTGGAGAGTTGGTGGGAATTTGAAGGGTCTACCCCAATCTGCAGGGTGGCTGTTAACGGACACGGGCTTGCTGGCTGTGAGTTTACCCCAAACCCGGGGAACTTAAATGGCTAACTGCTTGAGGACTAGTGGGAGGGTTTGGCAGTTTGAGTCCATCCCCCCAGACCTGTTGACCTATGTCTGAAAGTCAGACGGCCTTGAGAATGGCAACCTAAATTGTTGTGTACTGTTGTTGTTTTAAACAAAAACCTTTGTAGAAAAATTTAATCTCAGGTTATCTGTAATTCTTTCTGGTGTGCGGATTCGACAATAAATAAACTCTTCTTTCTGCAATGCTGTAGATATCAACACAAATAATTTTATTAATAGTGAAAATGTTACAAATTATTTTGAATATCATGCACTCTAAAGGGGCCTTGCATTACTTGTTTTTTTGAACAAAAGGCCCTTATGAGACTGAGTTGGAATGGACTCAATGGCAATGAGCTGCTTGATTTTGAATCTCTTCATATCGCTGGATGGAGATTTAAAAAATATTAGGGGTGAGTGGGTGGCACCAGAGTTTTCATTGGGAAAATAAATTAGCTACCATTAAAAATTTTTTTTCCATGATTCATGTCAAATTCTCTGCGATGCCACTGCATGCTTAGCTCTGTGCCACTTCATAGCACGTGTCTCCCCCCCCCCACCCCACACACACTCTCCCATTGTACTGCAGCTGTTTTCCAGGTGTAGAGATGGTTATTAGCTGAGTAGCATTTGACCCCTTTCATGGGGAGGCTGTGTACTGCATGATTGAGCCCTCGGCTCTTCCCTGGCTGGTCTTCAGAAACCATTCACGAGATCATGCCTCCTCACTGGCATTGTAACTGTGGACCAGCCTCCTCCACTGTGATGCATGCAGAGCCTGTGCAGGAGATGCACTGGCCAAGAGTCCACGCTCGAGGGAGTCCCTCTTGAAAGGTGAGACTACTACCACCGCACAGTGTGGTCTCATTGTGGTGCTCAGCGCACCACTTACACTGGTGTAGGCAGACTGGCTTTCTTAGTATTTTTCTTTTCACTCTCAAGACCTGAGGCAGAGATGTGGCAGAATGAAGAAAGCTGCTTCGAGAGGTATTGAATCCCAGTAGTATCACTGGGCTCTTCCCCTGAACTCTGACTCAGTGACAGTAGGGTTTTCAGTAGGGGGACCTCTGTTTGTCATGTTCGATTCACACCCAGGTTTTTGAAGCAATCCCCAAGAAAAGGATAGTTGCTCTTAACTGGAAGTCTGGAGGTAGTTTACCAGTTGACTTTAGTCTAGATGTTGGAAGTCTGGGTTTAACGTGTGTTATTGAGGAAGATAATTGGACAAGAATTAGTGTATAGGAAATGTAGCCCAAACTCTTGAGAAATACATACCATTCCGCCAAAATCCCATGTATAATTAAATATAGCTAGCATTTTATTAATACTGCAGTGTTGCCAATGAGGTAGGCCACCTGTGCATTATCTGAATTTTTAAAATGTACTCTCCTGTGAAGTACTAATTTTGACTTTCATTCTTTTCCAGAGTGGAATTTTATTTCCTGATGATCTTTAGGTTAGAAGCAACAGGGTGGTGGGCTAAGGTAGCCGTGGGAATGGTATGCATTGTTTGAGTCTCACTGGGAGTTCAGTAGAATAGAAAGCAGAAAGCTTCAGCTCACATGTAGTAGGCCGAGATTATAGGCACAGGAGTGAATTTAGCTGGGCATCCTTGGGCAAGTCACCCTCCACTCTTTTTTTTTAATGCATGACATACATCTGAGAGCAAATTGTGGAGCTACAAGTCCAGTGTTGCACCAAATCCAACCAGAAGTAGTGAGATAGTCATTGTTGTTGTTACCCAGCTGTTTTTATTTGAGAAAATTATTAGGAATTAGTTACTTTCCTCTCTGGTGATAATACTTTCTGTTGTGAGAGGGGGGAGCCTTGAAAGCTTTGGAGAGGTTTATTTAGACTTTTTTCATTTTGCTAAATGTTGACTATTTCTCTCTGCTCCTGGAAGCATCTTATTTGCCGAATGCTGCTTTAATGGCCTAACATAGTTTAGAATATGCCTTGCAAAGAACTCGGCCATCACTAATGGATCCATGTGTTTGTGCACACTAGCTTATAGCAGGTGTTTAAAACTGCTGGTTTTTAACAGTAATGGAAATCAACATTTTAAAAGTTTTTTTTACCCCCATCACTGTTTATTGTCTTGTGTGCATATGACCACCACCCCATTTATTCTTGATTGTTATGTCTAGTTGAAGTAATTAAATCTGTGGTCTTCGCCCCTTGTTATAAATGTTTGCTTCCCTTTTAAGTTTCCTAGGCTTTCTCAGATTCTGCTTTCAATTAACATGCTGCAGATAATCTGTCTTGCAGGGCAGACGAGCCTGCTTTGGTGTTGCTTTTTTCCTTCTTCCTTCCTGCATTTGGCTGATGCACCTGTGGCTATAACTCTGAAGAAACTTTTACTCACTTTCTCTGGGTGTGTGCGTGGGAAGCCATCCTTTAAAGCGACCTTCCTGTCCTCCAGGAGCAGGGCTCAATTTCATCTCCCATACTTATGGCCCCAGTGGACACAGTATTTAGTGGCTGTGATTTAGATAGCTTTTGAATATAATAGACATTTAAAATAAAGTCTCTGTCGAAGTAATTCAACTATGTATCGGCAAAGCAGAGTGCTCTGATTCATGTAGCTTAAAAAAATTTTTTTCTTTTTTTTAAAGCCAGATGAAATGATTTCCTAAGGCTATTAGTTGGTTAAATTCTCTGACTTAAATGAGAACAGATGTAAAATGACAGTCTGCAAATTCTAGCTACTATAATTGAGGAGTTCAGGGGTGGAGGGGGGAGTTTGGCTGTATTTTTTGGTGTGTGAAGGATATGGTGGGAGAAGGGCACAGCTGGGAAGTACAATGTGTTTTCCTAAATTTTTTTAAAGTATGGAGAGGGAAAGATAGTGGTATATACTGACAGAGGATTTAGTGAGCATGTGTGTGTGAGAAAGAAACCCAAGAGTGGAAGGGGGGTGGGGCTGGGGGAAGGGAAGGGGAGAGGGCAGCAGAGGTTCCCTCCTGAGAGGGAGTTTCCTTTTGCCAAGCCAGCCTTCCTTTACTTCTAACCTGAGCCCGCAGAGTCCTAGTTTACCCTTCCCCAGGACTCGGCAGGTGAAAATTTGTGAGAAAGCTTTCAGCACCTATTTTTAAACAGTTCAAAGTTACTTGGCAATTAAAACCTTTTGTGTGCTTCACCTGTAATTCAAGAAAAGGTGTAGGTATCTGAACTTCACTCACTCTGTTGGCTCACCTTTCTTTGAAATGGGTACAAAGATGGATGGCTTAGTAGCTGTCTTCCCAATTTATTGGTATAAAAAATCAGACTCACTGCCAGCAAATCGAGGCGGCTTCATCTGTTTGATAAAACATCTCAATTGGTGTTCCATCATCTCAGTTAACCCTTCATTAATTCTGGGAACCTTGATTTTCACCAGAACTTTCCGTGTAGCGTGGATTTCTTCCTTCATGGTCTTCAGTTTTCGATATATAGAACTTCTGAAATGGTTGAATGTGATCAACTTCTGGGGCACACACAATGACTTGTGTATTCCCTTTGACTTATTTTGATGCATCTTGCATTGTAAATGGTTTCCTCCATAGACTCCTTCAGAAGGGTAGCTCAGAACTTGTCCTTTTTTTTAGGGGGGGGGTAGGGTAGGGGGAGGAATGACATCGTCCCCTTTATGTAGTTCTTTTTAATTTGAGAAAAGTCAAATGTGTTCTTCTCTTGATTTATAACTCTTCACTCTTTATTTTAATACTTTTCTTCTTGAGCTGCCTTTGGAAACCTGCCTAGCTCTTTTACTTCATTTCTTCCTTTGCTTTATTGTACATTCAGAAGCTGTTTCAGTCTTTCTGACAATCCATTTTCTTCCGATTGACCCCATTACTTTATTCATGTCCTTGAAATCACCCCACAACTTGCCTGGTCTTTGGTTATTATGCCTCAAATTTATTTTTAAGATGGTAAGTAAATTTAGGTGGGATATGGTTGAGTTGGGCTACTAACCTCTAGCTCAGCCCTTTGAACTGAACTCAATAGCCTCTGTGGAGAGAGAGGAACCTTTCTGTTGTGGTAAAGATTACGGATTTGGAAATTCACCAGGGTGATAGTTTGATGACTGTCCAATAGGTTCACTGTGAATCCGAATTGACAGTGAGTTTGTTTGTACTTCAGCTCTTGGTGGACTTATTTTCAGCTCCAACTTGAACTTGCACATCAGAATTGATAGACTGCCCAACATTCGGCCCATGATCTTGTTCTGAGGGCCATACTGATTTCTCCTCTGTGGTTTCATTCCCTAAATGTAGTTGATATACTTTTTATGTTCCTGCCATATTTGTATCACCAAGGCCATGTTTCCAGCTTTTTGTGTTCCAGTGTTCTAGTATCAGCCCATCTTTATTGCATGTTTGATCAGCTCCAGACTTCAGAAATGCTGGTTAAAAATACCTTCCACCTTCATTTTAGACAGTGGTTGTGGTGTAAGCTTGAACAACTGGCTTTTTCTCAGGTGTGGGCGGCGGCACAGTACTGTTGGGTAGATCTTGAAACATCTTGTTTGATGATGACTGTGTGCTATTCCTCTTTCTCTGCATAGTAATCCGTTGGAATGGCTGATTCAGAATGGCCAGTACTGGCCCATTCCAGCTCCTTGATGCCAAGGATAGCGATTTGTGTTTTTTTCAAGCTTTGTTAAGTTACAATTCTCCTAGATTAATACTAACACATGCCATGCTTTCTGTATGAATGTTTTCAGCTGTTTCTCATTTGGGAGTCGTGCAACAATGGCAAATGAAGGCTTCGGAATCTTTGCTCTATTCATGTCTTTAAGATCAACTTTATTTGCAGGAAGCAGGTCTCCAGTTGTCTCTTGAAGGTCATCCATGCCGAGGGATTCCTCTCTGGGACCCTATCAGACAGTGTTCTGCTGCTGCTCCCAAGGATTTCAGTGGCAGTTTTCTCTGCAATGGATTGCTAGGTCCTCCGTGGTTTGGGAACCTCTGCTGAAACCTGCCCACCCTGTTGGTATTTGAAATACCAGTCAAAAGCATTACAGCCACGTGCAAGCCACCACAGGTTGACAAAACTGCCAAGTGATGGTGGGAGCCATCAGATGGAGGAAAAGCCATACATCAAGCTTTTGCCCAGCCTAAGCCCAGACTCAAACCCATTGCTGTCAAGTGATTCCGACTCAATGGTGAGGACACACAGTAAGAGTGTCTAAAGGGTAAATGTTCTCAGAACTGGATTTCCATATCTTTTTTGCCTGTTGGGCTGCTGGTCCGTCTGACCCACACAGATTGTTTCCTTTCCGTTAGCAAGGCCCACCCATAGTGCACTGCGCCACCAGACTCCTCCAGGTCTTCACAGACAGGGACTTCCCTGGCAGATGAGAAGCAGCTGCAGCAGGAGAGAACTGGTGGGAACTCTAACCTGGAAAGCCCTCGATTTCCCAGCATTAGCAGTTCTCTCTATTTATTGTCTCTTTCAAGGTGGGAAAAAATAAAGCCAATTAATATGATAAAAGTGATCTTATTTTAGTGGTAGAGTAGAGGCACAGCATAATATACCATCATTCTAACCTAAATGGAAGTTGAAGTGTGAGATGTGTTAATTAAAGCTATGAAAGGAACACCAGGGACATGTTTAAAAGGTTTGCCAATTTAATAGGGTGTGCCTGCTGCAGTAAGCATTGAAAATGTTTTCAGCAAGGATCCTTAAATCATACTTTAATGTGAAGCCCCTCCTTGGCCCTTTCAATTTGTGGTGGATCACTTTTGTGATGTGGATTAGATAGGGACAGGAAAGCTATAGCCCATCTCAGTTCTGCAGGTCCCAGTCACCAAGATGGGACTTCTGAATTCTCTCCTCTTTTAACCCTACTTTCCCACCCACCTTTTGACTGTTAGTCTACATTCCAAGGTAGTGACGACATTTTAGCTATTGGAGATAGTCAACAAAAATGCTCCAGCTGCAATTTTGGGGCAGGCCCATTTTTAGCATCTGCCTATAACACCACCACCACCACCACCACCACATTATGAGCCGTAATTAGCTGCCACTGAATGAGTGCGCCTTACTGGGTTAACTGGGAGAATTTGAAGAGAGGTTTTCAGTCAGAACTATTTCCAGGTTGGAAAGTTCCCATGTCTATTTTCAGGGCTTGTTCAGCCTAGAGGTAGAGTCCTAATTAGAGAGCACAGATTTAGAAATGGGACTGGTTTGTGGCACTGTTAGCCCGATAATTCCAGTTTTGGGAAAAGTAAGCCTTTCAGTTTCCCTCATTTAGCTGCAGCTTGATGTGTATCCAGACAAGAAGAGTTATTGATTCTGTCCACTCCCCAAAAATAGCTCCCGCATTTTTTAAAGTTCTTTTAACGTGCACATTCTTGTTTGTAGCAGAATCTTTGGTCATTGTTTTCTTATGACAAGTCTCTAGGTAAAGGCCCAAGTTATTAAGGATCCCTGGTGGCACATTGACCAGAGCGCCCGGCTGCTGACCGAAAGGTTTGAATCCTATAGTTACCCGTTTCTGAAGAACTCTACACTTGGAAACCGCTACGGGCACTGTTCTATACATAGGGTTTCTGTGTATTGGAACAGAACTCACGTGCGCTTAATTAAGGCACATACTATGCTGGTAATCATGAACACTGATTATGGCAATATTCGTTGTGTCTCCCCCTACCCCCCATCCCCCTCAATTTAATGAAGGCCAGCCAATAGCAGGGGACTCCTTCCTGGTGGTGCAGCGGTAAAAATGCTCACTGGCAAACTCATCAGCTGCCCTGGAAGATAGGTGTGGCAGTCTGCACCTACAAATATTTACAGGCTTGGAAGTCCTATGAGGCAACTCATTCCCACAGCATCGTTCTCGTCAGAATTAGCTCAATGGGTGATTGTTTGGGTAAGCTATTTCTGGTTCATGGCTCTGGAGAATAACTCTTAGTGGAATTGGGGACCCCTGGTTTGTGAATTTCATGCCACACCTGAGATTTAGAAGGCTGACCTTGAGTATCTCCTGGATCCATGACTTAGCCTATCTTGCAGGAAAATCCATCCACGTCAGAATAGGAAGATTCAGCTTCTTGGTCCCCAAAAGAACAGTAACAGGCCCCTGACTGAATTGGGGACATCCTCCCCCCCCCCATTATGTTAGTGTGCGTTGACTAGACTAGTAAGAGAAATCCATAGACAAATCCATAGAGAAACATTCCCATGTGTATAAGAAAGCTTTATATACATTAGCAATTGAATATTGAGAAAACAGCCCAACCCAGGTCAAGTCCATAAGTCTGAAATTAACGTATATATCCGATACTTGTCCATGTGTCACGGAACACATACAATGGCCCCAAATACAGGAAGATCACAGGCCAGTGGGTGGAAAGTCTTGTGGATCCAGTGGTGGTGGAAGCATCTCAGTGCTGGCAGGGTTCGCCACGTGGCTCCTCTAGCTCCAGGGTCCTGGCTATATCAGTGTAAAGTCCATGTGGCTTGTCAAAAGGAATATTTCGCAGGTAGAGAGAGGGGGGGGGGGCGCAGCAGGCCTCTAGCAAGCTGTCTCACCTCCAAATGAGGTCATCAACCTGCAACCTGATTGACAGACTAGATTCCACCCCTTTGCAAGTTGACAGGAGATTATATTTCTGCCTCATCCCTAGACTACGTCCATGATTCTGATTTCTGTTCTTTAGGTTAGGAGGCAGGCTGTTAACTTCAAGGTTGGTGGCTTAAAGCCAAAAACCAATTCTCAGGAGGAAAATGAGGTTATCTGCTCCCCTAACAATTTAGCCTTAGAATCCTATGTTGAGTCATCCCAATGAAGAGCCAGTGAAGAAGCTGAGCATGGTGTCCTCCTAACTTAGATCTCTGTGCCCTATGGACAGCTGGTGCTAGGAGGAATATGACCTCTGCCTGGTGGGGGTTGGCTTTAATCTCTAGCAAAACGATGGTCTTGCAAGCCCTCTTTTTGGAGACGTCCCCATTGATGGGCAAACTGCACATGCCCTCATTGAGCTCGCTGTCCGTTGTGCGTGATTAGCCTCTCTGGGTAACTTTATTGTTCTAATGTGGTAATGGTGTTGAAGGATGTCTGTTTGGCGGTGCCTGGGCATTCTCAGCCTGCGTTGGGAAGATACATGTGAGTTAAGTGTGGTAAAAGGAGGTAGGATTTGGTTTGAGCCAACAATTGTTTGCTTCCAGAAGTAAGCCAAGAAGTCCAGGATCATTCTTGAAACAAGTCACAAACCCAAACCTTGCATTCATTCGAGCCGAGGGTAGTGTAGTTCTGCAGAGTGACATTAAGCCTGTTGAAGCTGGAAGTCTGGATTCTCCACCCCCTTGGGGGGTCTCAACATGCATAGGTTTTGAGGGCACATGTCGCTTTATGTTCCTAGAAGTGAGTTCATTTCTCATCTTGCAGTACATTGCAGCATACTACATAGAGCCTCTCGGAGGCAGTTCTTTTGTTGGGCCCAATCCTGTGCACCATCATTTCATTTGCTGCTTTCTAAACAGCACTGGCTTGATAGCCTACACCGGGAAAGTGAGTCTCAGCTTCTGCAGAGTTCCTGTGTGGTCTGTCTGTCCACATGCTTTCTGCAGCATTATAAATTGGGTATTTTGATATCTGTGGCTGCTTCATTTGGCAATGAGATCAACAGCCTGAGTCACACTCTGGATTTCCCTCTCGGAGCTCCTCTTTTTCAGCCACATCCCAGGAGATGGTTTCTGCAAGCTGGCGTTTGCTTTCCTGGAGAGTTTGGGGGTGAGAGTACGCCTTGTAGATCTCTTCTTTAAAAGGCAATCTGTGCTGAATCTGTGGCCTTTGAGGTCTTTTACAACATGCGTTCACTGTTATTTCTCTCCCAGCAGCCCAGGAGCCCTGACACTCCGACTTACCACTGCCTTCATCGCATGTACACCCCCCCCCCTCCAATAAAATAATCATTTCTTTTTCCCAGCTTTCTTAATTGGCCAGCAGTAACACTATTCAAGACTGCTTTTCTGCTCAGATTTCCTGCAAGACTGTAGGTTTTACCAAGGAATGCTCTCTGGATAGTTAACCAGAAACTCACTCTAGAGCAGTGGTTCTCAACCATCCTAATGCCGTGACTCTTTAATACAGTTCCTTATGTTGTAGTGACCCCCTCAACCATAAAAAATTATTTTTGATGCTACTTCATAACTGATTTTGCTACTGTTAGGAATTGTCATGTAAATATATGATATGAAGGATGTATTTTCATTGTTAAAAATTGAACATAATTAAGGGCACAGTGATTAATCACAATAACAATATATAATTATTTATTGCAAAATATTTATTTCTAACTACAAATAAATGAAATTTTGTCTTGAAGCATGGTGTAGCATAGGTAACAGTCTTTACGCCGCATACTGTATGTCGGGGGGATATCTGCACGTGGATGGACCTGCCTGGAGATGGATAGAGGAGCGGTGTCTCTGTTCCTAAGACCATCGGCAATATGTTTTCCAATGGTCTTAGGCGACCCCTATGAGAGGGGCATTTGATACCTCTCCCCCGCCCCAAAGGGGATGCAACCCCCAGGTTGAGAACAGTTGCTCTATACCAACCTACCAACTCCTCATTCCACCACCAGCATGATGGACACATTGCCCTCTGTCCCCAGTTTGTTTTTTAGTATGGGGCATGGTTCTAGGTGGAGCGCTTTTCCATTTAACCCTGACTACTAATGGGGACCTGACCTGCTCCCTTCACAGCCAAGAATCAGGTGTGGGGCACCCCAGTTAGGGACAGGAAGGGACTGGCTTTGTCCCTGCCTCTACCTCCCTAACTTTCCCCTTCATTGCCCACTAAGCATGAAGCTGCCGAGTGTCTGTTAAACAGTTCACTTGGCTGTCTTCTCACGTAGGGAGCAGACAATGGCTGGCGTACTTCCAGCTGGCAGACTGGAGAAGGTAGCATTCTACTTTCCCCCTTTCAGACATGATTATAAGTCTAAATGGACTGCAGAGTAAATGCCTCTTAAATGTGTAAAGTACAGTGACTTCTGTGACTACACCAGGGCTTGGAATTTGTTTATTCCATTTTGACCTCCTGCTGCTGATGTCCATTCCCCCCCCCCCCCCCCCCCAGGTATACTGAACCAGAACGTAAATTCTGAGGTTGAACCAGAACAAGCTGAGTTTGCTCCCTTTTGAGGGGCTTAAATGTTCTCTGTTTCTGTGTTTTTCTTTTTAATAGCTTTACGTTGGCAGATCTAGCCAGAATATACACGATTGTCATCCATTGTTTCATTCTCACTTGCTCAAAGTTTATAGAGATCTGTACTATCATGATCCCAATCCTACGTTACAAGTCTGGCTAGACCAGAGGATGTACACTGGTATAGATAGGAACTGGAAACACAGGGAATCCAGGTTGGATGATCCCTTCAGGACCAGTGGTGTGAGTGGTGATACTGGCAGGGTGGATTGGAAAGGGGGAACTGATTGCAAGGATCTACATGTGAACTCCTCCTTGGGGGACGGACAACAGAAAAGTGGGTGAAGGGAGACATTGGACAGTGTAAGATAGGACAAAATAATAATTCATAAATTATCAATGGTTCATGAAGGAGGGGGAGGAGGGAGGGGAAAATGAGCTGATGGCAGGTGCTTAGGTGGAGAGCAAATGTTTTGAATGATGAGGGCAATGAATGTACAAATATGCTTTACACAATTGATGTATGTATGGATTGCGATGAGTTTTATGAGCTCCTAATACAACAATAAAAAATAAAACGCTCGTCCAATTTTCTGCCATTCTACCTTAACTGTTTCTTTTCTGGCATCCCAGGACAGGGCAAACAAACATTCAATGTGCTGGGCTGTTAAAGAAAGCTTGAACGGTCCAGTTCTCCTAGAGGTACGGGGCAGAGCAGCCTGACCATCTGCTTCTCAAAATCCAGTCATTGAAAGCTCAGTGAGGCACAGTTCTACTCTGACATATATAGGCTTTCATGAGCTGGACCCAAACTAATGGAAATGGATTGTGTTTGTTGGTTGGCATGCTACAGTTTCATGTAAATAGAATCACACAGTATATAATCTTGTGTCTGGGTACTTTCACATATCATTAGGATTTTAAGTTTATACCATGTTTGTGCATGTTTCTATATTTCTTTTTTCATATCTGTAGTATTCAATGGTATGGATGGGTACCGCAATTTATCATTAACCTGTTTTTTTTAGCTATTAGAAATGACTTTGACTATTTGTGTATAAATACTTTGTGTGCATATATCAGCCCCAGTTCTCGTAGGTAAGTGTTTATAAAAGCCTATGCTGGCACTTGGGATAGGTGTTGAACTGCTATCCATAAGGCCAGCAGTTCAAACCCACCAGCTGCTACCTGGGAAATCCTCCATGGGGTCGATAAAACTTGGAATTGGTTTTAATGTGCATTTCTATATTGACTTATGATGTCGAACATATTTTTCTGTTCATTGGCTATTATAGATCTTATCTTGGATTTGATTCAATCTTACCTTCTCTGTATAAAAAGCCTGTTCAGATATTCTATATTTAAGTTTTCTAATTCTAATTGTTTAAAATACCAGGTATAGGTTAGAAAACATTTTTTATCTGATTAGAGAAGGCCATTTGCTGCACCTTTATTAATAATAAAGATTCTAGTAATCAGTTGTGGCCTTGGAGAAGAACCTTACTATCGAGACTAAATGGTCTAAACATATGTATTTCTTCAGTTGACCAGTTCTCCACTTCCTTGGCTCTGTAATTTTAGTGTGAGGGGGTCAAGTCGAAAGGATGTGTTTTCAGTCAAAAAACTAATTACCTTTGTATCTCTATAGGGAAACAAAAATTTTGTTAGTTAGCCCTTTTTTTTTTTTGATAAGCTAAGACCCACACAAGTGTCATCCTTCATTAGTAGGAGACTCATCAAACATACTTTGTATCTACTCTTAAAGTGGAAATAAGTAGTGGGTTAAAAAAATAAAAAATAGCTGTTGGCCTTGAGAATGATTGGGGCAGGGAATGTATGGATGTGCTTTATACAATTGATGTATGTATATGTATGGACTGTGATAAGAGTTGTATGAGCCCCTAATAAATTGTTAAAATAAAAAAAAAAAGAAGAAACACACACACACACACACACACACACACAGAACAGCTGTTGATCTTGTGAACATCCTTACACGATCTCCCCGTCTCAGCATGCCCAGAATGTGTGTTTTGGGGTTTTAGTCCACATCCCACAGATCTGCAAGCACCAATCTTGGGAACCCGTGAATATACTTACATTGTACATGGCAAAGGTGAGCGGGTCCAATGTGATCACCAGGGTAGGCGGATCAAAAAAAGATTTAGTAATAGCACCAGAGGCCGGCGTGATGGGTTTTGAAAGAACACAGGTAGAGTCAGATTCCCCTCTTCGGTCTCCAGAAGAAACCATCTCTGCCCACACCTTGAATTGACCTTTCAGGCTGACTTCCAGAATTTCAGGAGGGAATATTTGTATTTTCAACTACCAAGTTTATGTTAATTTGTTGTAGCAGCAGTGTCTGGAAAAGTGAGAGCTGTATTTAACCCTATAACGCATATATTTTTAATTTCTGGGAATTGTTTGGTTTTTATTCTTTCATACTTATCAATACATGTAACAACCAAAATATATATATATATATATATATTTTAACAATTTATTGGGGCTGATACAATTCTTTACACAGTTCATACATATACATACATCAATTGTATAAAGCACATCTGTACAGTCTTTGCCCTAATCATTTTTTTCTCTTTTCTTCTTTTACATTTTATTAGGGCCAAAATATATTTAAATATATATAAAATTTGCAATGTTTTAAAAATGTAGCCAAATTGTCACGTTCGTCCATGGGTTTATAATACAAGAATAAAAAATGCACTTAATTTCCATAATTTTCATCTTATTAAATTAAAAAAACAACTGAAAACTTATTTATAAAATATAATACAACATTTATTTGTTTATAATTTCAGTTAGTGTGGAATTAAACAAAACGATTTTTTTCTTTCGTGATACAAAGATGAACTTTGCATTTGTTGTAGAAAAATAGGGGTGCACTTTTGCATCTTTTTTGTATCGTCCTCTGTGTGTGACCTCAGGTTAATGGTGAAGACCATCCAAATGGGTATCTCTTCCAGGGATACGTTTGGTGGCAGGACCTCTTCTTCTCTTTTTGTTAGCAAACTCAACACGAGTAAAGCTTGTAGAAGGTCTGCCTCGTTCTGTTGGTCTAGTACTTTTTCCGTCAAGAAGAATAGCCTTGGTGATGCTTATTTTGAATTCTCCCCCCCCACCCCCATTTTAAATCATTTTATTGTGGGCTCATACAATTCTTATCACAATCCCTACATACATCCATTGTGCCAAGAACATATGTGCATTTGTTGCCCTCATCATTCTGTGGTAATTTTTGTCACTATTGATTCAAAAGACGAATGTAACAGTTACTACATTTTGAAAAAGCGGAAATATATAATAAATATGTTTTTTTAATGAGTGTTACACCTTTGACATAAAACTGTAGTTTTATAATAAAAATATCGGCACTAAACCATTACTAGATTGAAAATCATCGTAAAATGGAATAACACCAACGACCACTTAACCTCAAACACACAGTCAGTCAAAATGTGTGCCACCAGTGAAACATTTTGCCACTAAAATGCCTGACTAGCGCCATGCATTTGTACTAGTAAAGTCGTCAGCTCCAAATGCTTCATGATTTCGGTTCCTGATATGTTTTAATTACATGAAAACATTGCTCTCAGCATTATAGGGTTAAGTAATTTTCAGATTCAAACATAGTACAAATGAAGTAGTAATGTGCATTTTATTGATAAATGATCACAAGCTAGTATTTTCCACTTACCCTAAATGTTTACAGAGTATTTAGAAATTACAATGTTTTTACTTAGAAAATGTCTTTTTGCTTGGCTATTTGATTTTTAAAAAAACATAAGGTTTTGCTTTTTTTTAAGCTAAAAATTCAACACCGGATATTTGAAAGCACACATTTGAAGTGGTGTGTAGCTACCATCTTTATCCAATTCTGGAATATTTTCTCATTTCATCCTCCCAGGCTCCCCCTCCAGTACCCATTAATAATCCACTGCCACTCCTCAGCCTTCCGTAAGCACGGAATGACTTTCTGCCTTTGCCTATTCTGGGTGTTTTAATATCAGTCGATTCAGAATTGTGATGTTGTTTGTATGGCTTTTGTCTTAGTACAGTTTTTTTTTAAGTTTCTCCCAGTTGTATCATGTATTAGTTCTTCATTCCTTTTTTATGTCTAGATGATAAGGCATTTGGGGAGATCTATATCACATGGCTTTCATCAACAAATCAGTGGGGGCACATAAAGTGTCTTCTGTTTGCCTGTTGTGAGTCATGTTGGCTGCGATCTTTCATGCACCAGTTTTGGTGGAGAACATTTTCCAGATTGTTCTCCAAAATGGTGGCACCTTTTAACATTCCACCAACAATTTCTGTACATCCATGCCAGTGTTTTATTTCTGTATTTCATGAATAGTGGGTATGCATAAGGCATGCCTTCATGGAATCTAATTAGTATGTATAGTTTTACTTATTTGACAAGTGGTGTATGATGTTTTATATGCAAGGAAAAAAATGTGTGTTAGGGTTCTCTAGAGAAACAAAACCAGAATGTTAATAATTATATAGATATTTATACAGCTAGATATATAACATAAGAAATAAACAGTTAATTAAATTATAAAGCAGCACAAATGGCTCAGTGCAACTCACTCCGGTGAGACACTGGCAGTCCTTCAAGTCTTGAGGGCCGCCCGCCGGGTAGTCCTAAGTGTAGTTTACATGTTTCAGTATACGTACAAGGCTAAAAGTTTGTGCTAATTCATTGTGTAAAGTTTCTTATGTGCACAGGCCAGATTTGTCCGTTTAATCAATGTTATATAACTAAATCATGTTCTAAGAGCCAAGTTGGTAACATTTATTAAGATACATACACTGATATGAGAAACTACTTTGGGTTGGGGGATGGGATAAACTCACTGACGTTGCTGGTGTCACTGGTCCTACTCAGCCAAGGCAACTGTGTATAACATGTGATTTGGCAGTAATGATACCTGTTTCATAAGGGAGATGATTTTGTTCAGATTTTTCATTTTACGAATGGTTGGGAATTATGTGGCAAATGGGTCCGACTTTTTGGTTTTGCTCCTCATTCATTAATAGCATTATACAGGCTTTTGTTTGCAGGTCACCATCAGTATGAATTTTAGCAGCTTATTTTAGAAAACTATTCCAACCAATAGCCTGAATAGGGACTAGTGAGGATGTTGGACTGAACTTCCGGGCTACGATTATTTGACTTCCTCTCTTGGAAGGTACTTTGAAACTTAAGCTGTTTGTAAGAGAGAATTTCTCTAAGTTTTAAATTGAGTTAAAAAAGTTCCCCTGAAATTTGCAAAAACCATATCACCACTTTACAGTACACTGTTATCGGGGAAAATGATGCTGTATTTAGGGCAGCAAGTAAAAATCGATCCTTTGTCAGATACTTTATTGACATTCTAGTTTTTTGTAATTTTTCAGACATTTTGTTGTTGCTGTTGGGGATCTTCGAAGTCTGTATGTCCTGCGGAAAGGAAGTGATTCCTCAATAGGGTTTGGGCTTGAACTCGCGGAAGGGGATGGAGGGTGGGCATACCAAGCTTGGAACCTGCAGTCTTGGCTGGGCTGCCCAATCACCTCATGCCTTCTACCTGTCTGTCACTGAGAAGTGATTCTGTTCTCTTGGTCAGTTTGTTGTTAGCTTTCTAATTTTTTAATTTATGATGTTTTGCTGCTGGTAGTTTTTCTTGTACTGTGCTTCAGGAAGCCGGACGCCTTTTTCTGCTATGGTAATTACTAGAGAGCATTTTATTTTGGCCTGTAGGGAGTTCCTGCTGTGTTTCTTTGTGTGGGCATGTGTGTTAAAATTAGAAAGTGTTTTCTTTGAGGTCAGAGCTTTCTTAAAATAGTCTCACAAGTTTGTCAACCCTGCCTAGATTAAAAACATTGAAGAATTTGCATACGATTCCTTACACCACCTAGCATCGTAAAAAACAAACAAACAAGAAAAACCATTGAGTTTAAGGATAAAGTGAACTTGTTGCTTTAGGGAGGATGAGCCCTGTTTTCTGTTGAGCATGGTGTGTATGTGTTTATTTCTGGCACACCAGAATTTGTCGGACAAAACTTCAAGTGATTCTCACTTCCTATTTTTCCAAATTTCAGAGAGTGAATATTGACTGTCAAGAAATAGAAGGTGTGGGAAGATAATTAGTGTGCTCTATTTTAAAAGCGAACAAAAGAAAGAGCAGTGTTAACGGATTGCATCAGTTACGTGTTTAATTTTAAAACAAAATGCTCCACTTAGCTGATGTATACCAGCGGTGATGCTGGAATTAATCTACATTAAGGCTGTAGAAGGTGATGCAGGGATTTGAACCCAATGCTTCCTGGGAATAAGATGGGACAGTCTGCTTTCACAGAGGTTCACAATTTTGGAAGCCCCAATGAGGCAGTTTTATTTTGTGTACTAGAATTGACTTTAGTCAGTGGCCACAGGTTCAGTCAAAACAAAAAGGAACAAAAGCACACTAAACTCCTTGCCATTTAGTCGGATTCCAGTTCATAGCGACTTTACCGGACAGAGTAGAACTGCCCTCATATGTTTCTAAGACTGTAAATCTTGGTGAGAGTAGAAACTTTTCTCTTTCTCCAGCAGAGCACCTGGTGTTTCCGAACAGCTGACTTTGTGGATAACAGGCCAACACGTACATAACCCACTATGTCACCACACATAGTCAGCATTTGGGATAGAGTCTGTTACTGCCCATGACCCATGGTTGACCCCCGCGTAGACATGTATAGAACTGTGCTCAGAGGGCTTTGAATGACTGTCCTTTCAAAGACAGGTCTCGGGCCTTTTTTTCTGTTATCTCTCTAGGTGGTATTGAACCTACAACCTTCCTTAACTTAAAAAAATTTTTTTAAAAATAGTTTGCACCACCTGGTGGTCATTTTCATGCGGGGAGACTCCATGATCAGAGAAGCAGAATGTGTGGAGAGATTGGTTGTAGTTCTAGAGCATCAGCTGAATTTAGAAACCCTGCTGCCCTCGGGCCACATCCCAGGCAGTCCGAGTGGAAAGGGAATGGCTTTCCTGTGTGGTAATCTTCCCCCACTGGGTGCTCTCTGGTGTGCAGAGGTGTGCAGAGGGAACTTTCTCTTAGGGCTCGAATGTGCACACAGCTGACCTGGGGATCTTGTGTGAAATGTGGGTGCTGATTCTGTAGGTCTGGACAGCACAGACATGTGTTTGGCACACTCCCAGGGGGTGCCATGAACCTTGTAGCACTCCAAGATCGTGACGACCACAGTGGCCGTAGGAGCACTCATTAGAGACCCAGAGGAGACCAAAAACCTCTTTGCTTCAGGAACTCCACGGGTGCTGCTGAGGAGTGAAAATGGAGAGCACAGCATAGGTATTACAGTGGAGTGTGACGCAGAGGTGAGGAACAGAAACTTTAATAGTGCCTGGATAGCACAAATGGTGTGGAGTGCTATTGTAGAAGAGGAACTGGGTCCCACCCACCGGAAGCAGACAGCTGGGTTAGGGTTGTCACCGAAATGCAGGGAATTCAGTAGGAACTTTTATCTACATCTCTCGAAAAAGGAACTGTTGAAGTTTGTTTCAACTCTTGATTAGCATTTACTTAATAAACACTCAGACTTCTGTTGGTTGGTATTCATTTTTGGAATGTAAAGGCTAGAGCTCTTGGGTCCTCACTGTAGTGAGGGCCTCACAGTGTGTCTTGTGGGGATGTGGGTAGTTCTCAGGGAGCTGAAGTCTGTATGGTGCTTCTTTATAAAAAAGCTTGTTTTAAAGATCTGTTAGAAAAGCTTCTTTGTGGGGCATACAGAGAGATCAGGAGTCCCTCAAGTTTGTTTGGATTTGTGTGTGTTTGGTGGTAGGGACGTGGTTGATTTTTTTTTTTTTTCCTCCCTTCATAAGAGAGGAGCTGAGGTCTGTTTTAAGTCACTGGAGTCCAGGGAATAGAGGGGCCAGCATCAAGAAAGAGAGATTTTGAAAGCAGCACTACCTGGATTTAAAGAGTGAAGGTGAAGAAGGAGAAAGGTCCAGATGGTTCCAGCTTTAAAGGTGTTATTGACAAAGCCACACAAGTATGTGTGCACGTGTTGAAGGGGACCATGCTGATTGAGACTCCAAGGTGTTTGGATTATAATTGGGAAAGGCAAAACCAAAAATGACCCAGAAAAACCCAGAGTTTTCTTTTAAGGTGGAAAGTTGAGAAGAAAAAGACACTGAGCAGGTCAGGAAAAGCAGAGGAGAGGAATGCTGCCAATAAAAATGTTGCATTAGATCTGGCAATTAAAAGTGTTTTTAATGGCAGAGGACCGCTTTCCATAGAAGGGAAATGGTAGAAGTTGGCTGCCTTTTTGGTGTGAGTGTACATTAGGCATTTTCAAAGCATGACTGCTGGCCTGGCCAATCAAGTTGGGAGAAGCCTTGGTAGGGAGGCCCAGCTCTGTGTTAGCATGCTCACCCAGGACCATAGCTTTTGAGAGGAAGCCAGGCCCAGAGAAATTCTACACATCTGTGGTCAGGGCAATCTAGAATGGTGGGTGGCGCGGCAGATGAAGTGCTCAACAACTAAATCTAGGGGATGGTGGTTGGGATCCACCAGCTGCAACGTTGCGGGGAGGAATGTTGGCCGCCTGTTCCTATGAAGGTTACAGCCTTGGCAACATGCGTCAGTTCTATCCTGCCTTTTTAGGGTCTATATTAAGTCACTATGAGTGGGTTTCAACCCGATGACATAAAACAACATACGCAATATTTAGAATTTTTAACCAAACTGAAAGGCGGGCTGTACAGCGGGCAGGATTGGCAACACCTTTTAGAGGTGTGTTGTGTGTGTGTACACAGTTGTTTTTCTTCCATATTGTTCAGGTGCCGGGAGGGAGTTTATTTGCCCAATCGTAGCAAGCCCTGTTGTTACATTGGTCTTCCCAGGCTGTGGTCTGCACATACTGTCTCATAGAGGTTTGGGCCAGGAGAGCTCCTTCTCTCCTGGGATTCCATAAAATTAAATATTAAATTGTTCTCGCCAATGTTTTTAATTGTCATTTTCTTATTAAACCCACTGCCCTTGGGTTGATTCACACTCATAGCAGTTTTATAGACAGTCTAGGGCTGTAAATCTTCGTGGGTTCAGGTGTTTCATCTTTCCCCTTCACAGTGCCTGGTGGGTTTGAACCTCAGACTGTGTGTGTAGCTGTCCAGCGCTTACCTGACAGTGACACCAGCGCTAATTTACTTGCACAGGCTTCCTAATCTCCCAGAATGTCCCGGTTACACAAAGCTAGGGTGTAAGGCACACCCTTGAAGAATGTCTAGGATGTGCTTGGTGAAATGTGTTACCAAACAGTACATATTGTCCATTGAAGTCCTGCCCAATTTAATGCAAATTTAAGCTCAAGAAAAATGCTGCTTAATAGCGCTTTCATGTGACGATGGAAGCACTCTAGTTGTTCAGTTCATTAGCTATTAAACACTTGAAAATGTGGCCAAGGACAACTTATGGAATACTTTTAAATTTAAATCTTAAATGTAAAGTTGCATGTGACTGGCGGCAACTGTATAGGGCAGTAACACATTTGAAGTGCCATTTGGGATTCTTTTATTAACATAAGGCATGAATGATTACATCTTTGCGATTCCTTTGGGAAACAACTTAATTCATTAGATAATATGAATTTATATTGTCACATATTTGGATGTTTTACAAATAGCACTAATCGATACTGGCTGGCTTGACTCATTCTGATTTGTTTTCTTCCAAGACAGATCAAAGATTGTAATTTTAATTTTCACTGGTTTCCTGTCCTTCCCTGCCCCTGCATTCCCTTCCCTGAGGGGTAGGTCCACAATGGAGTATTTGGCTGGATTCCTGCTGTAGATCCTGGGTCTCCCTTTGATTATGTTGAGGAGATCACCTGTCAGCTCAAGAGCTGTGGGGGTTTTCATTTTGTTTGGTGGTCCTAGGAGCTCTGTTCTCTGACCATCTAACCAGGAGCTTGTCAGGCTGGGGTTGTCAAGGCACATGCTCGGGCCTTGACTGCCTCGGCGGATGTCTGACATGCTCAGACTCAAAAGAGCTGACTTGGCAGCTGCCCAGCAGGTTTTATAAAGGCTCAGTCGGTGGCTGGATATTTCAGGCTCTAAGTTGTGTTATGCAATAAATCGGTTTCAGCAGAAATTCTTGATCCAATTTCAGCTATCGCTTCCCCTCCCCCCGTTTTTAATAAGTTGTAATCAAAGATAAGTACACATTATTTAATGGGAGTTTGGAAGAACTAAAACTCTCCCTGCATAATATAAGCATTTTACAGGACATTTAACTTTAACCCAGGAAGCACGCTACTCTGTGGAAACTTGCTGTTCAAAGTGCTTTTAATTGAAAGTCAAGGTTAGGAAACAGTGTTCACAAATTGAGTGAATTAGCTTGCCCCTCTTAGTGTGTCATGGCCACATCTCTCCCTGGTTGTCCTTTGATGTTTAGAGTATTGGTAATTCAAACACTTTATATAGAGTTCTGTTAATGGATTAGCATAAAGCTGATCTAAGAATTCTAGGAGGAAACTTTACTCATTTTTGTTTCAGGGGTTCGAGAAAAAGAAGCTGTACTTTTGGTCAGTCCTTACATTTCACATCTCAAATTTTTTTTTCTGTGTGTGTGTGCGCGCGTGTATGTCTGCCTGCCTGCCTATTTCTCTGCCTTTTGACTCTAAATCCTTGCTTATTTCAGAACAAACATTTCTTCTGAAGCCTTCACTGTTCTCTCCTCACAAGGTTGATGGGAGAGGGTGGCATTTCAAACACCAACAAGTTGCATTAAGTAGGGTGCTTTAGCAGCAGGTACAGGGGAGACTACTCCTGAAACCAAGTTACTCTCGTATAGGTTTCCCATCATTTTCCTTCAGAGGGAAGATGGTTTAGAAACTCTTCCACTGACCCAGTTCCTCAAATTATGCTTTCGTATTTGTTTGCTAGCCCTGTATAACTGAAATCAGACTCCCCACATCATTTGTGTTGATCTAATTTAGGGTTAGTTCTTTAAACACACACACACACACACACACACACACACACACACACACACAACTACAATTGAGTCAGTTCTGTCCCAGAGTGACCCTACAGGACAGGGTAGAACCACTTCCATGGAGTTTCAGAGTTTGTAAATCTTGATAGGGAGCAGATAGCCTCATTTTTGTCTTAAGGAGTAGCCGGTGGGTTTGAACCTCAGTTCTTTCAGGTAGCAGTCTCACACTTAAGATAAGTTTTGGTTTTGGAACTGCATTTTCCTTTTAAAAGTAAGACGGAGACATCAGAAGTCTGCACCCACCTTGACCTTGGCAAAAGTGACTCAGAATATATGCAAACGGTTTTATTGATAACCAGCACCATGGATTCTATAATCAGCTTTTGAATGGTTTGTCGTAGCATGTCTGTGAGTTTGAACGCATAAGGATATAGCAAGATTGGGAGATTTCCTTTGTGCCATGTGAAAGGTCTCTTTCCCCCTTCTCTAAGTCACCTGGAAGGCTGTTTTCCCATTTTAGCACATTGTAAGCCTGAACTCCCTTGTCTTGGACGTAGGAATGTTTTGTATGAAAAGCAATGCCTTCTGTAACTGCCTGGTTCTTGCCCCCCACCCTCTTCTTCCTCACACCCTTCTTTATAAGCAGATTGATATTTAATACATTGGTGGAAAGATTTTTAATTGCACCTCAAAGCTTAGATAGCTACACATTTGAATTCCACCCCCTTCCCTTACCCTGATCAGAACCAAATCCTGTGTTTGAGATTTCCCTTCCCAGGCCATTCTGCCCTCTGTACACGTGTCCTTTTGGCTGGACAACAGCATTTCTCTAGAGTACCAATAAATGTTCTTTGATATTTCCTTTCTCATACAGTAAAATACTATTTTACAGGGTAGTGGTGAGGTGTGAAAACACCAGTTTGTACGTACCATTCAGCGACACTGGCCACGTTCTTCAGGTTGTCACTTCTTGATATTCTCTCCCCCTCCCCAAATCATTCACTGTCAATTAACACAAACTCGGTGTCCTCTCAACTTTTCATCTAATCTGTGTTGCTGTTGTCAATTTGAGCAAGTATAAGTTACCCATTAAATGAGTGCACTGTCCTGGGAAGAGGATCTTTGCTATTTATGATAAACTGTTAGGGTTTGGCTCTGTAAAAATGATTTCAGGGGTGGTTTTTCTGTAAGGCTAGAGTCATGCGGTCCTTGAGATTTTACGATTCTGCTCTGTGATTGGTCTTACTTGATGAGCATTCTTAGATTCTTTGATCCAAGTCTTCAACTGTGATGCTGATGCACAAACCTGTTGCATGGAGGCATTTAGATCTGCATTCCGGTTCTTCCTCATTCTGCTTTCCCTGCTGCTCCAACAGACCAGCTAGACTTTGGAGGGCAATGCCCCTGCTCTTACAACTCAGCTTATGCTCTCCGGGTTGAACAGGTGTGGTGAAGTATAGTGAGTTTCTTTTCATGGTGTTATGGTAACTCTGACATTAAGGGTAACAGTAGTTACAGGAAATGATCAGTGCACTTTGATACCTTTAAGGTATTTATAACCCTGACAAAGCTTGCTGTGGAATATGTGTTAATGTCTATTTCTACCAGAAACCAAAAGCAAACCAGCGAGCAGCTTTTGATACTGCCCATCTACTGTAGCCAAGCAGCTCATGGGATTTGTTTTCTGGTGGTCAAAGTTTCTGGCGGCATGGCGGTCAATGTACCACACAGATTTTCATGCCTTCCCATGCATTTTTAACCACCAGGAGAAAGGAGAGGTGTGGGCTTTCAGCTAATGGGAGATGTGATTGGAGAATTTACAAGCATTAAATACATTAAGTCCCAAAGGAAAGAATGCCTGACCTATAGTGATCATGTGGCAGACTTTGCTATTAATTAAAATCATCACCACTTTAAAAAACATTCTGATGAAGAATAGCCTTCCCCTTCTGATACCAAGCATATTACCTAAGTCTAGATAGTTGTTTTGGAGACTCTAAGTCACTGTTTTTGTTTTGGGTGGTGGTGATAGCTACTCATTTTGCTGACTGCTGATCTCCTTGAAGAGTTAGAGAGTGGAGAGTGGCGGCCTGAGAAGGCTGGGACTGTGGTTTTGTGGAATGTGTGATTTGACCTGCATCAGTGATGTGTGATGAGCCTTAAGGCCATAAATTGTAAGACCTACTTAGTGTTTTTAGAATAAAGCATTTCAAACCAGTAACCCACTTTTGAAAATGTGGATGGTGTAGAGATATTTTGAATGGTCAGCCTATTTATGTTACGATGAAGACTATGAACTGGTTTACACAGGTTCAATTATGACTACTGGTGTGTGAGGCCAGAGGAGAAACCGTGTAGTAAAATGTGATTGTAGTTGCAACAATAACTGGAATGGGAGGCTCAGTAGAAGTATATATAGTAACTCTTTTCATGCTTTCAGCCGTATCCTGCTCCATGAGGGTGGATGGTTGGAGAGATGGCAACCAACATTAAGATTTTTAAGTCTATAGAAATTCTTATGTTAGAGTACAGCTTAATTTATATATAATATTATCATCATGCACACAGTAGTTTCTCCTACTGGCTTGGGATGGAGGCTGAAAGGTTAGCAATTGATTCCCCCCCCCCCCCAAAAAAAAACAAACCCCGCTTGTAGGTGTGATTTTTGTGAAGGAGACTTTTAGTGTTTATTCTGTGGTCTACATATTCTGTAGTCTGATGCAGTAAATTAATTTCACCTCATTCCCCTCCAGAGGTATGTAGTTACATGCAAACATAACAATAATTTACTGTTTTGGGGTGAAAATTCTAAATTTTGGATCGTTTTTCATAAGACATGATGTGCCAGCATGTCGGTTTTGTTCTAAATTATTATTCACATGCGTGCTTGAATTTGTGCTTGATTTTAAGGGGCAGTGTATGAAGTTGGGACACCAGGACATAAGGGGTTGAGAGACTGTTAACTTACAGATTGACTAAAGCAACTAGCATGTCCTAGTGCTTTGCCCTTGAATTGTCTTCGTCTGTGGTGTGTGACCGTGTGTTTCAGTAAGCGTTGTGAAGAGAAGCCAAGTGAAACACAGTCTACTATTCTTCACCTATGGGAAGGGGTCTCTTGGGGCACATTTGTGTAGGCTTTGTAACTGTGACACTGGATGCTGGCAGCAGTGGGCAGTAGAAGAATTCATCTCACCGCAGAAATCTTAGCCACTGGACATGAACAGCACTGGAGCGAGGCTGCTTGCTTTCCCCTGAAGCCCATGATGCAGGCCTCTGCTTGAGTGACTCTCCTTTTAGGCTTTGTCTTTTACAGCATCTCCCTGGCGGTGGGCAATCTGCAGGTCCTTTGATTTCTCAACACACCAGATTTTCATTAGAGTTTTATTTCAGCTTTTCCTTTGCCTGTTACTCTGGGAAGTTAGGCGACGATCTGGGGCGGGCACTAGTGTACAGCAGCACTGTGCTCACAGCTTAATGTGCAAGGGGCAACCGTGGAATCTGGTGAAAATACAGTATTCCATGGTGGGGCCGCAGACTGCATTTCTAACAAGATGTGTCAAGAACCACACTTGGAAGATTGGAGGGAGGAGGAGAGGCTAGAAGGCTATTTAAATTGTGCAATCTTCAGATTGCATTGCCCACCAACAGACAGTGCTGGCTGATTTCCATTGTTTCCCTTTTATACACTATTGAATTTTAATTGCAATTTTTAATTTTATTTTTAAAATTAAAGATCACATATACCTTAGTTTTTAAAATAATTTTTTTATTAATCATTTTTTTGGGGGCTGAACACTTTCTACTTGAGCCCTTGGTAGCAGTTCCTCATTTCCCCCCTCCCTCCTCCACGCTCACCCTGATCATTTATAAGTTGTTATTATTTTTTTCATGTCTTACAATGACCAATGTCTCCCACCACCCACTTTTCTTTGGAAGGGGGTTATATGTAGATAGTGATCGGGTTTTACCTTTCTCCCCCCACCTTCCCCTCCTGGATCGCTTCTTTCATTATTGGTCCTGAAGGGGTTATCTGCCCTGGACTCCCTGTGTTTCCAGCTCTGATCTGTATCCATGTACATGCTCTGATCTAGCCAGAGTTAGAGGAAATCATCTCCTCCCGATGGCCCTCCTGTAAGGGGATGTCCAGTTGTCTACTGTGGTAAACAGATTTCTCCCATATATGTTAGACTTGGGACACTGCTTGCAGCAAATGGTAAATGATTATCAAGTTGCCTCGCTGAAGGCAGTCAGTTGCCACACTACTCTCTTGTCCCACCACAGGTAGGGCCACTTCCTGCTATTGAGGACAATGGACTACTTATCTCTCAAAGCTTGGTTCTTGTAGGTGGGGTTTACACCCTGCTGATAATGGTGTCTATGGTGGGGAGAACAGGTCAAACTGAATCTAGGATCCGCTCATCTTGTCACATGTGTACCCCTATTACCTCCTGTCAGGGGAAGCCAGCCCATAACACATCATTACGGGTCCGGTAGGCGCAATTGTACAGTGATAATAAGTAACGATCATAGTAAAGTTATAGAGAGCATGAGAGATAGAAGTGAAGTATTGAAATAAATGGAGTCAGACACAGTTCATGGTAGCATGCTCTCTTCAACCCCGCTTGGTGGTCCACGTGGAGGGAGAGAGAGAGGGCTTAATGCTAGCCCAGGCTTTTTATATTCTCTGAGGACATGCAAGTCCCCTAATTACAGGTGAGGACCTACGTCACAGGAAGGGGTTGTGCTATAGGTAAAACGGTAATGAGGGGGTGGTCTAGGGAAATATACACAATTGGAACAGGAAATTTTTTATTAATCATTTTTGATGGGCTGAACAGTTTCTTTCTACTTGAGCCTTTGGTAGTAGTTCCTCATTTTCCCCCTGCTTCCCCCACACCCCTGTCCTCCCTCACCCTTGATAATTTACAATGACCAATGTCTCCCATCACCCTGTGGTGTGGGGAGACAGCAGTCTGACAGGGACTGCCTTTAGGGAAGTTGCATGTGAGGATCTGACCTCCCTCCACAACCTCCCCTTCCCATTATGCAGATACCCCTAGATCACCCCCCTCCCATTACTGTATTACATATAGCACAACCCATTCCTGTGGCGTATGTCCTCACCTGTAATTAGAGGACTTGCACCTCCTCAGAGACTATAAAAGCCTTGCTGGTTTTCAATAAATCTACCTCCATGTGGGCCACTAAGTGAGGCTTTGGTGAGTGTACTACCATGAAATATGCCTGACTCCATTTCAATCCCCTATCTCTCATGCCCTGTATGACTTTACTGTAATCTTTTCTTAGCACTGTACAATTGTGCCTACTGGACCCATGATGATGTGTTAGGGCAGGTACCCTGACAGTATAGAGATGGGCTTTGGGTTCACTACTCTGCACTCCCCCTCCTTCACATTGATAGGCTATTTTTATGTGTATCTAATGGTTTACTGAGCAGATTAGCTTTCTACTCCACCCAACCCATTTGCGTCATGTTATTGCTTGCAGCTCCATGTGTACAACGTTATGTCTCCCACTTTGTCTCTGCTTCCTGCTTCCTTCCATTCCTCCTTTCCGAACTCTATCCTGAAGTCCTTGCTGCCCTGTCAAATGGTTGATACTATATTGTTCCCTTTAAAGACCTGTCTGTTGTTTGGCAGAAAATTGAGCCATGGGTGAGTTCACTTCCAGACCCAAAGGGTGGTTAAGAACCACAGTCTTGGGAATTCCGCCGAACTATTGGAGCAGTACGTCTGGCCTTACTGTATGATTTGGGGTTGGTTTTTTTTTTTTTTTACCATAGTCTTCTATCTAGCACCTTTTAGTATTCTTTCAAAGCCATTGTAGCCGGATTATCTAATTCTTCTGGTTCTATGGTATGGAAATTGATGTTCATGTGGTCCATTTCATCGTCACTTTCACTTTTAAATGTCTTCCATTTACCAAATAAATTGATGTCTTCCAGTTCCTGGTAAAGTGAATCTACCACGTCATCTTCCCATAGATAATATGTACTTGTGTAAATATACACAGCAAAAGGGTATGTATGTCCTATCAGCAAATTGTGCACGTGCAGTGAGCTTGTTTGCATCCTCGAGCCGTGTAGCTACTCTTACTATTACAAATCCATCTTACTCAAGTGTGGAGTCACAGCCCTAACAGACACAAGCATTTCTATATACTCCATTGTGGAAGCTTTGTTTCAGGTTTGGCAAAGTGATGGGAAAAAAGAAAGGCAATTCGTTGTCCGGGAGTTAGGATTGTGGTCTTCAAATTTGTTTTGGGTTGCTAACCTAGTTCTCTTATGGGAACTCCAAATGCTTTGTACATCTTAAATGAAAGTACTAAGGCCATCCACTCTGTCGGACACAATTAGTGTTGGAATGAATGTACAGTGCTCTTTCTCAGCGGCAGTTGCGTTAATAAACTATCCAATAATCTGGCCTGGAATTAGGTGCTGGGCTTCATATGGGGGGATTGTGGAGCGATTCCATCTCAAGGCGTGAAAACTCCCAGAAGGAGGGCAGGGGAAGTCAGCAGACAGTCATAAGTGCTTCGTTGGAACTTTGGACCAGTGAGGCAGGAGCTGGGTTATCAGTTGATCTGTAAACACTGATTTGGGGAAACAATGAATACCTAGGGAGAGAATCCTGGAGCATGCAGAGGAAAGGAGCCTACATAAGTTTGGTGAGAGAGTAGCAGCAGATGTAGGGATGTTTTAAGATTGGTTAATATTTAACAGAGTAAGGGTCATTCAGGAGGCCAGTTGGCTGTAGTGGTTACCCATTTGGCTGCTAACCAAAGCCTTAGCTACTGGAGCACACCAGCTGCTCTGCAGAAGACAGATGTGGCAGTCTGCTTCCTTAAAGGTTATATATACTGTCTTGGAAAACCGCCAGTGGAGCAGTTGTCTGTCTTATAGGGTCTCCAGGAATGGAATCGGGATTGGACTGGTTTGGATGGACTGTTAAGGGTTGTTAGATTTGGGTCCATGTGACCATAAGAACTTTGAGATGGGTGAACTTGGTAGTGGATGGAAGGAGTGGTGGTAGTCCAGTGTAGAAGGGGTGGCTCTCGTGGGATAGAAAGCTTTCTGCTTAAAATGAGAGATGGAAGCACATATTGTTGGGTCGTTCACTCTGAATAGTGTTATAAGTGATTTAAAGAGAAGAGTAAAATGATAGGTGTCTCGTAGTTTAGGTCAAGAAAATCATAGCGATTTCAGGCACTTCATTTAGTGAATACTGTCTTAGGGCAGGCACTGTCAGGACAATATGGCTTTAAAAGTAAATAGCTTTAACAGAAGGAGTTTGGCAGTGTTTATTGACTCCATAAATATGCATTGGGTGCCTAGAACATTGGGCATGTTTTGGATGCCTGGGATTAAGTGGTTTTATGAGAGTTAGTTCTTGACCTCCTCGTGTCTAGTGAATCTCTCTTTGCTGTTGAGTCTAATCTGTCTCATAGTGACCCCAAGGGACAGCGTAGAACCGCCTCCACTTGGTTTCCAAGGCTGTAATTTAATACATGCATGAAAGGCTATTTCAGTGGCTGGTTAATTAAGGTCTTTTATGACGAGAGGGAAAGAGAAGGGAAGCCAGCATTGGGATTCAAAATAAACTCTAGAGATACTACTGTTTGTATTTTCTTGACCTCTAGGGATAGAATTAGTTTGAGTTATCTTCTATAGCCATCAGTACAGTGGATGGTTTGAACAGGCAGTAAAGCTTATTTCTGACCACCTAGAATTATACCCAAAATAGAGTTGAGTGTAGGTCCACCTTTGGTGTCTGCCATATAGAAATCCACTCCAGCAAGATAAATCTAAGGTGATTCTGCAGCTGTGAAAGTCAGTTGAATAAATTCTTTACCTACCTGCCCATGTTTTGGTATCCGCACCAGGTTTGGGACTTGCATCACCCTTGAAGGGGCGGTGACAACTCTGGAACATCATTCTGGTTATCAAAGAATGCTTCTAAGTCACACTTTCAAAGAAGGGGGTTTGATTTGGTAGCTAGAATTTCAGCCGACAGGCTCTGTGCCTTGGATTTGTTTCTCCTGTACGTAAAGCATTTGATAGGTGTGACGAAGCTGTCGGGAACTGAGTCTTACACGTGTCTTCCTTTGCAGGGGTTCTCATTGCACATAGTTTATGTTTTAATTTGATATTAGTTGGAGAGTATAATTCTCTCTTGGAAGCTGAAGCCAGGATGAAGTCAGCAGCCCGAGCGGGATGCAGTAAATCTTCCTTGGAGTGTTACACTGAATGCTATCTGGGGGTTTATAATTTATCAACTGCATGTGCAGGCAACAGCAGCCTCATGGCCTTAGACTTTTGTTTGTTGTGGTTGACAGTGGAGAGAGCATTCTGCCCAAAAGCCTTTGTGAATACACCTGGGGGCATAGGAAAGGTGGGTTTCAGCCAGGAAGAGCATGGATTAGATTCCTTTGCATTTCAGTTGCAAAAGGGAGCTTTGGGGCCCCCTCAGCTGAGTTGCTGTCGAGAGTAATTCAGCTGTGTTGTGTGAGGGGGACATAAAAAGTGGAAGTCAATTATAATGGAATTTCCACACTAAACTTTTTGAAGCCCCTCTCATACTTTTCATGTGGCACGGTCGCTACGTTACCAGCTTTCTGCTGAGTTTGGTTATTTGGGCTCCTGAAAATGAAGTCTTTAGTTTGTCGGTTTTAACAGATAATTGAGGTGTAGTTGGAGCATAGCATTTCTATGCTAGGAAGATTGTCGTCCTCATAGTGGTTTCTAAATTATTATCTGCTCCTTTTGCCAGTTTTGAGACCATTTGCGCTTACTTTGTCTCCATGGCCTTTGTCTCTCTGACCTCTGACCAGGTCTGCTGGAGGTGTTTCCATCCGGCAGGCCAGGAGACCGGTGGGCGCGTCCTATCGCGTGGGTGTCCTGAAAACAGCTCACCTGGCCCACAGCAGTGAAGGCTGTCTAGAGGGAGGTGAAAATCCTGGCGCTCCGTTCTCCTCAGGCCATTCTTCCCCTTAGTGTAGAAGACGGAGGTTTACTCTCCCACGAGGAAATCCTTGAAGCTTAACACAAGTCCAGCTAAATGTTATTTAGGGCTTAGTCTCACTATGGATGGCTTTCAGAAATGTGGCTTGTATTCATGCAGGTTTGGGAATTGAAGAGCTGGAAAAGAACTCCGTGAAGTTCTCGTTCTCAGCGAGTTCCATGGAGGCATTGTGCTCCTTGGCTTAGTGCAGTCGTGGAGTGGTGTAACGGCACCCTGCCTCCCACCCAGTCTCAACCCCACGGTGCCAGCTCACAAATTTATATACGTCTGTTGCACAGAACGCACACGGGTATCTAATCTTAAGATTCAAGATTCTGTTCTTAACCCCTGGGTAATTTATCTTTGTCTTTTGTTTTTAAGGGCCCAAATAACTGAGGAGCTAAAGTACTTCCAGTCCTAAATTGAATTCTGCTATATGTTCTTTTTTCCCCTGTTTGTTGCTGGTTCCCTAAACCCAACTATCTCTTCCCAATTACAGGTCATTCCTAGCTGTCAACCATCTTCACCTCCCCAGGCTTGGTCTTTGGTTCTTTTTCTATTACTTATCCAGATAGATATTTTTCTCTTCAGTGTTTCTTTAATCTGAACGTAGTGTTTGCTACACTGGCAACTTCTTCCATTGCCCCTTTCTACTACCATGTATTTTAGTCTCTTAACTATCTACTCGTCATTTGTTAGTTTTTCTGTAGGAACTTGATTGAACCTGGCACACAAGGAGGCTAAGCTTTCGAATTAGACCTTTAAAATGTGTGTGTGTACGGATTGTGATAAGAGTTATATGAGCCCCTAATAAAATGTGTAAAAAGAAAAAAAATTAAAACAATGGATGGATGGCTTGTGATAAGAGCTATAAGAACCCCCAATAAGATGATTTTTTTAAATGGAAAAAAAAAGTGTGTGTGTTTTACCATCCCGTCTTGCTCCACTATTACCCGTTGTCCTTTTCTGCATCCGCTTGTCTTTTGTCCATTTTCTTATCCTTTTACTAATAGTCCAGTGCAAATCAGCTCTCACTTGGAGTTGTATAAATCCCTGAGAAGGCAGGGTCCATGTTTTATTGCATTCTCACAACCCCCAGTGGCTACACCACAACGTTCACAAAGACATTGCTGTGGTGCGGTGCACATGCTGGCAGCCATCCATGTAAAAACACTCCAGTAAAAAGGCTCCTTACACTTCTGGTGCTGGTGGTTGGCTTTAATAATCCCTTTTTGCAAACGTTGCCAGGAACATTAAACTCCAGTATTACTTGTTAATGAGTGTTTTGGATGTTGGATGTAAAAGAAAACGAGATGATTGCGTGGGTCATTCAGGATCTTTACTGACCTGTGGGCTCACCTTTTGCTTGAAGGGTCTATTTTTCCTTTAAACAGAGGATGTAAGTTAGAACCCCCAACACATTTGGTTCTCAGCCGCACAGTGCTTGTATGTAGTGACGCTGTCTATCTGTTTGTTTGTTTTTAAAGCCATACTTTTTATTTGCTTGATTTTCATGAATGCTTTTCATTTTCTCTTATTTCAGGATGACAGTGATGGGATTCCGTGGTCAGAAGAAAGGGTGGTACGTAAAGTCCTTTACTTATCTCTGAAGGAGTTCAAGAATGCCCAGAAGAGGCAGCACGGGGAAGGCCTTGCTGGGACCCTCAAAGCAGTGAATGGTGAGTTGACTATTTGGAATGGGAACATCACTCTGATCTCAGCCATGTATCTGAATTGGATGTGTCTGGGCATCTTGTATTAACTTGAGTGAGGTCTGCCTGTAGACAGTGTGACTGCATTCTGAAATACTGTTGTTGGGTTTGCAGATTTATCTTTATGATCTGTTTTATAGAGGCAATATCATTTACACGGAGACATTCCAACTCTTCCTTAGTAAGAAGACAAGGCTATAGTCTACATTCCAAGTCCTGGTTTGTCTGAGAAGCTTGTTTTTACATGCTTCACTCCCTCTCTTCTACCCAAGTAGGAGAGCTGAACCCCTTGATTATCTTGCTTAAATGTGGAACCTTTCATTTTGATCCCATTGGTATAGGAAACAATGAAAAAATTTATTTCTACTGCCCTTCCTGTTCACCTAGCTCAAACAATCTTCTTAGTAGCGCTTTCTCTTCCTTGGTGAACAGGCAAGATAAGTACGAGAGGCATTCAAAGTTCATGGAAAAATAGATAGGTTCCATGAACTCTTTTGAAGCCCTCTGGTAAATAGTGAAATAGAATTGATGTAAGTTTGTTCTGAAGTGAATATATGAAACACGGACGAAGGCTTGTTCCATCGGACTTAAATTCTGATGTTCCTGTGTAGTAGGTGAGCGTGATTCAGATTAAATCACTCAGGAGGGAACATGTTAGAAACAGCTTTGGGTTGTGACATGTTGTCTTTCTCATCAGGGGCGTTAGCGGTCTCTTGTGGCACTCCACGGTCTCAGTTGCAAAAATGTGAACGGACTAAACACGGTTTACTTGAAAGCAAGAGATGAAAAAGAGTAGAATCAGGTTTCATTTGGGGGCCCCTTTCTCTTGAGGAGTCCTTCTTCTGTCCACTGTATTTGGCGTGTGCAGGACGGCAGATTCAATGATGGATTTCAGCTTCTGCCCAGCCTGCCTGGGTTCCAGCCATCCGGCAACCTCCCACCAGAACTGCTGCTGTTCCCATTGTTTCCATGACCGACTTTTCTGAGGTGGGCTCTCCTCTGAGTTCTGCCGGCATTTGGAGTTGACCCCAGTGGATGCCGTGGTGCCACTCTCCTCTTTCATCACTGTTGGACCTCTCTCTCTCTCTCTCTCTCTCTCTCTCTCTCTCTCTCTATATATATATATATATATATATATATGGTCTCTCTCTCTCTCTCTCTCTATATATATATATATGGTCTCTCTCTCTCTCTATATATATGGTCTCTCTCTATATATATATATAGAGAGAGACTATATATATATATATATATATATATATATATAGAGAGAGAGAGAGAGAGAGAGAGAGAGAGAGAGAGAGAGAGAGAGAGAGAGAGACAGACCCCTCACCCCCGGCCCTTGGACTTTTTTCCCTTGGCAGCCAGTTAGGCTACTTGAGTCAAGATGTATGAAGATTGTATCCTAGTTCTTACATGTGCTGAGAAGTTAAGTCAGGGTTAATCATCATTGAGATTAATGGGTGGAATGTACTTGTAGAAGAAGTATAAAATTTGGGAGTGAGAAAACATAACCTTTGGCAGGGACCAAAAACATACCCTTTTCCTTACCTTGGGTGTCCAGTGGATGGGACCCCACCCATATCTAATGACTGCCAGTCATGCTGCCGACTCTGAGAGAGCATTTGATTAGTGATTGCTTGTTTGTTGCCACTCTTACGCACGGAACAGCAGCCTTTTGCTTGATTCAAGTTTCTTGAAGTGTGTGTGTGTACCGAGGGCACCGTATCATTGAACCCTTTTGTTGGAGTAGAAGAGCTGCTATAAGCTTGGCATTTTGTCGTGATGAGAGGAATGGTCTCAAATTGTGTCAGTTACAATAACTTTGTGTACCTTGGATTCACTGTTTCTTTCACTTAAGGAAAAAATCATCTTCCCAGATTAGAAGTTAGTATGAGGAATTTGGGTGAAAGACTAAAAATTGAAGTTAGTCATTCAAGAAGCCAATTAGCCAAATGTAGCTGTAGTTTTTATTGGCATAGTTAAGCCTAATGATAACGAAAGGGAACATTTTAAGTTGACCCAGACATTTCTTTTGGGATTGCAGAAGACGTGCAAATAATTCCTTCGCCTCCTTCATAAAAGAAAGTTAATACTGTATACACACGTGTATAAGCCGAGTTTTCCAGCACATTTTAAATGCATCTTTTTTGGGGGGGTAAAATTAGGTGCCTTGGCTGATATTCGGGTCAGCTTATAGTTGAGTATATATGGTATTTATCGTGGTGGTGTTTCACTGTAAATAAAAGATTTTTCCTTTCTCTTTAATCAGAGCTCTTCTCTTTCGCTTGTGAAATTGTTGCAAGTGTGCCCTTTGCTGGTTAGTGTTTGTTCGGGCAGCATTCCAAGACCACCTTTTTGTGATTCCCATACTGAATTTCCACAGCAGTTCTAAGTAAACACATTTCCTGTTTCAGAATTCAGTATATTTAAGACCGACTTTCTTAAGTGAGCCAATGTGCTACACAAAGTGTGTTTCCTTGTTTGGGGACTTTTAGAAAGGCCTGGAAACGAAAATGGCTTTCACAAGACAAACTTCAGACGCCAGGAATCCCAGAAGTGCCCTGGGCAAGGGTGGGATTCACTGACAGTGAGGGCTGGGGACAGCTCAATATTTTGATGGACTCATAGCTTTGAGAGTCCCGCTTGGAGGCAGTGTTCTCAGGGAATGTGTGTCTCTATCTGTGCATATGTTTGTATGGGCCAAAGACGGAGGTGGAGAGCGCTTTAGCATGCATGACATACGTGTTTCTACAAAAGATGCAATAATTCCTCCATTGCATCCAGTTTGAATTGTTGAAGAATTTAGTCTGGTGGTAGGATTTTCAGACAGTCCAGTTGGGAACCCTCTTTGGGAGATGATTATAAGCAGATGAACAAAGGTAAGGACCTATGTCTTTATCCCAGAGAGGGTGGTGGGTGGGACCGCCCTCAAAGGCTGTGGCTGTTACTGATAGGTTGGTGGATCCAGTTCACCAAGAGGGGCCCTGGAAGAGACGCCTGGTGGTAGACTCTGAAAAACCAAGCTACTGGAAACTGTGGAGTTTACCGTTCTTCTCTGACATGAGTATGAAGCAACTTCTCTTTTGGATGGTGGTATCTACTTTCTCATATTGGAGTGTTTGTACCTTGGGTGGCTAATAACTGATGCTTCTGCCTATGTACCCCGTGGCCTGGCGGCCCCCTCCCCCCATGTGTAAGCTCAGTAATACTGCTTTGTCAATTTTTAAACATTTTTGCATTACTGACTTTGCCAGAGCTTCCGAGGAAAGTCCAAAATTATCACCACTAATGTTTTTCATCAGGAACAGAATGGGCTCGATATACTTTTTATCTAATCTGAAGAAAATGACATAGGCATGAGGCGGGTGATGAGCTCTTAGGACCTTGGCTTTTCCATTAGTGCAAATCCGAGAGGTCATGGTATCGGCTGTCTTACCAGCCCAGCTGAAAGCCAGGGGCTGCACTGCACCATCCTCCCCTCTCTTGCAGGTTTAGTGTAGTAGTAATGACCGTGCTTCAGTAAGATAGCTTATACCATAGAATCCATGCTTGCTATCCATCTTGCTTTAGTCTTTCTAGAGTGCATGGAAAGCAGGTGTGCGTCCCATCCAGACAGCTAATGTGTCTTGAATAGCCATGTGGCTCGTGTGCGTAAGGCTGGAAGCCATGGTGACAGTTTGTTAGTTGTAGCAAGGCTCAGAAGAGGTGGAATTAAGATTTGCTGATTGGGAGCCGCCTAGCTTCTTCCTGCTGGAGATGAAGCCACCTCTTCTGATTGTAGTCACTTGGCAAAAGCTTGCAAATGGACTGGCAGAGGCTGCGACCTGGGCCACCTTTTAAGGGTCCTTGGCCCGCAGGGGCTGAGATTGGGGACATTTAAATAATAACATGGTGCACAAATAATGAGTACACATAATTACACAGTAAGCGAGGGGAGCTATTATCTGTATTTGAATTTCATTTGCTTCTTACAATTGTCATCTGAGATCCAGCAAGCTCTTTGACCCGCTTTTCATTCCCGATGAGATTCAAAGGGAACCTGGGCCCTCTCTCTTAGGTTCTTCTGCGGGCAGTGGCGGTGATCGTGACTAGAGTGCCAGGAGCTGGCTGATAGCGAGCGTGTGCTTTTCGACAGTCATTGCTCCTGCAGCTTACCTGTATGCAATTTACCTAATCCGAAAGAGACATCATTGGGTAGAAGTGGGAACTGTGAATTAACTGTTTGCCAGGACAGCTACTAAGTGGCAGAGCCAGGATTCTGGGATAAAGATTCGGTGCTTCTCTCTACCGTTTCAGCGGACAGGACTGTCCACCAAATAGCATTCCAAGAATGGTTGTTTTGGAAGATTTTTTAAAAAAGAAAATCACCCCACCCACTCCGAGGAGCAGCTTCATTTGTAGGAGATGTGTAAAAAGCTTTATGGGGCAAGAAATCTCCTAGGAAGGGAGACTATCTTACTAATGCGTGCTTGTTTTTGTACATTTATTAGAGTTTATAATTGAGGCATGCTGGTGGTGTAGTGGGTATTTGTTGGACTGCTATCCACATGGTTTGCATTTCGAAAATACCAGCAGCAGTTCCAGGCTCTCTACTCCTGAAAACTAACTGTTTAAGTCTCAGAAACCCACATAGGGCAGCTATGAGTCAGCATGGACTCAGTGGCTTTGAGTTTTCTGTTTTTAAATAATGGGTAAATAAAGGAAATAACCCCCTGAAGCAACCATCTTTGCTCTCCCCTTCTCTCTCCAGTCACAGACACACAGATGCTAGGACTCTGTGTTTTTCATACAGATACACATAGTCTGTTCTTTCGGAGTCCATGGAAAATGTCACTCCAATAGCAATGAGTTCACTTAGTGTGTAGCCCTCGGTTTTTGAACAGGACTTCTTGGGGAGACATGGCCGGTTCCAGGTCTGAGGGGCAGACCTGGAGCTTCTTTTTAACTCACCAAACCCAAGCCTTCCTGAGCCTGGCCAGGCATGTGTCCTCCGCTGGGCGAGCCTTGCCCCACGTGAAAGAAAGCTGGGTGCAATGAAGGGAATACACTTTGTTGGAAACAACTTAAATTCATTCTTTGTTGAAAACAAAGCTGCATCTCTCCTGGGAAAGGGGGTAGGGTTGCCAAAAGCTTGATTTCTTTCCCTCTGCAGCTATGTTGTATTCAGCCTGTTTATGACCGAAGCATGCAGATGGAACCTTTCTTGATAAAACTCCCATTTAGTCAGTATTTGATTGAGTTTTTAGTGTGTGGGAGACATTGTGGGTAGGAAGACCCACGCTCAAGTTGTGTGGAGGATCCATATATAATACCTTGTTTCGCCCCAACTGTGATGTCACTTAGCAATGCTGCATTGTTTTGTGCATCAATGAGAAGTAAACCACCTTCAAATGATAAATATGTCATAGTTGTAAGGTGGCTTCTAATTTAGAGATAACCTGCTTTAATATGAGACAAATATGTGAGACTCAAATTTAGCCAAGTTAAATGAAATAACTTCTATTTCCCCAGAGTGGGCCAGGGGCCGCAAACGCAGACACCTACTCTTAGTCCTGGATTACGGGCTATAACACAGCAAGGGTTTCGGTTGCCAGAGGGATGCTGAAGTTTTTTTTTGCTCCCCCGCCCCCCAAGATGCTGTTGAAGAATTCCTTTAAAAAATGAGGGGTGTTTGCATGCATGCATGCATACATATGTATTCTCACATTTTGGGTTTATTGGGTGCAACCTGATGTCTTGCACAGCCAGGGAAATCTCTCCTGGAGAAAGCTGAGAGAACTTTACAAGCAAGGACTAAGAAATGAGGTCGGGAAAGGCTGGTGTTAGGGATAAGGATCAAACAAAAAACACCCCAAGCTCACAGCCATCCAGTTGATTCCAGCGCATAGTGACCCTACAGCAATCTTATAGGACAGACTAGATTTGCCCCTCAAGCCTTGTCTTCTTCCTTAAGAGCCACTGGTGGTTTCGAACTGTTGTACTTATCATCAGCAGCCACTTTTAACTCACTCCAAGAGAGTGCTCTAGGGATGGAGGCACAGAAGCTTAACAGTGTGGGCGTCATGTTGTGGGGCAGTGGTGGGATTTGTTCAAAGTACTTTTATTTTGAATTAATTTTTAAAAATCATTTTATTAGGGGCTCGTACAATTCTTACCACAATCCATACATACATCCATTATATGAAGAACATATGTACATTTGTTGCCATCATCATTCTCAAAACTTTTGCCTTCTACTTGAGCCCTTAATATCTGCTGCTCATTTTCCCCATCCCTCCCCACTCTCCCTACCTCATGAACCCTTCATCATTCATAAATTATTATTATTTTGTCATATGTTACACTGTCCGATGTCTCCCCGCGCCTTCTCTCTGCTGTCCCTCCCCCAGGGAGGAGGCTATACGTAGATTATAATCAGTTCCCCCTTTCAACTCCACATTCTCTCTACCCTCCAGGCACCACCACTCTCACCATTGGTCCTGGAGGACTCATCTGTCCTGGACTCCCTGTGTGTCCAGTTGCTATCTGTACTTATGTACATCCTCTGTTCTAGCAAGATTTATAAGGTAGAATTGGGATCATGATAGTTGGGGCGGGGGGGGGGAGGAAGCATTTAAGAACTAGAGGAAAGTTACATGTCTTGTTGTTGCTACCCTGCACCCTGACCGGCTCATCTCCTCCCCACAACCCTTCAGTAAAGGGTGTCCGGTTGGCTACCAATGGGCTTTGAGTCTCCACTCTGCACTCACCCACATTTTCAATGATATGATTGAATTAATTTTAAGCCTGAATAAAAAGCACCCATATCTTAAGATTTTTCACGTATGGTTAGCATTTTGCCATATTTCTTTGCTGGTTTTCCTCTGACTCATCCCATGCATTGGTCATGCTTTCAAGAGAGACCAGTCCCTGGAGAAGGACATCGTGCTTGCTAAAGTAGAGGGGCAGTGAAAAGAAGGCCCTCAATGAGATGGCTCGACACAGTGGCTGCAACAATGGGCTCATGCATAGGAACCACTGAAGATGTCATGTAGGACCTTGCAGGGTTCTGTTGGGGTGACTGAGTCAGAATTGACTCTGGCACATGACACCCCGTCCTCCCCCCACCTACACAGCGTTTCCCCCCCCCTCTTTGAACAACTTCTCATAAGTTAACTGTATTAAATCTTCCACTTGAAGGGAACTCCCTAGGACTGGTGAACCTGCCCCGTAGGGTTAGAAAATTAATAACATGAAGTTAGCCTCATTTTTCTGTGAGCAGTGAGTGGTGCAGGTCGTCCTCATCTGCATCTCTGGTTGGTGCTATGGCCTCCTGCTTCTCCTTATGCCACCACCCCTACCCTGCCCCTGCCATCTCTTCCACACACACCCCAGGCCCCCACGTTCTCAAGAACTAGTCTTTTAAAATGCACACGGGAGCAGGCTGTGCTCCTGCCCTGGGCTGTGAAGTGTCCTGGAGTGAAGCCAAAGCCCACTCTCAGGTCTCTCTGGCTCTGCAAGCTCCTTCCTCTGTGCTCTCTCCTGCTGCCCCGCACACGGTAGTCGCTCTGCTCTTTCAAATGTGCTCTGGCTTCAGGATGTGTATTGTTGCCGGCTGACCTCTGTCTTGTACTGTCCCTTGGGGTATCCAGGTGACTGGATCCCTCATTGTTTCAAAAAACTGCCCTGACCAGAGGGGCCTTCATGGATCATCCTACTGAAAAGTGTCCCTGTTTCGGTTACCCTTCAGCTCCTTGGTAGAGATTAAAGCTTAAGGCAGCATTTGACTTAGAAAAATAAAATTTGCATGTTTTTTAAAAAATTGAACAGGAAGAAAAGCAAACCTCAAGCAACAACCAGTTGCCATCAGGTCACTTGTGACTCCTGTGAGTTTCAAGAGTAGGATTTTGTTGCACGGGCTTCTTTGCAGGCTCATTTCTTAGAAGATTGCCAGGCCTTTTTTCTTGGGACACATGTGGGACTTCTGCCTACATCCTTCAGTTAGTTAGCAGCCAGATGTGTTACATGCACTGAAGTCCTGGGTCTTTATTTTTTTTACCCTGTGTCAATTAAAAAAAATTAAATCATTTTATTGGGGGCTCTTAAAACATTCCATACATCAATTGTATCGAGCATATTTGTACATATGTTGCCAACATCATTTCCAAAACATTTACTACTTGAGCCCTTGGTATAAGCTCTTCTCTTCCTGCCCCCCTCCCCCCCAATCCACATGAATCCTTGATCAATTATATATTGTTATTATTGTCTCACCTCACCCAGATTTCTGTTATTCATCCCATTTTGGGGGTTGAGTGGTCTATCTATCAAACCTTTGATGGGTTCCCCCTTTCTCCCTCCTCCCCCCTCCCAAAAGTCATGGGGCTTAAGGGTGCAATTTGGGTTTTGACAAACTGGTGGTGTTTATATGCCTGCAACTAACATCCTGGTGTAAACACAGCACTTTCCCTTGGCCTCAGATTGTTCCCTCCTTCCCTTCCAGCTCCACTGAACTAACTGCCTTCTTTAAAAGCATGTGCTACACTGAGGGGTGTCAGCACCATTGTTCCTATTGTTAGAGCTTTTATGAGTGAACATGGGTTTATGATGTTTCCCCAGAATGTGCCGGATGCCTGAGAGTGTCTGCTGGTGACCGAATTGTGTGTTCCAGGAGGGCCTGTTTGCATAGGAACCCCACAGTGGGCAAGGTTAGGAAACTAGCAGATTCTCTATATTCCTGTCAGGAACTGGCATAGTACTCTTGGCTTTGGAGAGTTTATGGAAGGCTTAATGAAACAGGCTTTCAGAGCCATTTTAGTTCTCCCGTTCGATCCTGGTTTTCTTAGTGTTTCAGCCACCCCTGATAACTAGCTTGAGTGTTTCAGTTTAGCATGCTATGGAATTGGGGTCCAAGGCATGACTTTCCCCCTCATGAACATGTAAAACAACTTTACTGGAGCCGTCTTAGAAGCACTGTTCGCTGCCTTCTGTCCATGGTCTTGTGCAGAGCTGAGGTTTGCATCTCGGTCTCACGGATGCAACACATCCCTGAGGACAGTGAGGAGCAGGGTTTGGGATTTCTTTATGGCGGCGGTCAGTTTTGTAGGACCTTGAGCCGGGAACAGTTTTATTTCCCTATCATCAGAGCTACTTCTCTTTGTCATAGTAGTGTGTAAAGCCTTTCCCTTTGTGCTTATTTGACAGGGGTGAGGCAGAAGATCAGAATAGCCCTCTGACCCCGCTGAAGTCATTGCTTCTCCGCAGGTAGTTGCTCTTGGGAGACCGTAGCATGGGCCAGGAGCTGGGGAAGAGCTGCCCTAGAAGTCAGAGGGGCGCACAGGAAGGGGCTGGCAAGGTTTTCAAAGGCCCGGATAGCCATCTAGGTGACTCTGGAAGGATATTTCCAGAGGCTTCGGGGAAATGATGTGGTTGTCTGAGGATCTTTGACGTTGAGGGAAGCAACTTTGTGTATGCTAACTTGTCTTGTGAACCAAAAGGTCCATGGTTTGGACCCACCAGCAGGTATACAGGAGAAAGAGGTGGCAGGCTGCGTCATGAGAAGTTGTAATCAATTAACAAAACCTTTTATTCGTTAATAATTTTAATTCCCCAGACATGGTTCTATGAAGGTGGTTTAGATGAGGCAGATGTGTGCCTTTATGTCCAACCAGAATTTTGAGATTCCTGGTACAGATGCTGGCCAGTTCCATGATGTATGTGTATATTTGAAGGCCTTCCGAACTTCAGGCTCACCTTCCAACACAGTTCTGTTTTGATTCAAAGGACTTTCTTTTACTTTTCGCCTTTTCCAAGATTAAAAACAAATTGTTTTATTGGGTGCTTGTACATATATCCATTGTGCCAAGCACATTTGTTGCCCCATCATTCTCAAGACATTTTCTTTGTGTTTGAGCCCTTGGTATCAGCTCTTCATTTCCCCCTGCCCTCCGCGTGCTCCCCCTCCCTCATGAAACCTTGATAATTTTTTATTATTTTGTCATGTCTTACACTGTCCAACGTCTTGCTCAACCTACTATCGCCACCGTCACCATTGGTCCTAAAGGGGTCATCTGTCCTGGATTCCCTGTGTTTCTAGTTCCAGTCTGTACCAGGGTACATCGTCTGGTCTAGCCGGATATGTAAGGTAGAATTGGGATCATGATAGTGAGGGGGTGGGGGCAGGGAGGAAGCATTTAGGAACTAGAGGAAAGTTGTATGTTTCATCATTCCTATACTACACCCTGACTGACTCGATTCCCCCATGACCCTTCTGAAAGGGGATGTCCAGTTGCTTTAGGTCCCCAATATTTACTCCTCCTTATTCACAATGGTGATATTTTGTTCTTTGATGCCTGATACCTCATCCCTTCCACAGGTTGGTATGCTTCATCCATTTGGGCTTTGCTACTTCTGCGCTAGATGGCTGCTTGTTTACCTTCAAGCCTTTAAGGCCCCAGATGCTATATCTTTTGACAGCCGTTTTTCCAGATTTTTAAAAATTATCATTTTCTAAATTATTTTATTGGCGGTTCTTAAAGCTCTTTTCACAATTCATATATCCATCCATTGTGTCAAGCACATTTGTACATATGTTGCCATCCTTAGTAAAAGATTTTATAATACAATATTTATTATTTTAAAGGTTTAATATAATTTTAAAATTGTTTTGTTAGTATCTCATACAACTCGTATCACAATCCATGCATACATCAATTGTGTAAAACACATTTGTACATTCATTGCCCTCATCATTCTCAAAACATCCCCTTTCCACCCAAGCCTCTGGCATCAGTTCATTCCCCCCCCCTCCCCACTCCCCCCACCATGGATGGTTGATAATTTATCAGTTATTATTATTTTCTCATATCTTGCCCTGTCCGACATCTCCCTTCACCCACTTTTCTGTTGTCCGTCCACCAGAGAGGAGGTTATATGTAGATTCTTGTAATCGGTTCCCCCTTTCCAACCCATCCTCCCCCCACCTTCCCAGCATCACCACTCACATCACTGGTCCTGAAGAGATCATCTGCCCTGGATTCCCTGTGTTTCAGTTCCCATCTGTACCAGTGTACATGCTCTGGTCTAGCCAGATTAGTAAGGTAGGATTGGGACCATGATAGTGGGGGGGGGGGTAGCATTTAGGAACAAGAGGAAAGTTGTATGTTTCATCGCCACACCGTACCCTGACTGGCTGGACTCCTCCCCATACCAATTCCGCAAGGGGACTTCCATTGGTCTACAGATGGGCTTTGGGTCTCCACTCCGTACTCCCCCCCTCATTCACAATGATAAGTTTTTTTGTTCTGGTGATGTCTGATACCTGATCCCTTTGACATCTCGTGATCGCACAGGCTAGTGTGCTTCGTCCATGTGAGCTTTGTTGCTTCTGCCCTAGATGACTGCTTGTTTACCTTCAAGCCTTTAAGACTCCAGATGCTATATCTTTGATAGCCGGGCACCATCAGCTTTCTTCACCACAGTGATTATCCATCCACTTGGTCTTCAGCAATTATGTTGGGAAGGTGAGCACCACAGAATACCAATTTAATAGAACAAAGTATTCTTGCACTGAGGGAGTACTTGAGTGGAGGCTCAATGTCCTTCTACCTTAATATTAAACCTATAAATATATGCACATAAATATATTTCCCGATCCTCATGTATAATATATTCACATATGTACATGCCTTTATTTAGACTTCTATAAATGCCTTTGCCTCTAGCTCTTTCCTCTATTTCCTTTGACTTTCCTCTTGTCCCACTATCATGCTCAGTAATTCCTTTTGGTTACATTACCCTTGATCACGTCCTACCAGACCTCCTACATCCTCCTCACCACCGATTTGGATCATTTGTTGTTCCCTTGTCCCTGGGTTTGTTAACACCACATCCCTCTCTTCCATGTCCCCCAGGAATCATAGGTCCTGTTGTTATCGCCTCCAGATTGTTCATCCAGCATTTTCAAAACATTTTCTTTCTACGTGAGCCCTTGGCATCAGCTCATCTCACCCCCCCCCTTTCCTCATGAACCCATGATAATTTTATGAATTATTTTTTATGTCTTACAACGACTGCTGTCTCCTTTACCCATTTGTTTGATGTCGGTCCCCCCTTTTCTCCCCTGTACCATCCACATCCCCACCTGGTATCGCTGCTCTTATTTTTGGTCCAGAGTGGTTATCTGTCCTTGATTCTCCGTGTCTCAAGCTTTTATTTGTACCTTTGTACACGCTCTGGTCCAACCGGATTTGTAAGGTAGAATTGGGATCATGTTTGTGTTTGTGTGTTTGTGTGTGTGTGTGCCCGCCCGCGCGCAGCATTAAAGAACTAGAGGAACGCTGTATGTTGTATCAGTGCTATAATGCACCCTCACTGGCTCGTCTCCAAAGGACTTTCACAGGCTGTTTTTCAGAAATAGAATCTAGGGCTTGGTTGTCTTAGCCTGGTCACTTTGCAGAAAAGACCACCATTCGTGATCCAGCGGCTATTTGAATACTCATGGCATAGCTTCTGTCATCATAGCAACATGTAAGCCACCAGAACCCAGCAAGCTCGGCACTTGGTTGTGGAAAGTTGACGCCTTGCTTTCCAACCAGCATTTGTAGACAAAACAGGCCCTGGGGAGGGCTACTCCAGCCAGAGGTGACCTGTTTATTCGTGGGATTTGCGCATTTGTGTTCATGCTAGTAAGATGACAATGTCGCTCATCTCCTTGTACTTTTAGAAAGGTCTTGTGTGTATTTATAGAGCTTTAATTACTGTCAGATATACCACAAGGGACTAGTGTGGTTTTGCTTTGCTTGTGAGTTTCTTGCATCACATTTCTCCAAATGAAGGGCTTTTACAGCTAAATGGCGCTGAACATTCACGATCAGTTCTGTTAAATAGGACCCTAGCAAATTTGGACATTGTGAAAACTCAGTGTTACACAGACAGGCATTCCTGGGATTATGAATGAGTTGCGTCCTACAGTCTATCTGTAAACCCAATTAGTACATGCCAGTTAGTAAAGTGGTAGATATGTTCTGTGTCTAATGACAGTCAGATGCTTGGTTTGGTATATAGTGTACGTTTCTTTGCATAAAATTAAAGAAGCACTTCTAGATAGATACATGTAAACATTTAATACCATAATGCCGTGATTTCTTATTATGAGTAGAGCTTCAGCATTTCTGTGGAAAAGTGAAATGAAAAGGTAGTATGATTTTTTTATTAAAAAGATAGTATAATTTTTTTCATGAACTTCCTGAAGTGTGCGGCAACGTCCCCCAAATAATAATGTTTTGATATATACCACAAAGTAGCAACTGTTAGTTATTATAAACCACTGTACAGAGTGCTTCAAAGAGTCCCATTTTATCTTTCCATTTTCTATGAACTTTTTGAATGTTCCTTTTACATACACCCCTTGAATTTTTAATACAGTGGGCCTAATGGAAGTTGGGCTTCAGGAATCCATGCAATTGGATAGATCCAGACCAAAAATTGTGTTGTAAGGGAGGGGCTGTACTTAATTCTTGGAATTAACTTATTAGTTTTTCCACATGAAATCTGTAGTCCTTGCCATTATAATGCATGTGTTTAAAACAAAAGGAGTAGTGATTTACTAGCTGTACTTTTTGGGGGGTGCTGGGGGTGACTACCCTGGAGTTCATGATTCTTGTTTCTTAATCTCATCTTCTGCTAAATCTCACCGTATTCCTCACACTCCTCTGCAGTCTGTGGAGCTCAAGGTTTGGATTCTTAGTAATTTCTTTTCTGGATGCTGTAAACCTGCACTGGCCCCTTGTTGGGGAGGGAGGGACACGCTGTTCTTGTAACTTTATTCTTGGCCATCAAGGAAACAGGCCCCAGTGCCCTTCACCACCTGGTTGATCAGTTCGCCAGAGTGCACGGGGACATCTAAGGAGAACTTGGCTGGTCATTGCATTCTGGACTCCTTCGCACTTTGGGTCTCATGGTGGATTCTGATCTTTCCGCACATAGCTTCTGCGTCTGCATCTTCTGGGTTGATCCTTCTCGGAGATAGGGTTGATCCTGGTTTTGCTTGGGCCCCTGGGACATGTCTGGGACACTCTGAAGTGGCTATTTCCTGTACTTCTTTTTTCATGGCTCACTGGAATAAGAAGTTATGTTCACACCACGGCTGTTTTTTAATGCTTACCTCGACACACTCCTCCCAGTGTGTTATTGGAGGAGTGTTCATGATGGAATTAATAATTCAGGCTGAATTTATGTTTCCTTCTAGAATGCTGTTTGATAGTTACAAAGGTTGACAAATGCTATCCACACTTCATTGTGGCAGGTGAAGTTCCTTTGTCTTTATCATTTCTTAAATTTGCCAATCCATTTTCTAGTGGCTTTACTACCCTGTAATTCGCCCAGGGGTTTCCCCAACTTCAGACTGCTTTGTTAGTAGTGTTATTTGGAAAGTGCCTTTGCAGTTTGCTCAGTTGGAAAGTGTTTCAGAGTTTTAAAGGGTGAGCTGGAAGGCTCTCAGCTGGCACTTTCAGAGTCCCTCAGAGAAAGACGTTGGCAAACTCTCCACTCTGCCTGAACTCTTACGAAAGGGACAGCCAAAAGTTGCACAGCTGTCTCACAGGGCCAGGTGGAATTATGTAGGGGAACATGTCGTTATCCTTGCTGAGATCGTGAGCTGTTCTCTGAAAATACTATAGTAGTTTCTCCTCCCCCAGTCTGATCTTCCAGAGAGCCTTTGTGTTAATGTATAGCAAATGCAATTTATAGTGTTTCCTACTCCCCCCTTTTGTCCTGAAGAGTCTTTTCTCTAACAGATGTACAAATATGAGGTGTACATTCGCTTTTTAATTTTTTCTCTTACAGTCGAAGCAGAAAGACAGAAAATAGCCTCTCTTTAACAGGTGGTATACATTTGGAAAGTTGGCTTATTTGCCTCTCCCTGCTGCCACCCCGTTTTCTGGGTACACTATGTTGAGCCAGGGACTAGGAACCAGCAGTGTCTTGTTGATTTCCATCTCTAATAAGCTGTCTTTCTTGTTGGGCAGACAGCACAGTGTGAATGTGGCATGTGGTCTGGCTATACAGAATCTACAGGCAGCCCTGCCCAGCCCTGAATGAGGTCCTTGAAGACGTGGAGGCAGAGAATAACCCACAGGAGGTGGTGGGAGAGTCTTTCTCCCTTGCTTGCTGTGCAGCGAAGGAGCCCTTTCTACTAAGTAAACTTGTCCACACTGGGCACACTATATTGGGCTTACCTATTCTCTGGGTGGCTCCCTTTATGGAAGCATTCCAAGATTAAGATTGCCATCAAGTGGCTGCTCTTGGTAGTGGATGGCGGCTACCAGTTACCACTGCTGGCCCATCTCTGCATCCCTTTCTGAAATAGAATCGGGCACAGGTGTGTTTTTTTCTGTCTGGCAAATTAATTGACTTGGTCTGTTCTTTTAGAGTTTAGAACACGGATGGAATGGGTCTATTTAAAAATAATGTCAGCGTAAACCCAGGGTGTGCTTTTGCTTGGGGACTGAGAGTAGCCAAGCAGCAGTTAAGCATGAATTATTTAGTTTTATGGTCACAGCCTTCCCTATGTGCTTGGCCTAGTGGAAGTTAGGTGGTTTGAAGGCACTCAGGTACCTTGGAAGAAAGGCCTGGCTATTGACTTCTGAAAAATTAACTGTTGAGATCCCTGTGGAGCACAGTTTTGGTTTTGATACATAATATCACAATGATTTGGAGTATGTTTCACAGCAAATTTTCCCCCAACACTATGATTTATTTTCAAAAGGGGTCACTATCAGGAGTTGAGACAGGAAGGCAATCTGGAAGCTTGCCCCATTGTGTTGTTCTGTCAATGGAGGTAGTAATTTATTTCTCGGAAGAGATATTCTTCTGATTAATGAGACGATTTATTTGAAATTTGTAGTACCTGGCAGCGAAAGTAAGTCCTCAAAGGGTAATTGTTAGTGAGGGTCTAGATACACATTACCTAATTAATTCTCCTAAAAGCTGTCGCTGTGTCATAAAGGGCTTGTGTTGGGAGAGTCACTGTATACCAGCAGCCCCCTGGCTATGGATGCCAGCCTCTGTAATCCGGCCTCCCCCTAGGACCTAGAGCAGAGCTGCAGCTCTGACCCACTAGCAGGAGGAGCTCCCTCTGGAGCTTCCCTTCCACAACAGGCCTTGGTCAAAGCTGCCCCAAGGAGTAGTGGGTGTTAGTTTGTACGTGGGGGCTTGAAACAGTTTGTTGAAAAAGTAGGACTTTAAAAAAAAGGAATTTTGAAATGCCTCATGTACTTTTCTTAAGCCTCACATGACAACTTGGTTCTGCGTCTTGGAGGGACGAGCATGGTACAGCTAAGAAGCTGACCCAGTTTCAGGTGGGATGGAGGGGCGAGGCCTGGGGAGGGTAACGAAGGCACTGGAGATTAGAGCCTGGAAAAGGTGATATTTTTGGAAGGATTGGATCACTTTGTAATCTGTCAAATTATATTAAACCACAGTTCCTGGATCGCAGCCATTTTAAACAATATTGAGTGCATTAAAAAAAACAAACGATACATGCGCTGACAAACTGGATTTGATGATCTACCAGTATCTGTGTGTGAATCATCCCTTCACTGGATATCCTACCTTTTCTTAAATAAAGTCCTTTGATAGTGGTTTTCCCTCCCACCCCTACCCTCCTTCATTTAGGCCAATAGGCATCCCTTCCTTCTATTTGGTTCTGTTTGGAGGAGGTACACTCATATCTATGGTTTATACTTGCTTGCTTCTCCTAACCTCATGAGTCTGCTGGGCTGTACGTTTTGAAGGTAGGAGTTTAATGCCCAGGTAATCTAGAAGAAACAGTGTCTCTCTCCCCCCCCCCCCCCCCTTTCCTCCCCGCCCTGTGTCCAGTGTCTTTCTTGAGGACTCGTGGAGGAGTTTAGGCTGGGGAAGGAAGAGAGGCAGGGACTTGGTCAGTCAGCCAGTCTTATCCCAAGTGTGCCCACAAGTTGGTGGTCGTGGTGATGGTGTTTGTAGCCTGGATTGAGGAAGTACTGGGATGTGAGGCTAGCTCAGAGTAATTCCATGGGGTAGTTGCACATTGCTGGCCTCTGAGCCTTCTAGCCCCAGGCTCCATCCAAACCAAACCCAAGCCATCAAGTCAATTCAAACCCTGTAGGACAGGCTAGACCTGCTCTTGTGGGTTTCTGAGACTGCAACTCTTTTCAGTGTAGAAAGCCTCATCTTTGCCCCTCGGAATGGCTGGTGGCTTCAAACTGCTGGCTTTGTGGTTGGTAGTTCAACTTACAACCACACTGTCAGGGCGCATCAGGATTCCCTAAAACTGTCTAGGATATGAATCTCCCTCTGGGGTCATGGCTTCTAAGTTTCCTGACCTAGCCTGGCGTTTTAATGGCTCCAAGCGGTAGACCCTTTTCCTGTTTCCTCTTAAAAACTAGATTGATGGTTCACCTTAAAGCCACCAGCTGCTGATGTGAAACTTGCTACCCAATTGTCCCTCCTCTCCTGGAAAAGACAGGTGTGCGGCACCCCCCCCCCCCAAAAAAAAAAAAAAAAAAACCAAAAAACCAAAACAAAACCACACACCAGCCTCTGACTGCATAGTATTAGATCCAAGGTCCTGGCAGAGGAGGCAATGTGGCATCGTGTACATTTGTTTGAAAGATTTAAGATTAAATTGGGTGGAGGAATGTAGACTAGCACTGCCCAATAGAACTTTCATAGATGGTAGAAATGGTCTAAAATCTGTGGTGTTGTAAATGGTAGACATTAGCCAGCCGCTGTTTCTTGAAAGTTCAGCTGGTGTTATCAAGGGACTGAATTTGGGATTCTGTTTAATATTTGTTAACATAAATAAATAAATAAATTTGAGAAGCCACATGTGGTTAGAGGCTATTGAATCCTGGAGAAGGGATGCAAACAATGGTGGTTTTCTTCCCCCTCTGCCTTGGATCACAATTTTGTGTTGCTCTGTAGGACTCTTTCTACACAGACATTGTAATTCCTTTTGGAAACAACTTTGTCTAGCTGGTAGGAGATGGAGATAAAAATCCCCATGGTAGGAGATGGAGATAAAAAAATTAATTTTCCTTAAACCCAAATGTTTTAGGGGGGAATTTTAATGGCATGCTTGCCATTATATTACAACCCTTCTACAAGCTAATCTTTTTTCCAAAATTGAGTTTGTCTGCCTTGAATTTCACTTTTACTCAGGTTTTTCATTTGCTTCATATCACACATCTAATATGTTAATCTTATTTCTATCAATGACTTCTTCTCTGATTGACTTTGTCTTCTATATTGACAACACTCCCAATTTTTCAGTTAATACCACTGAAGTAACTTTTAATGTCCCCTTTACCAAAAGGAATTCATTTTAGTTATGGAAAGATAAGTTGCGCCAGAAACTATGGTATTGGGGCGATACAGCTAGCTGGTGATACTTTCTGTTGGTTTGCTTTGTTATTTGTTTGTAACGCTTCTGTCATATGTAGTGATCTGCCGTGTAAAACATGGCGAACCTTCCACATGCCACTCAAAAATTTTTTAAAATGTGGCTTTCTTAGAACTCATGCAACTTTGAAAACATTCTTTTAATAAAAACTCCTACGGTCTCTTCAGTCATAGTAAACGGCTTTCTTACTTGCTGTGTAGGTAGTATGCCGTACTCTTCCTTGTTACTTTGCTATCGACTCTCCCTGCTTACACATAAAAAGTTGGCTGAGAACAACAATTTCCTGTGCACTATTTTCAGCAGCTCCACATTTGGCAGTAAGATATTTCCATTGTGATATCTCCATTGTAATACAGAAAGGTGCCTCAAGTTTGTGGAAAAATTTCATTATCTTTTCATCCTGATAAAAAGGGTTAAAATCCTTTTGTAGCCCCTTGTCATTCAGCTTTTAAAGGAACTGCCAGGAAATCTACATACCGAAAGAGTTAAGTTCCATGACTTCTGATGTTATCAATTTTGCTTCCTTATAAAGGTGGTGAGATTGTGGGTATTTTGACTTTACTTAAAATTTGTTGTTATCAGTTGAGCCAACAGAATATGCCAGTGTAAATATTTTTAATAATGACCAGAACAACTTTTGATACTGAAAGAAAGGTTCCAACATGTAGAAACTTGAATACCGTAGAAGTAATTGTAGGGCCGTATGTGTGGGAAATGACGTCATTTTACTGTCTGTTATTTAAGGGCATTATATTGGGAGCTCCTATCTATAACGTGTGCTCCATAGAGAGTATCATTGATTTTTCATTACATTTAGTGATCTAAAATTTTCACCTGGATATTTTTGCCGGTGAGAACTGAGAGCTAAGTTTATTTTAAAATAAAAGGCCACAAAATAATAATAATTTATGAATGATGAAGGGTTCATGAGGTAGGGGCAGTGGGGAGGGAGGGGGAAAAGGAGGAGCAGATATTAAGGGCACAAGTAGATGGTAAATGTTTTGAGAATGATGATGGCAACAAATGTACATATGTTCTTGACACAATGGATGTATGTATGGATTGTGATAAGAATTGCACGAGCCCCCAATAAAATGATAAAAAATAAAAGGCCAATACTTGTAAGCACACGGCGATTCATGGATCATGTTCAACCTTACCTTACTGGGTGGGAGAGCAACCCTGGATGCAGAGTGGGGGTGTGGTTGAATGATCCATGAACTACAGCCCCTCAGCCTCAAGAAAGCCTGAAATGACCTCCAGGCATCACTAACTCTTTCCATAGGCTGACTTATATCAGCTATTTTTCTTGATATTATAAGCACCAGGAAAGCAGGTGGTTGGTGTCGCTGATGGCTCCTGGGGAGGTAATGCCCAGCTCTGAAAGAAGAGTACCAGGGCTTGCTATGCAGACATAGATGAGTTTTCCAGATCGTGGCCACAGCTTCATGTAAAGGAACCGTAGGCACCGTGATGGATGTAATCATAGAGAGAATGTGTCATGTCTGCATTTGAAGGACCCTGTGCCTTTAATGAAATATGCTGACTTGCTAGTCAGTGCACTGCAGGGCTTTGGAAGCTGATCTAGAATTTTAAAACACACACGCGTGCACACACACACACAAAACTGATGCAAATACAATGCAGGAAACAAAACCCCAAAATGAGTAAAATGCAGCAATGAAAATAAAGAAGTTGTATTGAAATCCTTGTACATAGATTTTTGTGTGTGTGTGTGTGTGTGTGTGTGCTGATTTTCTTACTACTAACTTCTAGAACTGGAATCAGTCAATTTGTTTGTACATGGTTGTTGGCATCTCTTACCCATATTGTATCCTAGCAGTTGAAGTGAGCGTAGGTTTTGTTAGGATCTGATGTTGGAGAAAGCGTTCAGTAACTCTTTGATCTTGATCTTTAATTTTGGCTCTTTGAGTACATTGCGATCACAATTACCCTTTACAGCCAGTTCCCTGGGTTAAGAAAGAGTTCCCTTTTAAGATTGAGTTCTGGATTAAGTATAGATTCCCCTAAAGCTCTTTAGGTACAGTTCGTGTCTGATGGCAATCAACTGCCTATATTGTATATAATATGCCTTTCTTATGCATTACCATTAAAGAGACACTTCCAGATAGAAGCATCTATAACATGTTCATACTATTATAATCCTAATATTTGGGTATGCATCTCAGAGTAAATGTATTTATATTTTCAGTTATTGTGTCTGTAGTTACAGTTTACTTAATGAATTTTGGGTTTTGGTTTTTAGCTAGGGTTGTATATAAGCTGTATGACCTATCTTCATTTTTCCGCTAAACCCCCAAACCAAGCTCACTGCTGACTCATTGTGACTGTATAGGACAGGGCAGCATTGCCCCCGTGAGTTTTTGTGAATTTCTAGCTCTTAATGCAAGTGGAAAGTTTCATCTTTCTCTGGTCTTTATTACTAAGGGAAATAACCACTTGCTGCTTTGACTGAATTTTACAATTGGGAACTTTTATCTCTTTAAAATATTCTCAGAATACATAGAATTTAACAGCATCATATCTGTGTTTACCCTTTTTAGACCATCAAGGGAATAATGTATGAGTTTGTTTTGCCAGTCAAATAATTAGAAATATGAGGGGAGATTTAAAAAGTTGGTGAAAAAGTGGAATTAATAGGTAATGGAATTTTCCCCATAAATTTGTTAAAGCACCTTGATAGATACGGAAACCATTCTGTAGATCTTACTATAGATGCTCATAGAATTTTGTATAGATAAATGTAGCCCTAACAAAGCCTTCTCTGTAGACTATTAGTTCTTTAGTGCAGATAATTAACTTGATGTGCCCTTGCCCCTCTGGCTTGCATTTTCTATGCTCTTATTTCAGGACAATGAAGAAACTGAGACCTTGTGAGGTGACGGTAGACCAGCCCTCCCCTAGGCCCCTTTATAGCACCCAGTCACCGAGTAGTAGAATACGAGTATCTGAAGCAGGTAACCTTGCCCCATGGTCATACCAACAGTGCCCGGAGCCACGGAGGCTTTGTGTACAGCTCTTCAGCAAGTCAGTTGACTCTTTAAATTTGAAAACTCATTTGCAATATCATCCTTATCTTGTGATAACCTTATTTTGAACTGTCTGGTTTAATTACTATACGAATTCATCATATCATCATCAGTATTAGTATTGACTAAATGCACAGCAACCAAGGTTGCTTCAGTAGCTACTGTAGAGTCACACAACCTAGTTCCCCCTGTATTGGTTCATTTGTAATTATTGGTATTTTGTAATTGTAAGCCCATCCTGACATAGCAAGAATCAGAAACTAAAATCCCCCCAAACTTACTGCCACCAACTCCATTCTGTTTCATAGCAATTCTGTCCTGCCGTACACGCCCATTAATACCAGTACTTTTGTGTTTTAGAAATTGTTACTTGCAGAGCGGTCACATGGTAAGCCCACCTTGGGTAAGCTTGATGGGTAATTTGTATTGGTAGTAGGAAACTGAGGAGCTTTTGTAAAGTGGCCCTAGAGAATCATGATTCCTCATTGATTGTATCCAACACTGTAAGGCTTGCCTTTGTCTATGTGAGGTGGGTCCCTGTCGTGGGCTAACTTACATTCTTGATTGAATATGAATACATCAAGCTTGTCGTCATAAGACCCAGCAGTTTGTTCAATTCATCAACACAGGGACACTTTTACATATCTAAACTTGATTAAGATGTGCAAATGAATTGCTCTCAGCTCTATCAAAACTCTAGATTGAGGTTGCCCTGTTATTTATTTTTAAAAAGAAAAATGTATCTTGGTGGGTTTGCTGGAGTTGGTAAGGAAACGGACTGACGTAGATTCCTGAAACAAAATAAGAGCAGTCTCGGGTCCTCAGCTGTCCTGGGGTTCAGACAATAATTAGTTGTTGGCAGCCATGTCTCTGGCTGGCCTCCTAGCATTTTTTAGCATATGAGATCTCTTCTGAAATTCTGACCTCTTTTGAAGTAAAAATTTGAGAATGCCCTTTTTTCTTTGATGTGTTAAATAAGTGTTCACACATCAGTATGAAGAGATTACAGTGATACATTGGTTGTATACAAGTAACATTGACATAATCTGTTTTGAAACCAATTTGCCATTATTTCTGCATTAACATTTGAATATTTGCATGCCAAAGGATTTCTGCTATTTCTACTCCTAGGTATGTGTCTAAGAGAAACCCTGGTGCAGCGGTTCTCAATCTGTGGGTCACGGCCCCTTTCGGGATCCAGTGACCCTTGCACAGGGGTCACCCGATTCATAACAGTAGCAAAATTTACAGTTCTGAAGTAGCGATGAAAATAATGCTATGGTTGGGGGGGTCATGGCCACTCGAGGAACTGTATGAAAGGGTCACGGCTTTAGGAAGGTTGAGAACCACTGCTCTAGTAGATGCTGCTTTTCACCAGACGAACAGACAGGGAGGTTGGCAACAGTGTTCATGATAGCAGGACAAAAAGGGTCACAATTTAGATCTGATCATACCACCCCCCTCGCCCCCCTGAACAAGAGACTGGAAATGGCTTTATGTAGGTATATATGAGCTGATAGCCATGGGTTAGTTTTATATTCTTACAATGGGGCATTTTCATACATTAGTAAGAATGAACGGATTAGCAGTATAAGGAGAACTTAGTGAAAACAATAAACCAATATACTTGAGTAGAAGCCGAGTTTCTCAGCACATTTTTTTTTACTAGTCAAGTGCAGCAGTGAGGGGGCGGGTAGACAAATAGGTCGACCAGTAATTGACTGTAAGCAATCGTTGTGAGATCTCACTACCTTCGGACCAGCCTCTCAGCACATTTTTAATGCGGTTTTTGTGGTCAAACTAGGTGCCTCTGCGGATATTCGGGTCGGCTTTTACTCCAGTATATATGGTACTATGTCCACCTAGATTGACAGAATGAGTTTTGGCTCCTGTTCTATTAGTTGAACTGGGCTATGGGCTCATGGGGTAATCTCAATATTAAATTTAAATGGAGGAGATGAACTTGATATTTGGTGAAGTCTTCCTTTGTGGAGGTATTTGGATATGGAAATGTAGCTAGTGTGCTATCATCATTAATTTCTAACAATGATAGATCCTTTCCAGCCTTGCCCTTTGTGCCATTTCATTTCCTCTTTACAGCCTTTAAATGACTTCAAAATTCTGTTGCTCTTAAAGTGAGCCTGGTCCCATTTATTTATTTATTTTTGTTTTGTTGCTTAACAGAAAGGGAGGGTGCTGCTAGTCTTAACTGGTTCATGCCTCTCCACTTTAGCAGGGGGCTGGTGTTTTATCTCCATAGCCCACAACCTCAGTTCATGGAGAGCCTTCTCACTCCTTCCTGACTAGATAACAGAGCACTGGCACAGAAGTCTAGTTTGCATATATTTTAGGGCCTGCTGAGTCGAAGCTCAAGATGCTAATGATTTTGGGAAGCAAAAGCAGTTTGTGGCCAGCATCCTGTTAGGTCTTATCTTTTGAGTTTTCAGAACTCGTTACTTTTTAAAGTTGCTGTGAAGAGCAGGAAGCAGGGATGTTGTGCAGAGCGCAGATAGGAAAAGAGCAGACTCTGTTAACTGCTGATGGCTGTAAACTCTGGGGCCCTGTCAGGGTTTGAATGTTTGATCTGGGCTTGTTATGAGCTGTCCCCATCCATGCAGGACCCCGTTGAATTCATTGCTGGTCAGTTTGTCTCTCCTTTCTTACCTCTCTGATAGACTGTAGAATTGCCCTACATCATCATATCGGCATCGTTTTAACAACTTTTGCTTTGAGTGCTTTTGTTTAATGAAGGAGCCAAAAAGCAAATCTCAGTAAAGGAAGTAAGATGCCGCATATGATTTATACTGCAGTGGGATGCATGCCCAACAATTGTTCACCAAGACTAAATAAGGGTGGGCTCTGTGGGTTCCCCGGTGACTAGAGAGGGGTGTTCCAGAGTGTTAGTATGGCCGGATCCCTAAATAGCCTTTTGACTATTGAGTCACGACGAGCACGACGAGGGACGAACTCTGGGATTTCTGGTTAATAAAAGAAGCCTTCTTGTACCTCAGTTTTCTTATCTGTAAATTGGGAGATTGCAGATTGTACTGATCTCTGACAAGATCAACGGTTAATTTTGATTTTATAGTGATTTAATGGATGCCAGGCCAAAGGAACACCCTTACCTACTTTCTTCCCAGCATGTTTTTTTTTTCAAAGGCAGTGCAGAACAATGAGGCCTGGGACAGTTATCAATACTGTCTTTGGATTCCAGGAACCCAAGTGGAAGGCGAATGTTGAGAATGATGAGGGCAACGAATGTATAAGGGTGAATGTATGGATTGTGATAAGAGTTGTATGAGCCACAATAAAAAGATTTATTAATTTAAAAAAATACTGTCTTTGGAATCAGACAGTCTTGGGTAATTTCTAGTCAGCTCATGTCACTCCAGATAAAACAGATGTCTAAAGTTTTTTTTAAGATTTTTTAAAATTTAAATATTTTTTTAGAAAACAAAACAATAATTTGACATCAAGGTGAGGGATCGTTGCAGGATTCCCCTTCTTCAGACCTAATTCTGAAAACCAGCATGTATTATTTCTTATTTCATTAGACAGTCATCTTAAACTTGATAAAGATTCTTAGAGTACCAGCCATATACAGAAATTCACACTTACCACCAGCATTTATAAAACCAGGCCCAGAGAAAGAACTCAGCCTAGGGACACATGCATGGTCTTAACTATAGTGAATGCGTAGCCTGCCCTGGCAGTGAGAATATTTGCAGTACTTTAGTGTTTTTGTGAGGTTTAAGTAAGCTCCTGGGTCTGAAGCTGATTAATCAGTTAAAAGAAACAACCATAGGGGTCCAGTCAAAGTAAGGGACACACATTGGGGTAGGGGGAGTCTGTGGGGAAACATCCATGTTCCACAAATTCCTAAAGGGGTACCCATCATCTCCCCTTTCCCCTTGCATGAGTTTAGGGAGAAGAATGCGGGAGGGTGATTTGTTCAGAACATGTGCTTTATCGACGGAAGATACAGCCTTTTAAAAAATTGACTCAAAGCAAACCGACAAACATGTGACAGGTGACTGGGCAGTCTCAGGCCAGGGAACCAGCCAGCCCTCTGCTGGAGGGGCTTGCTTTCACCCCTCCGTTGTTGCCAGGACACAGAATCCTGTTTTGTGAGAGATCCTCAAGAAACAATGAGGGAGCACAGCCTGTGTTATTAGATTAGATCAATTTGTGTGTCTTGGGGAGGGGCCAGGGCAGAGGGGTGTGTGTGTATGTGTGTGTACACACACATGTACAGGGTGTGGGCTTGGGGGGCTGGGCAGCGTGGCCCATGTGGCTGGGTATCAGTAGGTCATTTGGTAAGTAGCGAAGCAGGGTGGAAGCTGGAATTGTAAGAAAGAGGAGGGTGGGCGGGCTGGCAGGAGGAGGTGCTTGGAGGAGCATGTGGAAAGAGATTTCTGCAGTCTTGTCTGGAGAGCTGCCCAGGTTTCCCAGCCAAAAAAACAAATAAAAGACGAGTGCGGAATGACACAAATTATGATATTAAAAACGCTATGCGATTAAACATGTGACATTGAGCCTGCTGTCCAGGGGCAGGGCAGGGGAGGGGTGGAGGTATGGTTGGGCAAGCAGCAGTGTGGACAATTAAACTAAATGCCCCCTCCCCCCATCCACTGTCCTCCCTCTCCCTCCCCGTGTGAGAAATTCCCTAATTCCCGATTTGTCTGCATTGCGGGTCGGGAAAATGGTAAAATGAAAAAGCTTGTCGCTCTTTTCATTTTTCTTACTTTAATTTATCAGGAGGAAAACTGGGAAGGAAAAAAAAATACCCGGAGACCCCTCCTCTTCGGTGTTAGATTCCCTCCCCTCCACATAAATAACCTCCTCTGCCTGCCCGTCTCCCCTCCCCCCGGTCCCAGTGCTGTTCTGGCCGTCCTATTGCCGCGCGGCATCGGCTCCGCCGCCTGCTTATTACGTACAGCCGGAGGATTGTTGACAAGTGCTCTGGAGCCTGCCTCCCGCCCGCCCGCCCTCCCTGTCCTCCTTCCTCTCCCTCCGTCTCTCTGCAATGATCCGGCTCTGAGGATGGCTGCTCCACGGGTCTGTCAGGTGCAGTTTTTGGTGGCTTATCTTGAGGAGCCTGGGATAGAAGGTCTGTTCCTCTAAATAAAATAAAAACCAAATAGCTCTAGATTTGTTTCAGGCTGCTATGGCTTTTGTTGGCGAAATAGGCCTTTGTGGGTTTCTTTCCCTGCTGGGGTCCTGATTAAATCCATTATGGACGGCAAGGTGCTATATGGAAAAGTGTTGCGATTTGCTTAATATTAATCATCTTTTAGCTTTGATAACCTCCCCAGGGGACATGGCGGTTTCTGCAAAGACACTGGAAATGTACAAGAGAGAATTAAGGCCGCTCTTAAAACCGTAAGCTCGATTGACCATTTTGGTCAAACCTGCAGTTTTTACCAGGCTCGTATGAATTGAGACATCTCTTTGGGGACTGAATGCCATCCGGCTCAGGCCGGTTCCTTTATGTTATTGCTAGTTTATTTGATCATTGCCCAGAATTTAAAAATAGATGTTTGATTAAAGTTAATTAGTTCATCCTCACCAGAGCTCAGGTTAGGTGTATACGCAGCGTGCATGATTTCCATCTCCCTTCACCTTCTCTTTCTCCACCTCCGTGGAAGATGGAGGAAACTGAGGCCTGTAAGTAGAGCCTGGTCCACAGTTCTCCTGGGATTCTGGGTTAGAACCGTAGAGCTGGAAACTTCAGATGCTCATGATTCATCTTCCATATTTTGTGTACGAATGCACGTTTGTACGACTAGATACAAACACACATGAATTTTAGGGTCTACCATTAGGTGCTTCAAATCTGGGCAGATTTCATTTCCACACCCCTAAAGCTCTGCTTCTGTGTGATTTCTAGAATATTTCAGTATTGGAAAGAATGGTGCTCCAGGGAGCGGCAGGCCTTTCTGAACTTGCTGCCAGCTATTTTTGTTTTTAAAAATTAGCACAGGCCACTTAATAATCCTATGTATCCTTCTGAAAAGTGGTGTTCAGCAGTCAGGTCTCTAAGGGGCCAAGGTAATAGAACAGGGAAACCACTGCCCCTCCCGGTCGCCTCCAGACAAAACCTAACCCAGAACTTCTAGGGGCCCCTTGTTTATTATCTTAGGGAATGCATACGGTTGTAGAAGAGGGCTGTGGGGAAGGACTTGATGATTTACTTATGCACAGATCAGTTAGGACAAAAAATATGTAGACTTATTATCCCTTTATCATGGTAGATTCGTGCACTAACCTAGCTGCTGCATGGCATTTGTGGGTTTGCATTAAAGCCAGCTTGCTTTACCTTTGTGGTAATTTACAGGCTGTTCCCTTTAATAACATTTGTGGGATAAGATGCAATGATTTAATATCATTTATTTGAGTTGCAATTTTTTTTCTCCTCTTCCAAGTCTGGGTTATTATCTGCTGCAGAGATGCAGTGCTTCAAATAGGGCAAATCATGTGCCTCGTAAAATCATGTTTTGACCTCTCAAGGTTTCTTAGGACGGGCATTATGTTGCTGTCATTTTTTTCCCTCTTTCCTATCTCAAAGATCTATCAAGAAGACCTCTATATTTACCTCTACTGCATAATTCTCAGTCCCCACAATCTGGACTCGTTGTAGCCATTGTTGTGCACACCTAGGGGACTGGACTCATCTTTTTATCATGGGGATGGCCTCTGTGGTGCTCTGGCATCATCCTCTCCTTTGTGGACCCTGCTCTTGGTGGGAAATTACTACTAGGTAGCTTGGCAGGCATGCACTTGGCTGGGTGCCAGTTTAAAATTAAGGGCTGTGGACCTAGAGGTGTGGAGCTTGGCAAAGAGGAGAAATGATTCGATGTTTCACACTGTATAGAAATGTGGTGGTTTGTAATTCAACGGTTATTACCATCCAGTGGATCTGACTTTTGCCCTGATGACGAGAAGAACAGCCACGTGTACTCAGAGTGAGGAAGGTGTGAAAAGGAGGAAGAGTTCCCAAAGAGGTTACTTATGCCCATGTGCTCAGGAGGCTTTCCTTACTGACGTGCTCTTCAGAGATGAACTTCTGGGCTGCCCCAGAAGTCTTTCCTGGATGCCAAGCCTGGATCCACAGGGATTTGTTGTTCTCAGTACAGCTCACCTGTCAGTCCGGTTGCCCTCGGCATCCCTCAGGGGGTGCGTCTCCTCTGTCCATGACAGAGGTGAGAAGTGGGAAGGATAGGTCTTTTGTCTTCTAGTGGTGGCCAGCCATTCAGGGATAGTGGCAGGCGAAGTAGGGCCCCCGTTATGTCTTAGCATGAATCTGCCCTTGTGCACGTACAGCCTCCTGGTAGGTTTGTGGTGGTTCGAGGTGAAGAGATGCTTTTTGGTGTGTACATGTATGTGTTGGTGTCCCTTGTTACGGGTCTTTCTCAGGTTCATTCATTTGCCTTGGCTCTGATATTGGGGTGGGGTAGAGTTGGGCCAGATGTTTTTCTCACCCTCCCTGTGGCCTACCATCCCCATGCTAATAATTATCACAGTCAGATATGTACCTACCAAATTTTCTTAAACTACCCACCCATCCCAAAACAAAGAACACATCTAAACCAACCAGAGAAATGGGACAGGCTCAGTATTTCTAATTACTGAGAAATGTTTAGTGGAAAAAGAGTGGTACAGGACTCTGATTTTTTTTTTGTCTCCCCCCGCCCCAAACAAACAAACAACAAACAACAAACGCTTCATGTTCTCCCTCCATTTTGGACTGTTTTGAGGGCTTGTTGGGCTATCCTTTGGGTTTGGTTTCCTTGGCTGGAGCGGCGAGTCTTCGTTGCTTGCTGGGGAAGAGTAGACAAAGGGGAGCCTGAGCTTGCTCAGGGAGCAATGTTCAGGATGGAGAGAATTATTTACAATTATACGCACTAACTGTATGTCTGTGGCACCCTGGGTCATGGCGGCCACTCTTCTCAGGGACCCCTCCGCCTTTTTCTCTGGGAGCACGTCCACAGACAAGCCCACCGTTGGCTCTCTCAAAGCTGTACTTTCTCACCCCCTGGCCTGCGACCGTAGATCAAATGGAAGCTTAGTCACTGACCCGACTGCACAATTGGGCTTAAACCCCCCACCCCCCACCCTATTTTAAAAGGAAGCAGTCCAATTTTTCCCATCCAATATCTGATAAGGTAAGTCATTCCAAAATTTGAGAAGCAAACTAAGCATTTGGAATGCCTCAGAGGGAGTCCTGCCTCGGCAAAGAAGGCCCTGTGTATGATTTTTTTCCCTCACTTCTACAGTGCTGTAGCCTACCACTCGGCGCCCCTCCCCCCATAGACACACCAAAAATTGCTGCTGAAAATGAAAGCTCTTTGGATTCTTGACTGTTTAATATGTAATGTGATACCTTGTCTCACAGTGACAGGGTGACAGACTGCATTGGCTGTATAGTACAGAATTGCCTCTTTTGCATCTCTTCCGCAACAAGGCTAAATACATCGATTCTCCCATATATGCTGATTACTCTGGTGTGCTCCAGATGTTTTAGAAGCACTGGAACTGCTTCAGAGGTCTTCTTGTTTTTCCTCTTGTTTTAAACCCGTTTAGGCAAGCAGCACTTTGTGGAAAGGAGACACCCACCCTTGCCTTCCATTTGGAAATCTGTTGTGTATGTGTACCTAATGGGAGGATTGAGTCAAAACCTGGCCAGGACCAGAAGTTCTAGGCCCTCTTTTCAGATTGATGAGGCTGAATTACCATGCATTTATGTTTCTATGCTTGTAGTTCCCATCAGCGTCTCCCCTCCCAAAGTGCGTGAGGAATCACTGCTTAATTTATGCCGTAGATTTTCCATTCCACCTCCCTGCTCCCACCCGATACTGATGCAAAAGGAAGCAGCAGAGCATACGTATCTTCGTGTCTGAGGAGAACAATAACCTCCCTCTTTTCTGCCACGGTTCCAGGCTCTGAAAGGAGCTAGTTTGTTGCCATGCCTTATGCATCCCTGGAAGCCATTTACCGTGGGAGATGGGATGAAAAGCGGAGCGGGCACAGCCCTTGATGGCAGGGTTCTGCGGGATTTGTTTTCTCGGGGGTTCTTGGCTCCCGAGAATGGAGAGAATGGACGCGGCTCTGTTGTGATGGAGGGTGCTCCTGCCTGTGACTCTGCTCCTGTCAGCTGATGACTCTTGCAGGCGTAGTCCCCAAGCCGCCTTTACCAGCGATTTGGAGTTTTCAGCTCATATTTATTGCTTTTGTGAAAGACAATAGACATGCTTTAATTTAAGTTCAACCTGCTGAATATTAATAGAGGGGGGAACAAATGCTAACGTAGAGACTGAAATCGTTGGGCCATTCAATTTCCGCTTCAACCTCCTCTCCCCAACAAAGGTTTGTGTGCGTGGGTGGGTGGGGGTGTTGGAAAAATAAAAACACCTTCTATGTTTGTAGGAGGGGGTGCCATTTCATTATTTCTCATTGACTTAAAAATAACAATGTAAAAGATTGTTGGCAGTGTTTTGTTAGGCTGGGAAAAGAAAAGGCAGCCCACATTAGCTTGTCTAATGTTATCAATGGCTGTTCTGCCCCATGGCCGCATATTCCATCTTGCTGAGCTGGCTCTTCTGGAATGGACACGCCATACAATTTGAATTAAAAACAGTAAAAGTAAAATAGGCTCTGTCAGCATATTGAGGAGATATATACGGATGGTAGGGGTGGGGTGGGAGGGTGTTAAACTATAAATGTTCTTAGTGCCGACTAATACAGAGTGGAATTCTCAAAATTTGAGAAAGATTCAGTGGTTGCTCTTTTGCAGAACAAGATAGTCTGGCCCCTTCAAAAAGGCTACAGAGAGCTGTGGGGCGTCACGTTTCAGTTCTCACAACCAGCAACTGATGACGTGTGTTTTGGGGTCCATTTCCCCAATCTGGAAAATAAATTGCATTGACATAATCCGTGCCTCTCCTGGTTCAGATCACTCACTCGTTCACTTGCCATCGAGTCTATTCCAACCCATAGTGACCCTATAGGACAGCTTACACCCGCTGCCCTTGAACTGTTGACAGGGTGTAGAAAGCCTCACCTTTCTCCTTTGGAGCAAATGATGTTTCTGAACTGCTGCTGTAGGTAACCCACAATGCCAGCAGGGCTCCCTTTTTCTGTGCACTTAGTTGGTCACTTTTTAATCCATGAAATGGAGGAATTTTTGTAATCCTTTGTAGATGGCTCTGATTAGGTACAGGGACTTAATTGGCCCAGAGGTTGTAATGGGATCTGTATTTTAACTTTTAAAAATTGTTCATTGGGTAATACTTTACAGAGCCACATCAGTTTTCATTCAATAGTTCATATACATTTTGTTTCATGCCATGACTTCAGTCCTTAGAAATACAGCTTCACTTACCCACCCTCCCTGGGTTTCCTAGTCCCGTTCTTTCTCCTGTCCTACCCCTTCTGAACGTGCTCCTTGAGTTAATACACCCTTGTGGTTTCATATGGCTGATTCGTCCAGTTATTACACTTCCGCCATCTAGACCCATTTATTGTTTGGCTGAAAACTGAACCTTGATGAGTGTGTATGGTCATTTCCAGACTTGAAGGGTGGCAACGGGCCTTAGGCTCCAGAGTTCCATCAGTCTTTTGTCACACCTGCAAATCTTTTTCTTTATTATTATTATTATTATTTTTCATACCTGTACATTTTATGATTTTGAGTTTGGCATATTTTTCTCCCATTGTATCTAGGGATTTTACTTTCATTCCTTTAATACTCAGTCGTGCTTTATTTAAACTCACAGTGATCCTATATAGGGTTTCTAAGGCTGTATATAAATCTCCACCAGGACAAACAGCCAGCTTTCTCCTGAGAGTTGGTGAGTTTGAAATGCTGACCTTGTGGCTAGCAGTCCGACCCTAACAGCCAGCGCCACCAGGGCTCCTCTGGAAACAAAGTGGTTCTGAACACCAGGTTTTCTGGACCCATCATTTTGATGCATTTTCAGCAGTCGTCAACAAACAACCCAGAAACTATCTACAATGCTATTTACCATTTGTGTTGGCTTTTATCTGTTGAACAATACAAACACATACCCATATTCATTTTCTTCTAAGCCTTCTAATCTGAAATTTTTTTTAATTAAAAAAATTTTAAAATCATTTTTGGGGGCTCTTACCAACTCGTTACAATTCATACATCAATTGTGTCCAACGTATTAGTTCTTATATTCCATCGTTCTTTTCTAGCCTTTTACTTTCCATTGAGCCCTTTGGATCAGCTTCTCTTCTCTCTCTCCCCCACACCCAACCTCTAGCTCCTCTTATATCTCTCTCTCCCACCTCCCCTCTCCCAATCTCAAAATTTTTGTGTGGTAGATTTCTCTGTAATAATTTATTACTTTGACAAGGACACAAACTATTAATCCCAGTAAATCTCTGGCTCATTTGTGAAAGAATTATTTCAGCCATGAATATAAATGTAGTCCAAAAGTTCTTAGAAAGTAAAAAATCACATATAAAGACAAACCATGCTACAGAGATTGTCATACAGACCGGACCCAAGTGACCTAACTTACTATACACTGCACCCGGTACCCGAAATGTTGAATATGATAAATTTTATGTAAACATATACTTCATATAGTTTCATTTGTAATTTGTAGGTTAATGTTCTCTTAGTATACATAAATCATTTTAAAGGATTTTTTAAAAAGAAAAACATTTAAAGTTGTTTTTTTTTTTTTTTTAATGAAAGTGCCCAGTTTCATACACGTGTCAATTTGCTGTGTGTAAGTAGTTAGCTATATAAGAAATATCTGTAATCTGGTGTTAAGCTTTCAGGAGGTTTAGTATTAAGGTAGCAGATAGACATTGGGCCTCCACTCAAACACTCCATTAACACTTTGTTCTATTCAACTGGCATTCCATGATGCTCACCTTCCCAACACGATTGCTGAAGACAAAGCAGGTGCATAAGTAAATGTGAAGAAAGCTGATGGTGCCCGACTATTAAAAGAGATAGCGTCTGGGGTCTTAAAGTTTTAAGATAAACAAGCAGCCATCTAGCTCAGAAGCAACAAAGCTCACATGGAGTAAGAACACCTGTCTGTGTGATCATGAAGTGTCAATGGGATCATGTATCAGGCATCAAAGAACATAAAATCATATCATTGTGAATGGGGGAGTGCGGACTGGGGACCCAAAGCCCAGCTGTAGGCAACTGTACATCCCCTTACAGAAGGGTCTCCGGGAGGACACGAGCCATTCAGGGCACAGTGTAACAATGATGAAACATACAACTTTCCTGTAGTTCTATTTAATGCTACCACCACCACCACTATCATGATCCCCATTCTACCTTACAAATCTGGCTAGACCAGAGGATGTACACTGGTACAGATAAGAACTGAACCACAGGGAATCCAGGATAGGTAAACCCCTCAAGACCAGTGGTGAGAGAGGCAATACCAGGAGGGTGGAGGGAAGATGGGGTAGAAAGCGGGAGGAACTGATTCCAAGGATCTACATATAACCTCCTTGCTGGGGGATGACAACAGAAAAGTAGGTGAAGGGAGATCGCAGACAGCGTAAGACATGACCAAATAATAATTTATAAGTCATCAAGGGTTCATGGTGGGGGGGCGGGGAAGGGAGGGAAAAATGAGGAGCTGATACCAAGGGCTCAAGTAGAAAGCAAATGTTTGGAGAATGAGGATGGCGACAAATGTACTTGACACGAAGGATGTGTATATATATAGATTTGGATACGAGTTGTACAAGCTCCAATAAAATGATTTGATTTAAAAAAAAGCTTTCAAGATCAGCTAAGTAACAACAGCACCACCTAGCATAGTTGGTAGACTAAGACATTTGGGCAGGTGGGGGGGGGTGAGGCTGGGCCAGTTGTATTTCAATAAACTGTCCAGGTGACCTGTGATGCTTGCTCACAATTGAGAACTACAGATCTTTACAATTCACTGAGATGATTTTTGTCTGAAAGAAAGGCCAAGTTGTCTTCTTCGTGGTGACGGTGGTGTGGTTACACCTTGGACTACAATCTGTGTGATCAGCAATCTGTGATCGGCAGTTCGAAGCCATCAGCTTCAACAAGTCTCAAGAGAAAGACTGGACTTTCTACTTCTATAAACAGCTACTGTGTTAGAAACCTGCAGGGCTGCGGGTGGGAGAGCCAGTATGAGTCAGCAATGATTCAGTTTTGTATGTGTGTGTGTGCGCGCCTTTACTTGCCATGCTTCGGGTTAACTGTACAGAAGTGCTAATGCCCTTTCCCCTTCTCTCTCATCCATAGGGCTCCTTGGTAATGGCCAGTCTAAGGGATTAGGACCAGTATCTGAACAGTCAGAGAACGAGAAGGACGATGCATCCCAAGTGTCCTCAACCAGCAACGATGTTAGTTCTTCCGATTTTGAAGAAGGGCCATCGAGGAAAAGGTTAGTACCCCAAACGGAAAACTTTGGTACCTTCAGCCAGGAGGGAGGGCTACAAACATAGGTCCAACTTCCTACTGCCTGGGAACGTGGAGCCCACTCACTGGGTTTGTATTCGAAGCTCTTCATGAATTTCAAACGTTTTGTACTGTTTCCGATTAAAAATGAATCAACCCAAAACTCTTATGGGGCAAACAAAATATGTTCTTGCCAGCTTGTAATGCCTTTCCTTGTCATTGCAATGGACTCTTGTTGATAGTCATCCAGAGGCTTGTGTTATATGTGGTATTTCATTACTTGTTGAATCTAAAATCTTTAGAGAGTTAACCATGTTTTTATCTTTTACGTTTTTTCTCCCCATGGGTGGAAAGGCAAAATCACCTTATTTTTAACCCTAGTTGGTTATTATCAAATGGCTTCTTTAATTTACCAGGAGATATTTTCACGTGACCTTTCCTAGATGCACCTAAGATGGTTTTGTAAGGAAGTTGGCACTGGAAACATGATAAGACTTTTTATGGTATTATGCTCAAATAGTGACATTATGGTCATGTCTTTAACTTAGTGGTATCTGCCGCCTGACTTCATGCGTGTGTCCTGTGTTGTTTTCTTTGTCTTTTAACAGATTGGTAACTTACTTAGTTTCTTTTCAGTTTTCATGCTTAATATTTTCCATGGCTAAATTGATGGTTTAGTTTGAGTGTTTAGAGGGAAAAGGAGGGGAGGGTGGGATGAGGGCTCCTGGTTTGCTCCTTTTGTTTGCTCACTCCACAAAATTACGGGTTGTTTTTTAGAAACTGTCTGTGTGTCTGTGTCACAAGCAACTGAGTTTAATGGAAAATTCAGAGGGAGGACAAGATCAGCCATGATGTGCCAGGTGTTCACAATGCTTGGCAGCCTCTTGGATCTGAGGTTTGGAATGCATAGTCATCTCACTGTATTCCCATCCGTCATGCAGTGCTTCCGTTTATAGCGCCCGCAGCACGGCGAGCATATGTTACCTGTCTTAAATGCCAGCCATGTTTTGCATTAATCATCAGCGCTGTGTCTTAGAAGATGCCGTAAGGTTTGTTAGGAGTACATTTAGATCTGCCCTTGCATCGGGTTTTGTATGTTTTTCTTTCTAAATACACCCTGTGTGTGAATGACTTAAAGACAGATGTAGATGTGTAACAGTGAGCGGTGTTCCCAACCCACACCTCCTTTCCATTTTAAAGGTGACTCATCATAAAAGAGGGATTTGAAGCACATGGAGCAATATATCAGTGAATTATTGGGATGCATAATAATATTTATTTATCCATGTGTCCACGCATTGGGGCAGTCATGCATTTGACATCACTGTTCAACGCCACTTGGGGAATGATTAGGAATGACTGCCTGAGCTCAGTGCTGTCCTTCCTGCTTCCCTGAGGTTGTGAGCTGGCCAACATTTGGGTATGATGATGAGACAGAGTAGACTGCATTTAGGTTTAATTGTCTCTGTCCTAGCACCTCTCATGGATGTTATTGCTGCTGGGGCTACATTTGTGATGGGACAGTACCGTTGAACAGTGGCTATGTATTTGAGAGGGCTTCTTATGAAGCATCAAAAAGAACTTAGCGGACGAATCTGTTTTAGATATTAGTAGGCCAAATACTCGTCTTACTGAATTCATGTTAATGATTCCTAACAGCTTATTATGTGGTTATGGTCACAACCCTAGTAGTGAAATCTGTCAGAGACAGTTGTGGATTAGGCTCTACAGGTTAAGCTAGATTTATGGCTGGTTGCAGTGGCTCTGATTATGGTTGGTGGTGGTGGTGGTGTGTCTTATGTCTGTTGAGGATGTGACTGTGGCTTTCAAACTGGTTGTGTAGTTGGTGCATAATTGTCTTAGCAAGGATATGATATAAGATACTTTTGAAATATCTTGAGGGTTGTAGGCATTAATTTTTGATTCCTCATTGTTGTTTCCTGGTGGTGGTGTGAACCATGCCTACGGAAGGATGATGGCTAAAGTGGAACTCCAGAACTCTGTCAGTGGACTCAGCCCATCTCTCTCCTCACAGACAGCACGCCTTTTCTAATAAGGTGATGGGGTGTGCTGTCCCTGGAGAAGATGTTTAGCCACGTCCAGGGTAACTGCCTGAAGTGGTTATTTTAAAATGCCCTTCAAGCACGACATGCTTTGTTGACTAGATGACAGTTCTTGCTTTGGATCTAAAATTCCTACAACATCATCTATACATAGATGAGCATGTTTGAAGGTTGAACATTTAAAGTCTCCTTTAGTGGTTAAGCTTTCTTAAATAAAATACTGACTCTTCAAAAATCCAGGATCAAACTTTCTCTATATGCTTTGGAAAACCCAATCTCTAGTTTTTTAGGATTACATGAATTTCTAATTATTCTTTCAATCTTAAAATGACTCCTGATATGTACATCTCATTATGTACTTGTTTTGAGGTTTAGATAAAAGGTATTTTGTCACAGTCAGCAAAGACATACAAGGGAATTTCTGTTTGACTTCCTTCTGTGAAGCCAGCCACAGATGAGATTTACCTAGACTAATTTTCCAACCTCCGAATTAAAACAGTTACACTCTTTATTAGATGATGCTTGTAGCATGGTTTTAAGAGATGCTCAGCAGATTTGTCTTAGGGTATGTTTATTGTTTGGACAGTTAATGTTGAGAAGGTGTGGACTGACTGAGAAGTCTTAGGAATGATGGGTGTAGGGGTTGTTTTGTGTGGCTGGTAATAGATTTTAGTTATAATTAGAAAATAAAAAATCCATGCATTCAGAGATTGAACAGAATTTAAAACCATATATATATATATATGTGTGTGTGTATATATATATACATACATACATACATACATATATTGTGTGTGTGTGTGTGAGAGAGACAGACTTGATGGGTGGAGGTAGTAGATAGTAACAATTTAAAGACAATAGCTTTTAGGGTATATGGTTGGGTATGGAGTGGAGAACCCAACTCTCTGGCTCTACCATTTATTTGTTGTATGACCTAAGCCAGGTTATGTACCCCTGGGCCTTAATTTCCTCATCTGTAAAATGTGTCAGTAGTAGCCTTATCAAATGGCGGCTTTTGTGATTTAAATATGTCATTTCACACGTCTCATGTCTATAGTTGTTGTCAATGAAACTTACTTTACTAGGCAGTTGGAATACAGCAGACGCTAGGTGCAAAAGAGAAAGAAAGACAGGAGTCTGACCGTCGGTTCAGACCAGGAGCAGTGGTAGCCCCTGACAGATTCTAAAGCTCCCTGTTTTGGAGGCACTTAGGTCCTTCATTCCTGGAGGTTCCTCGGGCTTTTTTGGGGGTGGGTGGTGAGGGGTATGGTTTCTTGGGATTCTGAATCTGAACAGACTCAGGTAGAATTGCAGGTCACATTGTGTGGGTCCTTCTGGTACTCTTGGCCTGAAGTGAACATAAGTTCTTAATCTCAGCCCACGCTGGAGGAGTCTGGTGCTGTTCCTTGTAGGCTTGCGATGGGATGCCATCTTAGATTGAGATAGGAGAAGGGTGGGCCGCCGAGAGTACCAAGTTTGGGTGGAGAGTTGAGTCAGGAAGGTGGGGGATGTTTTTGGTCTCATGCTTTCAAATCTTGTTAATGGCTGCCAGCTGTCTTCGGGGAGATATGCATAAGCATATATTCATTGGTGATTTAGGGCTTTTAATTAATACGGATTGTGATTTGTATCCTGTAATGGTACCTCATCACAGCAATGTGTAGGCAGATGGAAAGTGGGCGTGTGGCTCGCTTTGAAATCATTGAGTCATAGGAAGGACCCTTGTGTGACTTTCTTCAATAGTGGTTGGCATGAAGCAGGCGGTTTTGAGAAGATGGGTTGGTAAGCAGATTCCATCTCCACTATTCCTGTTAGTCATTGGTTATTGGCCTTTGCGAACGACCTCAATTTCTCGCGTATTTCATACAGAGATCTCATGAAAAAGCACAACCTAGCATGCTTTGGGGGCCCTGGTGGCACTGTTTGTTGCGTAAGCATTGGACTGCTAGCCACAGAGTTGGCAGTGCAAACTCGCCAGCTGCTCCTTGGGAGACAGGTGAGGCTGTAGGGTTCCTGTGAGTCACATCGACTTGATGGCAGTGGGGGTTATGTGTGTAAGTCTGTGCTACGTCATGTGTGCTCACACTCTAGAAAAGTGCGCCAGAAACAGTGAAGTGCAGACTGCTTCAGGAGGTGTGTGTTGGGGGTTGTGAATCCTGTTATTTGTGTCAGACAAAGAGCTGCTGTACTTTAGTTGAGGCTTTGACATACTACCAGACTGAGTTCAACGTTAGTCCTGTTCAAGTGAATTTTCCGTGTAAAGAGTTAATTTTAGGTGTGGATTCCATGACTTAGTGAAGTTTAGCTCTGGGATGTGATAGGTGTTGAAACGTCTCAGAATTCTCCCAGGCTTGAATGGTACTCTGTTCACAGCTGACATGCTGTTATCGTCATTCTTCCTGTTCTGAGTTACTTTGCTGGTGTGAAGCCCTCTTCTGTCATGCAGTTGGGAAGGAAGATAGTCCCAGGTGCATAGACTCCTTGCTTAGCAACTGGGAGAAAGTGGGTTTCTTCAAGAGGAAATCCGTAACCATTAGAACTTTACATTTTCAGAAACGTACTACTTCTCTCCGTAACAATATCATTAATAGTATTACATGCACTGAACAATACTGAATTAGTATTATTAAAAAAAGAATTAGTATTATTCCTGACCCTCAATATAAAGGCGACAACACGCCGCCCCCCCCAAAAAAAAAGCACAACCAACAACTTTGATAAATTTATCCTGCTTTGATGATCCATTGATTATCAAAAAAAATTGTTGCTACAATTTGGTAGTGTTTTTTACAAATGTAATTTTACATTAGAGCACTATCTTGGCTAAAATACACTCTAGCACAACCCCCCCCCCCACACACACACACAACCTAAGGGGAATACAGGTGAAAGATGAAAAAGTCAAAGTCGTCCATAAAAATTTAGAGTCTCAAATTCTCAGGGGCGGTTGTATCCATACTTAAAGCATCACTGTGGGTTGTCATTCCACTTGATGCCACATATTTCCGATGGTCTTAGGAACCAAGACACTGCTCCTGTATCTGTCGTCCACCCACATGCAGATACACCCACATATATACCTGCCGTGAAGACTGATATCCATTCTATACCATGGTTCAAGACAAAATGTCATTTGTTTGTAATTAAAAATATTTCACAATGTATAATGACATTGTTTTTGTGATTAATCACTATGCTTTAATTATCTTCAATTTGTAACAATGACAATCCATCCTGCATACCAGATCTTTACATTATGATTCATAATAGTAGCAAAATTACAGTTATGAGGTAGCAAGGAAAATAATTTTATGGTTGGGGTCATGAGGAGCTGTACTAAAGCTGTCCATGCATTAGGAAGGTTGAGAACCACGGGTCAGATGTTTAGATGACAGCGTAGCTAACAACAAAAAGTAGTTAGGGAAGTAAATGTAGGCACCTCAGATGTGGCTGCGCCAACCCGTTCTGCTGGCTTTATGCATCCACTTAGTTGCACATCCTATTCATGGCTCCTCCCAGGTAGTGGTTAAGTGTAGGACTGCTAACCTTAAGGCCAGCAGCTCAAAATCACCTGGTGCTCCTAGAGAGAATGATGAGGCCAGGCCTTCTACTCCCATAAAAAGTTAGTCTCCAAACCCCGCAGAGGCAAAACTGCCCTGTGGGGTTGCTATGAGCCAGAGTTGACTGGATGGTAGTAAGTTTATTTTGGTTGCCCTCTGTAGATCCAGGAGCTGTTAGGATTTCTTTATGCTTCACAGACTTTAACATGGTAGTTTTTGATGGTGTTTAGAATCATAGGCAGTTTTGAGAAATTCATAATATTTGAAGATAAATTTTTATTTGTTATAGAATTCTAGGTTGAACTCTTTCCTAGTACTTTAAAGATGTGCTATTCATTTTTTTACTTTGGTTAATTTCTATTCTCTTCAGCAGTACCTGACTTGATGGCAATTCCCATTCAGTGTGTTTTTCATCGCATATTGTTTAGCTTGATTTTGGTGTGTTCATATCAGCAACGTGCTCGATGTTGGCATGTTTGGTTAGATAGAGGCCCATACATTGTGTTGTTAACCACCTGGTCAACAGTCACCCCAGTAACTGCATGGAGATGAGGCTCTCTGCTCCAGTAAAGATTTGCAGCTTGCAAACGCAGAAGCAGTTCCACTCTTTCTTAGGTTCAGTGAGTCAGCATCAACTAAGTGGCGGTGAGCTTTCCTTCTTATTGTATGGAATAATGTTATAGGAGAGACGTTTTAATGACCTTGTGTATTAAGCGTTCTTGGTAGTCACAGCCATTATAAATGATACTTTTTTGAGTGCTGTTTAAAAACATATTTCTTCAAATCGTTTTCAGCTTTATTAACTTATTTGAAAATGGTGTGAAGCTTTCCAAGCGTATTTCGTGTGTTGCCTAGCATGTTTTAAAACATATTTAGTGTGTTAGGTGCCATCAAGTTGACTCCCACTCATAGTGACTGCATTTGGCTCTGTGGGACCGCCCTTGGAGTTTTCTAGGCTGTAATCCCTACAGGAGTAGATTGCAGGGACCTTTCCCCTTGGCAACACTGAATAGGCTTGAGCTGCAGACACATTGTTGTTGCCAGGGCTCCTTTTGTTAAAAGGTTAGGTTTTACCCACTCTTCAGGAAGACCCAAGTACTGGAGAATACGCTTACGTGAAAATCAGCCAAGGCACCTAATTTTACCACCAAAAACTGCATTTTAAAAATGTACTGAAAAAACTCGGCCTATATACTAGCATATATGGTACTTTTCTTTTGGAAGTCTTGTCTATTCTATTTTTTCCCTTGGCTGTTAGTGCCTTCCAGGCACTGCTCTGACCCTCAACACTATCGGGTGGTATTTTCTCCTGAGCATTTCCTCACCCACATGCAGATCGGTACCTGCTTAGGGACATGGGGGCACACCTGAAGGTCACCCTGACAGAGTTGAGGAAGTGAATTGGGATTATAGCATTGCCTTGCATGGTGTTCACGGTCTTGGTTCCAGTTTTCAGTTGTGTCGGGGGCGGCTAATTCCGTGCCTGTGGCCATTCTGTCTTGGCTAGAGCTAGAAACTCCTGCCCGTCCTCCCACTGTCCAACGAGAAGAGCCAATGGGAATGTGAGAGACATATCACCAGGAACGTTACCACAACATTTACTCTGACACATCACAATTCATAAATTTATTTAGTTTCATTAGGCAGTAAGAAAAAAAAAGTGAATATACCCAAGTGACCTTTGACCTGATGAAAGAGAATTTCAGAATTAATAAGGAGGCAGTTAACCTGTTAATAGAAAATCTCACTGCAAAATGAAGCCTATACAAAGAGACGTCCTTCTCTTTGAAGCTTTAGAAACTTCCAAAGAGGCTGCCTATTAACAGTCACTACCCCTTGATGACACGATGCACTGTGCTAATCTTTCCTTCATTTTCATGAAATACCTGTAAGGCTTTAAGCTCTATTTATTTATTTATTTATTTTTTAAAAAACATTTTATTAGGGGCTCATACAACTCTTATCACAATCCATACATATACATACATCAATTGTATAAAGCACATCCATACATTCCCTGCCCCAATCATTCTCAAAGCATTTGCTCTCCACTTAAGCCCTTTGCCTCAGGTCCTCTTTTTTTTCCCCCTCCCTCCCCGCTCCCCCCTCCCCCCTCCCTCCCCGCTCCCCCCTCCCTCCCCGCTCCCCCCTCCTTCATGTGCCCTTGGTAATTTATACATCGTTATTTTGTCATATCTTGCCCTATCCGGAGTTTCTCCCCCCCCCCCCCCTGCCGTCCATCTCCCAGGGAGGAGGTCACATGTGGATCCTTGTAATCAGTTCCCCCTTTCCAGCCCACTCACCCTCCACTCTCCCAGCATCGCCCCTCACATCCTTGTTCCTGAAGGTATCATCCACCCTGGATTCCCTGTGCCTCCAGCCCCCATATGCACCAGTGTACAACCTCTGCCCTATCGAGTCCTGCAAGGTAGAATTCGGATCATGGTAGTTGGGGGGAGGAAGCATCCAGGATCTGGGGGAAAGCTGTGTTCTCCATCAGTACTACCTCGCACCCTGACTGAGCCATCTCCTCTCCTAAACCCCTCTCCTGTAAGGCTTTATTATTCCTCTCTCCTACCTAAAGAAATTGCGAATCCTGATATGGTTAAAACTTGAATAAAGTCACATTTCTCATAAGAAGCAGAGCCAGAATTTAAATCCAAAATTTTTATATAAGCATGATGGCAGGGCTTCAAAAAGATGGAGGGAAACGTCCATTATCTTGTAATTCAATTTTGCCATGGACTTTCAGGAGATCTCTTGTGCGTATGGTGGATTGCCTTATCATGCAAAAACTCACTGCCATCGAGTCAATTCTGATTCATAGTGCCCTTACAGGGCAGTGTAGAACTGCCAGGTGGGTTTTGGAGACTGTAACTCTTCATTCAAGTAAGCCCACCCCTGGTGGATAGACAAATTTGAGGCATTCCCTTTGGGCCAGCTCTGGCTTGGTGAGCAGAATGTTGCCTGGCCCTCAGCTCCACCCACTCCATCACTGGCTACGTTTGGCAATGCCCAGCCTGTCATTGCTCTCAGGTGTTAAACCAAACCCACTCCATCTTCTTCTATGGCAGTGTTTATATTTATTTTATGAAAAATTATTTTCAGTGTAAACCCAGCATAAGATAGAAAAGGAAAAAAAAAACCTGTAGCTGACCTTGAGCCATTTACATGGGCACAGAGATCACTTCTGAGAATTAAGTGCCCAGAGGCGCACCCCACTGCACACGGCAGCCTCCCCTCCCAAAGCAGTTATCTTTACTTGCTGGGAAGTCCACTACTCTGTTTCTTGATCCGGGTCCTTGTTCCGCTGCTCCTCTGTTGGCACAGCTGTTTTCTGGATTCAGAAGGTTCTCCTGCGCTGGAATTTTGGGTCCAGAGGATGCGCCCCACTCTGGGCTGGCCTTAGCTGGTAATGGCCCTTCAGTCTCTCCGAGGGTTCGTTTTATAAGCAGTTTAGGATAGCATTCCATGGGCTCCTGTTAACAATAACTCACAGGTGAATCCTATCAGTATCTTCTCCCACCACCTTCCAACCCAGACCCACAGGAAAAGTTGTTTGGTGAGGGTTAGAGATTTTGGCCAGCAGAGTCAAGTGTGGGTTTATGTGCCTTCAGTGCTAGGAGTGTAGACTGGAGTCTCCATTTGTAGACTCTGCGTATGTTTTTCACCCTGTTCTATGCACACGTGTTATTATAGACAGGTGTCTTAGTATGCTTGGCTTCATCTCACGCAATCCTTCCAAGCTAGGTCCTGAGTGGTTTCCGTGAAGAGTGATGGGGGAGGATTTTTGCTTCTTATCTGAAATCCCCGCTGGCTCCTGGTGGTCCACTTTTGCTGGTGGGAGGCAGGGTGTGGAGGGGGCAGTGTTCCATGACCTTTTCCCCGGGATTGTACTTTGTGGTCTTTGTGTCTGGGGCTATACTCTCCCTGGGTGGAGTTCCCTTACTTGTTTGCTCCAGGTTCGTTCTCTGCTTGCTCAGTCTCAGACTTGCCTAAGGTTAAGTGAGGTTTCTACCATTTATTTTCCTGGGCACTGTGGCTGACACAGGTGCCTTAGCCACCCCTGCCCATGTTCCTGACTTGACTTTTTCCTGGTGCTGCTTGTAGGTGTGGCCCTGAACCAGCACCCTCCCAAATCTCCCTGGAGGAGTGAAGCCCCCATGGATACAGCTAAGTCATGCACACTCCCTGCAACCATTGTACCTAGAATATGGGGTGGGTTCTTTTGTTTAATCTCACTCACTACCAGTTAGTCATTTCTGACTTTCAGTGACCCTGTAGAACAGGGACGAACTGGCCCGATGGGTTTCCGAGACTAGCTCTTCACAAGACTAGAAAGCCTCATGTTTTGCTCCAAAGAGTTCGATGATAGTTTTTAGTTCAGAATTGCCCACCAGTGACTAGGACTCCTTTATTTTAAGATCAGTTTTTGCTGTTAGACTCCATTGAGTTGGTTTCAACCTATAGAGACTATGTGTACAAGAGAACACAGTACTGCCGTCCTCATCCTTGTTCTTGCGCTTTATTTAGCCTGTGGTTGCACCCACCGTGCCCACCAATCTCATGGAAGGTCTTTACCTTCCCTTTACATGACGCTCTTCTCCAGGGACTGGTATCTCCTGGCAGCCTGGCCTGTAAGGAGCGTTCTGGTTGTACATCTTCCAAGACAAGATTTGTTGGTTCTTTTGACAATCTTTGGAACTTTAACCTTTGCCCGCACAACCATTCAAAGGCATTAACTCTTCTTTCTCCAAATTTCACATGCATATGAGGCAATTGAAAATACCATGACCTGGGTCAGGCACACCTTAGTCCTCAGAGTAACCTCTTTGCTTTTCAACAGTCTAAAGCGGTCTGTGCAGCAAGCAGAATTACCCATTACAGTAAGCTGTTTGCTCTCGTGACTGCTGCTTCTGTGAGCATTGATTGTGCATCCAAGTAAGGGGCAGGAGACCAGGTTACCACTAGGGTAGTAGTCATGTGCAAATTGTTTATGGCACCTAGAGAACCTGGCCTATGGTACGTGAGATTTTCAAAAGACCAGAGTGGTCCTGGGTCCACCTTGCGCCTTGGGTTCAAGTGTGTATGTGTGCTTTGCATCTTGGGTACAGTGTGTATGTATGTGTATACATGCCAGGCTGCCTCGTGAACATAAAGGGCCTCATCCTTGTTCCCACTTCAGGCAAACAGAGGGGAACTTAATCCTTGCGTGAACCTCAGAATTTGATACGGTTTTACGTAGGCCTACAACTAGACCTATGATTGGAAACCAAAAAGGAGAAGACAGAGTAATAAGGTTCCAGAACCATACAGACCAGTGCAGAGCCCTAGTCTAGCTTGTAACCCCTTCTGGGAGAAGTGGGCCTCTCAAAGAGTTCAGTTTTTGCATGTTAATGTGGCTGGTGCCGGAGTATGTCCACGGTTGTCCGTGCTTGGCCTATTTTCTCGCTTATTCTTACTTTACAATAGGCCCTTTTATCAGCTATCCTACTTTTCTAGATGAGGAAACCAGAGGCACAGAGAGAGTACTTAAACTTGTCAAGAAGATAACGCTACTGGCATAAAATGTCAGGATACAACACGAATGGTCTCTCCTTTGGCACAGTAAAGACCCACTGGTGGATGTTGACGACGGAAAGAAAAGAGCTGTGTGTTCGTAGTTTGATCACAATAATTGAGCAGTGTGATGCCATTGCAGGCTACAGTAGGTCGAGGCCTCAAGGAAGGAACCGTTCCTTCATGAAAAAGTCTGTCTTAGTAATTTTCCAGGTTTGTGCATATGAGAGTTAGGCCTCAAGTGCTGAACTCAAGGTCAGTGGTTCAAACGTACCAGTCACTCCTGGGAGAAAGATGGGGTTTCTTGACTCCTGTTAAGATTTATCGTCTTTGAAACCCTATAGAACATGACTGGGAGTTAGAATCAACTCAGTGGTAGTGGATTATGGTAGTTTGAGGAGTATCTTAAAAGAAATAAATAGGGCCTGATTTTGTTCTGCAGGAAATCCCCATTCTGGGGAGAAAGACCAAGAAGTAGATAATTTTTGGCCACAGTGTGTAGAGAGCCACAGAAAAGGGCATGTTACCTCTGTAGGAAGCCACGTGTAGTGAAGTTGAGACTATTTCAGTGTGGTGACACATGCACATCACCCCCAAACTTGGGGAGGGAGGTTGTGTAGGAGGAGGAGAGTCTTCTTGCCACACTCTGGTGGAATTGGTTATGTAAGTCTTACTTGATTTTTCTGACAATACACTGGGGCCACCAGCTGCTGGGCTCTTTGCCAGAATAATGCAGAGAGGCAGGCTCAGGGCCTGGGGCTTGAGCCTACCTTGTAACTGGTTTGGGTGTTGTTCATGACATGATGAGCAGCTTGGGTGCTGGGCTGTGTGCTGAGAGGATGAGACAGCTTCTTGAGACCTGCCGAGCGAGAAGGGTAGGGCTGGGGTTGTGTACTGGTAATTGTGTGTGTATTTTGGGGGTGGGGTGATTTGTGGGGTGTGGGGGGTGCGGGCAACCTGAAGTACTTTGGAGGGGTAGTCTCCTCTCCTCTCCTCTCTCCTCTCTCCCCTCCCCTCTCTGCTCTCCCCTCCCCTCCCCTCCCAGGGCCATACAGGGCCTAGGAAAGAGGGCAAAATTTCTTTACTAACATGGCTTTACCAGTCCTAGTGAGCTTTGAGGTACAAGGGTTGGTTGATGTTTCCAAAGTGACATGCATGGTTGTGGGGGACTAGAGGAGGCCACAGTCCAGTATTTGGAATTGAAGAGAGATCTGCTTTCTGGTGGTTGGTTTATAGAATCGCTCTTGCAGTGATAGCATGGCACCCCCAGCAGTCCCTCCCTCACATCTCCCTGGGTTTGGGAACCACCATGTTGGTGGCAGTGCCTGCCCTGCCGGTCAGTGCTTGGCTGCTGTCCTGAACAGTGGTGGTGAGCACCACCTCTTCCGCTCTCCACGAGAGAAAGCTGTGGTCATTTGAGTCCATAAAGATTACAGCCTTGAAGCCCCATGGGGCAGTTCTGCAGAATCCTTTAGGGTTGCTATGAACTGCAGTCAGCTTATGGGCAACAGGTTTTTTATTTTTGTGCTTTAGTGCTAGATATGTAGAGAGATCTTTGTGGCTTCTGTCTTCCCAAGAAGCTAGTGTGCGTAACATAGAGCACAGGGCCTCCTTGGGAACCTGTTGCTCCTTACAGGCTTAACCTCTTGCCTGGGATGCCTGGGATTCAGTTGATACTTGGTATTGCTGATGACACATTTGTAGACACTCATAGGAATGAGCTTCCGTTTCCATAATGTGCTGGCAGGCTGACCGGCTCCTGTGCCACAGTGATTTGTTCTAGCAAATGGCTAGAACTTCATTTGTGGACGATTTTATTACTGCCACGGCCATTTCTTTTCTCTCTCAGATGGCGATCAGATTGCAGGAGTATCACTTCTATGTCTCCTGTAAATGATGATGTAGCATGCTTTGTGGTTGCCTTGGAAACGGCTGGGTACTAGTTTCTTCCCTTCCACTAGCACGGCTTTCCTATGAATGTCTCCATCATGTGCTCTTACCCTCCTTACCCCTCCTCTCCCACAAAGACACATCTAACCAACTCACTGGTATTTTTCAGTAGCCCCAGAACCTCTTAGAAATGTTCTTATCAGAGTTGAGGTCTTGGTGAGGCCTTGCTAGAGTGAATGTTCCAGACGTCTCATGTGAACAAGTGACAGTACTTGCGGTGTTTGTGTGGGTGTGGAGTCACCTCTCTTGTGAAGGAGATATGGCGGCCATTATAGTGCCATTTGTGGTTCGCATGTGAGTGCTTCTGTGGGTGTTGTTAGACCTGCCTTTTAATGCCGCTTGTTCCTGGATGCTACATCATATATATACCTATGTGTTCATAAACCAAACGGTAGCTGATGAACTTTTATTACTCCTCCGGGCCTCTCTAGGGACATCTGATGAGGGCATGAGGGTAGTTTCATTGCAGGTGCTGAATTGCCGCCAGCTCTCTTTAATTGGTGACACCAAGAGAAGAGAAGCAAAGATGCCTTCTTGCCTGGACTACTTGGATGTCACTCTTCAGTGGTGTCAGCTTATGGTGGACTTCATTCTTTTGGCTCCTTAACAGCAAGTCTATGGCCATAAACGTTCTCTTAAAAGAACAGAGATGGGTATACCTAGCATTTGTTGTTATCTGCGAAAAGAATTTGCTTTATTTTCAGATTTGAATTTTTTTTTATAAAAAGGAAAACTACCACATACAGTATATTCTTATGTATAATCCGCTTTTCAGCACAAAAAATGTGCTGAAAAACTGGGGTTCGGCTTATACATAGGTCAATGGTACGCCAACGAGGTGTAACATCTCGCAGGCCGCTGACACTGCAGGGCTTTGAATGTTTGTTTACTCACATCTAACCAGTCAGAGCCATCCTATGACATGGCAGCTCCAATTCACAGAAGCACCCTTAGTGATTCACTTATGCCGGCAGCTGAACTGGTAAGGATGTGTCTGTGGCTGCTCTCATCTCTCCCCTCTGGTTTCTGTATTAATTCACATCCTGCATTTCCCGCCCTAGGCTTTTATTCGAGTCAATCAGTTTTTCAGGTTTCCCAAGTAATACTTAGGTCGGCTTATATTGGTGTATATACGGTAATCAACCATAATGTTATTTCCTGTCATCTGCCTATGAGAAGGCTTCTAAAAAATCATGGACAAATGGAGTAGGAAGACTGGACATTTCCCATTAACTTTTTGACGTTTCCTGTTTATGTGAAATGTAGAAAAAATTGAAAAAGCCATGCTTTGAAAGCGAGAGTTCTACCGTCTGCTTTGTGTATTTAGTTAGCGATAGACTGTATATACTTGAGTATAAGCCAAGTTTTTCAGCAGTTTTTTAATGCAGTTTTTGTGATAAAATTAAGTGCCTTGGTGGATATTCGGGTCAGCTCATACTCGAGTATATATGGTATGTGGAAATGGACGGAGAGGCCTTTTTAGATTGATTTGCTTTCATATGAAGTGCTGTTCTGCGACTACAGCAGTATCGTAGACTGGGTACTTAGTTAAGTAAAATAAGTAGTTTCTCTGTAAAAGGATGTTAAGCAAACGTGGGCTCTGCTGGTAGTTGCTGTTGAGTTGACTTCCTTCATAGACACTGACTAGCACAGCCTGGTCATGCACCATTTTCAGTCACTGGTTTACTTGAGTGCCTTTTAACCTAGGGCACTCCCCTTCTATCATTCCATTGCAGGATAATCTGGCCTCCATTGTTTTCTTTTTGGACGCTGTTCAACGTCCTTTCCTTACCCTCTTAGTCTGCAGGTGCCACTGAACTCTGTCCACCATTGGTGGCCCTGCGAGTATTTGAAATGCCAGTGGTTTAAAGCTTCTAGCATAGACTCCGCTTAAAATGCCCAGTAATGCTAATCATCTCCGCTTGAGCTCATGGCAGCCGCAACAGGAGAACATGCGAGTTTGAGATCACCTCCTGTTTTCAAAATGAGAACTCTAGGGCTTAAAAAAGAGGACTCATAATTAGAAGGCTTATTACTGCTTGAAATGGCCTGTGAACAAAATATACATTAATCTTTTAGTTGTTAATGGGTTGTCACATTGATTTTGACTCATAGTAATCTTTCTCCTGTGACAGAATAGTATTTACCGCATAGGGTTTTCTACGTTGTAATCTACATAGGCAAGAGTTACGTTGCTCAGAGGGGTTACGTTTCTTGAATGCTAATAGGTCCTTGATTTGAACGTGCCCAGTGGCTGCTCTGAGGTCACGGATGCGGTGGTGTGCGTCTTGAAAGATGACAGCCTTGCAAACCCTCTGAGGAACCTCTGCTCTGTCCTGCGATGTCACTAAATGCCAGAGTTGACTCCATGGCAACACATTTTGGTTTCATCTCCGCGGGGAACAGATTGCCTGGTCTTACTCCCCAGAGCTGCTTTCGCTTAGTAGCTGAGCGCCAAAGGCTGTCAGGCTCCTCCCCCACTTCTAAACAGCCGAAATAGAAGTGTCTCCTAAAAGGAACTCATCTGCTGCTCAGGTTGGGAAGTGGTGAGAAGGACTGGAGAAGCAGCCATGGCGAGTGCAGCCAGAAACCTGGCAACGATTGACTGCCGATCAGCTGATGGCAGGCCTGCAATCTGAAGGGTGGCTGACCGCTTGCTTAGGAAGGGCTTACCGAATAAGTACTCAACTAGTTGGGTACTGCCAGCCTATTCTTTTAGACTTCATTGTAGTAGATTGATCACAATTGTAGTCTCCAACAGCACCCAACCCCAGACCCCCAAATAGTTTACATCTTGTCACACTCTTCTCCACTGGTTGGCACCCTAGCCTTTTGATTGTGGGGGATAGGTGCTGGCCCAGTCTGGCAAGAACAGGAATGCCTCCACGTCAACATTTTGCTCTTTACAGGAACTTGTTTCAATCAAGCCTCTGATGGAGGGCATTGATTACCCACTGAGGGGGAATCTTTCTTCTGCAAGGACTTTCCTGTGTTGAGGAGCTTTGACAAATAATGCTCTTCCCCCTGCTGAGCTGATAGCCTTCTCTGCAGTGTGAGCAGGTTTTATGGGAGCTTCTTAATGGACTAGGCCCCATTTGAGGAACAGCTCTCAGTCAGGACAGGATGATCGTGGTCAAGATAAAACACTCATAAAGACAAAAGTGAGTAAACAACATGATCATTGGTAAAAGCTTGTGAAACCAACATGATTTTATGTTAAGGGTCAAATGGTTTTGCAGCGCACCATTTCACAAAGATAACGAAAATTGAACCACATTCTATAATTACAGTACTAGAAATGGGAACTCTGGTGTAGTGAGTTACATAGGAAGCGAACAGGTCAAACCCACCAGTTGCTGCAACATGGGCAAATGATGAGACTGTCTACCCCTATAAAGATTTACAGCTTCATCAAAGCTACGCAGGATCGATATGAATTGGAATTGACTTAGTGGCTATGGGGTTTTGGTCTAATTGAAATAAGGAATATGGCTATTCCAAGGAAAGCTATACCTCACGTCATATATATTTGACAGAGTGCAATATTAACAGTGTGGTCAGGATTTTAATGATTGCCTAGGTACCCCTTGGGCTGCAGTGAGGACATCAAGAACCAACCATACCATCTGGAGAGCAGTTGACCCTTGAACAACATTGGTTTGATTTGTGTAGATTGACCCACTGACACAAAGATTTAATTCCAGAAATAGATTGGAGATACTTTTGGAGATTTGTGACAGTTTGCAAGAAAGCCAATGGAGCAAGCAGCCTAGAACTAAGAAAACTTTAGATAGCAATTCTTCAAATACATAGATACAGCCGAGTTTATTATTGTTTCTACCATGAAAAGTCATACAAATTGATTAGAAAAAGTTAAAACTAAAATTTGCACACACAAAACATGCCACCATTTTCAGTGAAGAGAAATGTGAAAAAGCTACGAAAGTTGTGGTAACAATTAACTGCATGTAATTCACTGTAGCGTCCACTGTACTGCTGTACTGTACTGTGCAGTTACATGCTCGCCCTGCTGCTCTCCCAGAAAGCCCAAGTGTTCAGCTATCTCTGTGCACAGTCTGCGTCTCCAGAAAACTACATGTCACAGTATCAAGTGATTCCTCGAGGCTCCTGCACACTTTCCATTGTGTGTGGTACAGTACATAAACCTTGGATAGCACCATGGAACCCATACAAAGTGCCGCTGGTGGTGGTGTAGCTGCTCCCAAGGAGCAAGGAAAGTCATGACATTTTGAATTGCTTGATGTATGCCCTTTGTTGAGGTCTGCCGCTGTGATTGCCTTCCGTTTCAAGATACGTAATCCAGCATGTAAGCAATATGTTAAAAATGACAAAGGAAGGTTGTGAAACCATAGCCCGGTCCCATTATTGGGTAGGTACTGATACCCTACAGGAGAAAGATGAGATTCTCTGACCCCCTAAAGATAGACTGCCTTAGAGACCTTATGGGTCAGAATTGACTCTTGGCAGCTGTGGTGTTTGTTTTGTGAGTTGCCAGCAGGCGTTTAAAAACCTTGCACTTGCTGCAAAATTCCCTTTGATTTTCAATTGAATTGTAACCTCTATGTGGGTTCAGTATCATGTAATATACAAAATACAAGTTAACTGCTTATGTTGTTGACAAGGCTTATCAACAGTAGAGTATTAGTAGGTAAGTGTATGTGCTGATTTTCAGTGAGGAGATGTGAATCAGTGCTCCTAGCTCCCATGTTGATCAAGAATCAGCTGAACTACTCTTATCTTGGTTTTTTTTTCTGTAACAATGTTATTGTTATTTCTGATCTCTTGAAACCCATGGCCACTGTTATTCATGGTAGTTTTATATATTTAGTTCATATTTTCTACAAGTAATAATAGCTTCAAGTTCTGTGTAAGACTACTGAATAATCAAGCCAACACAGTCCTGATCCAGACCACTGAGTTCTTAAATTAGCTAGGGAGGGGTGGTCAGTTAAAATATGTGTTTGCTTCCACATTTAGCTATAAGCTACTGCCAGGAGGGTACCACATAAATAAGTATTGCAGCCAGTTAAGTGCTAAACCAAACAGTGGTGGAAAGATGGAAATTGAACTTGTGGGAGGCTTCTCATGGGTCTGTAATGGTGGGGTTAATATGGACAAGGCTGGATTGTTCCCTGCAAATGAATCACTTTGACCTTGTCTCCCTACTTGGTGAATTAACCAGCGCTAACAAAGCTATTGATAAATAGGCCTGTCAATTTACTCTGTTTTGTAGGGTTGCTATGAGTTGGAATTGACTCAATGGCAGTGAGTTTCTTTGGTTTTCAGTGGATAGTGAGGAATTTTTGACACAAGTTTACATGTGTGTTTTCATTTTAATCTGGTCAGCTGGCAAAACTAGGTTTTTTTGTTTTTTTGTTTTTTGTTTTTTAAAACTAGGTTTTTTTAGGGCATTAGTTTTAGGAACCAAGGAGGAAAACTGTCACAGGGCGTGGGGGAGGGGGGCAGGCTGAACTGACTTTTGGAGAGCCATGCTATGTACTAGTTTTCTACCTGCATGTTGTCTAATTCTGAGCCTCTCTCTGTTGACTTGGGGTCTAAATTAGACATCCTCAATAGTATTACCCTATTTTTGTTGAATTATAAATGGGAACTTGTGGTAGGTAGTTACATAATCTGTTGTCAATTTGAGACTAAGAGTGAAGGGGTGGAGTTTATCTTGTCGATCAGGCCATAGCTTGATGACCTTATTTGGAGGTGCTAAGGAGATAAATAGCTCTCTGGAGGCAGGGCACACATGCTCTCCCTGTGAGACATCCCTGCCGACATGACACATGGAACTTACTGTTTACTGATCCTGATTCATGTTGACCAGTTAGCATCAAGGGATAAAATACCATACTTAATTTTGCCTGTGAGTTCTGTGTAGTGATTGCAGCGATAGAAGTAGACTGCTGTGGAAGAGCGATTGGTGTCGGGATAGGTAGAGAGGATAGAGGGTGGAGGCACGGCTAGCTGACCGCTGCCTTGTAGCAGCCGGGAAGCCAGAGACAGACGGGTATGCCCTCCAAGTAGCTTGAGCAATTGTGATCTCTGGGGCTTGTGAGGTTTTAGTGCTGCAGGTCAGCGGTGTTTGTAAACTGACGAGGCTAATAGCAGTAATAGCCCATTAAAAATTAGCCAGGTTCTCCATTCATAATGCAATTTCTCATTGTTGATTAAGTTCTACCTCAGGAAAAGTCTCTTGTTTGTGGGACCCTGTCATTCTGAGGCAGATTGTTGAGTGGCATTCCCTTTGCAGTGGCTAGGTTGTATAGAACAGTGTAGAACTAACTGTTCCTTATAGTTTCTGAGAATATACATCTTTATAGGAAGAGACAGCCTTTTCTTTCTCTTGTGTAACGACTGCTTAGCTTGATGCGGAACGGGCAGGAAACAGATTGTTTTATTTGAGCTGGGCAGTGCTTAAATGAAAACAGAGTTTTCCAACCTTTAACTGGCGATGGTGGGTCTACATATGAGTCTGTATATATAAAAATTTCTCGGAAATAGAATTGAAGATACGGAATGTATCCATGGACTTTTTGAAGCCCTTTTATATAAGAGAAGGTGCCTTGTGTGGACTGCTAACCACATTGTCAGCAGTTTGAAGCCACCAGCTTCTCTGGAGAAAGATGAGGCTTTCTACTCCAATAAAGATTTATAACCTTGGAAACCCAAAGGGCAGCTTGACCCTGTCCTCGAGCGGGTCATTATGAGTAAGAATAGACTTGAAGGCAGTAGGTTTGGGTTTGTACACAGAGAACAAAGGAAGTGTAGAGGCTGGTTGAATAATTGTTGATAAGATCTGCTTCAGCTTGAAGTCCTTTGAAAAGTGAGCAGCAGGCCTTTGTCTGGGAAGGAATGAGTTAGTGGTGCATGATTCTGGTCGTGGGGCACTTTGTTCCCCACCTTTTGTGTTAGGGGCTTGCAGACTGGCCCCATCATTCTTACTCTGCCACCAGTGCCTCTAGGGTAAAACTTTCGGGTTACCGGTTCACGGAGGATTGGTTTTGGAAGTAGATAGTCCTTTCTTCCCCTTCTCAAGGTGCCTGGGTGCACCCAGACTTCTAAACTGTGTTCTCTTTACTGCCCAAAGCCACCATAATACCTGAACCAGTACCTTTCTGATAGGGGCAAACCTGCTGGGTTTGTTAAAACACAGTGTGTGGGGGGGGTGGGGAGTGGCCCCCTCCTTGTAACCTTGCCTAGTTTTCTGTTTTTGGATTTTAAAGAAAACCTTTGCTCATACCAGTCGGAAAAGCTTGGGATAGATCCATCAGTGTGCCCTCCCTTGATCTCTTAGCTTCATATTTGGTGCCAAGACAACTAGTATCCCGTCTGCTTGTTCTTTTGAGACTTAAATAGTTCCTTCTTTTACTTGTGCCAGAAAGAGAAGAGCAACAATTCCTTTAGTTTGTACACTCATCATTAGCTGCACGCACACACGTCTCCTTTGCCCCACCCTCACCTCCTTTTCCCGGGTGGAATTTCTACTTAGATAGTTGCTTGTGTGCAGTGTGCCATACTTATGGGCATGCCTTTGGAGCGAGAGCAGTTTTGGGCTGTAAACAACTCTTCAAAGCAGACAGTGCAATTGAATCTTGGGCGTACCTAGGCAAGTGATGGTGGTGTGCCGGCTTCCCTTGTATGTATGTAAGATGATCTCGGCCTTCTCTTGGCTATATTACTGCACGGTGTGTCCTTGGCCATGTGGAGGGACCCACAAACCCACACCCACACCAGTAGAGGGCTCCTTATGTTTTCCTCAGATTTTTCTGGGCTCTGGGGAGGAAAATTTGAAGACAGTAGCACTTCCCTGCACGTTGTTAATTCTCATGTTATACTTAGTATTCATGGGTGACAGTCTAGCTGATGAGCAGACAAGAATCTAATATCTATCACATTCCTCCCCCCCAACCCCTTTTGTGATTGTAGTAGGAAGCTCTTCAGAGAGAGAGAGAGAGAAAGAGAGATAACAGGTGAAGGGGTTCAGAATGTTTTTGTACAAACATAAAATATGCTAGCACACCTCATTCGTTCCTTAACTTCACGTTTCAACTTGCTTAGGTTTAATTTATTACCTGGACGGAGGACCTACCCATAAAGTACATGCCCTCTCATAAGCTTATTCCCGTCTTTCACTCGGTGTCCAACAGTTTGTTTTTTGTACCAAGCTAGCTGTGTTTTAGATTATTGGAGTAGCTGTCACTTAATGCATATGATTCTTGCTACTTGTCATGTTTGCTTGCTCTGTAGGGTAGTTCCATGTACCCATCCATGGCTTACGCTTTAAAATGTACTTTGTAGTGTTTGTAGTCTTGATGCTGTTTAGGGTTTGAGTAGGTTGTCCTTGAGTGTTGTGTAAAGGTGAGGGTGGGGCCAGGTGCTTGGAAGAACTGAAAGGGAGAGAAATGTAAACCCAAACCAAAAAACCCTCAATATTGTTACAATGATAATTTTAGGACCCTGTTTGTACCCAAAATGAAACCACTCAGAGTATTGGAAGGGAATAGAGTGATACACTACAGCCATGAACAACTAAGACATAACAATAAATGACCTCTTTCAAAGATCTATCACAGAGGGACCCTGTAGGACAAGGTAAGATTCGTTTAAGGCCTCCCTCCCACCGGTTTTTTTAAAAAACGTTTTATTAGGGGCTCATGCAACTCTTATCACAATCCATACATACAATTGTATAAAGCACATCTGTACATTCTTTGCCCTAATCATTTTCAAAGCATTTGCTCTCCACTTAAGCCCTTTGCATCAGGTCCTCTTTTTTCCCCTCCCTCCATGCTCCCCACTCCCTCATGAGTCCTTGATAATTTATAAATTATTATCTTGTCACATCTTGCCCTATCCAACGTCTCCCTTCACCCCCTTTTCTGTTGTCCATCCCCCAGGGAGGATGTCACATGAAGATCGTTGTAATAGGTTTCCCCTTTCCAACCCACTCACCCTCTACTCTCCCAGTATCGCCCCTCACACCCCTGGTCCTGAAAGTATCATCCGCCTTGGATTCCCTGTGCCTCCAGCTCTGATCTGCGCCAGTGTACATCCTCTGCTCTATCCAGACTTGCAAGGTCGAATTTGGATTGTGATGGGTGGGGGGGAGGGGAGGAAGGAAGAAAGCTGTATTCTTCATTGGTGCTGCATCGCACCCTGACTGACTCATCTCCTCCCCTAGACCCCTCTGCAAGGGGATCTCCAGTGGCCGACAAATGGTCTTTGGGTCTCCACTCTACACTCCCCCCCCCATTCACTATGGTAAGATATTTTTGTTCTGATGATGCCTTATACCTGATCCCTTCGACACCTCATGATCACACAGGCTGGTGTGCCTCTTCCATGTGGACTTTGTTGCTGCTGCTTCTTTTTTTTTTTTGGGCTTTGTTGCTTCTGAGCTAGATGGCCGCTTGTTAACCTTCAAACCTTTAAAAACTGCAGACACTATCTCTTTTGATAGCCGGGGCACCATCAGCTTTTTTCGCCACATTTGCTTGTAAATCTGGTTGTCCTCAGGGATCGTATCATAGAGGTGCGTACCCAATGATATGATTTTTTGTTCTTTGATGCCTGATAATTGATTCCCTCAGAATCTCGTGATCACACAGGCTCGTGTGCTCTTCCATGTGGGCTTTGTTGCTTCGGAGATAGATGGCCGCTAGTTTATCTTCAAGCCTTTAAGATCCCAGATGCTATGTCTTTTGATAGCCAGGCACCATCAGCTTTCTTCACCACATTTGCTTATGCACCCACTTTGTCTTAAGCGGTTGTGTGTCTCCCACCTGTTTTAGGAGAGTTTCTGAGACTACATCTGTTTTTAGGATTAGAAGGCCCTGCTTTCGCCCATGGATCCGACTGTTGGTCTCAAACTCTAAACCCTGCAGACTGCAGCCTAGTGCATCACCAGGGCCCCTAAAATGGGTTTAAAAGATGCCTTCTAGGGAGGGGGGAGTGTGGGAGGGAGGGGGAAAGTGAGGAGCTGATACCAAATGCTCAAGTAGAAAGCAGGTGTTTTGTGAATGATGATGGCAGTGTATGTACGAATGTGCTGGACACAAATGATACATGTAGGGATTGTAAAAAGAGTTGTATGAGCCCTAATAAAATGATTAAAAAATAAATAAATAAAAGATGCCTTCTTTTACCCAGGTAGGGAAGCAGCACCATCATCAGCATTAGTTGTCCAGGCTGATTCTTGTGAGGCTGGGTCAGACATGCCTATCCCCTCTAGTCTTTCCGAATAGTTCTCATGTCAACCGTTCCTCTGACTGCACACTCTGCCTCTCAGCTGGCTTTGATAATTCATTGTAATGGCCACACAATTCAAAGACCATACTCAAAATTATGGGTTACAGCAGATTACAATTCAGGAATAGAAAGACTCAAGTTTTCCAGGCTGTTCTTTCAGTCAGGTAAGTTTCTTAGCAGTGCTAGAAAGCCAAATACAGCCCTCTGGTCCTCATCACAGCTGAGTGGCCTACGGGTCTCTTCCCTATTTGGTTGGCATTGTTAACTAAGCTCTTCAGGAGTTGCCAATAAATGCTATAGGCGTGCTACTCCATGATAAGCCTCAGGGCTTTGTTCTGGCTCAGTGGGTCAGCAAACTAAGCTCCTCTTTAAAGTACCTGGTTCACCCACGCCACAAACCTGGAATGGAAGTCCACTGCTCCGTGGAGTGCTGGATCATGGTTGTGCCACTGTGGTTCCTTTGCTACTCCGCTGCCTCTCTGATGTCAAGCTTTCTGTGCCTGCTTTGGGAAGGCTTTTTAAGGAAGCAGTACTGAAATCATCAGATCCTCCAATTTTACTGGGATGGTAAAATTGACCAACCCCCACATTAGATTACCAGGTTTTTACAATCGAAGTCAACTCCAATAGAATCATACACTCTCCCATAGATATCTTACCCTACCTGCTTTCTCTTACCCATTCCCATCAGGAAAACGTTACTTGGCGAGAGTTACAAAGGCCATGACTAAAGAGCCAGATTACAAAATTCACTGTACTGCAGCTGCCAATAATGATGATGATATTTAAAATCTAGTTAGTTTACTTTTGATTACCATAAGCTTCATTTGATTTCATCTGGAGGTGAATTTTCATAGATCCCTGGTTTTTCAAATCTGGCTTTATTTATTTATTTACGAATATATTTTTTAATCTGACTTATTTATTTATTAAATTTCCCCCCCAAATCTGGCTTTTATTTAGTTGAACATAATATACATAGTTGGGTCCACATTGCTAGAATTTTCATAGGTCTGCTTCTGCTCATTCTAATCTGCTGAAATAAAGCAACCTTCTTTCACAGAATATTTGTGTTTGATTTTAGTGGACAACTTACAACATCAACATCCTTCTTCTTTTTTTTTTTTTCATCCTTCTTCTAACCTAACTAACTTTAGACTTACGACCTGCGCTGTGAACTCTGAATTCTAAATCTTCTTTAGCACATGTGTTAGGCTGTGTTTCATAGTGATGCAAAAACAGTGACACAATATATATAAGAAAGAAATTTGTATCCAGATAGCAAGTATCATGTGCTAAGCTGGAGGCCTTTCTAAACTCACACAGCTGCTGGGCCTGAGGAAGCAGAAAGATGAATCAGCAAGTGGGAAGAATACCGGCCAAAGGAGGCATAGTTGAGTGAGACCATGGTCTCCAGGCAATATGACAGGTTGCTGAATCAAGTCCCAAGAAGCCAGGTGTAGGATCCAGCCCAGCAGGAACAAGAAAGGGGGAGGGTGGTGGTGGTGGTGGTGGTGGTTGGTGGTGTTTGTGGGTGTGTGTGTTCACGCCCTCTGGGGAGCTATGAGACAGAGAGAGAGATGTCACACCCTCCAGGAGCTATCATCTATGGCCTGAGTGAGGAGTTGCACTTCATCCTAATCTTCACATTACAGGGGATGCCATACTACCAAACCCCCAAGGATCCTGGCCTAGCAAAGCCAACACCAGACCTAACATCAGAGCATCAAGCTTGTTTGACAGCTTCTAAGATCACTTCTTATTTGACAGTTCCCTGGAGCGGATGCTAGGGGAAAGGACCGGCTCTTCCCCTTAGAGAAGGACTCTAGGTGAGCTGGGGTGGCTGCTTCATGTAAAGGCCCAGAGCATTGCATTGGGGTTAGAGGGAACCCAAGGCAGGTTGGTTTCCTGTCATTCTTTCTTTTCAACACCTGAAAAACCAAATGCATGTTAGTGTGGGCGAGACTGTTCCGTTCCTGAAACTGGCCTGGTTAGATTATGGGAAAAGGATCCATTAAAACTCAGGGCCACCAAGTTGATTCCAACTCATAGCAATCCTATATGAGATTTACAACACTGTAAATTTTTATTTGAACACTTAGCCTTATTCTCCCAAGGAGTAGCAGTTTAATTTGAACTGTCAGCCTAGCGGTTAAGAGTGTAACATTTATCCATTTATCCGGCAATACCACCATCACATTTGGAAGATTCCTAAGAATGCCTTTTCTTGGTGGAATGGGTTAGCCTTTTATTACGTAGCCTTTCCAATAATAGAATTTGTGTATTATCTATGTTTTTCTGTTCTGTCTGTGAGCGACTAGGACTCCAGTTTTGATCGTCTTAACATTTGATTCCTCCTTGCCAGGTATGTGTTGTTTCTGCATGTGCCTTATAGGACTGCCTTGAGGTTTTGTGGCTTCTAGCCAGGACATCTGGGCCTAGTAAGAACCTAGCCTGCCCACTATTCCACTTTGACCCTCCCCCACCTTCATCAGTGCTTTGCCTGGGTGATTTCATTGTTGATTGAACCAGCATCCAGAAGCCCAGGGCTGTGAGATTGCCTTTGTCTCTAGTTGTTTGCCTTGAAGGACCTTTAAGAAAGGAGCCAAGGGAGGTGGGGGTGGGGATACATTGTCCATTGCTTGGAACATTCCCACATGGTGAATGATTTAAGTTTCCCAAGCTGATTTCCCCTCTCAGAGGCATGTTGTTCCAGGGCCTGGCAGGGAATGGCAAAACCGCACACCCAGCTGACTCCTGGTTTTAGCCAAGGTCGTATTTTATATTTTGCTGGGACTGAATTAGCCCGTACCTCATGAAACGAAGGGGTCGGTTGTACAGGCCTGGCAGCAGGGTTGTATGTGCACCAGTGTGCGTCTGTGTCATCTTTATTATCCTCTCTTTAACTGCCCCTCACTCATTCAACCTGCAATTGCACCAGGCAATCGCTCTGTTGCAGGATTTTATACATCTTACCCAAGACACTGTTAACACACCACGTACCTTGTGGGGTAGGGATCGGGGTGAGGGGACAGGGATTTCCTCTTAGTATAGTAATAGTTCCTGGACTTATCTTCCCATCTCTGTCTTTGGTGTGGAAACTGAGTAAAGGAGAGATCTTCTTCCTAGTTTTTTTTGTTTTTAATTTTTTTTGTTTTCTTGTACTTGATCAAACCATTTCTTTTTTTTGTTTGTTTTACATTTTATTAGGGGCTCATACAACTCTTACCGCAATCCATACATATACATACATCAATTGTATAAAGCACATCTATACATTCTTTGCTCTAATCATTTCAGAGCATTTGCTCTCCACTTATGCCCTTTGCATCGGGTTCTCTTTTTCCCCCTCCCTCCCCGCTCCCCCCTGCCTCATGAGCCCTTGATAATTTGTAGATGGTTATTTTGTCATATCTTGCCTCTTCTTAGTTTTGTGCTTCTGAATTTTCTCTTCAGTGATTACCTTCTATTGTGAAGACATTGAAAAGGCTCAGGTTGATAGGTTATTGTTTGCTGCTGTGGAGTCAGTTCTGACACACAGGGACCCCATGTACAACAGAGTGAAACACCAGCTTCCCGCACCGTCCTCACCTTGGTACTAACATTGAGTTCAGTCCATCTTATTAAGGGCCATCCTCTTTCATTTGCAAAATGCTTTTGACCACCACGGAAAGCGTGTGGTGCTAGACTGCTATACTTTGTGTCATAAATGAAGTGTCCTGTCAGGAAGTACTAGACGAAAGGGCTTTCAAAAATATGGTGGAAACAGAATGAGATGATAAACCAAAATAAAGCCAGAGGGAGGCCGTGGAAAGATGCAGCTGAGGAAGGCGAATTACCCAGTTTTACCAAACCCAGTGTGTTCCTCAGGCCCTTGTTTGGGTATGAGCTCTGGTGGGGTGGGCAGGAAGTGGGAATGCTCTCTTAGCAGGCTCATTTACAAATTGCTGGAGAATGGAGAGGCCGAGGGACCCTTCCCAGGGCTGATCTATGGCCGGGAGTGTGGTGTTTGGCAGCATATTGACACAGTTACAGATTGATGCCTCTTTGATCAAAGCAAGACCATTAGGGCGTGTTTGGGCGGCAGAATTGAGGAGACTGTTTATAAAGAGAGTTGTTATGTCCCTCCCCCTGGGGGGCCTGTCCCCTACATCTTTATGGATGTGATTCTGTCTTGAGTCCCTTTGCTGGCAGCAAGTACTGCCTAGGCCGCCCTGAGGAGGAATGCCCTGCTGAGCTCTTTCATTAAATAGTGAGTTGCAGGGTAGAGAAGAAGGAAGGTCAATCCTTGCTTTCTGCTTATGATCCCTTTTGGAGAATGAGGGCATTTGTTCATTATTGGACCCCCAGAATTCTACCTGTTGTGCCTACATTAGATTCACTTGTGATTCCTGCCTTTGCCCACCCTGAAACATGCTCCTCAGAATGGTATAGCATCTCTCAGAATAGTTATGAAATAATCTGAAGTTCCCTTGAACCGCGGCCCTGAGTGGTGCTCTGCTGGGGAATCTGCGTGGCAGCTATACTTAGGGATTGGCCATTCTAGTCCTCTCACAGGTGCATTAGAACAAAAGCCTGGGGACCTACTCCACTGAAAATCAGCTTGGGTGCCACAGTAGAACTGTGCTTCCCGGGGTCCCCTTGATTCCAGAATGGTCTAATAGGCAATAGATCTGCCCCCATGGGGTTTTCCAGGAAGCAGACTGCCACATTTCTCCCACAGAGGGGCGGATGGGAGTCATACCCCAACCTTTCAGATAGCGACCGAGCACGTAACCACTGCCCCGCCAGTCTCTCTTTGATTCTCTGATCTGGACTGCTGGTTCCCCTCCCAGATACCTTATCTAGAAAATGTGTAGTCCAGGCAACCCTGACACCCAGTGAGGTGGGCCACATGAGCGCTCTCTGGTGGCAGCCGCATGTCTGTAGGCTTGAAGCTGTGTGCTGCAGGAGGCCACCTGTGGCTCTCATTTCCTGTGGGCACACAAGGAAAATGGGCTCAAGCAGGAAGGATTAGTGAAGCAGTTAATTGAACAGAATGTCTTCCAAGCCTGTGGAGTTGCTGAAGTGATGCACATTCAGTGATAGACATTACAGCCTGTTTCTCTTCAGTCCTGTTGGCATCTTTTCTTTGGGGCCCTGGGACTTACTGGTGACAGACACTGCCAGTGAGTTTCAATACTCTGAGGGAAAGGGGTGAAGAGGGAGGAAGGTGTGTTCAGCATGCTTTCCTCTTATCCTGAATCCATTTGAGACGCTGCACTACCCATTTTGCCCAAATCTACCCAAAAAGCCTGTTGTGCTACTTCAGTCGTATCACAGCCCATGCAAACATGGAACTCCAGAAAGGGGCTCTGTCACACGGTGCAAGGGTTTCTCGGGTTAACTGGTTGTAATTTGGTGTCCTTCCTTCCAGTGAGCCAGAGAATGACTTTTGTGATCAAAGCACAGTCTAGTCATAAGACATTCCTGCCTGGCCCTTCTCGGGGTTCAGTTCAATTATGGTGGACATGATTGTCCTGAAGATGTTCACGGACCGTGTGCCACCCACCTGTGCAGTTATCCACAGACACAGCCTCCTCTCTTCTCCACTAGACGGTCTGGGTTCATCCCCTGAGAGAGAAGACTGGCTGGCATGGTGGCCAGTGAGGAAGAATGGGGGCTGTTTTACTTAGTATGAGAGGTGTGTTAGATCCTGTAATGGCGATGAAGAGGGAAGGTGTGAGTTAAGACCCCTCCCCCGAGGTTGGTCTGGTTTAAGAGGGCCACGGGCTTGCTTGGTTTCAGTTATATCTTGTGTCACCTTGAACCTTGATTTCAATATCCTAGGCCGTGCAAGGGGTAATCTAGTCATTTAGAGGGAAGGTGATTGCCTTGACTTTGTTTAATTTCCATGGCATTAGTATGTCTCCTCTATCATGGCTGCTGCCAGGGAGATTGGAAACTGAGTCTGTGATGTTGGGTGTGGGCTGCTTCCCAGAGATGGAGAATGTTCCATTACTCCAGATGACAAAGCAAACACATTCTGAAGCAGGATAATGGCTCTTCTCTTATTCATTAGCTATTAGCCAGTTCTTTAATTGCGATCATGGCTCCTCATCTTTAGGCAATTGTCATAAGAACCTCTTTTTGTAAGTAAATGTTCAGGAAGAAATGATGTTTGGAATGTACTAGAGAGCAGATTTCTTCACTCAGCAGTTTGCTTGGTATTGGCTTAAGTAACACCCATGCTCTGAAATATAGTGAACGGTATGCATCAGTCTAAGAAAGAAATCTGCGAGCCTCCGCATAAATATTTTGGGCTTCTTTCTGAAGGGTGCGTTGTACTAGATTCACTGTGCTAGGTCCTTGTTGCCTTAATGAATTCGCCCTTTCGTGACTCGGTTGGGGTGGGTGTGGCTATTCAGAAAACAAACACTGGATTTTGTTATCGCCGTCCTCCCTCCCTTCCAGACACTAAGAGAAGTGCAGTAATAGCTTCAAAGGAAAGAACTTTGAGACATTGAGTCGGTGGGATCAAAAGGTATTTCTTGTGGGGTTCCCGTTACCCTTTTCATTCACGGCAGCTGATTCTGTGATTGGCACCACATTTGAATGTAAGTCCTGAAAATTGGTTTATGGTCGGGGTTTGTTATCATTCAGCAAAAGTCGGAATGCCATTTTCTCCTGGGGTGAGCGCGCAGCTCCACTCTCCACTGCCATCTATGGGTCCTTTTTTGGCTACTTCATGAGATTTCCAGTGGGCAGGGAAATTGCCCAGAAGCCGAAGATGCAAAAATCTGAAGGCCACGTTGGGATGGGTCTGGGAGTGTGTGGCTGGCTTTGTGAGCGTCGCCTCTGTGGTGTGCTGAGAGGGGGTGTTTAGAATCTGGTGGGGAGGTTTGACAGGATTGATTTCTGCTATACCCTTACAAGGATCCTACCAGATAGAGGCTTTTCATGAATGAACTGTGTAGCACCTGAACAAGTAATTTATTCCTTTTTCCCTTCCTGAAAGCAGGAAGTCAAACCCCAATCCCTCACTGTGTCATCCCCATCATCTTTGCCAGGGTTGAAGGAGATTGCTGGTAGTTTGTAAGCGGGTATCGAATAACATAACATGGGCAAGTGGCTGAGTATTTCTGCTGAAATATTCAAACACACTCTCACTTCCAGAGTGGGTGGAGAGGCAGATTAACATCTTCACTTGGTCCTAGTGGCTTTTAACTCCAAATGTACTTTAGACAATTTGTTCACACCTTGTAACTACAGTGGAGCACTGGGAATTTCTTTGACTAGATTCTTAAGATGCTTAACCTCTCTGAGAGTTATTCTTTTGCCCTTGTGGTCATTTAGTCTCTTCTGTTGTAAACTAGCGTTCTGGTCAGCATGGTGCCTTCCTTCAGAAGAGATTTTGAAGCTCTTGGGTGTTTGTTTTGGCATTGGGGCCCTGATGATAAGGGGATTATGTCACCTGGAGGTGGTGGCAGGGCAGCTTTGCTTACATGGTAAACTACAACGCAGAGCCAGTGGTGACTGACAGAACAAAGGGGCCGTGTTGCCGCTTTAATTGTTGAGTAATGATGATCCTCCTCACATTTGACATGGCTGCTTTCTACAACACAAAAGAAGCCTGTGTCAAACATTTCCCTCATTATGACAGCCCTGGCTTTCCAGGCAGCAGCTCTTCTGACACTCCAGCATGCTGCATAAGGTATTTTTCGAAAAATATGATTGAGGAATTAAATTAATTGAAGCATATTTTGTGTGCCTTGTCATCATTTACCTAAGATTTCAGAGTACCAAGTTATGTTTAACTTTGGGGAAGTAGTTGTGCATAGATTGTAGACACTGCTGTTGCTAATAAGCATTGGTATTTTATATTCTTTTCATTTTTCCTAATTCTCCCTCTTCCAAAAAGTAGGTAAGTGGAAGTAGGGACCCATCTTTCTCTCAGATGCTTCATTTCCAGTGCCTGACTGCTGGGGTAATGCACTTACTGTGGGAATTGTCAGACTTCCCAAAGCCGGAGTTTGCTGCTCTTCTATGTGGGCTGATGATGTGCTTCTCTAAATGAGCATTTTCGTCCGCGTTGGCAGGATTAGGTCTTAGGAAACAGTATTAGACGTTTTGCATGGCCACTATTTAATAGCCTAAAGGAATTATGGGATGATTGAGTGTTTTTTAATTCTTCCTCTTACCTTCAACAGTACCAGGTACTTTAATACACTTATTTCTTTTTTTGAAAGAGAAAAGCTGTTTATTAGAAAGTTAGCTGATGGAGCATCCCACAGCAACAGAGGCTGTGTAGTCAGTGCTTAATTTACTTGTTTACAAGCAACATTTGTACAACTCCTCTCGCAGTGTCAGTCATGTACTACATGTTGGTGGACTGTAATTTTCGAGGTATTTGACAGACAGCAAACCATAGGTTGTAGTGAACATACAAAAAGAACTTGATATTTAGTCATCTCAATTTCCACAGTCCTGGTGACTACTTCCTACCAGACTTTACATAACAGTCAGTGAAGCTGCAGGATCAAGTCAGCCTCAAACAGGATCTGAGCGAGCATTCGCAAGTCCTGATTTGATTCAGGGACATACACCATGCCAAAGTCATTCTCCTTTGCTCTTATCTGATCACCTGCATTTGGTTGGTGCTTCAGTGCCTTGGTATAGTGGGTTTCACTCTGGGTTGCTATCTAGCTACTAGGTGAGTACGAGCAGTTCAAAACCACCAGCTGCTCCAAGGGAGGCTTTCAGTTTGACTCTGAGTTGAGAGAGCTGTTATGTGTCAGAGTAGACTCGATGTTGGTGAATTTCAGAGTTAACCTGGCCGCACCAAACAACTGCATTTGTTGACTTAGAATAATTAAGCTCATTGAGGTTTTGAAATGGTGAAACTTTTTGACTTAAGCTTTAAAAAAATCATTTTATTGGGGACTCTTACAGCTCTTATAACAATCCATTCATCAACTGTATCAAGGACATTTGTACATATGTTGCCATCATCATTCCCAAAACATTTTCTTTCTACATGAGCCTTTAGTATCAGCTCTTCATTTCCCCCCCTCCACCCTCCCATCTTTGTGAACCCTTGGTAAATCATAATTATTACTATAAACACTTTCAGCTTTTTGTGATCAATGCTCCTAATTCTTGTTATTTACATTCGGCAAGCACTTCTACCCCCGATTTGATGTTGTAGTGGCATAGGTCTGGAGGTGTGCTGCTAACCTCCGGGAGCAGTTTAAAACAACCAGCCACTCCTGAGAGTAAGATGAGGCTTTCTACTGTAAAAGAGGTAGCCTCCGAAACCCATCCCTGACCTTCGAGATGGCTCTGAGTCAGAATCAGGTCGCTAACAGTGAGTTTGGGTTTATAATCACTAATCTTTTATGCGAACCATTTTAATGAAATTATTCATTCTTTTTGGTATGTTAGAAAAACTTAAGAAATCCAAAAGGAGCGAGTAACTGGAATTATCTGTGGTTTCATCGATGTGGTCGCAGAGCAGGACAAGCTTGGTGCTGGAAGGAGGCCCTGGTGTTATCATCTTCCTGTAGTCCTGTGTTGTTTCTTTTCAGAGGTAACACGGAGGCCTTGCCCTGAGCTTCCCATCTCACAAGAGCCCAGGACTCTGGCCCTGCCAGTCTTCTTCTTTATTCCTGACCCTGCAAAGCCTGAACCCAAAAGAAGCCCCTTTAGGCAGATCTGATTATAGTACAGTCTTTCCTCTAAAGGGTTCCCTGAGTCATTCCATTAAGGGAGGCATCACCAATATTTAATATCCCGTGGTTTTAGCATAAACAAACTACTTCATCCGTTCACAACTAACTTCAGAAATAAGGCGTCAGAACTATATGGCTGTAGGGATATATATGTATATATTGTTTGTTGTGTTCTTTGTAAAAGATCGAATAGGGCCTGGTCCCCAGAAGCACTGTGGAACAGGCGTTTTGTGTTGGGTAACTTCTCTCTCGGGGTGCTGTCCTCACAGTTGGAAAGGCCCCTGCCAGTTCAAGCCCTGGGAGCAGAGTAGGGTCCCCAGCTCAGAAGAATGTGGTCTATTGGCGAGGGCCTCTTGTTTCCGAGGTAGGACTGTTGGTCTGGCTCGCCCCAGGGTTTACTTGAGGATGTGTTTATTTTCTCTTCACTGTTCCGGATGTTTACCCCGTCCTGTGTGGTTTGCCCGCAACTGCACTTGCATTTGAATTTGGTGGGCAGCCTGCCTGGGTAGAGGATATCCCCTCACCCGACCCCCACACCACCAGCTACCCTCTGGAGCCACGCGCACATGGGCGCACTCATGTTTCTTTGAGGCGCTGCCAGGTTTGTAGTGTGTGTGTGTGTCTGGGGGTAGAATAGAGTGGGTAATTATTTGGGGGATGGAAACACAGGAAGTTTATTTTTTTAGAATAGGCCTTTCAGTGAGTTGGCAATGCTTCAGGCCGGCTCCCCCTGGGGACAAAGCACAGCCATGCCGGTCATTCTGCATTTGCCAGACACAAACTGTCTTATTTTTTGAATGAACAGCCCCCTCCCTCCCACCCATCCCTCGGCCTTTGTTTAGAATGGGGATGTAATCTAAATAATTGGATTTGCCAGCTTACATTTTTTTAATATTGGAAAATTAAGTTAATAAAATGGTGCTTTGGCATACAAGGCCCTCGACAAAGGACCAGCTGTGCGGGTCTTTAAGATACCTTGTTCCCTGTGTGCCTCCTTTCCCATGCCCAATTGTGTTCAAGCACTGTGTCCTTCTCAGGTTTGTCAGCCATCAGAAATCCTGGGCAGAAATGGAATTTAATTAACCTAGAAATGGCTGTTGTGCCATATTTAGGGCTGCCCCAGAGATTAAGTGCACAGATACCAATAAGCTGGTTAACTCGACACTGTAGATAACCGCAGAGGAAGCCAGAAGAAATGGGCCACCCTCTTGTGAGACTTCGAATGGCACACAGCCCAGAAACTTCCAGATGCGTGACTGGGTATGGAGGGCTCAGGGAGGGCATTACAAAGGGGCAGGAAACCCTGGCAAAGCTCACCCCAGGTTTCTGTACACAGTCATGCCATTTATTAACCTTCAAAATAACTGCTGCGTGTATTTTGATGTGCTTCTTTGTTCCTGTAAAGATGACAGCATTCTTTTAAAAAAATAATTTTATTGGGAGCTCATAGAATTCTTATCACAATCCATACATCCATCCATTGTGTCAAGCACATTTGTACATTTGTTGCCATCATCATTCTCAAAACATTTGCTTTCGACTTGAGCCTTTATTTTTTTTCCAAAGGGAAAATAGTTTATTGATTTTATTAGGTTTGGAAAGATAAATACCAACAACAAACTCAGTGTCACTCCACCAATTCTCACTCACAGCAAGCCTCTAATATCAGCTCATTTACCCCCTCCCTCCCCGCCCCCCATCCCTCATGAATCCTTGATAATTTATAAATTATTATTATTTTGTTATATCTTACACTGTCCAACATCTCCCTTCACCTATTTTTCTGTTGTCTATCCCTCAGGGAGGAGGTTATAGGTAGATCCTTGTAATCGGTTTCCCCTTTCTACCCCACCTTCCCTCCACCCTCCAGGCATAGCCACTCTCACTACTGGTCCTGAAGGAGTCATCTGTCCTGGATTCCCTGTGTTTTCAGTTCTGTACCAGTGTACATCCTCTGGTCTAGCCAGATTTGTAAGGTAGAATTGGGATCATGATGGGGGTGAGGGGAAGGAGGAAGTATTTAAGAACTAGAGGAAAGTTGTATGTTTCATTGTTGCTACCCTCCACGCTGACTGGCTCATTTCCTTCCCACATCCCTTCAGTAAGAGGGTGTCCCTGTGCCTACAGATGGGCTTTGGGTCTCCACTCTGCACTCACCCTCATTCACAATGATATGATTTTTAAGGCTGTAACAATGGCATTGAACGTCGGAGAGAAGTGATTGGGGGTGGCAGTGTCAAGGGGTCTTTGTAGATGAGGGAGAAGAGGAAAATGATAGATTTCTCAGGAGCCCTGGTGGCACAAGGGTCAAGCATGAGCACAGGTGGGATTTGGATCCACTCAACAGCTTCATGGGTGATTTATCTGGTCCTCTCCCATAAAGAGCACTGTCCAGAAATATGGATGGGGCAGTTCTCAGCTGTCACAGGGTTACGGAGAGTCATAAAGTAGGTTCATTTCTAATAGTTTTAAAAGCTGCTCATTGTGATGAGCCAAGAAGCCCCGAATCTTCACGTGATACTGGTGGTCTTGTCTGCTTGGGTGTCTCAGGCACGCCCTCCAGCAGGCAGCAGAATGTGCTGCTTGTAACAGCTGTGTGGTGGAGGACAAATGACAGGATCCCTGAGGCCACATGGTGGCTGAGTGCCAGCGGCAGACTGTCTTGCTTTCCCTCTACCGTGGAAATGATAGCCTTAGTAAATTCTTAATTAATTCATGACTGTGTTGATGGTGGCAATTGTGACCACATGCGCAGGTGCTTAGTAGGCTTTTATTAAAAGACTCCTTAATGAAGCTTGGAGTCCCTGTGGGGCAAAAACAATTAGGTGCTCAACTGCTAACAGAAAGGTTGGCCTTAGTATTTGCCAGAGAGAAATCTTGGTAGAAAGGTTTGGAGATCTCCCTATCAACACATGGGTTCAGCATGAGTCAGACTGAACAGTGACTGCTTTGACTTTGGCCATGAGAAATGGATTTCCTATAGCTTTCATTGATGAAGACTTATATTTGGTGCCCAATACCTTTTCCATGAAGTAAAATACAACATGCCTGTCCCATAGCTTTTGGGCCTCGTTGGATACTGCCAGTCTGTCCCTCCACACAAAAACGTTCCTGTGATGCTTGTGTGCACACATCGCACATTTTTCTAGGGGTTCCTTTCTCTGTTGGAGAGCTAGGGCTTTCTCTGTTTGTGGTTCACACCTAGAGGCCTACAGAAATAGGCCATGCGCAGGTGATGCCCTTGTGATGGCACTTAAAATACCTTATTTTTTTAATCTGTGGGTCTTCCATGGCATTTGGGATGTGACCTAGAGATGTGATAACTCATTCTTTGAATAGATACTTTAGGAGGTGTCTAGGTTGTGCAGGGATATGGGGCGACGACTGCCTGTGCACGGTGGGGGAAGAGGCACAAAACAAGTGATAGTTGGATAGGAGATCATTTCAGAGCTTCCAGTTTGGGGAAGATCAGCAAGAGGACAGAAGAGGAGTTTTGAGGTGGGGGTGTAGACCATTGCTGGTTAGCACCTCAGGGTGGTTCCTTTCTGAGCAAGTGGCATATGGATAGTCTTGGGAGAAATGTCCTCTATAAACTTAACAGGCCTAGAATGTTCCCTTCCCTTAACTTGCCTGGTTGACGAGGCAGGTTCTAGCCTGAGTGGGAATCTGGGGAGGAACAAACATTCCAGGTGGCGGGAGTGTCTGGAATAAAGCCCTCGTTTGATAAATCTTGAAGATAGTAAGTTAGATGTAATGAATAGTCTAAAGAAAAGAAACTTTTTATTTTTGTAGAAAACATTACATTTATTGGTCTTTTTCTATTGGGAGCTTGATTTATTACCACTGTGTTACAATGGAGCCGTTAATCTGGTAGCCTCATCAACTTTATCATTCCATTTTCTCGATGCTGCTGAGTCCTTCCAGGAAGGACAAGGCCATTTGAGACACATACACATTTCTTTTGTAGATCTACCTAAGCTTTATTGATGCTTAACATTTTGATTATTCACAGTGCTTATCTTCAAAGATTTGTGCTAACAAGATTTGCTTTTCGGGTTTTTTTGGACATAAGATTTATTTGGGAAAAAATTGAGGGGCTGATACCAAGGGCTCAAGTAGAAAGAAAATGTTTTAAAATGATGATGGCAAATGTTCAAATGTGTATGAAAATGGATGTGTATATGGATCGTGATAAAAGCTGTATGAGCTCCCAGAAAAAGTGATTTTAAAAAAAGATTTGGTTAGCTTTTTATGTGAAATACATTCAAACCTTCAGAGTCCTGTGTTCAGTCCTTCAGCAGGATCTAAAGAGTTTGTAAATATTTTGTTGAAAGTATATTTTATAACAAAGAAAAGCATATTGTACTTGATGGAGAATGATAAATTATAATATACACATACATAATTATAATAAATAAATCATGGTTATCATGTAGGAAGAACATTTTCCCCAACAGTGTTATTGGCAAGCAATTTACAAATTGTATAATCTAGGAGTTCAATCATTCAGTCATAGCAAGAATTGTACAATCACACACACACCATATTTTTTAGAGTACCCCGTCCCCCGTGGTTACATTTCCTCAAGATGAGTTATGCATTCATAACCCATTCTAGTATTCCCTCCTGTCTTTACCATCCACTCCTGAGGTCCCCTTTCTTTCCTCACCCCCACACCCCCCGCCCCCCTGCACTTCCTATGACCCCACGCACCTGTCATTCTCACTGTGTGTCCACTCCTTGTGCTTTGCAGCTCGGAAACCCTATAGAAAACAACAACAAAAATCACATTGAGGTAGTAAGGGTAAAAACAATAGTATACAGACAAAGATACAAATAATGCATAAGAAGAGACAGACCCCCAACAGCCAGGGAAGTAATTTCTTCCATGAAACCAGTAATTTCTTCCATGAAACCAGAACTTGTCCCAGTCCAGTCTTTCCAGTGTTCAAGTATCAAGGTAAATCCAGCCTCATTACAATGGTCTCTGTTGTTAGTAAGGCTAAGAACGGATCTGCCAGTGGCTCAGCCAGACTAGATACTCACTCGGTGGATGGGTTTTGGGCTCCCATTGTCCCAATTAGCCCTCCACAAATTGGGTGTTCATGAATTTTTGCTCTGATGCTTCTCTCCTCACCATATTAGAATTTTTAAATTGCCATCTTGGATCACACAAGCTGGTGTGCTTCTTCCATGTGGACTTAGTCGACTTCCTCGCTTAGATGGCTGCTTATTTGAATACAAGCTTTTAAGACCCCAGATACTATTCTGATTGATAGCCGGTCACCATCCGGTTTCTTCACCACACCTTGCTGTAGAACAGGGCCATAATTCAAGAACGAAATCGTCCTTAAGTTGGAGCTAGGATTTAGTGTGAGCCCAAAACCCATTCCTGGATCTAGGCCTTTTTTCCCCTTCTTTTTCATTTGCTGTCACTTGGGAGCCAATACATATGTTAGATAGGAGTAGCATTTTTACAGCATTTCTTTCTAGAGTGATATTCTGTGGCAATGGTTCTCAACCTTCCTAATGCCACAGCTCTTTAATACAGTTCCTCATATTGTGGGGAACCCCCCAAACATAAAACCATGTTTGTTTCTACTTCATTACTGTAATTTTACTACTGTTATGAATTGGGCGACCACTGTGAAAGGGTCGTTTGAGACCCACAGGTTGAGAACTGCTGGTCTGTGGAATTTTTCTAAGGGTATATACCTAACATTGCTGGGTCATGGAATAATTCTATGCCCCCCACTCTTTTAGGGAGTTCTATCCAGTCAAATCTGACTTACAGCTACCTTGTATAGGGTTTCTAAGTCTATAAACCTAGTAGGAGCAGAGTTTCATCTTCTTCTCAGGGAGTGAGCTTAATATCTATATAAAGTTGATATAAAAATCAATTGTGTGAAAAGATATATATATCAAAAATTAACTTTTTATTAATTTATAAATGCACATTTCAGTGGTTTTACTACCCTATATACAGTGTTGTACAAGCAGCCTCCTTACCCATTTCCACAACTTTGAGCACCACAAACAGAAGCTGTGAACCTATTTAACTCCCCATACCCCTCCTCCCCAAGTTACTGGCACTGTTTCATATTTTTGTTTGTATTTGTTAATTCCGGATATGTGATGTAAGTGGTATCATACAATATTTGTCCTTTTGTGTCTGACTTAATTCTATGCAATGCTGTTGTGAAGGAAGAATGCTGCAATGACGTGTGATGATAGTACTGGTAAGGGTGCATATCTAAGGGCCTGCCTGCCAAGTCAATCAACAGTGGCCACACCAAATATTTCTATCAGCAGTGGGTGAAGGCCTGGCTTCACATTCTTCTCAGTGCTTATCATTTTGTTTTATAGCCAAGCTAGCTGGTGCGAAGTGCGATCTCAATGGTCTTTTTGATTCGTATTTACCATATGACTAATGGCAGTGAATATATTTTATTTTCATGTGTTTATTAGTCATTTTCACATTACCCTTTGAGAAACTTTTTACTCTAAAATTTTACCCATTTTTAAATTGGATAATTTTGTCATTTTGCTTTTGAGTTGTGCAGTATTTAGTTATATATTGGATTTTAAACCTTTAGTGGAGATGGTTACTAAATTTATCCTGTTTTTGTGTCCCCACCTGTATTTTCTTGATAAATGCCTCTTGCACAAAAGTTTTAAATCTTGATGAAGTTCAATTTAATTTTTGTGGTTGCTTCTTGTCCTGTTGATGTTGTGTCTAAAAATAACAGTTTCCCATTCTGTCTTCTAAGAGATGGATGATTTTAGAAGTTCTTTGTAGCTCTTCAATCCCTTTGTCAAACGTGGTGCGAAGTAAAGGTCTGACTGAGAGACTAATTTCAAAACAAACCTGAACCATACAACACCCCAGTGATCATCCCCTTAGATTCCTCACAGTTCACTGGTCGGCATCCCTTCCCCATGTGAGGGTGCTCCTGCCCATTTACCCACCAGACCCACCAACAGAAATATCAGGGCCTCCTTGGAAATGTAGATGCTCCCCTCCCCTGGCCTTCACTTGATTTTTCAGTAAGGTTCTCCTCTCATTCCTGTGGAGGGCCTGTTGATTTGTCACAGGATTGCCTCCATGTTGTATAGCGTGAAGTAAGTGGTCCTCTCCCTTTCCTTGAAAACGTGACCCCAGCCAGTGGGAGTTCTCATCTTTCGAGGTGGTTCCTATAAAGTGCACATAACTGGGGTATTATATGGTTCAGGGCCGGTAGGTAGACATCTTGCCCCACTGCGTGGGAATTTCTCTCTAAGATTACAAATTCCTATAGGGCAGCTTCTGCTTACTCCTCTAGAAGGAATGAGCAGCTGTGCAGTTGTGATGGGGGGGGGGAGGAATAAAATTCATCATCCAAACTTTCTTGGACTTTTTTAATCGCCAACACATTTTTTAAGGACTTTTCCATCACTAGTCTCTTTGATTGTCTGTCCTCCAAGAAAATCTATTAAGATTACCTGCTTTAGAAAGTGAGCAAGGACCATGACCTAAGATGGCCCTCATCCTTGAATTGAACTGGCCCAGCATATCCTACTGAGCAGTTAAATTCCTCCCTTTATTAAGTTCCTTAGCTTTACTAAGTTTGATTAATTTTATTGGTTTCATTGGCACAGGAGTCTCTTTGAAGTTTATAGATTTAAAAGCCCCTGTTCTGATTTAGCTTAGCTTTTTGGAAGCACCCTCACAAGACTAAGATGAGTGTATTGCTGAGAGAACCTGTCTGCAGCCATCCATAGATCGCAGAGACCTGTCCAAACAGGTGTCATGTAGACTTGTGTATTTGCCTGAACTGGAATCCCCAGTAGCAAGATTTCTGTAGCTTACCATCTTAGTGTCTTTCTTGTGAGCTTTGTTTTAAAAAAAATCATTAGGGGCTTTGAATCACACACACACTCACATACACAATTGTGTCACGGGATCTGAAACAACTCCTGTCCCCTTCCGTCCGGGTGCCCCAGAATGCACCCCAGCGGTAGTGCAGTGTGAGGCCCTGGATGCAGTTAGCTGTTTCCTCTCACTTGCTTGACCCAGTTTGCTGATCTGTTTGAAGTGGAGTTTCTGGGCTTCACTGGCATAAGAATCCATCTGGAGTTTGTAGAATTAAGGAATAGTCTATCATAGAAAAATGTTCTCGATCATCATAAACACAAATCTGAAAGTGTTTCATACTCAGGGTGATTTGTATGAGGAAAGACACTTTTGACAGTGCTGGGCGCAACCCCAGCTCAAATTACACTGAAATGCTATGGCGGCCCTGCTGCTCAGGGTCCTGTGTTGTCCACCCTTATGAGGACTCCGAGGCAGTCCGATCGATTCTTGGCAAGCGAATGTGTGTCAGAGTAGAACAGTACTCTGTAGGATTCTGAGTGGCTGAATGTCTGTGGTCCCTGGGCCACCTCTACATGGATGTCAACACCAGCCTTTCCTTTAGCAGCCAAATTCAGATCTCTCTTCGTTGAGAAAATATTTTCATTTTAAATTATTTTATTTAATAACAATTAAATAATGTTTTCATTTTCTTTAAAAATGCCAGCCAACCAATGGAGGTGGAAGGCAGTGTCGTAGATGTGGATTTACCATTATTCTCTGCTGAGCTCCAGCCAGCTGGTTTATTGCAAGCCCTCATAGTGAGAACTTCCTCTTTGGCAGGCCGCCCTCCTGACTTGGCCCGCCCCTCCACCTCAAATGGGTGCCTGTCTTTTCTGTTCCTCTCTAATACATCTGCATCATCACCCCACCCCATCCAACCCCCACCAGCCTCACCCCCTTTAAAAATAAAATACACCCATTTCCTTAGATCAGACATCCTGGAACAAAGCAGCCTTTCCCTGAAACGTTGCTTCCTGAGAAGAGTGCTTACTCCAAGGATTTGGCTCTAAGATGGGCCATTCAAGCACTTTTGTCCCATGGGCCCAGTGAACCAAAGCCAACACCTTTTAATCCTCATGGGTCCTGCTGGGATGAAAAGCCAAACTGCTGACCTGCCCTTTGGACAGGGCAGGCTCTTCCTGCCTCTGGAAGGAGGGAGATGCTGGCTTGTCTTGTTCTCCTGTGCCCGTTGTCCTCTGAGCCGTAATTTGCTGGCATGTTTTAATCTGTTATTGCCTTCTTTTTCATATTCTCACTGGGAACGGTGTCAGTGCAAAGTGGTTGTTCCGTGCATGGTGGTAGGTAGGAGCTGTTTATCTCTAGGGCCCCGGAATTGTACCATCTTCACAGTATCTCACTCTGTCGTCTGTGCCTTGTCCGTGTTTGTTTTTCATGATGGCGGCACAGCTTCTCATAATGTGTGGCATTTGGTGTTGCTGGCTTTTGAGAAAGCAATAAACAGCTAGCCATCCTGTTCAAATGTGGGCAGTATTTCTGGGAAATTTTTGAATTACTCAGAAGGGTGAGTTATAACCATTTATTTATACGAAGGTGTGCACATTATGAGACAGCTCTAGAGACACATCCCCGGGGGATCTCCCCCTCCCCTCTTTAAATGGGGCCCTTCACATTGTTTTTCTGCCTTTGGGCTAAGGTCATGTGTAAAATGGGGTGCTTTTATTCTTGATGAAAAGCCTGGGTGGAAAAGCAGGATCATTCTCTTGGTGGGGTGGGCCCCCTGGCGGTCGTGTGGCACAGCTCTGGGTGGTGCTGGAATGCGGTTGGATTTTCTTTAGCTTTGCCTTCCTCTGCTAAAATCCTGCCTGAAGTGAGCTGGGGTCCTTAGCCCGTGAGTTGAGTACTTGACAGGAATCTTTTTCATACATTTGGAATTGTGTTTTATTGTCTTTGATTTTTTAGTTGGAGTGACTCGAAAGTAGCTGGGACAGAAAAAAATAAGGGGTGAAACCTTACTGGAAATGTAATTTCTTGCTTTGGGACGAGGGCAGAGGACACTATAACTTCAAGTCTGACCCTGAGTCATGACTGAACTGGCCAGAACTTTCTTGAAGGTCTGCACAATTCATAAAGACACACTTAGGAACAGATCTTGTTTGTAACCAGTGACTGCCCGTGTTGTAAGGGCAATACATATACAGTCTGTGTGCACATGATATGTAAGCCCCTGTGGGACTGAGTTATTGTGTTCACAGCCTAAGGACCATGGCCTCTGGTATGGGAGGTGGTGAGATGGTGAGAATAATTTAGGCCAATTGGTATAACGACATAATTCATGGAGAGAATTTCTGCAGCAAAGTTAGGCTGAAGTAGATGCTGCAAAGATTGGAGCTGCAAGGACTGCTTAGTTTGGGGTGTTCAAATTGGGTGACTTTTTTTTTAAGGCAAAGGTGAACTGTCAAAGGTGAGTATCAGGATGGCCCTTATGGAGGAATTTGAGTATGCAGTAGTGACGGCATCAGACGAATTCATAGAACACCGTATAAATGCGGGTGTGTGACTCAACTCTCCTTATGATGTGAGGAAGCTTCAGAAGGCTCATCGGAAGATCCCATTATTTTTCAGTCTATTTCTCCATGAACTTTCTGAAGCATGTGATTAATCTGGTGGTGTCAAACATGGGAGTTTATGAAGTACACAGCGTGGCGTACATGTTTACTGTGTGCTTATGTATGTACCTCTACTTGTGCATGCACACGCACACCACACCCCTTTTGGTCACATAGTTCATATTACAGCCATTTAACCAAATTTACCATCCTCTGGCTTATGAGAGTGTGAGAGAGAACTTTAATTAGAACGAAATCCCTAGGGTGTTCTCTCCCCATTGTGATGAGCTTTTATTGGTGCACATGGGTCTATGTCCTTTGATCTTAGTTTAATTTATTTTTAATTAATTACTTTTTTTTTCCTAGGCCCAGGCTGCAAGCACAAAGGAAGTTTGCTCAATCTCAGCCGAATAGTCCCAGCACAACTCCAATAAAGATAGTGGAGCCATTGCTACCCCCTCCAGCTACTCAAATTTCTGACCTCTCTAAAAGGAAGCCGAAGACTGAAGATTTTCTTACTTTTCTCTGCCTTCGAGGTAAGAGCATGTTCCTGGCTAGTTTGGGGGAGAACCCCACCTTATCGAATGAGAAACAGCACCCGGGATCTGGATTTTCATGTTGGTTTCTGCTGGGCTCAATGCTCCAGTCCCGAACCTGGTGTGCAGAATTGCAGGGAGTGGTACATGTGAATCTTTGTAGTTCTCCTTCCTCATTCTCCTAGTTGACTTCTTGTTTACTCAACACCTAGGTGATACAGAGCGCATACTTGCCAAGTAGAGCTGTGATTAATTTTATTTTTTGGAAGTTTATAATGCCTTGCTTTCCCCTGCAGATCTCCCCACTCGTCCGTCTCACCTTCACTAAATGTAGTTTGGGTTTATTTTGTTGTGTCCTATAATCTTCTTTTGAAGGGAATGACTAACACCTAACTCCCCAAATTTATTTGGCCTGCTGCTCCCTTTTCAGGGGGCAAAAGAAAACAACAAGAAACCGTGTGCCCTTCCTTTCCTTTCCTTTTAAAAAATACTTTTATTGGGGACCTCTTACATCTCTCATCACAAGCCATACATTCACCCAGCGTGTCAAGCACATTTGCACAAAGTCTGCCATCATCCTTTTCAAAGAATGCTCTTCCCTCTTGAGCCCTTGATATCAGCTGCCCATTTCTTCCCTCTCCCTCCCCCTCCTACGCTCCCTCATGAACCCTTGATAAGTTGCAGGTTTTTATTTCCATATCTTTTACATTTTCCTCCGTTACCTCCTCACCTACTTTTCCATTATCCGCCCCCCTGGGAGTGGATTCTAGAGTGATACTTGTGATCGATTTACCCCTCTCTCCCCTCAGCCATACCCTAATCCTACTGGTATTTCTACTCTCATTGTTGACCCTACCCTGTGCCCTTCTGACAAGTAAAATCTTTGATATATTAACCTATACTCTAGTCTAAAGTGTAGCTATATGTGTTTGCATCCCAAAACGCATCCGCATTCTAGTGCCCGCCAGTGGGGAAGAACACTGAAGCTGGTAGAGTATGGTACAGAAGGACAAATGGAGAGATAATAGGGATAGGCTGCTCAGAAGAAAAGGCAATTGAGCTAAAGGTATCTTTGAAGGGTTAATATTGTCATCAACATTTGGAGCCATATTTTTGAATGGGTGAGTTTTTTTGTTTGTTTTTAGGGAAAATGCTTTCTTTGTCTGACATTGCTGCAAGTGGTTAATTTAACGTAAATCATATAGTCTATAGAAAATTCCATTCCTCTTACTCCGTTAGGAAGTCAGAGAATTTCTGTTGATTATAGGATTTATGGAGCGAGTGAGCCACTTTTAATTCCCAATGGTAGCAGAGTTGGGGAACATAAGAGATGACTCACCAACAGTGTACCTTTCCTCCTTGTTCCTAGACATACATTTTTTTTTAAAGATGTTTTCCATGGTTGTGTGAGATTGGGCTTGCGCCTTATTTGGAGAGCGGTATTTGGTGCTCAAGTGTGTGACGCCTGGGGAAACATGACTGGGGTGCCCAACTTTTGAAGTTTCAAGACTGTAGATAGTAGTGAATCTTGCGTTTTCACAGACACAGTTTTGCTTCTTTGAGTGAAACCAAGGAGATGCTTAGAATAATTTTGGGAAAATGCCCTAAGCCTGGGAACTTTATTCTGATATTCATGAATGTGGAATAAAATAGGTTGAAGTACAGTACAGACTTGACAAGTGTGTTTGTCTCATTTGAACCCATTTAGATCTGAGGTTTCTAAAATGAGAGTCTTTGTTGGCTTAAAATCATTTTGTCGTGGGGTCATTAAATGCCCAAGATAATATCACACGATTCATCCTATGATGTCCTTATGCCCCCGAAAATCTGCTGTATCTGATGGCTGTAGAAGGCCTATTCTCATAGGTGATTACAGCTCATTGTCAGCAAGTCGATGCTGACTCATGGTGATCCTAGTGGATGAGCTAGAACTGCTCCTGTGAGCTTCTGAGACTGTAACTCTTTATAGCAGTAGAAAAAGCACCCTCATCCCCCTCAGAGGGGCTGGTGGTTTCAAACTTCCGGATAGCAGCCCAATGTGTAGCAGTAGGTGGTTGGATGAGGTAATTAAAATTCTTATTTTGAAGTGTAGAAGGGTGGTACTCAAAATGACTTTCATTAAACAATTTTAAAAACAAGGCCCTTTTAAACAATCATTAAAGGTTGTTTGTCCCTCGTAGGACTGTCAGAAAAGGTGGTGGGTAAGTGTGCAAAAAGAATAAGCTTTCAACACACCCTTCTTTACATTCCCCAGATAAAGCCACTGGGAACCAATTCTTTGCACGACTCTCTTGCAGTCCCTTTTTTTTTTCTTTTCTTTTTTTATATTTTATTAGGGGTTCATACAACTCTTATCACAATCCATACATATACATACATCAATTGTATAAAGCACATCCATACATTCCCCGCCCCAATCATTCTCAAAGCATTTGCTCTCCACTTAAGCCCCTTGCATCAGGTCCTCTTTCCCCCCCCCTCCCTCCCCTTTCCCCCCTCCCTCATGTGCCCTTGGTAATTTATACATCGCTATTTTGTCATATCTTGCCCTATCCGGAGTCTCCCTTCCCCCCTTCTCTGCTGTCCCTCTCCCAGGGAGCAGGTCACATGTGGATCCTTGTAATCAGTTCCCCCCTTCCAACCCACTCACCCTCCACTCTCCCAGCATCGCCCCTCACACCCTTGGTCCTGAAGGTATCATCCACCCTGGATTCCCTGTGCCTCCAGCCCCCATATGTCCCAGTGTACAACCTCTGCCCTATCCAGCCCTGCAAGGTAGAATTCGGATCATGGTAGTTGGGGGGCGGAAGCATCCAGGATCTGGGGGAAAGCTGTGTTCTTCTGAAGTTCCTTCTTAATGTCCATAGGTCAGACACGTTTCCTTCTGGAACCGTGGTGGCAAAGTACCCCTCTTTTCTGCAGCCTCACTTTCCTGTTGAACAGCATTGCCTAGATGTCTGTCACACCATTGAATCAGTTCAACAGCATCTTGCTTTGCTGACACTTCATAACTTATTTATCTAATTTCCTTATTTACATTTAGATATATTTCTCTCAGTCCAGGTAGACTAGAGAAACTCATGTCTATAAAAGAGTTTTATGTAAAGGATAATTGTACATTAAGAAAGCATCCCAGTCCAATCCAAGGCCATAAGTCCGATATTAGTCCATATGTCTAATACCAATCTATAAAGTCCTCTTCAGACTCACATAACACATGCACTGATGCTGAATGCAGGATGATCACAGGCAAGTGGGTAGAAAGTCTTGTGGAGCCAGTGTGTTGTAAGCTTCTAAGCGCTGGCAGGGATCTCCACATGGCTTCTCCAGCACCCAGGGCTGCATCAGGGTAGGTCCATGTGGTTTCCCTCAGGGTTGTCTTGCAGGAAGTGAGCCTTGGCTGTAGAGTGTCTCCAAGGAAGTCAGCAGAGAGAGAGAGAGAGGTGTGTGTGTGTGTGTGCATGCGCGCATGCGCGCGCGCTGCCCCCAAGGAGGAAATACCAGATTTCTCAGAAGGCCATGCTGACACAGAGGCCTCATTGACAGACCTGATTGACAGACTAGAGCCCACCCCCTCACTCTTAATCCTTTAAGTCCCAAATTAACACCAGGTTATGTAACTGCCACACTAACTTTTGGATATCAGCTGCAGATGGATGCGGATCCTCTGTTCATATGCTGAGCCTCAGCCAGAGCTGACAGTTGGGAATCTGAGCGCCATTCTTGGCCCTGCATTCTAATTCCCTGTCAGGGTTTGTTTGTTTTTGGTTTCTGGAGTATGATTTCAAACCTGATAAAGGTTGTCGGATCCCCTCGTCTAATGGTCAGCCTCAAGAGTCCAATTGCTCCATTAGCCTTGGGTGTCTGCAGCCACGGGGCAGGAAAGAGAGCTACCAAGAACAAGCTCTTCATTTAGCAGAATGGAGCATGGGCTGCAGGCCTAAAAGAAGAATCTAATCAAAGAGGTGGAAGTGGTATTTGTTGCCGGGGTTCACAGGTCATTCCTCTCTCTGGTTGCCCATTATTGCTTTCAGTGGTCACGGCTCAAATGTGGAATTGGAGAGCGGATAAATTTCCAGGCGGAGGGAAGGGTTCTGCAAGCCTTGATGTTCATTATCCATTAAGGAGAGCAGAGAGCCATGCCTTTTCCCTGCCACCACCGGGCAGGAAAACCCTGGAAAGCGACTCTGGGGTGTTAGCAGATACATGTAAACATGCCGTGTGGTTTCCCAGGATTAAAAAGCTTTAGAGATTTGCCCTCTGCTGTAAGGCTTCTGGAGAGCGATCAGCTATATTTGGCAAGGCGCTGCTCCTTCCTGCCACAATGTGCGACCTAAGATTTCTGAAGGGAAGGAGGCCGGGATGAGTAATGCAGGTGGGCCCAATGGTTTGCCCCCACTCCCCCGCCTTCTGCCAGAGGCATAAATAGTATCATTCATCGGGTTCCAGCCAAGGGGGAGGGGGAGGGCCACGTGTGGGTGCGCGTCAAAGCGCAGTGATTTGTCCCGTATCTTATTTCCTGTCACCAGTGTCTATCTATCTGTCTTCTGTTTGTTCTGACTCTGATTATTAACTGATTAAGAAAGCTTAGCACAGCAGAGCAGTGGCAGGTTCAATGATTCTCTAATTGACATCTTTCCCTTGGTGGGGGCACTGCAAACGAGGGAATTTCCCAGAGGGGATTCCTCCACTGTGAGCACCTCCACACGGTGGGTTCTTTGGTGTGCCAGCAGAGCATAGAGGACCCTCTTCTTGTCTCGGTGGATTCTTGGCAAAGCCACGTTGTAGGATGGGCTGCCTTTTCCCTTCTGGTTCCTCCTAGGGCCTTCCTGGTCAGCTGGGTGGAAAGAGGTGCCATTTGAGCTGAGGCTTGTAGGTATGTTAGGGACTTTTAAGAAAGGGGCGGGCCTGGGAGAGATTTGCAAAAGCACCTGCCAACACTTGGAAGGATCATGGATTGGTGCTGTTGGCTGAGAGGGAGCCAGGAGTTAAAACAAGGGCTCCCCCTCCCCCCCAACCCCCATTTTCTTTCATTTTTCTAAAGTCCTTCGTTGTGGTTAGTAGTTCATGGTATTTTCTGTATTCCTCAACAGCACACGTAATTCAAGCACATCAATTGTGGCTTCTTCAGGGACCAACTTTCATGTGCATGAGGTGTAATAGAGAATAAGCATGGCGTGGATTAGGCATGCCTTAGTCCTTAAAGTAACATCCTTGCTTTCAACACGTTATCAAGAGGTCCTGTGCAACAGATTCACCCAGTGCAGAGTCACGTGATCTTTTGCCTGCTGCATCCATGAGCATACATTGTGGTTCCAATCAAGATAAAATCCTTGACAACTTCATTCTTTTTTTAAAAAACATTTTATTAGGGGCTCATACAACTCTTATCACAATCCATGCATATACATACATCAATTGTATAAAGGACATCTGTACATTCTTTGCCCTAATCATTTTTTTTCTTTCTTTTCTTTTTTTTAAATTTTATTAGGGGCTCTTACAACTCTTACCACAATCTACACATATACATACATCAATTGTATAAAGCACATCTTACATTCTTTGCCCTAATCACTCTCAAAGCATTTGCTCTCCACTTAAGCCCTCTGCAACTTCAATCTTATCTGTTGCTTATAGTGGTAGAACCTGTTGGTCCAGTTGTGAGGATTTTGTGAGATCATGAGCAAGTGATATAAATTACACTGAGCCTCAGTTTCCTTACTGTAAAGTGTGTGCTCTAGCACCTACAGTCCTCAGTTGCTGTGGAGTTGAAGTAAAGTTAACGGGGGGAGGGGGGTGAAGCAGAGGCCCAGTGTATGTACTTAGTAACACGAACCAGTTCAAATTGCGGAAAAATCTTCTCGAAAGTAACCAGGAGCCCTGGTGACACTGTAAGGTAAGCCTTTGGCTTCTCACCACAGTGTTGGTGGTTCAAACCCACCAGCTGCTCTGTGGGAGAAAGATGGGATTGTCTGCTCCTATAAATATTTACAGCCTCAGAAATCCAATATATATTTGTTATAATGGGCAGTGGACTTGCTTTTTTGTTTGTTTTGTTTTGGTTTTAATCCAAAAGACAAGCTTGGGGAGGAGAAACTCCAGATAATGGACAAGGCAGCCTTTTCTGTGAAGGCGTTTCCTGGCTGCTGTGGCCCGTGCTGCAGTCTTTCACTTAACACTGACTTTGGATCTTGGAGACAATGAATTCAAAGTAGGGCAAGTGCAAAAGCCTGGGGGTGCTTTAGAGGTCACAGAATGAAAGGGGATTAACCTGCTATAAAGCAATTAAATAATCCCCAACTGCAAGGAGCACTATGGTGCTAATAATGAATTTCCTTGAGCAAAATGGGAATACTTTGTATTATAGAAAATTTCTGGGGGAAGAAAGCACACCATCAGCGGTGCACAACTTTTGTGGAATGGTCCTTCTGAAGACCGTTGTGCCTTAATTCCGACAACAATAATGGTGGCATTATGATAGATAATAGTATGATTTCTGCCTTGAGGGTTTCAGTAGCTTCACACTCTTCCTCCCAATTGGGCCCGCCTTATGTTCCACATCAGCCTGGGTTTCCACTCCATCCTGTGTTACTGGCTTTCATTGTGCTGAGAAAGCCATCGGTTTCCCAGCACACTATCAGACTCGTTATAAAGAAATAGGAAGCCTTGGACTTCAGCTCCAAGAGGTGGCTTGAAGATCCCCCTGCATTGCTCTGACCTTGATGGCTGGTGAAGACACTGAAACGTTTTTGCTCACAGGACTGGCCCTGCTCCAGCCTTTGTGCTGCAGTGGCCAGCTGGTCCCCGACTACGCTCTGCCCTGTCTGCCATCCCCGAAGATGAAGCAGGCTCCATGGTTACGGCCACAGAAGCCATCACTGACTTCCTCCGTAGTTTCTAGAGCCCCCCTCCCTCCCTCAACCTTTTCTCTACTTTCTGAGATCCAGGTAGAGAAGACCATGTGGCCAGGGAGGGGGCTTTTAAGTGGAGAGAGAGAGATGTTTGGGGCAGGCATTACTTTGACACATCAAAGCAAATGGTTCCTGTGCTCCAAAGGCCAGGGTCACACCCAGGCACAAGTCATTGTCTCTCCCCCTGGCGTTTGAGTTGAGTTTGAGGAAGTTCCACGTGGGGAGAACACAGTTTGTTGTTAGTGTCATCTCAATCCCCTTACTTTGGAGCTTGTTTCTCGCCAACACTTGAGTTTGTCGCTACTCAATGGTCAGGATTGGCCTTCTGCTCCAGCCTGTCCTCCTGCCCAGTGGGGTGATTTTTGTGTTATTGGAGGTGAAGAGGCCCAGGCGTTTCGATGTGTATTAGTGTGTGCGTGCGTGTTCATGAGTACGCAAGCCAATGAATGTGCAGAGTAGAATGTGGGATGACGGAAGGGAGTGCGTTGGTCTCTACTTGGTGTTGGCTGGAACAGGGCATGGGATTGACGATTGCTGGGACAAGACTTGTGCTCCTGCCCACACGTTAGGTACCTTGACGTGGGGAGTTTCTTGTACTTTCATTCATTAGAGGGAGGCCACACAGAGGTGACGCACAGAGGGAGGAGAGAGCTGGAGGAAGGCCTTCCCTGCTGCACTTCCCTAAGAAGATTTTCGTGGCCCATAGCGTCCAGCTTTCTGCTATTGATTACTCCGACCCCTACTCCCAACTCCCAGAAACTCAGACCACCGAATATCCTGCTTTCCCCACTTCCTGACATCCTTGTCAGCAGTTTGCTTACTTTCTGGGATAGGATACTTTCTCTTAACTGTACAACAGAAAGACAACCTGTTTTTGTATTTTTGTAGGCATGAGTTGTTCTGTCACCAGATCCGTGTATTCGTGTGAGTGGTTGACAGAGTGGCTTTGTGTACATCACCTAGCTAGCTGGTCAGACTGTTGTTATGACAGGAGACCTGATGCACGCTGTGCAGGTGAGGCAGCTTATGCAGATGCTGCCAGACTTTGGAGCCCACGCAAAGCCCTCTCCCGGCGTTGGAGTCTTGTTTGGATAGCATGTAGTCAAATGAGGTGCAGTTCCAAACGGCTTCTCCCTTCCGGTGGCCAGTGAGCTCCTTATCAAGAGGGACGGGGGTTTCCTTTGTGTGCGGTTTTTTTTTAACCTCCCCCGTGTGCCTGTGCTGGTGCCAAAGTTGACTTTAGAGTAAACCCTTGTTTAAGTGACCATTTACCTTATTACGAGAAGTGATTGTTTTCTATTGCTATTTTGGAACCTTCAGGTTAAGGAATGCATGCTATACGTAAGCATGACAAATGGTTTCGGGGTCACATGCAAATGGCTGAGGGACCTGTGGCCCAGTGGACTAAACCTAAACGCTGGGATGCTAGTCGCAAGGTTGCTGGTTCTCACCCGCCAGCCGCTTTGCGGAAAGAAGGCTGAGGCTGTCCATTCCCGGAAAGATTTACAGTCTTTGACACTGTATGAATGAATTAAAAAGAGTATTGAGCACAACGCAGCTTGCTGCCAAAACAAAGGTAAGGTGAGGGTGGGGGAAGAATTTCAAATGGGATAGACCACATAGTCCTATAGGGCTGTTAGGTTTAAGTTTAGGAAGCCTAGCTGGAAGCTTTCTTCTCTGAAGGTCACTGGAAGGGACAGTAGACACTGGGGAGAACTGTGTGTGTTGTGTGTATGCCAGTGAGCGTGGGTGGGGTTAATGAATGGGGGCATTTGTTACACGTGCTTTGTTCCTGGACTTTGAATAAATAACACTTTCCTTCAAATCTAGAAATCAACAAATAACATTCTCTGCCCCTTACCCTAATCGCGTCCAGATTATATTGTGATCAGTTTTGTGAGTCAATTTGATAGAGGACAGCCCAGCAGGGGGGACTGGGATAGGGCCGGGGGTGAGGGTGGTCAGCTCAGATTTATTGGGTCAGCTACAGATATTGAATCTTCAGCTATCTGCTGGTATGCAGGGAATCCTTCTGGGGGCTGTACAGAATAGAGCCGAGCTAAATTTGACTTGTGGAAAGAGAGAACCAGTTGGGGGAGGGCAGAAAATGGGAAGGAAGGGTTGTCTGTGTACATGATTCATGGAGGAGAATCCAATTTTATAAAAACCACAGCCCAAATTAGAGAAAGCAAGCTTTTGGATTAAAATGATTTCTGTTGTGGTTGTAACATACCACAGTTTGGTTTTTGTCCAGATGAAAACATTTGGTTTGCACTTCAGTAAATATTGTGGAGACATTGCCAGCTAATTCTGAACAGTAATGAAATACGACTTTGGCAAAGTGCAGACGCATTCCCCATTCCCAATGCCACTTCTCTCATCCAAGTTCAGACTTTTTTTTTTTGCCCCCGGATTTGTTAATGCATTTGAATAATAGGGAGCAGAAAGTTGACTGTGATTTTGATAGAAAACTATACATGTGTGATACTCTTTTAAAATTCATTTATAAAGTTTATGAGTTCATAAAGTTAATGGCACATGCTCACAAAAACAGATTCTCAAATCTTGGGATCCTTAACCATAGAACCGTCACGTTTTGTCGATCACCTGAGTACACAGGAGATTCATGACGTAATTCCACGTGATGAAGTCGGAGCAGCTCACGTGTTGGCCTTAGAAGCCAGGCTGTGTCTTCAGTAGAGCGAATCCGGGAAGTTTGCACTTGAGAACACAAGCACGTGGCTAGAAACACAGTGGCTCAACTGCATAGCTCTGTGTGTGTGTGTGTGTGTGTGTGTGTCCATGTTTTTCAGGGAACAGTTGTTGGTGTTGCAGCAAGTAGTTAGGTGGGCCCCACTGAATACAAGTCTCCTTTTAAAAAGCCATATGATGTACTTTCAAGTTGTGGATCACACATTCCTCAGATAGGGCATCCCTCTCACCCTATGCCTGTTTTCTTGAGAGCGGTACCTACACAGCGAGTTTTTCAGAAGCCTGGCATTTTGGGGAAAGAAGTGCCCATATTAAAATTTTATAACTGAGTTTTACCCCTAAAGTGCCAGGATCCATATATAAGTTTCAAACTATTTTTAATGAAAAATTTCAAGGCACACATAGAGTTTTCTGTTTTCAAATATACTTACTGTTAGCTTATCTTGTTTTGAACTCTTCAAAACCGAACTGGCTGCCACTGAGTCAATGGTGACTCATAGCACCACCCCCATGCTGCTTTCTGAGACGGGAGCTGTTTTTGCGAGGGAGAGCCCAGCCTTTCTCCAGAGGAACTGTTGGCAGTTTCAAACTGCTGACCATGCAGATCGCAGCTGGGGCTCCTCATTTTTTTCACCAACTGTAGCCCAATACGGCCGTGTATTTGTGGAGTTTTAAAACCGATATCCATTATCATTTTTTGTGTTCTTTCTGTCAGATTCATCTTCTCTGCTTTGCATGACTATCTTAATTCTGGGTTTTAATTTCGTTCATATTAGCACATAACAATCTCTCCTTGGTAATCTCCTTTTTGTCTTTCTGTCTCTCCTTAGTAATTTTCAGTTGTGTCAAATATGAGATTGATCTTACTAGCTTTTCTGCATGCCACTGAAAAAGAAGTTGAGATACACGCATACACAGCTCGCCAGGGCTCTCTTGTTTCTTTACCGGTGGGCACACTTGTGGTCATCTCTGGAAGACAGGTCTCATTGTAACCCCACCTTGGAAAGTGGTCTTGGTACGTGGACTATTTGACACGCTTGGAGTTGGACTTGGCGACTGGTCTTGACTAGAAAGCTAAGGACCTTGTACAGGATTCTGGATGTGTCTTCATTCCAGGGAAGGTGTTGACTGTTTACTTGCACTGCTCCTGATAGGTGGGACTGCCTGGGGCTTCTTGGAGACCATGCCGAGAAGAACAGAAAATCCATATCCAGCTCTGGGGAGAATGTGTGCCCACTAAGGCCAGGGGTTCTTTTTTTTTTTTTTTTTTGGTTACTGCTGACAGTAAACTGATACTTTAGGTTCAGGCCCTTGTGGCATTCAATAAATAGAATCGAAGTCATCTGCTTTGATCCCTGCCTGAGGAAATGGCACAGAGTCCGTGTGTGACCTCTGCTGTCTTCAGCAGGGAGAAGACGAGTCCATCTCCACACCAGCCCAAGGTTGACTACCACAAGACAGCTCAAACATGCCACACCCCCTGCCATTGATTCTGACATGAAGTGAACTGTAGGGCAGAGTAGAACTGCACCTTTAGGTTTCTGAGACTAAATCTTTACAGGATCTCATGGCTGTATCTAATCTCTCTCTCTCTCTCTCTCTCTCTCTCAGCAACCTAGTTAGTGGGTTTGAGCTGTGGACCTTTCAGTTAGTAGCTCAGTGCTTAACCCACTGTCACTAGGGATCCTCACAAAAGGTGAGAGGTTAACTGTTCACTTGTTCACCAAACCATAATGCGAAGACCACCGTCCTCCAGTCGATTCAGACTCAAGGCAACAGCCTCTCTATTTTCTGGGAGAGTGAATATTTCCTGGAAGAGACAGCAGCAGCCTTCTCTTGAGTAGTTATGTATATCTAGAAAGCATCCCAGTGCAGTACTAGTCCATAAGTCCTTCTTTAGAGTCACAGCCACAAGCAATGATGAAGAATACAGGAAGATGACAGGCCGGTGGGTGTGTAGCCAATGATGGTGCAAGCACCTCTGAGCTCTGCAAGGTCTCAGAATGGCCTGCCAGCAGGAAGGTGAAAACGGAGAGTGAAGGGGAGGTTCCCAGGCTCTCCTTATGAAGAGGCCACACTCACAAAGAAGCACCACCAGGCTGTGACCCCATTGACAGGTTGAAATGCCACCCCCTCTAGTTTTATGTATCTTCAAGTTGCCATGAGATTATGTGGCTTACCACATATATTTGTCTATGGATGTAACCCTATCAGTACACAAGGAAAAGTATATGCCTTCCAGTCTCCTAGGGACCCTGTATGGTAGGGCAGAGCAGTCTCACTGGGTTCACATAGGGTGCAGGGTGTAGGCTTTACCGTAAGAGAATGCTGCATCTGGCTTTCATCGATAGGATGGTGGGTTCAAATCATTGACCTCCCTGTCCCCAGCCCACTGCTTTAACCACAATACTCACGGAAATTGTTGTTATCTTGTTATCTTTTAATTGAATTTAATTGTCTTAGGTAGTTCTGGTGGAAATCTAGTTAGATGCTTCATTCTGTTGTTTTTTCATCTCTGGTTCCTATTTGATTAAATGATTTCCACCAAAATTGCATGTCAGTTTTGCAGATTCACATGTAGAAGCGGGGAAGTACTCTGGGAACCGGTCATTATCTGACCAGTTCTGTCTCCGGTGTATATGGTTTTTCCCCTCTACCTGAATCCCTTTGGGGTTTCTTTTCCATGCAGTGAGTGTGGTTGATCATAGGGAAGTTGGCAACCCGAGCAAGGAGCCTCAAGGGGTGGGGGGTACCTGCTTTGTCTCTCTGCTTTACAGTTTGGGGAGAAGACCAGCCATCATCTCCCTGTAAGCAGCTCATTGGTTACCATTAATCCCAAGCCATTCTGAAGCCAGGCATGAATGTATTTGACCATTGTGCTTGAACTTTGAGAGCTTTTTTGGGGGTGGGGGGGGCAGGAAGGGGGGACATTGCATTGGCTATCCTTGTAATCTAATGGTATTAATAGAGTTTTAGTTTATTAGAAAGGACTCAAGAAAGATGCATTTCACATTTGTTACTCTTTGCACTTCTTGGTGGTAGTAGTCATCTTAAAACTCTTAATGGGTCTCTTCATTAACTAGTGTGTTATCATACAAGTACCAGCATGGGGTGACTTTATTAAAGAACAGATTATTCTCAGTGAGAAAATATTATTCACAGGGCCGGAATCCAGGCTACCCACCACTGGGGAAAGCTCTTTCTCTTTTAGTACTCAAGGGACATCCCGTCTCCTTCCCCCATCTGTTGCCCAGCAGTTGATTCCTTGGTGCTTGTGTGGCAGCGATGTTCATCCCATCTTGTTCCTTCCCCCTCCCTTTCTCCCTGCACATGTTCTTGTCTCTGTGACAAATGCAGAATTACCAGTTTTGGGATATAACTGAAGGAGGCAAAATAAAGACCCACTTCCCAAGTGGAATCAGATCTATATGTATAGAGTTTAGGATTTTTAACACTTATTTTTGGAGGAATACAGTTCACAACAGTGGGAAAGACATTGGATTTTCAAACTCATGGTCCCATACCTCACCACCAGCGAGTGGACTGCAGCTCTGAAGTGGTACTGTATTCTGTAAGGGAGGACCGTCTTGTACTTCTCTGTAATACTGATCATGCTCTGGTGTTTCTGCTTTAGCTTCAGTTCAGAAGTGTAAACTTCTGGGGCTAGGGAATTTAAGATGAAAACAAAGTGAGAGCATTGGGTGTATGTGGATTTTTAAAAATAATTTTATTGGTGTCTCATACAACTCTTATATATCCATCCATCCATCCATCCATCCGTCCATCCATCGGGTCAAGCACATTTGTACATTTGTTGCCATCATCATTCTCAAAACATTTGCTTTCTACTGGAGCCCTTGGTATCAGCTCCTCATTTTTTCTCTCCCCATTCCCTTTCCCTCATGAACCCTTGATAATTTCTTTTTTGTTGTTTTGGGTTTTTCCCCCCCTTTTTTTTAAACATTAGGGACTTATACAACTCTTATCACAATTCGTACATCCATCAATTGTATAAAGCACATTTGTACATTCATTGTCCTTATCATTTTCAAAGCGTTTGCTCTCCACTTAAGCCCTTTGCATCAAGTCCTCTTTTTGCCTCTCCCTCCCCGCTCCCCCTCCCTCATGAGCCCTTGATAATTTATAAATTATTATTTTGTCATATCTTGCCCTGTCAAGCCTCTCCCTTCAACCCCTTTTCTGTTTTCCATCCCCCAGGGAGGAGATCACATGTAGATCCTTATAATAGGTTCCCTCTTTCCAACCCACTCTCCCTCTACCTTCCCAGTATCGCCCCTCACACCCCTGGTCCTGAAGGTATCATCCGCCCTGGATTCCCTGTGCCTCCAGCTCCTATCTGCACCAGTGTACATCCTCTGCTCTATCGAGACTTGCAAGGTAGAATTCGGATCATGGTAGTTGGGTGGGAGGAAGCATTTAGGAACTCGAGGAAAGCTGTATTCCTCATCGGTGTTACATCGCACCCTGACTGACTCATCTCCTCCCCTAGACCCCTCTGTGAGGGGATCTGCAGTGGCCGACAAATGGGTTATCGGTCTCCACTCTGCACTTACCCCTTCATTCACTATGGTAAGATTTTTTTTTCCCCTGATGATGCCTTATACCTGATCCCTTCGACACCTCGTGATCACACAGGCTGGTGTGTTCTTCCATGTGGGCTTTGTTGCTTCTGAGCTAGATGGCCGCTTGTTCACCTTTAAGACCCCAGACACTATCTCTTTTGATAGCCAGGCAGCATTAGCTTTCTTCACCACATTTACTTGTTCACCCACTTTGGCTTTTGCAGTTCTGTCGGGAGGGTGAGCATAATAGAATGCCAATTTAATAGAAGAAAGTATTTATGCATTGAGGGAGTGTTTGAGAAGCGGCCCAAGGTCGTCCTTCCACCACCTTAATACTAAACCTATAAATATAGGCACCTCGATCTATTTCCCCATCCTCATATATATATTTGCTTGTATATGTCTTTGTCTAGACCTCTATAAATGCCCTTTGCCTCCTACCTCTTTCCTCTATTTCCCTTGACTTTCCTCCTGCCCCACTATCATGCTCCGTCCCCACCTGGGTTACCACTATACCTCTTTGTTACCTTACCCTTGATCATTCCCTACCAGGCTTGCCACTCCCCCCTCACCACCAATTTGGATCCCATGTTCCCTTGTCCCTGTGTTTGTTAACACCAATTCCTTACCCCCCACCTCCCCCTATCTCAAGTCCCTCCCGAACTGAAGGTCCCTTTGTTTTTTCCTCCAGATAGTTCATCCTGTCCTATTCAGACAGACCTGTGGAGACACTAACATGCACAAAAACAAGACAGAGGAAAACAAAGCAACAGTATACAACAAAACAACAAAAAACCACTGACAACAAAACAAAATACATCAAGAAAGAAAAGCTTGTAGTTAGTTCAAGGATTGTTTGTTGGCCTTTGGGAGTGTTTTCTAGTCAAGTCTGTTGGGGCACCACGCCCTGGCTCCAAAGTCCACCTTCAGCATTCCCTGGGGACCTTGCCACTCCATTTCCTTGCTGTTCCACTGCACTCCCCCAGTGCTTTGCCTCCGTGTGGTGGGATCAGGTCAGGTGCAATTCCCACACTGTGTCTCCGGTGCTGTCCCCTGTATCTCCCTTAGTCACTGAGGGACATCATTTCTCATAGTGGGACCAGCCATGTTGTTCTCTCTGTGGACTGGCTGCTCTACTCAGGAACATCATCCTCAGGGCCTGGTGGGTCAGGCTGTGCTCCACTCTTTCCTCCTTCCCCTTCATCTGCTCCCTTGTGCTCTGATCAGATATGTCCTTTGAAACAAATTCTTCTGGGGGGAGGGGCAGGAATCCACTTAATATTTGGTACTGGTGCCAGCCTCCCAGACCTCTCCACTGATTACCTACTCCATGCCAGAATGTTGCATTCATACCTCGACACACTGGGTTGAAGTCTGGTCCCTCTTTCCCTGTGGAGATATAAACAATGTCCTCCCCTTGGGTGGGTTAGTGCCCCATGTTCCCGCTCCCCTTTTCTTCCTGATTTTCATCCTTTTTTTCCCCCTTTCCCCATCTCCTCCCCAGTTGTCTATCATGTGCATCCCTGGATTTGATCTGGTCTCTGCCATACTACACAGTCCTCACCCCAAGAATGTTTGTATACAGTAGCTTTTCCCCTATGCCCCTTTTGCATTTTTTAATACCTCAGCGGGCTTAGATAATTTCTAAATTATTATTTTGTCATACCTTACACTGTCCGTCATCTACCTTCATCCACATTTCTGTTGTCCGCCCTCCAGTGAGGTAGTTATATGTGGATCCTTTTAATCGGTTCCCCCTTTCTACCCCACCTTTTCTCCACCATCCTGGTATTGCCACTCTCACCACTGGTCCTGAAGGGATCATCTGTCCTGGATTCCCTGTGTTTCCTGGTTGTTGTTGTTGTTTTAACATTTTATTAGGGGCTCATACAACTCTTATCATAATCCATCCATACATCAATTGTATAAAGCACATCTGTACATTCTTTGCCCTCATCATTCTCAAAGCATTTGCTCTCCACTTAAGCCCTATGCATCAAGTCCTCTTTTACCCCCTCCCTCCCTCATGAGCCCTTGATAATTTATAAATTACTATTTTGTCATCTTGCCCTGTCTGGCGTCTCCCTTCACTCCCTTTTCTGTTGTCCTTCCCCCAGGGAGGAGGTCACATGTTTTTTTTAACCTAGCTATTTTCCTTAGTGTTGTACCAGAATTTATTTTAATAAATTTTCAAGTTATTAACCTAATCCAAACATAAAGATATATGCTTCATATGTACTCCGACTTTTAAGAATCTATGCCTGTCATTAGAGCCTTGGTGGTATAGTGGGTGATTCATTGGGCTACTAACCACAGAGACACGAGTTCAAAACCACCTGCTGGTATTTCTGCTGTAAAGAGGAACAGTCTGGGAACACACAAGGGGCCGTTCTACCCTGCCTTGTTTGGGTCACTGTGAGTTGGAATCAACTCCATGGTGGTGAGAATGATTTGGGTTTGTCCTGTCATTCACCTCCTATACCTATAAGTCACCAAATATATAGCGTTTTTACCATTCTTCTTCTCTCATTGTACTTTCTTTCAGTTATGCCACTGAATTTACATTTTAAAACTCTGGCGAGTTAACTTGCATGAGCACAAAAGTTTCTCCTCAACAACTTAATTTTTATTTACTTGTTTTACTTGCTCACATCAACCCTGAATTCCCCCCCCCCCCCTCAAGCTATTCCTGTGAGAATTTAAAAAGTTTTGATTTGTTATGTTTGGTGAATGACATTATCTCCTGCTGGGGGATTTTGCTTGAAACCTGTTAAAAGGACACAGATGGAGTTTTATTTCCTGGGGATATTTGAAAGATAAATATAAAGTGGCAGTGGAGATGAATAGGCTGGTTTTTTGTGCTCAGCATGAAAGGTTTAGGTTTGTTCTTCATCAGTGTCTTTATTGCTGGGCTGCCTCTGTAAGGGGATGAGGAGGAAGGCCTATTTTTCTGAGCAGTCTTTCTTAACGACCCCCAGGTTCTCCTGCGCTGCCCAACAGCATGGTGTATTTTGGAAGCTCTCAGGAGGAGGAGGATGTTGAGGAGGAAGACTATGAGACAGAAGACGTCAAAGCAGCTACCAACAATGCTTCATCTTCATGCCAGTCAACCCCCAGGAAAGGGAAAACTCACAAGCATGTTCACAACGGGCACGGTACGTCCTCTGTTAAATTTCCGTTTGGTGGTGGTGGTGGCAGTGATAAGGGCTAAATCCAAAGCTTTGCAGAGATACTGGAAGAGATCATCTGTGGACGAGGTAAAGTGGATGGAGATATGTTGTTGGCGCAGCTTGTTCTGGATACTTTTCTAAGTTCCATGCACTTTATGCGCAGAGAGCACAATGTGACCCAGGGTATTCCAGAGGAATAGGTAGTGTATGCGTCCAGAGCGCAGATAATCACAGCTAAGCGGAAAACGTTAGTTTCTGAGGGCTCACCGGTAGCTCAGAAGATCCCCTGGTGGTGTAGTGATTGTGTGCTGGGCTGCTGATTGCAAGGTCTGCAACTTGAAACCACTAGCCGCTCTGAGGGAGAAAGAGGACTCACCGCATCAGATGCCCACAGGGGGCACTGTGAGTGGGTACCGACTCGGTCGCAATGAGTTTTGAGTTTGACTCTGTCACCTTAAAACATCAAATGCTCTCAGAGTTCTAATTTATTCAGACTTCTTATGCAGGGTGTTTACAATACAGGGTCACCGAGTCAGCATGGATTTGATGGATGTTTGGGTTTGGGCTATAGGGCCATGCTGCTTCCTAAGATTCTATAGGGCCATTCTTCCTGACTTGGATTAACTTCTGGCGATGGCTGCCTTGTGTTGCCATCACCTGAATCTCTCTCCATCTTCATTTGGCCTTTCAATCCGATGTACTTTCTCTGTGCATCTCTTTCATGGAAACTTGTCATTGGGTTTACGCCCTCATAGATAACTTCACACAGACATTGCTTGTGTCTGTGTGCCCTCTTCTGTCTATTATAACAGGCTGGTTGAGTCTGAGGCCCAGCCTACTCCTTTTATCTTGATCTTTAGCTTAATTATACCTGCACAGACTCTATTTTCTCATAAGGCTACATTTTTAGGCTCCTCATGCACATGGGTTTGGGTGTCAATATGAGCATTTTTTTGTGACGAGACCTCTGTTCTGTTGCCACACTGTGATTTTGCAGGTGACCGTCAGTGTTGGAAGAAGACTGCTGTGGATCCAGAAGGTGCACACGTTGTATGAAGTGGACAGAATTTTTATCTTGTGCTATAGGACATAGGAAAAGTGGACAGACAGGCAGGAACAATAGGTTTGAGTATTATTAGCTAGAAGATTCTTTATGTAACTAACTTGACCAAAGAAAAAGTGTCCAGTGGTTTTTCAACAGACAAAAGGCTTACTGTATATACTCTTGTATAAGCTGAGCTTACCGGCCCATTTTTTAATGCCGTTTTTGTGGTAAAATTAGGTCTCTTGGCTGATACCCGAGTCGTCTTATAGTCGAGTATGTACGGTAATAGAAGTTACACTCTCAAAAAGATTAATTTGGAAACCATTAAGATTTTATAAAAGGAAAAAATTTACAGAAAATTAAACAAATTGGAAGGCCCTAGCTGTGGGCAGTTACTTGGCTAGAAGGTAACAAGGGACTATAAACAGTTGGTGGTTGGCAGTACACATAAAGGGGAGACTGAGCTTTGGTACTGAGAGGATGTGATAATTACTTGGAATAGCTTGGGCTGGTCCAAGGAAAAGGAGAGTGTAAAGATTGCAGCAAAGAGAACAAAGTATGGAGCGAAAGGTAAGGTAATGTTGCTTGTTATTCGAGAAGGGCTCCTAGGAGGAGAGAACCCCAGTTTACCAAAGGTGCAAAGTGAGTGGTGGACATTAGTGATTGAGGCAAAGATTTTTGTTTTTCTCTCAAAGCCGTTGCGCTTAGTGACCATTGGTCTTTCTAGACTTGGTCTCAATTAGTTTGGTACAAGTTGTCAACACAAAGGGGGGAGATGGGACTCTGTGTCTAGATTTCATTATTGCCTATTTCATCTTTACCAGTCTAATGACTGTTCACTTAGATGGCATGTAAACTAGTAAATGAAGTAATCACGCCCTTTTGTCAATTAATTAATTCAGGAGATGGGGCTAATACAGTTGTAATGTAAAATGGTAACTAAATGTTTTGGGGAAAGGTTTTTACAAGGGGTAGAGATTATTAAAGAGGGGCTGCATATATGAGTGTGAATACCAAAATATGATGATAATTCATAGTTGAGCTTATAGGACAGGGTAGAACTCTGTCCTGCTCCTGTGGATTTCTCAGATTGTTACTCTTTACAGGAGTAGAAAGCCTCATCTTTCTCTTTTGGAGCCACTGGTGTTTTCAAACTGCTGTCCTTGGCGACAGCAGACCAACCCTTAAGCACTGCCCTATGAGTTTGAATAGGTGCAGCGCTAGAGCTGAGGGGTGGGGTGGGGGTGGGCACAACATGAACTGTGGAACTTAGGTTGTGGTGGGAATGACAGCACTTGTCTCACTGTGTCGAGAGGTGCTTTGGGATGACTTGGACAGACAAGGACATAGCCTCTGTCGAAGCCACAATGGGCAAGAATTCAATTTGATAGTGACTAGAGAACTGTCGCTTATTATAAGTTTGGAAACCAGAGAAAGATTCTCCAGGGTGTGCCCAGTGGGAAAATGACTTGAATCAGATGTGTGTGCATGTGACATTTAGAAGTAAATGTGACTAGGTTTCTACAACTGTCTGGATGGGCAGGCTCAAGGGTAGAAAGGGAGTTAATTGACGAAAGTTGGGCTTTCTCACGGGTTGAGTTTGAGGTGGTGATGAAAGACAAGAGAAAAACAGAGAGTAGACTGGGGCCTTATCAGCAAGCCGCGAGTTGCTGCTGTCAGAACTAATGAGCTTTCTGTAAGAGTATGGAAGCAGAGGGACTTGTGAGGATCTCTCTCTTTTCTTCTAAACCAGAGATGTTTTATTTTTGCTTTAATAGAGAAGAGAACTAAGACATGATGAACAAAAATGTATGAAATTAGCCTTATATCTATATATGTATTTATAATAGACAGTTGAGGGGGCTTCAGAGTTTTGCAGGAAAATGGAATCGAAAGATCGTATACACCATACACATGTATTTCATTAGTGTAGGCTTAGACTCATTCCTGAAGATGTATCTGCATCTTCTCATCTTCTTAAATAAGTGTTTGAATGATTCCCATGTGTACTTGCTGGATTTGTGGCTGGGTCTCCAATTTCCTTTTCTTGCTTGGTGAAGAGACTCGCATTTCACTGGATCATTTTCGAACAGGTTCAATGTCTAACATCAACATTGATCATGTTCCACGTGCATGGATCTCATTGAAACTGTTCTCACATGTACTTCATGGTGATTGTGTGAAAGAGGAGTGGATATCTGGTGGGAGTTTATGTGTGGGATTTTTATCCAAAACAAGGCTGTACATCTTTACGGGAGCAGACAGCCTCGCCTGTCCCCTTAGAACAGCTTGTGGGTGTGAACTCTTTCAGGAAAGAGAAGAACAGTTTTGCACTGATCACTGTCATTGTCATTACATGAGAGAAGGGTTCTTGTTGTAATCTGTAATCTGTTTGATATTTATAGATCCATGTATACATGTGTGTTTACAGGTTATGAGATTTTATTAAACAATTTGCGTGACTTAAGTGGAGAGCTAATGTCTTGAGAATGATGACGGCAATGAATGTACAAATGTGCTTCACACAATTTGATGAATGTATGGATTGTGGTAAAAGTTGTATGGGCCCCTAATAAAATGATTAAATAAATAAAAATAAACAAAAAGATTAACAGAAAAAAATAATGTGCACACACACAAAAGAGGGTCTCACATTTTGGGAGATTTACTTGTTTCAGATATTTTCAGAAATACTCCTGGGTTTTGTTTGTACTAAGGTGTTTTTATTTTTATGTCCTCTGATCAAGGTAAGATGGCGCGTGCGTGTGTGTGTGTGTGTGTGTGTGTGTGTGTGTGAAGGACTTTGAGGACTATGTGGGAGTTAGGGTTGGGGCGTTTCAGATTAGAACCCACTTGTCTCTTACCCTAAGTGTGCTCTAGCTCTCCCTCATCTCCCTCCTCCTGTCGTCCCAGATGCTGTCTAGTTTTTCACCAGTGCTGAAGGCATAACATGTGACTGCCGGATAATAAAGCAAACCAACACGAACTGGCTTCACCAAGAGGCTAACTCTACATATATGTACAAACATTTCTGTGCATTCTTTAATGCAAGATTTTGGAATGCTTACCTCCTAACTGCAATAGCTGGGCTACTTGTGGGTCTGCTTCTAATGACCGCTTGGCACTTAGGAGGACCAGCTGATTCCTCCCAGATGCTCTTAGTCACGGGGAGCTATCACTGGCTTACAGTTTCAGCCAGACTGAGTTCATTTGGGAGTAGCCTAACCACCAACACCCTATCCAGACGCTTTGTGCTCATGACGTTGTTTGATCTGGGAGGAGTGCCTGTACGTTTAGGTATTTTGGTTTGCTTTGGTTTCAGCTCCAGCAGAGCACATGGATTGTCCAGTTATCACCTGTTGGCACCCACCTGCGTTTGGGGTTTGGCTATTGTTGGCCCTGGTGATCTGTCATTCTGTTTGTGCTGGTGTTCCGTGCCATTCCCTACTCCTGTCCCGTGCGCCAACTGAATACCCGTTCCTCTGCTTTTTAAATTAAATATATATATATATATATATATATATATATATATATATATATATATATATATATATATATTGTGCTCTCCAGCTCTCTCTCTCTGAGTGATGGTGACCTCCTGTGTTTCAGAAAAGGTCTTGGTTAAAAGTTAACATTCACAAGCACCAACCTTAACTTCATTGAAATTTTTCCCACAGACTTTTTTGGGGTCAATTTTTAGCAGTGATTATACGTAGACTTGTCAGCAGGATAATCCATGTATGCACGTTCCTAAAATTAATACATTTGTGGCATGGTTGGGGAGAAGTGTGGTAGAAATTATATTACACTCGGAAAGGACCTGACCTGTTATCACGGGGTGCATGCTGTGTTAGTCGTGGGTAACCATTCATGGAGCAGGACGGAGCGGATGTTTGGTCAGACACAACAGCGGAGCGGCTTCTGTGCATCTGAGAAGTGCAGGAGACCCTGTGCTCGCGGTAGCAGTGGCAGGAAACAGGTGAATGAGGCCTATAGAGCAAGTGAGTGGCATAGGATGCTCCTGTTAAAAATCCCCAAGAAGGTCCCATTTGTGTGCTTGGTCCTTTCTGCCTCATATGTTCTCTTGTCTGAAGTGACTCCCTTCTGTGGTCTTCTCATCACACCCGGGTAGACATGTCCATGACGAGTCGCAATTTTCTGAGGGATTTGAGTAGTGAGTATGTTGATAGGGGGCGAGTCTCTTTAAGAGGCTGCCGTGCTGGACATTGCACGGTCATGCAGATTTACTTAGCCACAGGTGTTTTTAATGGGAAGTGGAAAGATCAAATGAGAGATTTGGGGCACATGAGGAATGACTTGATGATGTTACAAAAAGGGAATGTACTTGAAAAGGTAGGGAACCAGGCCTTGAGTGAATTGTTCCACATTTTGTCATCTTGCCTCTTGGCAAAGGCCTAAAACTGGGTGTTTTGAACTATGTGAAAGAATCAGACTCTGACCTCCTTGGCTTTGACTCCTGGCTTTCCAAATTGCCACTGTCTGCCCCTGCGGCAGTTGCTTGCTATTCTCCGTATATGTGGACTGGCATCGACTGAAGTGTTTGTTGAGGGCTTTGCTCACCTTGTATGTAGACTTGCTCATGATTCCGAAGAACGCAGCTGCCATCAAGTCGATTCCAGCTCCTAGTGACCCTGTCGGACCGAGAAGGACTGCCTCTGTGGGTTTCTGAGACTGTGCTCTTTACGAGAGTAGGAAGTCTCATCGTTTTCCTGCAGAAGTGGCTTCCAGCTGCTGAATTTGAGGTTAGCCCAGGCCAATGTGTGATCAATCTCCAGGGCTCCTTAGACCAGCTCGGGGTGGGTAATTTTTCTAATGATTCTAGTAGTTATCTCTCACATATCTCTTGTTTTTGAGAGCTTTATGAAGGCTGTACACCATGAATGATGCTAAGTCAAGTGTATCCCGTTCTTTTGACTGCATTGTTCTCGAGGCAATGGGGGTCAGGTGGGGAGGGAATGTTCAAGGCAGTGATGTTACTTTTTGCGCAGCAAATCGACAGTTTGTTCCAGGTTTTGGAGTGGCCGAGTTCAGCCACTAGTCAAGGTCTTAGAAAAGCCTCTTGTAGTGCTCAGGCCCCTCCACTAAGGCTGGACATCCACATAAGGATGGACATGTCAACAACTGCTTTGGGGGCCGAGTCCTTGCTGGGAATGAGGGCTTCCTGCTTATGTTCTGTGTGAAGCCACTCGCCACGTAAGCCACCGCAGAGACACATAGAGCTCAGCTTCCATCTCCATTTGTGCATTTGTCACACAACTTCAGTGTAGTCAAAGCCAAATAATAAAACCTCACAAGATGGCAGCGCTTCCCTCTGAAACCATTGGTCTGTGGGCTGGAGCCAGCTCAGAAATGTGTGAGCTGATTGGAAAATGAACCATTCCTTCAGCTTCAAATGATACCAAGAGGCACAGCTGTCAACCTGGGAGAAGGCCCTTTTCAGCCACCAGTCTGGTTGGTGTTGCAGGGAAGCACTGAGCTCCAAGCCTTGCGGACTGTGTTACCTTACACCCTCGGTGCACATTTGCTTCTATGTAGAGAAGGCAGGCGGCTCTCTGGTAAGCATTTGTTAAAACAAGAGCTGGTGATGCTTGGTGTAAGTCCCTGAAGCTCATTCTGTCCGGCAAGAAAGAGGTACTGGTCAGCGTTGTGAAGATAAGGCGCATTGAAGGTGGTTGGAGAGCCTGTTGGTATTTCCAGTAGTAGAGAAAAAAATGATTGATGATGATCTGATGATGACCAAGATCATTTTAGGAACAAATGTGTAGGTTGGGTAACAGGGCATTGTAGTATTGTTTCCATTATCCAGAAATGGCCAAGGGAGGAGCACTCCTGGACAGGAGACCTGTCTTACCACTCTCAGATCATCATCATCTGGAACTATGTTTCTAGCTTGTTTCAGCAATTAGCTCTACGGTCCTGTGTAAGGCCTCTAACTTTTGATTCTGAGAGGTGGTTAGAATAGGTTAGGATACATTCCATTATCATGTGTTAACTTTACAGCATGAAGAAATTATTACTGAGTGTGTCTCATGTACAGGGTTAGGTACCAGTCAGATCACTCAGGATGACAGTGCCTATGACTGTGTGTTCCCAGGAAAATTACTTTCCAAGAGCATCTGGCTGCTTATCCCCAACTGAAATGCAGGGCCTGGCTATCCACTTCTTGGGTAGAAACCTATCATCCCTTTTCAGCCCCTATAACACTTGTTATGCCCATCAGGAAAAGTAGTTTCTTGCTCCAACTACTAAGCAATTGTAGGAAGGCACCAGTCCTGGGCGGAGAGTGGTTTCCACAAGAATACTTGAGTGTTCGGGCTGGAATCACAGAAGAGTTTATTTTAATAAATGCAAATCAAATGTCAGTAGCAATTCACATAACAGCCAAAATTGGTCTCTCCTGCTAATCTTTAACCAAGGAATCTGTGTGTATGTATGTATGCATGGATGTATGTATGTGACACATCAGTTAACACAGTGGCTGTTGAGTTGCTTATAATTCATATGTGACTCTGGACGTGTCAGAGTAGAGCTGCACCTTTGTCTCCCTAGACTTTAACCTTCAACCTTTGTATGTGTGAACTCTTTGTACCATTCAAGGACCCCAGTGGGTACAGTACAGTTCCTCAACATTCCTTCCAAAGAGGTTTTTTTATGGAGCTCACCAGTTTCAGAAGACGGTGTTTGTTGAAATATGATATTTAACAGAATCATACAGATTTTTTAATTAAACATTTTATTAGGGGCTCATACAACTCTTATCACAATCCATACATGTACATACATCAATTGTATAAAGTACATTTGTACATTTGTACATTCTTTGCCCTAATCATTTTCAAAGCATTTGCTCTCCATTTAAGCCCTTTGCATCAGGCCCTCTTTTTTCCCCCTCCCTCCCCGCTCCCCTCTCCCTCATGAGCCCTTGATAATTTATAGATTGTTATTTTGTCATATCTTGCCCTATCCGGCGTCTCCCTTCACCCACTTCTCTGTTGTCCATCCCCCAGGGAGGAGATCACATGTAGATCCTTGTAATCGGTTCCCGCTTTCCAACCCACTCACCCTCTACTCTCCCAGTATCGCCCCTCATACCCCTGGTCCTGAAGGTATCATCCACCCTGGATTCCCTGTGCCTCCAGCTCCTATATGCACCAGTGTACAACCTCTGCTTTATCCAGTCTTGCAAGGTTGAATTCGGATCATGGTAGTTGTGGGGGGAGGAAGCATCCAGATTTTCTTATTGTCACTTGGAACAGGAAGTTCCAGTTTACGGGTCAGTTCTGACTCATGACCTGATAGAGTAGACTAGAACTGCAACTGGGGGTTTACATGAATAGATATCTTTACACGAATAGAAAGCCTCATCTTTCTCCCAAATAGCAGCTGGTGGTTTTGAACTGGTGGTTACTCAGTGTGTATCCCCCTACACCACCAGGGCTCTTAAGTTAAAGTACCTAACTAAATCAAAGTCACTGCCATCGAGTCAATTCTGACTCATGGCAGCCCCTGTGAGTTTCTGAGACTGTCAGTTTTTCATGGGAGTAGAAAGTCTCATCTCTCCCATGGAAATGTTGGGAGAAGGATGAATGCACAGAAAACAAGGTGTGGATGGCTGGTTCCCAATACGGTGCTGGCCTTGGCCAGAAGTCCTGATGGGGCTGAGTTCGTGAAGCAAGCCTAGAGCACAGACTGGTGGTTGGAACCTGACTTTACCTGCAACTAGAACCTGAGGAAAGCCTTGGGAGCCCCAGAAAGGGCTGGCGCAACCAGGGCTTACACAGGAAGAGCGATGCAGGGGTGCCACGCATCTCAGAGAACCTGGACCTCTGAAGCAGGCACCCCTGGCTCTGTGTCCATAGCCATCTTCCCTGGGGTCAGAGACCTGACCCAACAGAACCTGGTGCAGCCTGATACCCCTGTCAGACGTTTGACTTCGCTTAGCACACGGCAGACAGAGCTCTCATGCTCTATTGTGTAACTCAACAGAAACGGATTTGTCTATAAAACGCGTACTCTGAAATGACACGAGCATAGGTCCTTCCAATGAAGTTATCTCTTGGGTTAGAATCATAGTTGGGTGTCGCAGCTCTTCAGCATGTTCAAAATCCTTTTACTTGTGCAGATCCTCAAACGACCTGAATAGTAGAGCCTTTAGGTAATCTTTACCTGGAAACAACACCGCGATCCAAATGCTGTTTTGCAGATTCAGTAACTCCTAGGTTACAATTGACCATCATAGGGGCCACTTATAATTTCCCTCTTATTGTTACGGGAATTTCCCCTCACTTTGACACCATTCAAGCAACAAATTCTTTACATCAATACCTTCACTTGCTACAAACATGCCTTTTAAGTTGTCAAGAGGCTCTGAGAGGCCAGTGAGGCCAAGTAAGAACCCTGTGTACCTTCCTTGCTCCTACCTCTGAAATCTTTTAGGAGCTGATCTTATCAGTAACCTTGGGGACTACCTCTATCCAAACACATTCATATTCTCTCTCTCTCTCTCTCTCTCTCTCTCTCTCTCTCTCTCTCTCTCTCTCTCTCTCTCTCTCTCTCTCTCTCTCTCTCAGTGAGTTAGAATAGAGGAATTAATAAATTAGTTTGGAATGAATTTGGCCCTGACATTTCTTCAGTGGCTCCATTGTGGTCCTTTGTGGTGGAGAACTATGGAAGAGTTAGTTGGTAGCATTGGCCACATATTGAATATTCTTCCAGTGTGTTTGCCCTGGGGAAGACATGGAAACACTAGAAGAAACCTCTGTTTCTCAGTGTGACTAACTCTGTTGGAAAAAGGACAATTCTCAGAAGACTTTCAAAACAACATGTCTTTGGACGCCCAGCTTGAGTGGTTGTTGTATAAGGACCAAGAAGCAATCACTTGGATGAGCTTACCACATTTCTCCCCTGGACGTGGAGCTGAGTATGGATGGGCCAGGAGCTTGCATAGATAGGTATGCTCAATGACGAGATAGGCCCTAGCTAACAAATGCCTTTTTCCTCAACATTTTTTTTTTGAATACCACCTACATTTTTAATAATCTTTGGGGGAGTTCTGATTTTCCTGTTGCAGCAAGTGACTATTTGAAATGTTCCTAGAGAGAGATAAGAACTTGTTTCTAGAGCAGTAATTTGTGGAGGGCCGCGTAGGCTTATACTGCAGGCTCCTGACCAGCTAAGCATGCCCCAGACTGATTGCCTGAGGCCACTTGGCATAATGGCTGGGAACAAACTCTGCTCTTCTGCTTGCGGCCGTGATCTTGGGTGCTCACTGTGATTGCGTTTTTTGAATAGTGGCGGTTACTACTGCTGAGTTGGCCTCATAAGTTTTTAAAATTGTTTTATTGGGGGCTCGTACAATTCTTATCACTATCCATCCATACATCCATTGCGTCAAGAACATATGTACATTTGTTGCCATCATCATTCTCAAAACATTTGCCTTCTACTTGAGCCCTTAATATCTGCTGCTCATTTTCTCCCTCCCTCCCCACTGCCCCCTACCTCATGAACCCTTCATCATTCATAAATTATTATTTTGTCATATATTACACTGTCCGACATCTCCCCCCTTTCTACCCCACATTCTCTCCACCTTCCAGGCATCGCCACTCTCACCACTGGTCCTGAAGGAGTCATCTGTCCTGGATTCCCTGTGTTTCCAGTTACTATCTGTACCAGTGTACATCCTCTGATCTAGCCAGATTTGTAAGGTAGAATTGGGATCATGATAGTGGGGAGGAGGAAGTATTTAAGAACTAGAGGAAAGTTATGTGTTTCATCGTTGCTACCCTGCAGCATGACTGGCTCATCTCCTCCCCACAGCCCTTCAGTAAGGGGTGTCCGGTTGGCTACCAATGGGCTTTGAGTCTCCACTGTGCACTCATCCACATTTTCAATGATTTTTTTCAAGGATTTTTTGTTCCTTGATGTTTGATACCTGATCCCTTCGACAGCTCGTGGTCACACAGGCTGGTGTTTTTCCTCCATGTGTGCTTTGTTACTTCCGAGCTAGATGGCCACTTGTTTATCTTCAAGCCTTTAAGACCCCAGATGCTATATCTTTTGATAGCCTGGCACCGCCAGCTTTCTTCACCACATTTGCTTATGCACACATTTTTCTTCAGCAATCGTGTGGGGAGGTGTGCATCCTGGAATGCCAATTTAATAGAACAAAGTGTTCTTGCTTTGAGTAAATGCTTGAGTGGAGGCCCAATGTCCATCTGCTGCCTTAATACTAAACCTATAAGTATATGCACATAGATCTGTTTCCCCATACTCATGTACATATATTTACATATGTACATTCCAGTCTTTGGACTCTATAAATACCTTTGTCACCTAGTTATTTGCTCTAGTTCCTTTTACTTTCCTCTTGTCCCACTATCATGCTCAGCCTTCATTTGGGTTTCAGTAATTCCTCTAGGTTACCTTGCCCTTGCTGAATCCAGGTCACTCACACCCTCCTTGCTACTGATTTTGGATCACCTACTGCTCCCCTGTCCCTGGGTGTGTCAGCACCACCTCCTTACCTCCTCCTCTCACTCTCCCGTGTCCCCCCGGAACCATTGGTCCCGTTGTTTTCTCCTCCAGACTATTCATCCAGTCTATCTTATCTAGATAGATCTGTAGAGATAATACTATGCACCAAAAATCAAGTCATAGCAAGATAGGCAATGAGTGAGAACACAGCTATGACAGTAAAAAGGGGAATCGTTTACCCATAGAAGAATAAGTCAATTAAAAGAAAAAAATTTTAAATACAAAGAAAAACCTGTAAATAGATCTATGTCTGATTTTTGATCTCTAGGTGTGTGCTTTAGTCAGGTCCAATGGGGTACCATGCTTTGGCCCCAGAGACTGTCCTTTGTACCCCCTCGTGGGCTCCCTGCTCTGCGCCCACTGTTGCTGTGTCGCACGCTTTTAGTGGTTTGCCTCGGTGTCACAGGGTCAGTCTGGGCCAGTCCCAGCCTGGAGTCTCCAGTGTTGTCCCCATTAGGGCCCTGGGCCATCAAGAGACAGTGTGTCTCAGTGGGATCAGCCATATTGTCCACTCTGTCAATTGGCTGTTCAGAGTGGGGATATCATCCTCCAGGCCTGATGGGCCAGGATGTGCTCCACTCTCTCTTCCTCCCCCTTCTTTGCTCTGATCAGACATGCCCCTCTCCCCTAGCTGCAGCTTCAGTGTTGTCCTCTCAAGTAAATTCTTCTGGGGGGAGGGGCAGTTGTCCATGTAGCTGGTAATGGGGGCCGAGCCCTCAGGCCCCTCCACTGGCTCACCACTCCTTGCCACACTGCAGTTGCCTGGCATTGGCTTTATATCTGGTCCCTCTTTCCCTGTGGAGATACAAACAATATCCTCCTCTTGGGTGGGTCACTGCCCTATTCCCCCATCATGCACCTTCCCCCCCCCCTTTCCCCTTTCCTCCCTCCACCCCCATTTTAGTTGGCTACCGTGTGTACCCCTGGATTTGGTCTGGTCCCTGCCATACTATCTGGACCTCACCCCTAGAGTGTTTGTATACAGTAGCTTTTTCCCATAAGTATTTTTAAAAGTTTTATTGGCACTTAATCCACACATCACACAATTCAACAGTTCAGTCATATCATGAAGAGCTGTACAATCATTATTACCATCGATTTTAGAACACCTCCCCCAACTTTTAAAATGAGTTGTGTAATCATCCGTTCTCCTGTTCCCTCCTGCCTCCCACATACTTTGTTTGCTCCCCCAACCCCCTCACCACCCCTATCTCCCTTAAAAGCCCTTGCATCAATTTGTACTTCATAAACTGCAAAACCCAGTAGAAACAATAAAAAAGGAGCAAAATAAAGTGCTATGGATAAAATAATATTAATAATACAAAGATTAAAATAGTAAGAAAGAAAAGACTACTGTGGATATTTAAAAGGCCAGGGAAGAAATTTCTGTCATGGGACTAGCAAGAAATAGTTGCATATAGAAGAGTTTCAGGTTGGGTCAAGAGGGTGGTCAACTGAATGAGTACCAAGTTAGATCCAGTATAATCATGCTTACAGTGATCCCTACCTGATAGTAAAGTTATGTGAGACCTTGCTTATAGCTAGTGGGGGATCTGCCAGTGGCTTAATCTGGTTAGATAGCATGCAAATGGATTTGAAGTGCCCGATGGTGTTTTTATGTGTGCTGGCCGCCGGGCCTTTCTTCTAGTTCACCTTAGTCTGGAAGCTCCACTGAGACGTGGTCAGCAGCGTAGCAGCTGACAGTTGTCCACTGTTAGATGCTAGGCGGCTGTGTATAAGGTGCCCTGCCCAGCATGGAACCTGGGTCTCCTGCCTGGAAAGTACCTACTTGGATCACACAGCTGAATTGTGCCACAGATCCACTTTTTACTGTCAGGGAAGCTCGAGGGTTTCCAAGACTGTATGTTTTTACAGCCGACAGCCTCATCTTTCTCCCGCTCAGCAGCTGGTGGGGTTTGAACGGCTGATCTTCTGGGTAGCCGCCCAGGGCATAACCCATGACGCCCAGGGCTCCTCCTCAGAAGAAATCATAGGACTGTCTTCTTCATGGGGGTTGTGAGCGAGCCTTCAGTTGCTGAGCTGACTAGTTCTCTTGGATGGGAAGCACGGCAAGTAACTGCTAGTATCCCGAACACAGCCCTTGGGACCAGAGGGTGCGGAAGCCTATCTTGTAATTGCAGCAGAACCCCTGAACGGCTCTGTTTCAAGTGCCTGGTACTCAGAGGGAGGGCTAACTGAGTCATCTGTTTTTCTGTTACTGTTGTAACATGTTGCCCTTGCAGACAGATGAGTTATGTCCCGTCTTTCATTATCCTGACTGTATTCCTCTAACAGTGCTTCCTCGTGCCCACTGAAGCACCAGCTTCCAATTGGATACTGTCTGATTCAGTGATTCCTTACGGTGGTTTTGGTAGTTAAAGGAAAAGCAATTCTCTCTTTAATTGCCCCCAAAGACTTTCCAAGACCCTGGGGCGGTAGGCGGGCACACGTGATGCTTGCATCTCTGGGCCATCCATGCCCATCTCTCTTCATTCAGCATCTTTGTGGGCTCAGAAACCATCTTTCAGTGCCAGAAAACATGCCTCCTGGTCCATGGTTGCCTTAATGCTCTGACCTTTATAGGCTCATAAAGGTCTTGTGAACTTTTAAACGTAGTATCAAACATTATTAGAAATGTGTTTAAGTGGCAAATGTATCTTAAGTGTGTTGTACTGTTGTCCTTCTATAGAGGAGGAACAAAATTTAATTTACTTTCAAGATGTCATTTTTAGATTTTTTGGTACTCTCTTTAGAACTCAGGTGAGAGACTTCACTGTGTGAGCTGGGGTGCATGCAGGCGGCCCTTATGGGGTTCCCTCGTGCGCTGCGGCTTGATGCTGGCCATAGTGTGAGTGCAGTTAGTATTACGGGGTTCTGCTGACCTCAGCCATGCCTCTGTGATTGTCCTAGTCCCTTAGTGGATGAGGTACCTTAGTCAGCAGAGCTGTTTTGTGCCCAGGGCACATGGGTTACAGCACTCCCAATAGCGGCATTAAAATCGGTTTGCACTGCTGGGACAGGTTGGCAGACACTCCATTGTTTTCAGGCAGGAGTGACTCAGAGTTGAACCGGCTCCAGGGAGCAAATACCGCTTTGTACTGTAACCAGGATTGCATGCCGCCCATTGAGGGAGCCTGTGTCTTCCCCCAGCTGGGACCCCGGGCATGTGACACGACTGAGTTTCAGTTGATGTCATTTTGGGGTTAGTCCAGGGGCTGGATTTCTGCGCTAGCAGACATCACAGGCTCCTCTCTCTGATGGCTGTTTTTATTTTGTGAGCCCTATTTGCTCAGGTCAGACACTGAGTAATCCCGTGAGATCACAGACCTGTTGTCAACTGCCTCCATGCCAGAAATTCTGTTTTTTTTTTTTTTTTGCTGGCCTAAACACAAAAACAGAAACAAACCAGGCTTACCTCCTGGCGTGTGGACCAGGTGTCTCTATTAGCACTGGAAAATCAGCAATATAGGAGAGAGAGCGACAGAAATTGATGGGCTGGTCTTGTCAGCTAGGTTTAAAAAAACTGGAACATTCTTTGCCACCCCACAACATGGGTTTTTCTCTATATTTCAGGTTGCAGCATCTTTTAAAACAATAAGCCTTTAAAAATATTTGGGTAACTTTTTTCTCAAAAGACCGTAATGTGAAAAAAGAATGTAATGTGTATTATATACTGAGACTACCTGAGCGATTCCTGATGTGGAGTTAAGGGAGGCTGCTAGTTTGTAACTAGGGTGTTGGGGTGACTCTGCACGTGGTCTGGGGAGCTAGAAATCAGAGCCATGGGTCCAAATTCCCGAGAGCCCATGTGTGCATGGAGGCCTTAAAGTTGCTGGGACAGCCATTCCTAGATTGCTGGGTGGTGTCCTGGGGAAGTTTGCTGGGATCTTACAGAGGCGACAGGGAACTTTGGAAGGTGAACTTCTCCCTCAGTGTAGCTTGCCCGACCTTTCAAGTGATTGCAGCACTACTGTTCTTTAGCTTTTTTATTAACTCCCTCACTGGGGGCCAATTTTACCTTTATAGGGCCAATGTGACCCCAAATCAAATGGCTTGCCTTTGGATTTAAAGATTTTTGCATGCTGTGGTGTGAAAACACTTGTCTAAAAGCCATTTAACTTTTAGAATATGTGTATACAAATCAATGTATTTGTCTCTGTTCATTAATGTAAGGCTATTAGAACAATAGACTGTCGTAAGGTGGTTCAAAGCAATGAATGTGAGCTCTCCCCCTTAAAGAAAGTAGTCCAATTATCTTAATTGGGGACAATACGAGGAGGACTTTTTCTACATCCCACTTTCTCTTTCTGTCTTACGTTCACAGGGTTTAGTCTTTCTCTGTGAGTGAGCTCCCACCCCCACCCCACTTTCCCCTTTCCTTTCCAAACTCAAGACTCTTCTCAAGAATCTAACAAATTAAGATAAAGGGCAATTACTTGGAGGGGGTAAAACTGACAGGTTCCCACGACACTTAAAAATTAATGAGCTGCTGAGTACAAAATATACCTTGTCTTTGCTCCGGTTGTTTTTGCCCAAATTGCACCCTCCTTGCCCCCGTCACATTTAGCACATGATTTGACTTTTGGGCTATGTTTGCCATTTGATATGTGGTTGCAGATGGTAGATTTACGAGAAAGCCCTCATCTTTATTTGCAAGTCAAAGATCTTTTGATTCCTTCTTAAATGCGTATTTGGCCCTCTTAGCTTCACCAACTTTCTGTGGTAGTGGGTGTTGCTGAGGTTCACGGAAGAGCAGTTGTTTTGTCTTAAAGGCCCATCCCTCACTTGCGTGCCCCCCCCCCCCCTTCTCATCTGTAGGGCTTGGCTATCCAAAGCTTTCTCCACCTGGGGAGAGCAGGGTGGTGGTTCTAAACCCTTAAAAACCTTACTGGAGACCCAGAGAGCTGTGTTCCCTGCTGCAGGTCGTCATGCTGATGAGGGAGCTGGGATGGAAGGTTGGGGTTAGTTTGCTTGGTTTGTTTTTCAGATCAGAAAAGCGTTGATCCTTAAACACAGTGCTGTTTTTCTCTCTTAAAAATGTATTTTCTTTTGTGTCAAGTTCAGTGACACTGCAGGTTGTGCCGGAATTCGACACTCACTCTCCTATCTTGAAAGTATTCCTCCCTCAGGAATGGAAATCTTAACACACACACACACCACACCACACCACCCTACACCCCACCCCACCCCACCCCATCCCACCCCAGTCTCCTCTCTGGTCCTTTGTCACTTTGATCCCTGATGGATAGTTCTTTGAAAAGCACAGTGCTCAAGCTGGGCATTCTTTGCTAATCCATCTAACCTGTCATTTGTGTTTAAGAAAACTCCAGAGAGTGTTTCAGATCGAAGGTACCTCAGCTACCTCACCCTGCCCTCTGCGGTTCCTTGGTAAGGGAGCACCTGATTGTTGCTGTGCTGGCCACACTTGGAAATCTGGGGTGACCCTAACTCATAGACATTTTTCAGTACTCACTAAACCCCTCTCTCAGTTCATTTGCTCTCCCTACAGCCCCTGTGTGGCCAACAAGCTAGATACTATTTATTATCAGCTCTATTTTACCAATGGGGAACCACAGCTGGGGCATGTCACCAGCCTAAGATTCAGATGCTTGGCAAATGTGAATGTTGGTAGGTAGATCACCCGAGGGAGAGCCCAAGGATCTCTGCAGCCTGCGGCGTAAGTGCTGTGAGAGTCAGCACAAGGGCTCCTTCCTCAGAGCCTCTGGAAAACATCGGAGCCAGTCCCTGGGCCGGGTCACATGTTGGGCTGATAACTGCAAGGTCAGCAGCTGCTTGGCAGCCCAAAGACGAGATTTTATGCTCCCATAAAGATTTCCAGCTGTGGAAACGCACAGGGCCTGTTGTACCATCTCACAGGGTTGCTATGAGTCAGAATCGACACAATGGCTGTGCAGCGCCCATCTGTCCTTAGTGGTGATCCCGAAAGGGCTTTTGTGAATGTGTGGTGTTGTTAGCAATATTGGCACCTTTAAAATTAAAACTAAGGATTACTTTAAAGTACTTCCTTAAAGTAGCACACAAACCTGTTATGAGTTATATATTTTTTATGAAAATTGAGTAGTTTTCAAAGAGACCAGCCTTGTCATTCTCAGCTTCCTGCAAAGTACCATTAGAGTGGAGATAATGTGAAGAAATGGGTCTCAGGCAAGTAAGTCAAACTCAAACAGTGGCTTTTTCTTAAAGGTTAGCCAAACCCATGTTCACGATGTTCCCATGCGCTTGATATTCCAAATCCATGGTGTGTCTTGCTCTGTGAAAGGATCTTTTTTACAAAGCTCCATGCCTGATTCTGTTGGGCATCTGGAAAGAATGTGTGTTTGAATTTACGGGCCCGATGGTCCTGTTGGGTAAGCCATAGGCTACTCTGGTCACAGTTCAAACCACCAGCTGTCACCGGGAGAAAGATGAAGGTACACGGAAACGATATATAAGTTTCTTATGATGGGAGTGGGTTTAAGGCCTTGGGTTTTGCTAATGCATCTGCAGTTGTACCTTTAGAAAAATAGACCAACGCCTAACATAATGCACTCATTTATTCGACTGTGCACTGAAAGGGGTTTCCAGGCAGAGCTGGGCCACCAATGGCACATTCAGCTACAGGACATTGTCTTTGCCCATTAGAGGTCACTTCTTGTTTGCCTCAAGTCTTCCTGGTTCTAGGCAGCCTCCAGTTTTTGTGTTTTTAATCATGTTATTGCTTTTCAAACTGTGAATCAGGCATGTGTGTTTGGGGTGGTGGTGGTGGTGGTATTAAATTTCAGACCATCAATTCTACATTCAACATGAGACTACTCGCTGACCCCCGATTCCTCCTCTCCCCAAGGGCTACTCTTTATCTCTCTGCAGGGTCTGCTCTGTTGTGTCTGGCTTCTGCCACACGCCGGGTGTTCAGGGTAATGGAAGGTGTGGTCGTTTTAAAAGCTGCCTAATCATACTCCGTTTTGATGGAGTACTATTTGGGTTGTGTCCATCATGTGGCTACATTGCATTTGATTGATCCATTCATCATTTGGACATTGGGAGTTGCTTCTTCATTGGGGCTGTGCTCTGACCCTGTGGGTGGATGCTTTGACTTCTAGGGTATGTCATTAGGACTGCCATTATTGGGCCAACTAGCACCTCTCTTTTGCATCTTTTCAGGAGTAACCAGACACCCCGTCCGCTCCACATACCCGCAACATCTGTGGGTTTCTTTTTCTGGTTCTAGCCATTGGGCGGGGGGGGGGGGGTCGCATTTAGCTTTGGACTGACCACACTTGCACCACCAGTGCCCAGGGAAATGGCAATAATGTCGTTGTGCTAGGATGAAGACATGCGGATCTAGCGGTTCCCTCCAAAGGGACACTTGGTCCTCAAGTGTCAGCAGTCACTCGTCACTGCAGTAGAAGGTTCAGGGCTGTGGGAGTTGGTCTTGGGGTGCTTGTCTCTTTGTTTGGGCAGCAGAGTGGCAGTGCCATGAAGAGGATCTTGGGTGGTAGTGGGGAACACTGGGGCCAGCAGTGACACTGCTGGGGCTTTTTTAAAAGGTGGCTTCCAATGAGGATCCTGGCAGATGATTCGAAAATACGAGAGTCATGATTAGTGTTAACGCTAGTGATTGCCTGGCTCTGAGGAGCCCTGGTGGCATAGTGCATTACTAGTTGGGCTACTAACCAGAAGGTCAGCAGTTTGAAACCACTAACCACTCCTCAGGAGAAAGATGAGGCTTTCTGCTCCCATAAGTAGCTACAGTCTAGGAAAACCCACAAGGTCATTCTCCCTCTCGTGTAGGGTCACTCTGAGTCGGCAGTGAGTTTGGGTTTTAAGCAGTAATGGTGCTAGTGCAGGCCAGTCACACGACTGGCTTTAAATCCCTCCTCCTAGGAAGAGCTAGAGGCGGAAGGAGGGATGATGCCGCAGTCATGTCTCAGCATTTGGCTCCTAAAATGACCTTGCAAGTGAGCATCTGATTCTCACTCTACAGATGAGAAAGCCGAGTATTAAGGCTGGAAATAAACTGCAAGTAACAGTGTGTGAAAGGAATCAAATGGAATGGTCTTGTTTTTTTAAGCAAACTGGTGTTCCCTCAACAAAACGGAAGTGTGGAATATAGGAGACTAACAACCAAGAAGCTCCTTCCTTTCAACAAAGGAGCTGTGTTCCCTGCTGTGGAAACGAGGTGGACAGTCGCGAGTTGGCTGGACTCCTCCCCTTGGCTTGATTGTGAAGCACACGGAGGCTCCGACTTCTTGTGGAGGAAGCCAGTGCAGGTCCTGTTAGCTTGGGTGTCATTAAAGGTTTCTAACCATGTGTAGCTATTAGATTCAGAACAAATGCCAGCCGTTGGAAGCTCTCTGCTTTCAAACACAGGAACGTAGACCATCTTTTTGCGTGACATGGCCTTCTGCTCTGTGTGGGAATGTAATGTGGCATTACAGGTGCTGGGGCTGCACACCAGCAGAGCCCTCGGATGAAACATTGAATCATAGAAACAGCATCAGGAAATGGTTAGAAGGGCACTCAGGAGAGTGTTCTTACGTGGCTTCCAAGATCCAGTAAAGTTTTCAAAGCACGAGGCAGGGACTTTAGCACCATAGCAAATATAAATGCAGGTGACGGAGTAAGAGGCGATGTGTGCAACAACATACTGCAGAAAGAAACTCCCAGACACTGGTCACAACTCCCTGGAGTCCGTGAACAGTAACCCATGCTTAATGTGCTTTGCTGTAAGAGGTTCAACTCCACCAAGGGCCCTCATAAAAAAACCCTGCTGACCTGTCTCCAAACAATTCCACCCTTGGCAAGCTGGAGCACAGTCTTGGCACTCTCACTCAGTGGGGGTCATCCTGGAGCTCAAAGAACAGGTAGCACAGTAGAGCACGCTGTCTGTGTGGTCTCCGCCCCTTTGTCCTTATGTTGTGGTCTTCAGGTTGGGTAAAACCACACACTGCACCCCCACCTCTCGACTCTAGATGCTTACCCTGCTGATTTACCCTGTGCTCCCATGTGTGCCCTGGCCTTGTGACAGCGCTGTGTCCCTGAGTGTGATCTCTCTCGCTGTACAGAATGCTGCTGAACCGTCTCAGGAGTGCTGGAGCTGATTTAAAAAGGGGGTTTCCATGGCATCAGCCAAGGCTGGGAGTTCCCTGGAGAGATTGTCTCTCCAGGCTTAGGATGAGGAGGCCCTCTGCATTGTTGCAATAGTGGGGTTTGGATCTGGACTTTCCTGGGGAATGTCCGGTCCTCCGTGCTTGGCCAGCATGCTTTCTCTCTCTGAGCCTGCTTGTATTAGGAGCCTGGGTTCTGTGCTGCCAGTGGCAGTGACAGCCACACACTAACACAGTGACTTTACGCTTGCGTGTTCTTCCCCTACAGTGTTCAATGGCTCCACCAGGTCATCGCGAGAGAAGGAGCCCGTCCAGAAACACAAGAGCAAAGAAGCCACTCCCGGGAAGGAGAAGCACAGCGACCACCGGGCGGACAGCCGCAGGGAGCCTGCCTCTGCGACCCACCCCCCCACAGCCCCCTCCTCGGGCTCCTCTGCCAAGGGGCTCGCTGCTAACCACCATCACCCCCCTCTGCATCGGTCGGCTCAGGACTTAAGGAAACAGGTAGGACCAGCCCTGCCAGGGACCAAGTGGTGACTTGGCAGGGGCCAGAGGGCCTGTGTGCCCACAAGCTGGCTGTCACCTCCCATTGGCCAGTTAACTTGGGGTTTGGGAAGCCAGCCTGATGCTCAGGGTGAGAATAGGTGCTGGGGACAAGTCTGCCCTCTGAGTACCATACTGCAGTCATGCCCTCTGAGTACCATACTACAGTCATACCCTCTGAGTACCATACTGCAGTCATACCCTCTGAGTACCATACTGCAGTCATGCCCTCTGAGTACCGTACTACAGTCATGCCCTCTGAGTAACGTACTGCAGTCATGCCCTCTGAGTACCGTACTGCAGTCATGCCCTCTGAGTAACGTACTGCAGTCATGCCCTCTGAGTAACGTACTGCAGTCATGCCCTCTGAGTACCATACTATAGTCACACTCCAGGTTTTGCCGTGGACAGGAAGAGCAGACATGGAACTTGGTTTCCTTCACCATCCCTTCTCCCACCCTCCAGGTGCCAGTGACTTTGTAGAGTAATGGGAAGCATTCCCTCTCTCTGCGGACAGATTCAGGGTTAGGCATTGTCAGGGGTCCCTCATGGGATATGGACCACATTCTCGTGAATGTGACAGTTTTAACTGGGCCAAGGACACTCCCAGAACCTTTGCATGGTCGCTGCACTGTTCAGCAGCCCCCCCCCCCACCCCCAGTGACTGCTGAGTCAGTGCTCAGGTGCACCCAGGGTGCAAAGCAGGCAATGGGCAACAAGTCCCATGGTAACAGGAGCCCTCACCGTGCCATGACTCTGGCTCCTCAGGTCTTGGGGGGGGGGGGGGATTAGTGAGGCTCAATGGGGTGCCATCCTGTTGAGTTGCCCAGTGCTGTAACTATGCTTTATAGGAAAGGCCCTGGTGATTACACAGTGGGCTGCTAACTACAAGGTCTGCAGTTTGAAACCACCAGCAGGAGGAGAAACCGGGGTGGGGAGGACTTCCTACTCCCATAAAGAGTTAGTCTCAGAAACTCGCAGGGTCAGCTCTGCCCAGCCACAGAGTATCAATGTGGACTGGGTGGCAGGGGGCGGAGCTGGGTTTGGGGAATCTTTGCAGGCCCAGATGGCTGAGTTTTTTCCCCCCGGGGCAGCTGGCCAGGCTCAGATCAAGCAACCTGTCTGTACTAAACTGTTGCAGCCCCAGGACTTCTGAGCAATCCCTAGCAGGGACTTTAGCATTTAAAAATGTCCGTGGAAGAAATAGGAGAGCGTGATTCTCACATAAATCTGGGGCGCATTGAGGGATTCATGCATATGTTTGTTTGACAGGCAGTTCTTTCTTATTCTTGGTAACGTTAGGGGAATTCTCCTTGTCTACATAGTTTTTCTTTTCACAGATAGGTGGATATGAGTATGCATACAATTATTTGTTAGACTTTAGCTTTTCTTTATTTAAGGGAGTTTAGTTTTTCCACAAACTTTTTGAAGCCCCCTTGGGTGCTTTTGCACACCTCGCTGTGTTCCACCATCCTAGGTAGCCTCGCATTCTCTCTGCAGTGTGGAGTAACAAGGCCACTGCTCGGAAGTCCAGGCTTGGCCGTGGTCCCAGAGAGAACAGCCAGGGGTGATGGTGGGTCTAACCAGGGTCCCGGATCATTTGTCCCCTGTCACAGTGCACTGAAAGCCACAGGTGCGGACACCCTGTCTGATGTGACTACCATTTTCCCAGTCCTCAGCTGTGCAGGACTCTTCTGCAGAGGTGTTTGCTTATGTAAGAAAGCAAAGTGAATAGGTGACAGAAAGACAGACCGTAATGTGTTAGTCTGAAACATCCAGAGACACTCTGATGTGAGCCCATCTGTCCAACTCTTCAGACTCACACAACACATGCAATGACACCGAAAACAGGAAGATCACAGGCCAGTGGGTGGAGAGTCTTATGGAAGCATCTCAGCGCTTGCGTGGCTCTCCATGTGGCTTCGCCAGGTCCGAGCAGAGACACCCAGTCAGTCTGCCTTTTCCATGTGGCCCCCGTGGGCTCATTTCCCCAGGCTGATCTGGTGTGACAGTGCAGTGGGGCCATCAGGGAGCAGTGGAAGGTGGTCTTGTCAAGCTGCAGCATCTTCCCTCCCGAGAGCCATATGGAGCAGGTGCAGGCCGACACAGCCGCTAGGGCATGTGGTGGTGCACTGGGCGGGTGCACGTTTCTTGGTATGTGAGGGCATGGGGTGGACTATTCATGACACACCTCTAACAATAATGGCATTGCTGTTGCGCCCCCCCCCCCCCCCCCCAGCCTCACCATCCCTCAGTTTCGGAGTGGACTGTTAGGATCTGTGCAGTGTTCACTGGCCACTTTTCGGGAGCTGATCACCAGGCCTGCCTTAACAGGTTCACACTAGCCTGGCCCGGCTGCTCCCCCAAAACCCTCCCCGGCTTCATGGTGACTCGTGCCTCCACTGACACATGGGTGCTAGCTGTGTGTGAGGCATTGGCTGGGAGTGGATCCAGGTTCCCCACACGGGAGGTACAAGCCCCACTCTTGTGTCTACTAACAGCAGCCCTGGAGTAGTCTCAGTGGGGCATGGCCCTGTCGACAGAGGTGATGGGGTAGGTGGGCTTTTGTTTTCTTTTGGGCGGCCCTGGATCTGCTCACTTGTTCTTTCTACTGCCCCGCAGCCCAGCTGAGAATACTGCTGCACTCACCTGGGCAGGCAGCCTGCAGCTGCTGCGTTTGAGGGGTTCAATCTTCCTCCCAAAAATCTACGGGGTGCCGTGCTCAGATGATTCTGTCAGAGAATATGGAACCTTTCATTTTAAGTTCTGGAAAAGGGAAAATGTGAATGTCCAAGAGAGGGAGGTGTCAGAAAATGGCATGAGCTGTGGATGGTGAAGCCGCTTTCTCACATTCTGCTTGTGGTTTGAGTGGCATGCATCTGCCAAGGCATGGTGTTACGTTGCTTGGTGTGGAAGCTGGCATTTTAACAAGAGCTCAGCTTTGGCGCCCGCCTTTAAGGCAAGGGAATGTTGACTTGCATTGCCCTCATTAGTAATGAGGGTGATGCTGAAGGAACGCTGGTGGTGCTGGGGGTTAGGCTTTGGGATGCCAACTATAAGGTTAGCAGTTCAAACCCAGCAACCCCTCCGAGGGAGAGCGATGAGGCTGTCTGCCCAAGTAGATTTGTAGTTTGAGAAACCTTATATTGTGTCGCAATGAGTCGGAATTGACTCATTGGGGGTGGGCTCTCCTTTTTTTTTTTCCCCAGGAGTGGTGGTAGGGGCAGGTATCATGCTAATGGCTGACACATTCAGCTGCTAACCAAAAAGTTGAAGGTTGGAATCCAACTTGAGGCCCCTTAGGCCAGTGACCGAATACGAGGAATCCCACCAAGAAACCATTTCTGCTCTGATGTGCAGGGAGTTGTCAATGCGTGTGGTTGCCTCAATAATCTTTACCTACTGGTTCTTACTCTTGTCTGAAGGAAGGGGCCTGCCACACCACGAAGACGTCCCCCCCCCCCCAGCGGAGTCTTCATTTTAGGCTCCTTTGTTCTTGAATGCACAGTTTTGAAGCCTGACGGGAAACGACAAAGAAGTAAAGCTGTAACGCAGCTGTAACTCTTTCCCTGGGTGTCACTCGCTGTGCTCCTGTCCAGAGGAAGGCCAGCACCGTTCAGCTCAACGGCGCCCTCTTGTGGGACAAGATCACGACAACTACCAATGGCCGAACCCTGAACTGAGCAACAATCATGGGTGACCAAAACATTTTCACTTAGTCAACTGGAAACACTTTCAAGTCATTTCTCACCTTCTGTTCTGTCTTGGAAATGTGGGACTCCCCCCACCTTTTGTGTATGTTATTATATGGTATGGCCAGAAGCAGTGAAGGTTTGAAAGTATTTCATAGTCTTAAAGTGAGTACATCATGTTTTTTGTTTTTCCCCTTTTTTAAAATTAGGGGCTCATACAACACTTATCACAATCCATACATACATCAATTGTGTAAAGCACATTTGTACATTCATTGACCTCATCATTCTCAAAACATTTGTTTTCCATTTAAACCCCTGTCATCGGGTCTTCATTCCCCCCCCCCTCCCTCATGAGTCCTTGATAATTTATAAATTATTATTTTGTCATATCTTTCCCTGTCCGACAGCTCCCTTCACCCCCTTTTCTGCTGCCCCTCACCCAGGGAGGAGGTCACATGCAGATCCTTGTAATTGGTTCCCCCTTTCCAACCCACCTTCCCTCTACTGTTCCAGTATTGCCACTCACACCACTGGTCCTGGAGGGATCATCCACCCTGGATTCCCTGTGATTCCAGTTCCTATCTGTACCAGTGTACATCCTCTGGCTCTGGTCTAGCCATACTTGCAAGGTAGAATTTGGATCATGATAGTAGAGGGGGATAGGGGAGGAAGCATTTAGGAACTAGAGGAAAGTTGTATTTTTCATCATTGCTACACTGCACCCTGACTGGCTCATCTCCTCCCTAAGATCCTTCTGTAAGGGGGGGTGTACACTGACCTACAAATGGGCTTTGGGTCTCCACTCCTCACTCCTCACTCATTTAGTATGGTAATACTTTTTGCTCTGATGATGCCTGATACCTGATCCCTTTGGCACCTCATGATTCACAGGCTGGTGTGCTTCTTCCATGTGGGCTTTGTTGCTTCTCAGCTAAATGGCCCCTTGTTTACCTTCAAGCCTTTAAGACCCCAGATGCTGTATCTTTTCATAGCCGGGCACCATCAGCTTTCTTTGCCACATTTGCTGATGTACCCGTTTGTCTTCAGTGATCGTATCATGGAGGTGAGCACACTATAATATGATTTTTTTGTTCCTTGATGCCTGATAACCGATTGCTTCGGCACCTTGTGATCGCACAGGCTGGTGAGCGCATGGTTTTTAAAGTTTCTCCTGCCCAAAAGTCAAGACTGCAAGCCTCCAGCATGCTTGGGTCTACAGTGACTCTGTGCATTCCTATAATGCCTGCAAGAATTTGAGACTGTTTGAGACCTTGCCCTCACCATCTACAGAGCAAGGTTATAGAAACTTAAGATATTCAAGAAGATTCAAAAAGGAATGCTGGATAGCCTCCTGGGTTCATATTCTTCTTCTTTATCCCTTTTCTGCACAGAAAACCAAAATAAAATTCAACTAACATTGAGTCATTTCTGACTCATAGTGAGCCCATAAGACAGGAGATGAGCTGCCCAAAACTGTCACTCTCTATAGGAGTAGAAAGCCCCATCTTTCTTCCTAGGTACAGGACACAGACCTTGCAATTAGCAGCCCAACAAGTAACCACTATTGTCACTAAGCTTCTACTCTTACACAGAAAGGGCAGTGTTATTTTCCTGGGAGACTGGGAACTAGTTTGGTTGAATAGCGGTCTTGAAAAATCTCCCTCATCCTCCCACATTAAATAATTGGAATCTATTGTCCTTCTGTAACCAGCGGGGTTTCTGCTCCTACTTTTATCTCTCCTTTCTGTGGAACAGAGAGTAGCCACACTGGGGAGGTGGGGGCTGGCTGTAAGGAACGGTCTGTTTCTAGACATCTGTGGTCGGGGCATTCTGGATCAGGCCCAAAGGGAGGACCAGAGGCAGGCGCCTGGCTGAATGATGCTTTTTGATTGCTCAGTCCCTTCAGAGGACTGATGGCTGTAGAACCTGATGGCTGTCTGCCTGGTGCGTGGTTGTGGGCCTAGGGGGAACACTGCAGGCTTCCTGGAGTGGGGTGCGGCGCAGAGTATATAAAGTGGATTACAAAGCCAGAAATCCTCTCCAGGGCTGTGAGAAATTAAACAAAAGCACCCAGCTCAATGCCAACAAGTCTATTCTGCCTCATTTCTGAGCCTGGGAAAGGAGCAAGTGTATGTGAAGTCCCAATTGAGTGACATAATATTTTGGAGCATTGGAGACTTCCGTGCAAAGTCCCTGTATTCCAATTCTCCATTGAATTAGCCTGGCTTCTCTCTCAGGAGCCCAGGGGAAGCCACTGGACCCACCGTAGCCCTGCAGAGCTGTGTGGTCGGCCGTGCCAGGGGCCTGGGGTGGAGTGGACATGGCGTGTGTGGTTTCGTTGGACACACCAGGGGCTGGGAACTTATGAGCAAGGTAAGGAAGTGCTTTCCTTTGAGACAAGGCCAGGCCAAGAGTGGCCTCTTGCTGTTGGAGGGGGTGTTTGTCAGGTGGGTCCTGGACGTTTTCCCTAACCTTGTGGAATGGGTTTGGCCAACCCTGCCTTTAAAGGTGGTGCATGCACGGCTCTGGGGGCAGACTTGTTCCTCTGTTGGCTATGTCTTGGCCCCCACTAGTAGGCATAGAACTTGGGCAAGTGGTGGAGGCTGTGAGATTCAGACAGAGTCCGTGACAGGTACCCTTCCCCCATCTTTGCAGCTCCTCTGCAGTCTGTGAGCTCGTGCCGGCCCTGGGTTGAGGGAAGATGTGTTTAGTATACAAGCTTGTGGTGTGGATGGGCATGTACAAATTTGGGTTGGATACTTGTAAAAATGACTGTTACAATGGTAGTGGGTGGAGGGCATTCCACTTTCTGGCAGGATGAACTAATGGGCTGAAGTTCTTGGGAATAAGCAGGAAGGAGCAGCAGTGGATCCTTCTGTCTTTGAAGATAGGGAACTCCACCACTCAGAGCCACCACCTCCAGGATTTAGCCTGAAGCTCAGTGCCCCCACGAAACTGGGTGGATGGATCCCAGGACCCTGCTCTCTCCTAAATGAGAGAATATTGGAACCCGAGATTCTGGCTCCCCACTCTCCTGAAACTCCTGGCAATCTTACAGGGCAGAGCATGACAGCTCCTCAGGGTTAACCTCATTTTTCTCCTGTGGCGCACCTGGTGGATTTGAATTACCAACCTGTGCTTAGCTACCCCGTGCTCAACTCCACAGTATTACCAGAGCTTCTTTGAATGTCTTTGGGGAGCTTGCAAAAATATAGGCCCCCAGTTTCTACCCTCTCCAAATGGATTCAGGATTTGGGGCATGAGACTGATGTCAGGGGACACATTTTTCAAGAGTTTCCTCAGAGAAGCACTGAGCAAATCCTTGGCAGCTATTGGGAGCTGGCAACTTGGATGGGGCAGTGACAGCAGAGGGTGCAGTGTGCAGATCGGGACATGGAGTAGTAGGATCTGGCTGGACCTGGAGGGTTCAAAGTTTGGAAACTGGTGTGTGTGGGGGTGGGGGGGGAAGGGTTCTTGTCAACCATGGAGAATGCTGCTCTTGAATCCTGGAGCCCCTTGAAGTCTCTACCTTTCTCTGCTTTGGTGATGGATTTGGGGGTGGGGGGCATAATGCATGGCCGGAATCAAGAAGTGATTGAAAGAATAGTTCAAAGTTAGAGGTGTTTGCACTCTGCTCCACACCTTGTACCCACTCTTCCCGGGCAGCTGTCTCTGCCCCTAGCACTGGTTTAAACCTTTGCAAACATCAGCCCTGGGTGTATTCCTACCCATTCAAGCATCTTCATGGGGCATACGATCCCCACTGTGCTGGGGTGTGGGGCTGGCATAACAGCCCGCAAACAAGGTGAGTCTGGTTCACCTGATGCCTTGGATTGCAGCACGGGCCATGGCGTGACTGAATTGGTTATGATGGGTGTCATCTAGCGAAATTGGGTCCCAGCCATAGCTCCGTCTCCTTCCAGAACTACAGCCACTCTGTGGGGGGGGGGGGGTCAGTGTTTCCAGTGGGCGGAGCCTTGTAGGCGTGGCTCCTCCCAGACCTGCAGAGTGAGACTCCAGCAAGCACCCTGGGGGCCCTAAGGAGGCCTGTGTGTGGGAAGCAGGTTCTTCACTCTCCTCCTCATCAGAGCTGTGTGCTGAGCGTCATCTTGGGCGGGGACAGCCCATGTCCGAGTGGCCCAAGGCCAGTGGCAGAGCAGGGACAGACACCACGCGAGCCCCACTGCCCAGCAGTGAATGAATGCATTCCCGACGTCAGCTAGCACCCTGTGACCTGGAGGTGTGTGTCAGGTCGGAGATGCAGCCAAAGCGTGCAAACCTCCCAGGGTTGCCCCTCTTGGGCAGAGGGGGCCCCGGGTGTTTACTTCATGGAAGAGGTGGAGTGTGTCTCGGTCCTGTCGGATGAGGGTGTCTGTTGGGCCGACCTCACAGGCAGGCAGACACACATGTGGACATCAGCAGCTCCATCCCTGACCTTGGAGTGAATGTGGCAGGGCCCAGCTACAGCACATGGCTGCCCCCTCCACTGCGGTGGTTTTTTCCTGTCCCTTGAGCTTACTGGCAGTGGGTTTCTGTGGGCAAATTATTCTGTACGTGGACACCGAAAGGACAGAAGATAAGCTAGGACCTTGTAGTGATAAACTCCTAACCCTGCCACGAGAGGCAGAGTTTTCATCTTAAAACTTCAAATTTCTCCGAAGAGCCACGGGAGCAAGTACACGTTTTCACACAGTGTCCTCCAGTAACCCTGGCGGGAAGCGCTGTGTCGTCCAGGCGTTCTTTGTGGGAAGACAGGCAGGTGTGCGATAGCACTGGGGAACGGCTCAGTCCCCCCCCCCCCACTCCCCGGCATGCATGGAAGGCTGCGGCCGCCCCTGCATGGTGGGATCTTTCCAGTCGGCGCTAACTCTGCTTCCCCCCACCCCTCCTGCCGCCTCCCAGGTTTCTAAGGTAAATGGAGTCACTCGAATGTCATCGCTGGGTGCAAGTGCAAGCAGTGCCAAAAAGATGCGAGAAGTCAGACCGTCACCGTCCAAAACTGTGAAGTACACTGCAACGGTGACTAAGGGGACAGTCACGTACACCAAAGCCAAGAGAGAACTGGTCAAGGAAACCAAACCCAATCACCACAAGCCCAGTTCAGCTGCCAACCACACAATCTCAGGGAGAACTGAAAGTAGCAATGCAAAAACTCGCAAACAGGTGCTACCCCTCGGAGGGGCGTCCAAGGCTGCCACACCCCCCGCCGTCAATGGCGTCAAGGTCAGCGGCAGGTTGAACCCAAAGTCATGCACTAAGGAGGTGGCGGGGCGGCAGCTGAGGGAGGGGCTGCGGAATTCCAAGAGGAGACTGGAAGAGGCACAGCAGGCGGAGAAGCCACAGTCGCCCCCCAAGAAGATGAAAGGGGCGGCTGGTGCTGTTGAAGCCCCCGGCCGGAAGGCAGCCCCGCTTCCGGCCCCAGAGAAGCCTCTGCTGAACGGACACGTAAAGAAGGACGTGCCCGAGAGAAGTTTGGAACGGAACCGGCCCAAGCGGGCCACGGCCGGGAAGAGCACGCCGGGCAAGCAAGCACATGGCAAGACGGAAAGCGCCTCCTGTGAAAATCGCTCTACCTCGCAGACCGAGCCCTTGCACAAGCCCCCAGAGGCGGCGGCGGCGGCAGCTGCAGCAGCAGCAGCAGCGGCGGCGGCGGCGGCAGCAGCCACAGCAGCAGCAGCCACAGCAGCAGCGGGCAAGCACGAAAAGGGCTGCGGCAAGTCCGGGTGGGCGGCCATGGACGAGATCCCTGTGCTCAGGCCCTCCGCCAAGGAGTTCCACGACCCGCTCATCTACATCGAGTCGGTGCGCCCTCAGGTGGAGCGGTTCGGCATGTGCAGGGTGATCCCACCCCCGGACTGGCGGCCTGAGTGCAAGCTCAACGACGAGATGCGTTTCGTGACGCAGATCCAGCACATCCACAAACTGGGCCGGCGCTGGGGCCCCAACGTGCAGCGGCTGGCCTGTATCAAGAAGCACCTCAAATCTCAGGGCATCACCATGGACGAGCTCCCGCTCATAGGTAAGGCTGCCAGGGACCACGCCCCAGGGGAGGGGCTACGTGGGAGCAGGGGCCAGGCGACAACCAATTACCTAGGGCCGCCCCAGGCAAAGTACCTTGGCATGGGAGGCCCACAAAAGCAGGGAGGTTTTCTTTGTTGGTCCGTTTTGGTTTTGCCATCCCACGGCTCAGGAGGCGGGGGTTTCCTGGTCAGTGGTGGCTCCTTCTGAGGCCCTGAGAGAGAATGTGTTCACAGCCACTCTACCCGATACTGTCATTGAGTGCCAGGCATTCCACGACTCATGGATGCGGTACTCCGGACCCAGGCCTCAGTGCCCTGTCTGCATGTCTGCCGACTTCTTGCTGTCTCACCTTCGTGCCTCACTCCTGAGCTTTATAAGGACCCATCTTAACTCCAGTGTGGCCTCAGGTTCCATAATGATGCCTGCAAAGACCCTCTTTCCAAACCAGGTCACCATTCTAGGTACCAGTCGATCACAGCACTGTGGGCCCGAGCAGCATTCCCTGTGGCCTGCACCTGTCTCTCTGCCACCACACTGACTCGAGCTTCTGCTGCTCTGGCCCCTGTGGGGAATCACTACCCTCTAGGCCGGGTGCATCTGCCAAGGCTGTTGCTGGGCCCCTTAGTGAACAGTGGCTGGGGATTTCAGCAGAGCCCCCCACCCCTCTGGTTCTCCTGTGGCCCCCTCCATCTTTTCATCATCACACAGGATGGGAAGTTCTGGAGCGTGACTGCCTGCCCTTCCGCCTCCATTTTGGGATATGCTGCCTGGTCTCCGATACAGGGAGATGCCGCACTGACATTTAAGGGTCGGGATTAGCAGGAAGGGCTGGTTCCATGCAAAATGGAGGCTTCATTCTTCCTCTCGGCAGGTGGCTGCCAAGACTAATGCCTGTGTTCACAGTCATTTCATTTAAAAGGATTCTTGCTTTGGAGTCTGCTGTCACGGATGACATGCAACAGACGCATTGAGGGGTAGGGTGAGGGCCTGCAGGGACCTATCCTGAGCCACAGAGCTCCATGGGGTTCAGCTTTGGGTTGGCTGCACCATGTGACTTCACTGGCACCAGAGACCACACCCTTGTAGCCTGGGCTCTCTTGCCCAGAAGGAGTCGGTGGAACTGTGTTGAAGTCCTCCTGGCTCCCCTTCCCTGCCAGGACCAGTGAGCCTGGCAGTGTATGTGCAAGGATTACAGGGAGCAGGCCAGGGCAGCACAGCGCTGCTTCGACAATGTCTCCCTGCGTTGGAAATGACTTGCAGAAACAAGACAGCCTGTGCTGGGGCTCCTGGTGGTCTTGAGGCTGTACCTAGGCCCTGCCATAACCCTCCTCACTAGCAATGTCATGGTGCAGATCCTGGGTGTGTCCCCCCACAACCACCACTTCTGCAGCTGGCCACCCCTTCCATGATCCCTTCGCCTCATCTACTTTATTTAGACTCCTGGCATGTAGCCATGCCCAAAGTCATTTAATGTCTGTCTCCCTATAAACAGCTCCCTGAGGACCAGAACATCCCATCTTGGCCTGTCACCCATACCTCAGCCCACGAGTGTCCCAGGCAGTTAGTCAGTGTCCATGAGCTTACCTTTTGGGTGAATGTGTATCATTTGGTCCTTTTTAATCTACCCACGGTGTCCCTTCTCCCTGTCCTGCCCGCCCCAGGAGGCTGTGAGCTTGACCTGGCCTGCTTTTTCCGGCTGATTAATGAGATGGGTGGCATGCAGCAAGTGACTGACCTCAAAAAGTGGAATAAACTCGCAGACCTGCTGCGCATCCCCAAGACTGCCCAGGACCGGCTGGCCAAGCTGCAGGAGGCCTACTGCCAGTACCTGCTCTCCTACGACTCGCTCTCGCCCGAGGAGCATCGGCGGCTGGAAAAGGAGGTACTGATGGAGAAGGAGAGCCTGGAGCGGCGCAAGGGGCCCCTGGAGGGCCACAAAGAGCACGACCAGGGAAAGTTCCACTCCCTGCCCCGCTTTGAGCCCAAGAATGGGCTCATCAACGGCATGGCCCACAGGAATGGCTTCCGCAGCAAGCTCAAGGAGGTGGGCCAGGCCCAGCTCAAGACCGGCCGGCGGCGGCTCTTTGCTCAGGAAAAGGATGTGGTCAAGGAGGAGGAGGAGGAGGAGAAAGGTGTCCTCAATGACTTCCACAAGTGTATATATAAGGTAGGTCCCGGGCCACAGGGACAGGGCAGGGGCCTGCCTGGCTGTCTGGGCTGGTGGTCGGGCTCAGTCCTGGGGACATGGGCCCAGCTTCAGGCCGAGCCTGGCTGCTGCATTACCAACCTCTTGCTGTCTGGGTCTGGGAGAGCGGCTGCTGGGACGTTGTAAGTAGAGTATGAGTTCTGTGTCCCCTTCCTACCCAGCTTGGTGCCTGCCTTACCGCCTTACTCTGGCGGAGGTTTGGCCCGCATCTTCCAGCCCCTTCTCTCTGCTCATTGTCCACCACCTCCTTATTCCAGCCCTCTTTTGCTATGTCCTTCCTTTGGAGAGGTGGGCCCTAATAGAGCCTATGAAGGCAGGTCTCACTGTAGCTGCTCCATGTTACACCCCATACCCCACTTCTGCCACATTGCTGCAGCACCAGCCACGAAGAAGACTTGCTCTTCCAAGAGATGGGTAACCCTGTACATCCTGCCCGTGGGGCGGGTGGCCTCCCATCTTGGCCTCCGGGGCCTTGCTTCCCGGGGGCCTGCCTTGTGCCATCCAGACTGCCTGACCTTTAGGGGTGATCCCAGTCTTGGTTTACTAGGAGAGAGGCTCTTCCTGGTGAGGCCTTGAGGACTCTGGCCCACCTGTGTGATGAGAGAGCTCTGCTGTTTGTGGGCTGACGCGCTTCAGTCTCCACTGAAACGGCCGGTTCTAAGTCGAGTCAGGACCAGCGTCAGCTCGTCCGCCTGCCTCATGCCCAGCCTATCCCTCACTGCTGCATCCTCCTGCCTCCGAGTAGTGGCCCCCACACATTTCAGAAACCATGCAGGAGGAACCTATGGCTTGTCTCAGGACTCAGATTTGTGGCTTACTGATTGCAGGGTTGATTTTAACCCCCGCCTGCTCTCGGCCACACTGTTTAACTCTCCTGAGCTTTAGCATATGCACTCTGTTTTGGAGCCAGGACTCGCTTGCCTGGAAGCTGCTCTCCTGTCCTTAGACCGAGAAGGGCTCTCTTGCGTGTAGGGTTTTTTTTGCTTGGGTCTGCCCAGACCTTAGCATATGCTGCCTTGCAGGGATGATGTGCTGGTGGGAGAAGGGCTGCTTGCTCTCATGAGACAGCAGACAGACCCAGGGGCACTTCTGTGGCTCTCTGCTGAATGCTCACCTGAGTCTGTTGAAACTGCTCAGTAAGTCTGGGACACACAAAGTTTGCAACTTTGGTTGCTTTTTAAGAAGATCGGTGCTTTGAGAAAAGGAATTTTTTGGGGGGGGGTGGGGAACTATTGTCGTTATTTTTAGATTTGGCTGAGCTTGGTAGTTGCCTTGGTCACTGGGTGCCCTCTGCTGCATGCAGGTCCCCCACCCCTACCCCTTCCAGTCCCCCACCCCTACCCCCTCTAGCACCAACCACCAGGTGGCAGTGTGCTCTGGTTCCTGGGCTGTCCACCTGCTAAGCTCTGTTTAGTTAATGCAGATTCAAGATCTTGCCTGGTGATTACTGTTCCCCGTGGAAGCTTCAAAAGGTTGGTAGGGAGATTTCATTATATTTTAATATAGTGAAATATAACGCATGTATCTGCGTTTTCTTTTAGCTGGAACCCCGATTATCTCCTGACAGAGCTGAAAAGCAAAACCAAACACCAGACTGCATGCTCCCTTCCTCACCACACCTCTCCGGAATGAGCCAATGGCCCCGAATACCTCTTGCAGTTTCTGGAGCTGCTCAAATGCCACCTGTTAGTTAATCCATCCCTGACCACCTGTGCTTCTGGCAAAGGCAGCGATCTTGTCTGTCCACTGTGCTGTCTCCCATCTCAGGGACTGGGCCTGATACATAAGAGGTGCTTAATGCACCGTTACGCAGTCAAGGAACAGATGCATCTATCTAATCAAGCAAGAGGGAAATGGGGCCCTGGAGGACAAAGCATTTTCTCTGACCGTTAGAAGCAGGAAGGAACTTGGGATTCCAGATTTTAAAGCGTACAATGCTTAGAAGGGACAGAAAAGTAGCTCATCAAAGTGGACAGTTGGTTTTAGCTATTACTCGGGTGTTAGGGGAAGGGGAGCTAGTAGGGAGTCTCACGGAGCGACCGTGAGTGGCGGCAGAGATCAGACAGCCTGCGTAGGGCTGCTCACCTGGCCAGTCTCTGTGATGACGCCCCCTGGCTGTGGATGACTGTCACCCTACTTGTCTGTCTTCAGGGGCCCTATAAGTCTCTCCTCTCACACAGGCAGGCCCTGTTCAAACTCCATGCCTGGCTCCACGGTCCCGACACTTGGGTCATTCGATTTGATGCTCAGAGTTTCTCCCTAGGAATGTAGGAAGCTGGGGACAGAGAGGGGAGGCTTGGTTAAGCTCTCCCTTTGTATCCACCGCACAGGGAGCAAAGGGGGACATGCCTTGCCTCCTGTGGTGTACCCGCCCTGCCCTTAAAGAAAGCTCGAGTCCATTGCCGTGTCTCCATGGATGCCCAGTGCAGCTTCTCGGTCTGGCTGGGAGTCCTCATGTTCCCCGTCTGGATGGCGACGTCCCTGCCCTCTATGTACCTGTAACTCCAGCCAACAGCTGGGGCGACATCATTTGGAGTTAAATGCTTCTCACGTCACTGCATTTGTTTGGCTTCCAGGGAAGGTCCGTTTCGTTAACAACTTTTTACCGAACAGCAAGGAATATCATGAACATGTGCTTCAGCAAGGAGCCTGCACCAGCGGAAATTGAGGTGAGTGGGGTTGACTTGTGAGCTTGGGCTCCGTTCCCCGGCTTCCTGAGGTGCCTGGTGTCTTGCGTGGAGGATGTGGACCATGGCTCACTTTGTCCTCTGTGGGGAGCAAGGCCAGCCAAATGTTTCCATCGGTGCTGGAGTCTGAGTTCAAAGCCAACGAAGAGAGGTGACTCGCTGACTTCATGGCCTGCTGTCGCTCTCCCCTGCCTCAGCCGTGCAGTCCCGGAAACCACAATTGTGGGCTTTTTCTCCCCGTTTTTTGTCTGTTTTATTTTTTTAATGGGATTGGCAAGCTGCCCTTTTTGCGCCTCTGCCAGCTCTGTTCTTGTTGAGTGAGTCTGCGGTTGGAAAGGGACCATGAGGGTAGAATGGATATGCATGCATCTCTGTGGGACAGGAGGAGCCCAGGAGGCCTGTCCGGTGCTAGGGACTGTCTGTCTGTGTGAGCGGCAGGAAGCTGGTGGTGGTGGGCCCTCAACGGCCCTTGCACATGTAAAGGACAATAAACCAGACTTTGCTCCTGCTGCCAGGGCAGCAGCCATGCAGGCAGCAGGAGTGCGTGGGATGCAGTGTCCCATAGCAGGCCCAGGCCCAGGCCCCTCCGGCTGACCAGTTTGTAACGGCGTGGCGAAGTCAGCATGCTGAGCTTGCAGGTCACCAGGGTTTTCCTGTGGTGTGGGACATGGCATCCCTGACCAAGCCAGCTCCGTTGGACATACAGCATCCATCGGCTCTAGCCATTAAGTCCAGTCCTGGTGCTCAGGCCGAGGGTCCTGGAGCAGAGGATGGTTCTCAGCGGTTCAGTCCCTTCATGCCTCTGCCTCTGCTGCTGGGCCTGGCTGCCTTCGGTGTGCACTCGGGCTGCCTGTGAATGTCTGCTGCCCTGTCCCTTGGCCTTTGGCTACACCCCTCACCCGCTGTGCGGCGTGGTTACTGCTGGAGCCATCTGCCTCGCTCCGCCTGGTCCTAGCTCTGGGGCATGTGGTCCCAAGCACTTGCTGGGCCTTCTGGCACAGGGGTGTCAGAGGAAAACTTGAATTTTTGCTGCTGCCTGCTGCTGCGTATGTTCTGACAAGATAGGAGCTTATGATTGGTCGTGTGAAGAAAGATTAGCTTATTACAAATCCTGCTGGCGTTGCTGCAACCACTGTATAAATAGTGAAGTGCTGAGGGAAGACATGTCAAAATGCAAACTCTCTGTCTGGTGCTGCTAAGCTTCTAGTATCTTCCCCAGGAAAACTTGTCCTTCCTTGGGTGGGAGGTAGACACCTGGGCCCAGACCTCATGCTCAGTTCAGGTGGCATGGTAGGAGGGGCCACCAGCCTGGCACTCTGTAGCCAGCTCTTGCTGCCTTCCTGGGCACTCAAGGAAACCAGCCCAGAGAGCTCACCCCCGTTTCCAGTCACATTGGTTGGGGTGTTTTCTGGGCAACATTGTTTCCCTACAACATATGATAGAGACGTGCAGTCAGGGGACACAGGAGTGTCCTGGGTTTTGGATGTGTTTACTGTGTGAGGTCTGAATGTGGTCTTCATGTGGCCCTGAGCCAGCCACTGCCCTTCTAGACTCTATAGCGTCCCAGGACCTTGCACTGGTGGTGTTAGCAGCAGCCTTTTGAGGTTGTACATGGTAGTGCCCAGGGTGTGTTGCTCCTGCTCCGGATTGGGGATGGTGAGGTGGTGGTTCTGGAATGGTGGTAGAATATAGAATGGAAAGGTGACTGTGTGGGCAATGAGCTGGGCAAGCCTGCCTGCTCGCCGATCTGCAGAACACCGGCCTGGTCCTCTCCACCTGCAGCTCCCCTGGTAGCTGTGCTCCAGCTGCCAGCGCGTGGTCTGTGCATTCAGTATTCTTTCCCTGCCACCCATGATCTGACAGGAGCGGAGGAGTGGGTAGGGCCAATACAAGAGGCCGGGCATCAGTGTGCCCTCTGTGTGTGTCTGCATGTCAGGCCCAGCTGCCCGGCCTGATCTTGTGCGAGCGTGTAGTGGCCTCTGTTGGGCCACACCTTTTCAGGTAGTACGGTTTCCCTCCCCCTCCCTGCGCTGCTTCACCAAACACAGGTCTCCTGGCCGTAGAGGGACCACAGCCCTGGGGGAGGCTGTGTGCATCCTCCTCTGGTCATTTCTGTCCTCCCAGCGAGCATCTCTATGGTGCAGCCCCATGGGATGTGCCCACGTTGGGGGGGGGGGAGGCGGGGTTATGCCTTGGGTAGAAGGTAACGCTCCAGTGTTGCGGTGTTCCACTGCCCTCTCTCCTGGTGGTGTTGGTGCTGACCGGCCTCTCCCTCCCCCTACAGCAAGAATACTGGAGGCTAGTGGAAGAGAAGGACTGCCACGTGGCCGTCCACTGTGGGAAGGTGGACACGAACACGCATGGAAGTGGGTTCCCCGTGGGAAAATCAGAACCATTTTCAAGGTAAAGCTGGGTCCCGTCTACTTTCATTACCGGTCCTGGTGGGAGTGCGGCCAAGCTTACTGCTCTGATTTCCCTCTACAGGCATGGATGGAATCTCACAGTGCTCCCCAATAACACAGGCTCCATCCTGCGTCACCTCGGTGCTGTGCCTGGTAAGCCTGGGGTGGCAGTGGGGACGGCTTCTCCACCCATGGAAGATGTCTTTTCAGCGGTGACAGTTTTACATATAATAGGCAAAGGGGCACTGAGGCAGGAGATCTCACAGAATCTTGGAGCTGTGTGCTTTTCCCATGGAAATTTGACCTTGGAAGTTGGCGCCCTTTAAATGAAATACATCTACTGTGAGGTTCCACGTGGTTCCATTGAAGCTCGTTAGTGATCAGAGAACACACAGGGGCTGGGGGTAGAGGTCCCTTGGAAGGCTGGTCTCCTGGAACCTATCTCAAGAGAGACATGTCTGGCCCAAGCTAGGGAAGCCAGTATTAGAGGCTCCTCAGAAGATGCTTAATTTCCAACACAAGCAGAAGTTCGTTCTCAGTATTGAGGCTCAATGTTAACAAAATCACCGGACTCCTATTCCTTGGGCCCAATTCAAATCCCTCCTCCCCACCAAATGGATGCCGGTTCATAGCAGCCCTGCAGGACAGCGTAGTTTGAACTGCTAACCTTGCAGCCAGTGTGCCTGTGCTGGGGTGTTCCTGTCTCTGTGCAGGACTGTGCGTGCGTGCGTGCGTGTGTGTGTGTGTGTGTACACGCATCTGCCGCGCTTCTTTCAGGATGGGGCAGGGATTTTTAATCTCTCACTGCGATGCTGTGGAGCCCCTTAGAGTAACCCTTTCCTCTCGATGTTTCAGGAGTGACTATCCCCTGGCTCAATATTGGCATGGTCTTTTCTACCTCATGCTGGTCTCGAGACCAAAACCACCTTCCATATATCGACTACTTACACACTGGTGCTGATTGCATTTGGTGAGTACCCCCGCCCTCTCGTGTGTGCCCCCTCTGGTGACTGCATCTGCGGTGGCAAGATTGTGTGAACTGCCCTCCACATGCCCATGGGCTGTTTGTGGAGTGCATGCTTTTAACTCTGAGGAAGGGGGGCTGGAAAGCCCCCCATTTAGGAGCATTCCCCAAAGCACCCTCCAGTTCCGTGGTGTGTGACAGGGTGTGCAAGACTCTGCAGGATGTAGGGCACAACACCAGCTAGGACAAATGGCTTCCAAAGAAACACTCTCCCATCAGACATCTCACTCCATGGGCTCGGAGGTCACCTCCTCTTAGCAAATGCTCCTGCCTGGTTTGGGCTTGAGTTTGGTGTCCCGTGACATTATGGGAGTAAACCTGACATTAGTCATTGGGGGGGCTGGTTTTAGAGAAGCCACGGAACCGCCCCGTACTCGGGGTCACAGTTTCTACTGAGCAGCCACTGCTGTTCCTCCGGGCTCTTCATCTTTGCATGCGGCTAGCTCAGGACACTCTTCCGATGAAGGGCCAGGCTCTACAGGGGATTTTGCAGCGCTCCCCCTCCCCCGCCCAAGTGCTGTCTCCCACCACAGACTGGAGTGTGAGGGGGGTTGGTCCTGCTGTGCCGAGGAGCCCGAGCTGCGCCAGTCGGCGTGTGGCAAGCAGCCGTGCGTCCTGCCTAGGAGCCCTCCCTCCCTCCCCAGCAGCACATCATGATCAGTGGGCCGGGCTCTGTGGATGGTGGCAGATGGGATGTTACTGCCAATAACTGGATGCCTCGTGGTTGGAGCATCTACGTAGGGCATGGCCTGCATCCCACAGTCGCTGTATTCCTTGTACTGATGGTGTGGCAGAGTCTTCTTTGTTAATATAAGCCAAAATCTTGGCGTGAACATTCTTCCTCCAAGGAGCCAGTATCTGTATCTGTCTTGTACTTTGAACTTGCCCTGCTTTGAGGCCAAGTTACAGTGAGTGGTCGTCTTGGGGAAGAAATGGGCAGCCCAACTGCTGCAGGGTCTTTGTGCCCGCGATGAAGGTGACCTTGAACTTTGTACATCTTGTTTTGGGGCAAGAGATTGTAAATTTTAGCCATAGGTGGTGATTGGAGCTCGGGCCTGCAGTGGTCTGGAAGCACAGGATGGGCAGACCAGACATGGGGAGAATAGACTGCAGAGATGGGTCCTTCTCAGGGTGATGGGCTTTCTCCCGGGGCTCCCTCACGGCTGTGGTCCTTGGTACATCAGCAGCAGCAGACGTGCTGTAGGAGATGCTAAGTGAGGCACAGTGAAGTGTGATGCTCTGTGGTCTTTTGGTTTCTCCCCCTACATTTTAGTGTTCTTGAGACTATATGTGACCTAATATGTGCTAATTCAACAATTTTTATTTGTACAATTAAGTGAACTTGTTTACATTCTTTGAATTCTTCCACTGTCATTAACACAAACTCACTGCCGGAAGGCTCCCCTCTAGCCTCTCAAGGTGTGGGTGAGCCTCTCCCGGAGGTCGTAACCGGGCGTGGTGCTCAAGGAAGGCTGCTTCTATGAAGCGAGGTCAGCTATAATCGTATCTGCTTTTGACAAGGCCTTAGGGGGTCTCTTTGGCTTCAGGTTTCAAGATTCCTCAGGGCAATGGTTTCAGGGACTATTCCACCCTCCATGTGTTCAGAACATCTAGAGTCTGGGGATTGAAACCCTGTGGTGCACTCCACCTTTTGCCCAGCGTTCTTCTAGGGAGTCTGTGAGCGGGCTGTTCCGGAGTGCTGGGCACCCTTCAGTTCTTCTGGTCACATGGCAAAGAAGGCAGTTGGTCAGAGAGGCAGTTTGCCATGTTTCCTCTTCCTGATTCTCGTTCTTTTACTCCTGGTGAAGAGAGATCAATTGTTACTTGATGGCTCCTTGCAAGCTTTCAGAACTTCAGCCCTGCTCAACTAGATTAAGGTAGAATAGGTAGACATGGTATTAAGCCTCTTGGACCTGGCATGTCTCATGACACCATGACATTAAACACGAAATCAAATCCCATGAGGTACTTGGTGACACAAAAGCTGCCTCAGTACCTCCTCCGCCTCCCTCTTGTTGTAAAAGTATTTGTCACACGACTTTTTGCCAGGTGTACAACTTAGCTGACAACAGTGATAATAACTGGCAGTGCTTCCATTACTGCCGATCTCTCCTCCCCCTCCCTCCTGCCCCTGGGAGTCATCGGTACACTTTGTTCTCCGTGCATTTGCCTCGCAGGTGAATGACCGTGTGCGGTCATATGATCCGTGCCTGGTGTGATTGACTTGTTCACCGAGTAAGTCAATCTTGTCTTGGCACTCCATGCACGTTACAGCCTGTGGCAGCCCTGCATCTCTCTCACTGGCCCTGGGATACCACTGTCCGTCTGCACCACATGCTGTGGGTGGGCATTCGGATGTGCCCAGGGTTGGTAGAATGAGTACTGGTGTGCCCACCCAGCTTGGCTGGCCTTTGCCGCCTTGTGGGTGTGTCCCTAGGAATGGGATTGGGATTCCAATGTTGTTCTACTTTAGCAGGACCCCCACCTGTAATCTGTGGTGGTACCATTTTTGTATAACTCTCCCCCCACACCGCCCCCAGCCAGCAGGGGCCAGAGTCCTGGAGTCCTTGCTCCCAGCGGTCAGCATTACCGGTGTGATTGCTGACTGTTAGCCGTGGTCTGAGGACGCGGACCCAGCCTTCCTTGAGTCTGGTGGCTATTTGAACGAGTCTGTTCCGCTCCTCTGCTCCCATTAGGACTATCTTTGTGTCGCTCCGTTGTGGAAGTTGTGTTTGTGTTTTGGTTCTTGGGTTCTTTTCAGATAGGTGCTCAGCCAGTAGCTTGTCTTTTTGGCTTCCTGGAGGCTGATTTTGATAAAGGTCAGAGTGCCCACTTTCATGGCCTTGTTGACTTCTGTGTTTTGTCCTTGGTGCTTTTGTTACTGCACGTGGTCATCTTAGCTGTTGGAATCCGTGCCTGTGTTGTTGTTTACGATTTTATGGCTTTAATTTGCACACTTGGGTCCCTAATCCATTTTGCGTTTGATTTTGCTGTGTCTGTGGATTGTTTTTTTTTTAGTCATTGTTGTTTTAAGATGTATCCCTGGGATCTCATTGTAGGGAATGGAAAGGAGGCTGGGATATGATCAGAGACCTTTATGGTGTGTGGCTTTTCTCAAAACATGTGATTTAAGTTAGAAACCTTACATTTAAATTACAAATCAGTAACAGAACATGCTGGCATGGAAGTAAGCTAAGCATTTTAGAAAATTAACTTCCCTGTGGTGATGGGCTACTCCCTTCATGCAACAACTAGAGCCAGGGGTTGGCCTCTGAACGAAAGCCTTTCAACACAGCCCCCCTAGGGTGGAGCTGCTTGGGGTGCCGCTGGCATTGGGCACAGCGACCTTTCCTCAGGGGGCTCCCCTTGCTGCAGCTGCTCTGGCCATCTGCCCTCTCATGTTGCAGCCCAGGATCGGCCAGCCGGCCACGATGGAGCCTCCTACCCCACTGCCCGCTGGAGGGGTTTCATCTGGGCGCTCCTTCAGCCCCAGCAGAGTGACTAGGGGTTGGGCCCCGAGGTCCTGGGCGCCTGCCTGCCACACATTGTGCCTTGACCTCTGAGTGTGCCATCCATGGCCCTCCCTGCCAGAAGGGGTGGGTCCTGGTCTACAGAGCTCCCCTGCGGGACAGTCTGAAGGCTGCCACCAACCCAGCAGCATTCTTTGGGCGACGCTGGTGAGGCCTAGGGCCATGCTCAGCTCCTTCCAGGCTTCAATGCCTTGAGGGGTTGGCCAGACTGCAGTAGGCTTCATGAGAGTGGCCCCTGTATGGCGCTAAGTAAGGTTCACACTGTGGGGGACCCTTCCTTGGGGTATAGTTGGAGGCAGAGCCCGTGGGACATCTGCTTCTGGCTGGAAGCTTTCCGGCTTGCCGTGCAGGCAGGGAGATGGGCGTCCAGGGGTGCGGCTCTCATCACTGGTGGCCTGCGGATTGTTTGCCTGTGAGCCATGCAAATGCCGGCAAGGCCTTTTTTTGAGGGGGGGGGGAGGGGTGCTCAGTTACTGTTTGGACTAAGCTAAGTATCCTGAGGATGGCCCTCTCTGTGCCTGCCCTGTGGGCCACGCTCTAGCTTGGCTTTGTGGCCTGCCCCCTTCATTCTCTTGTGGAATGGGTGATGGCCACTCCCTTTCCCTCACAAGGTAGGAGGAGCTGGGCAAGGAGGGCCCAGGTCCAGGGCTGCTTCATTCTTGCTATAAACCTGGTTTCATACCCCTATCCCCCACCCCAGGTATTGCATCCCCGCTGCGGAGGAGAGCAAGCTGGAAGACGTGGTCCACACGCTGCTGCAGGCCAACGGCACCCCTGGGCTGGAAATGCTGGAGAGCAACGTCATGGTGCGTGCTGCAGCCTCGCTCGGCATCCTGAGAAGGGCCCAGGCCTGTGTGGCGTGGGGCTACGGGATGCATGACAGTGACCCCTGTTTCAGGAAGCAAGTTCAAAGGGTCTTTCCCTCCTAGCTGCACTGGGAAAACGGAGCTCCTGCCTCTCTGGGGTCCTGGCCGCTGGCCCTCCTGGGCATGCCCGTGTCCACTCCCAGGGCTGTGGTAGGGCCCGTGCGGGTGGCATGTAGCACTCGGCCCCCATGTGAGTCCCTGCCGGTGGAGACGTGTCCTGTGCGCTAGGAGCCACATGTGTTTACTCTGGAGAGAAGGTGGCACTCTGGTGGAGAGACGCACTGGGCTGCTGCCCACACGGCTGGTGTTCCAAAGTGACCAGCGCTCCACGGGAGGGTCGAGGCTGCCTGCTCCCTTCCACACTTAGTTTTGAAGACTGCAGCCATGTGTTTAATCAAGGAGGCGTAAAGGAGAGGTGGCCTGTGTCCTGCGCGGGAGGGACACGCACCCACGCCTACCTTTTGTACCCCCAGATCTCGCCAGAGGTGCTGTGCCGAGAGGGCATCAAGGTACACAGGACTGTCCAGCAGAGCGGCCAGTTCGTCGTGTGCTTCCCGGGATCCTTTGTGTCCAAAGTGTGCTGTGGCTACAGTGTCTCAGAGACCGTACACTTTGCCACTACCCAGTGGACAAGCATGGGCTTTGAAACTGCCAAGGTGAGTCCAAGGGCCTCCCGGCTGCAGCCCCTTCTGGCGCCAGGGCCGGGGGCGCTCCACGCCCACGCGCGCACCTTCTCGTGTGAACAGTTAGGGTTCCAGAGAGCACGTCTTATTTCAGAGCATGGTGTGCCTTTACAGCAGGGAGAGTTTCCCAGGAGAGAGAACATTTCTAGGGCTTCTTTTGTATTCCGGAACACGTGCACGTGGGGGTGCATTCGTCTTCCCTGAGTGGCCCTGGCTGGGTCACCTGCAGGACAGACAGACACGCCTTCACAGAATGTGCTGACGTGTGCTCACACTCAAGCCACGTGGTGGGGGCCCGGCAACTCTGGCTGCCCCTTCCCACGCCGCAGACCCTGAGCCGTATGGCCTTCGCACCCAGAAGAAGGTGCTGCAGAGCTCGCCCCGCCCCGTCCAGACACCCCCGGGCATGGGTTCCTGAAGCCCACTGCGGGCTGTGCTGTCTGTGTGTCTGCAGGAAATGAAGCGTCGCCACATAGCCAAGCCCTTCTCCATGGAGAAGCTCCTCTACCAGGTCGCCCAGGCGGAGGCCAAGAAGGAGAACGGCCCCACTCTCAGCACCATCTCGGCCCTTCTGGACGAGCTCAGGTAAACCAGGGCCTGGGTCCCAGGACAGAGCCGCCCACCACGGGCTCCCAGGGTGCCTATCTCTTGCCGCTGAGCCACTCAGAACGGCAAAGACCCTCCTGGTGGCAGTCCCCGAGTGACGCACGAGGCTAAGCATGCTTAGCTGCAAAGTGAAAGCTTGGGGTCAACGGCGGAAACGTGGCTCCTGACCGGCCCTGTGAGTTACAGTTCTACTCTGTCCGGCCTGCCGGTTCACCGTGAGAATCTGGGTGCAGGGTTGTATCCTGCGTCTCCCTCACGGTGATCTCTGGCATCGGGGTCTCCCTGGTGGGCGGGTGCTAGGTGAGTGAAGGGTCATGGGCTCACAGCCCCTGTGCCCCATGGTCCCCCGGGGCCTCTCCACACAGGAGGAAAGAGTGTCCCTAGCACCAAGGACCTGCCTGTTATCCAGTCCCCTGGTTGTCCCCACTGTGTGCGTGTGTGCGTGCATGTGAGAGAGAGAGAGAGAGAGAGGAGCCCCCTGCGTGCGGGACCCCAGCAGCTCCCCCTCGGACCTCCCCGGCTGACAGCCACCCAGGCAGGAAGTAGCGGGAAGAGTGGCGAGCGTGTAACCGTCTTCTCTTTTCCCACCACGTAGCCTCCTAATCTCCCTCCCTCCCAGGGAGAGCCGGGAGTGCTGACGGCCAGCACACGGACCCTTTGATGACCAGAGCGACAAATAGTGTGTTCACTCAATCCCTGGTTTGCAACGAAAGGAGAGCCCCTCCCCAGGGTTAGCTGCATGGTAGCTGTAGGGAGTGACCTCGCCGTGGGGCCTTTGACTAAAGAGCCCGTGCTTCCCAGCGGCCTGCAGCGTCACGTAGATTCGCTGCACTTCCCAAGGGGGTTGGGGTGGGGGGTGGGGGCAGGCCCCTTCGGAGGTGCTGCATGGTCCGGCACCATGCGCGAGGCCCTGACCCCCGACCCTCCCGTCTGCACAGGGATACGGAGCTGCGGCAGCGGAGGCAGCTGTTCGAGGCCGGCCTGCACTCCTCCGCCCGCTACGGCAGCCATGACAGTAGCAGCGCAATGGCGGACGGCAAGAAAAAGCCTCGAAAATGGCTGCAGTTGGAGACTTCGGAGAGGCGGTGTCAGATCTGCCAACACCTCTGCTACCTTTCCATGGTAAGCGCCCCTGTCCCCGCTGATCCAGAGCTCAGGCTCCCCAGCCGTGGCTTCTCCCAACACCTGCCCCGGCAGCGCTATGGGAGGTCCCAGGAGAGACTGAAGCCGCCCTCCGGGGTCAGCAGCATCACTGTGTGGTCCTCAGGCCTGTCCGTTCACTCGGCTGCCCCCTTCCTGTAACAGGCATCCCATGGTGCTGCCCCCCCCCCCCAATCCATCCACGTGCCCAGTCTCACTGCCACTGAAGGCCACAGTCTGGCTTTTAGCCAACGCGTGCCTTCCCTTCTAAGCTGGGCCCTCCAGTAGCCAGCCTCCCAGGGCTCTGACCGAAGCTGGGTGTGTGGTGTGTGCGTCATGTCTGACGGAAGCTCAGTTTCCCCCTTCCATCCCGAGCCCTCGCTTCCCTGCCTCTCACCGCGCCGGCCCTCCTGCCTTGCTGCTCTGCTCCCCGGACACCCGGCGGTCTGCAGGGGCCTGGTGGCGCACAGTCCTTGGCGTAGTACAGCGGTTCTCAACCTTCCTCGTGCCAACCCCCTTCAATACAGTTCCTCGAGTGGTGGTGACCCAGTTGGCTACGGTTAGGAATCGGACGACCCGTGAAAGGGTCGTTCTACCCCCAGGTTGAGAACTGATGGCGTAGTACGGCTTCCTCATCTCTGCCACCCGCCCACCACCGAGGACTGCTGTTTGCCCTTGTTCCACACTGAGCGCCACCACAGCCATGCGGGGCCCGCCGCAGGGAGGAGCCGCGTGGCCACGGCTAGTTGGGTCTAGTGCTCTCGTGCTCCATGGGAAGGGTCCCCAGAGCATGTGTCTTGGCTGGAACCGTGCCGCGCTGGGGCTTTTTGTGATCTCTCTATTACCTTATCAGCTTGTGGAAGGCCCTCGACTTCCCCTTTAAAACCACCCCCGAGAGCTGCGGCCTCTTTCTTGTAGGCAGGGCTTCTAGTAGGCACCCAGGCGGCTGGGTGGGAGGCGGGCCCTGGCCCCCTGTGTGGTCCCCTTTGGCCCTTGCTGGTCAGAGGCCTCATAATGGAACCGGCAATACCGGTCTGCTTCTGCAGGGTCCCATCACCAGGGCCCAGGGCCCCCGGTACCTCTGGGTGCTGAGTGTGGAGTACTTGCCTGCCACAAGGACCTCTCACTCCGTGTTGGTTACACCTGGGCTGGTGGCGGTCCTAGCCGGGGCTCCTGGTAAGGAGCCAGGCAGCCTCCTCTCTTCCACCCTTGGGCCCATGCTGAGGGTAGGGGCCGCCCAGCGAGATTGGGGGTCCTGGAGGCTGTGTGGCAATGAAGCAGGGGCAGGGAGGACCTGACCATGTTGGAGCCCCATTGATCTGCGCAGCTCTGGTACCCAAGTTGTTTTAGAGCCATAGAAACCCCTGGTCCCTCGGGACTCGAGCATTTGCACACTCCGGTCCCTCTCCAGGAAGCTGACGTAGAGGGGCCTGGGTGGAGCAGCCCCTGCCTCCAATACGTTTGTTTATTCCATCGAGGGCCAGCCCGCCCTGCCTTCTCCCACTCGTAGTGGGTCCCCAGCTTGTGTCCCACACGTCAGGGTGGCATCGCCCTCTGAGCCCGGCTCCATCACACCACCCTCCTCACCTCCTCCAGGTTGTGCAGGAGAATGAGAACGTGGTGTTCTGCCTGGAGTGTGCGCTGCGTCACGTGGAGAAGCAGAAGTCCTGCCGAGGGCTGAAGCTGATGTACCGCTACGACGAGGTCAGTCCCCATACGCATGCCAGGAACTAAGCTGGGGGTGGGGGTGCTATTTTCAGATGTTTGATGGTGCCAGGCCTTCTCTCTGTGCCAGAGAAACCTGGGAATTGAAACTGTCCATTTAGAATGCTTGGCCTGCTGCTCAGCATGAGTCCCTGAGCCAGGCTCACGGCCATCTCTCAGGTGATCAGAAGCCTCTAGTCCCCGATTGCTTGTGGGCGAGGATCGTCTCCCCCCCGCATCCTCTGCACCAGACAGCAGCCGGTGGGTACAGAGGAGGGCCCAGACAGGGGCTGCCATCCTCATTTCCACTTCAAGGTAGTGATTTTGCCGCCGAGGCCCTCCCTCGGGACTTTGTGCAGCAGGTGGCCATCTCCCTGGCCGGGCACTCAGTCACCATGCTACAGAGCAGCTCTTTGGCACCTGCGGGGATGCGGCTGTGATGGCCTGACTCACTTCCCTGCCTCCCAGGCCGCACCCCTGCACTGCTGGCCAGTGACTTGGGGGGTATACTGTGCATTGCCCGCCCTCCCCAGGGCTTCTGCCCAGCACTGATGGCAGCAGCACCCCCCCCCCCCGAAATGTGGCAGATGCCCCTATTGGGGCCATGCTCCTGGTGTCACCCCCCTGCCCTGGGTTGCTGGACTGGCAGGAGGCTTGGCTGCCCACGCTGCCTTTTCCACTCTGAACCGGGTGCGTTTCGAGCCGAGGGGCTGGCCTCAGAGCTGTGCTTTTCGGGGTCCAGTGTTTTTCCGGGGGGGGGGGGGGGCGCTGTGGATGAGTAGCGTGGCTGCCGGACAGAGCTTGCCCCTCTCCACCCCTCCTTCCCAGTGCCGCTGTCTCCTCCTTGTGACCTGTCTCAGGGTTCTCACCTGCTTTCAAACTGCTGGAGCAAAGCCTATACTCGGCCCTTCAGAAGGTCTTTGACACCTTTCTGTGTTCTCACCTGTCAGCCTGTGGCTCCTGAGCCAGGCTGGGGGCCCGCTCCCCTCCCCCTGGTGCTGGGCACAGGTGACTGACTACACGGTGGCCCTTAGGAAGTGGCCTCACCAGGGAGGGCACGATGCTACAGAGATGGCTCCATTGGTATGTTAGACTTGAGCAGTCCTTGGCTAAATTACAAGATTGGAAAGCTGAAAATAGGCCCATTTGCATCTCTGTGTTTTAAGGAGTGTTCAGTGGGCAATACCACTGTGCATTCCCTGCTTCTCCGCTCTAACAGCAAATGTCAGAACACAGTTAAAAATAAGCCTTGTTGTTTGGGGGGTGGTCCTGGGGAGCAGCCTTGGCAGTGTGCAGAGGGGGGCTCCTTCCTGCACTCGCCGCCGGCTCCTCTGGTGACTGTTTGGATGGGAGTAAGTCCTGATAAAGGTGCACAAGGCGCGCCTGTCGCCTTTTGGCCGGAGGCATAATTTACTTCGTGACGGAAAATGTGATTGAGTTTTGTGGGTGTGGGCTGTGTGTCCAACCCTGCTCAGTTTAGTCCCAGGCCTGGTAAGCTCAGCAGAGCATCCACCTCCCTGGAGTTAGACAGGTGCCCCACCCTTGGGGCAACAGTGTAGGCTGAGAAGCAGTGTCCATTGTAGGACCCACTTCATCCAGAGAGGCCTCCTGGCACAGCTGTGATGGAGGCCAGGAGGAGAGTCCATGGTAGCTGCCCCTCCTGCTTTTAGCATTTTTACCATAAATGCTCCAGATAATAGGCCCTGTCCCTCAGCCTGGGCTTCCCGGCATCCGCATCTGAGGGGCTGTGTGGAGCAGGTGCCTCGCTGGGCAGCAAGCCAGCCTGGTGCACGAGCTTCCATGCTTGCTTTTGAGATTGGATGGGGTGGTGGGGCCCTGGCCCCGTGGGTGTTTACAAGAATGTTGCATGAGTTCTCATTTGGTGAGGAGCGTCAGGAATCAGGAACTAAGGTTTATAGGCAAGTGTTGGCACTTGTTCATGAGCCGAGGCTAAGTGGACTTTTGTGTCAGGGTTGAAGAGCCAGGTGCGCGGCTGGGAGCATGCTGGACTGGCGTGCATCAGCGCGTCTCTGCTCTGCTCCCAGGCTGCTGTTCCTGCGCCCCTCCCAGGCCAGGCTGACTCCCCCAACAGTGCCCCCCTTGGTGGCCCACGCTCACTGAGCTCTCCCCCCACAGGAGCAGATCATCAGCCTGGTCAATCAGATCTGCGGCAAGGTGTCTGCTGAGAGCGGCGGAGTGGAGAACTGTCTCAGTAAACCCACACCAAAAAGGGGGCCCCGCAAGCGAGCCACCGTGGACGTGCTGCCCTCCCGGCTCCCTTCCGGCTCGTCATGAGGACGCCGCGCGCTGTCCGGTTATATATATATTTTTTTGTAATTATTATATTCTAGTTTGCAGTACTTGCTGTAGGAAACAAGCTGTCTTTGCACTAGCTCTAAAGAAGATTTTTCTTCCGATTTTAGAGAACTAATTTTGTTTTAGCATTAAACCGTCGGACTTTTTTTTCCCTTTCCTTTTTTTTTTTTTTTTTGTACTTAAGATATCTAGATACTGCAGTCAGATTTTTGGAACTGCTGTATTCTCACTGTTTGAAGACCCGTGAGGGGGCTTTATTAATTTGTATTGCCTCTTTGGCTGACAGAAGCCTTCTTTTGTTCTGTTTTTTTTGGTTGGGTTTTTTTTTTTTTTTTTGGTAATATTTTTTGGGGAAAAGCTTTTATAACCCATTTTTGAAGAGGGTGAAGTTTGGAGAACAAATTATAAATCCATCAATCGTATGAGCAGATTTTTCTAGACAGGAAAAAGGGACACACACACACACACACACACACGGAAAGAAATGGCTTACTGCGGCCGTCTTTTCTTCTGTCACGTGCAAGAGGAGTGTCGTCTTGAAACCGGAGAGCCAGCCCCCCCCCCTCCCCCCATGTTGAGTCTCCGGGCGGCGCGGTGGGCTCCCCGAGCGAGGGCAGGAGGCTCGAGTAGGAGTTCTCTCCACCAGCACACCACTATGCATCTGATTAAGGGCGAAGGAGAGAAGACAGGACTGCCTGCCGCGGAGGGTCACGTGAGGGACAACTGTGCCTGATTTCATTAGGAAATCCATTTCTGTTCCTTTTTGGTGCTGTTGGCTACTTTATATGAAACAAGAAGCCCTTCAGTAGCATCCTGGAAAGAAGAGTGGGAGGGAAAGCGGTGACAGGCGCGCCTGCACTTCCTGTCCTCGACGTGCAATCTTCCTGACATTCCAGCGCTTGCGGCTCGCCCAGCGCTCAGCGTCACTCTCCTGGTCGGGTTGGTTTGCTTTAGGGTCACACTTGGAGCCACTACAAGTCTCCCGTTTGTGTCCAATGTGAAAACGCAGCTGTGCTCATCTTGTCTGTTTCGTTTGTTTTTTTCCCCATGTTGTAACAAAAATGAAAAAGAAAAAAAGAAGAAAGAAGAAACCATACCTTTTGTACATATGCCTGTAAATTGTTTTAAATACTTGAGCCTTTTTCTCGGTGGGGGTGGGGAGGGTGGAGCGAGAGATGAAGAAAAGCCTTACATTTCAGTTTCTTCATCGGTGGACAGGATGCTTACAGGGTTTTCTTGTAACGTTTCTAAGTGCTGCTTACATCACGGAACGACGAGAGACATCGTCAGTGGCGTAGCTGTTGCCCTTCTCCGGTTGTGTGTACAGTGCGTGTGGAATAAAAAAGGGAAACTGTTTTCACAAGCTGTTGTTTCGTAATTGAGCCCTGCTGCACTGAGCTCGCACGTGGTGTCAGGAGCGTCTTCTGAGCCACGTGGTTGGTGGTGGTTGCAGGACTGAACTGTGGGGCCCGGTGTTTTCCAGTGTGGTGGTTGGTTTTGATGGCCTTGCTGTGTACTCCCCTTGTGGACAGTCAGCTCCCACCTGCGGCTTACGTTTCACGTTTAATTTATTAGAGCTGCTCTGCCCTCTGCCCTTGTAAGGGGGGACTTCATGTTGTTTATTGCCGGTTTCTTTGTTTACTTTTCAGGTTTGTATACAAGGTTTAATAAAAACAAAGCTTTTTGGACTTTGTCTGTCTGGTGAAGATGAGTGACTGCAGCGAGCTGGAGACACACACACACGCACACACACACACACACAACTTGGGTTCCCAGGGGCTCCAAGCATTGGGAGCCCTGGGCGCAGATGCCGGCTGCTCTCCGTGAGGTGGTGCCGAGCCCCGGCCAGCACGGGCTGGCTTCCCTCTGGGAGCAAGTCTTGGTCATGCACTGAAGGCTGACCTGCTGATTTGTAACAATTGGTTCTGGAAGGGAGGGAGGGAGGAAGGAAGGAAGGAAGGAAGGAAGGACGGACGGACTGACTCTCTGTCAGGGCAGGTTGGTCACTCAGCTCCCAGAGCTGCGCAGGTACTTACGCTGGCTTGGCAGGGAGCGAGGGTCGAAAGCCATCCTCCATGTAACAGAGTGGCCACATACGCTCATTCTGATGCTGACAGTCCACAGACTTTATTGTCGGCTGCACGTGCATCTCACACGCCATTGGCAATGCAGCACAAATGGAGACCCTCCCCCAAACCAGCAGCCGGCACAGGTCCCAGTGCGGCCGCGGTCACACGTCCTCGTTTAGGAGTCACTGTCATCAGGGACATCTGAGGTGGCCTTCCTGTCACTGCTCAAGGTGGCCAGTGCCGTGTCCACCTGGACCTCCTCCTCATCAGACTGCACCAGGGGCGATGGCGACCCCCCGCTCTCGCTGGGCTCCTGGGTGGCCGAGTCAGAGCAGGAGGAGGACAGGGAGGGCAGCCTGGCTTGTAGCTGGGCAGGCTCTGGAACCTGCAGAGTGATTTCACTCGCACCTGGGCTGGATTCAGGCTCTGTGACAGAGTGGGGAGAAACCCATCGTGAGGTTCTCTCTGTCCCGGGGGGCCTGCCTGTGTCCCTCCGGGGCATCCTTCTCTGCGGAACGTGGAGACCTGGCCGAGCGTTCTTGGTGTGATGGTGAGAAAGGGGCACCTCCGGCAGATTGGGTCTGAGATGTAAAGTTCAGCATCTGGAGCCTCAGGGAATATTGGGAGTTGAACCTCAGAACCATGGAGTTCAAGCAGGGAGGGCACAGCGCGAGGGGCCTGCTGGGAGTGTGTGCCAGTCCTTAGAAATTACTGAGGTGGAGAGGACATGACTGAGTGAACCCCATGAATACATCTCCATAGTGCTGAACCAATCCTGGGGACGGGCAGCTACGTGGCAATGGGGTTCTAAAGGCAGGGGTGTTGAGCCAGAGGTGGTCTGCGGGTTTGCACTGTTAGCCCGCCTGCCCTGTGGAGGGAAACCAAGGCTGTGTCGTATGGCCGCGAGGACAGCCTGCAGGTTTGTGGGGCCTACCTAACACCGGCGACAGCCCGGAGTTCTCTTCTCCGCCGGAGTTGAGAAAGACATCAAGGGCCTCCTGGTCCGATATGTCCATCAGGTCCATCTGCTCCAGCATGTCCACGTTCACTTCCATCGACGACATGCTGCCCATAGGCTCTGGGAGCAGATCATACAAGTTGAACAGGTAAACGTCCTGTGATGAGAGGGCCTCACCTCCCGGGGAAGGGGGATTCTACTGTGATTGTTCAGAGAATGTGTTCAACCGCCCCTGGGTAGTTTTGCCTCTGGAGCTGCCTGCCCTCTGGTTGGAAGCAGAGGTGTGTGCATCTGAGAACACTGGCCTCATGCCGCCCGCCCAGCCCAAGACCCCTGGGATGGTGTATTAGCATGCGTTAATTGTGCTAACATCAGAACCCTATTTTTATTGTTTTGCTCAAAATGCCTTCTGTTACTGAAAGCACATGGTTTCAACAAGAAGTTGGGTTCAGAAAAATCATTGGTCTTGGCTCATTTTTTTAGGATCCGGCAGGCCTGGGTTACAAACAAGATCTGTTAAGTGTGTCCCTGTTGGAACAGGCAGGATACGTGGTTTGCACACTGCACGTGTGCTAGTGGTGAGGAGGGGTTGTTAGGTGGTTGTTTCAAAGTGTTATTAAAGCCCCCCCCCCCGCCCCCCGCCCCGGTGATGCCCAGGACTCAGCCAGAGAGGTAAAGGAAGCCGCAGCAGGGCAATTTGGCTGTTCATGTGCTATTCTCAAGCCTGCGACTTTAAGCTTGGATCTTACTGGGAGACCAACTTTAGGCACCCGGAGCTTCCTCTGCAGAGCAAGCACACACGAGAGACAGCAGCCACCCCCTGCAGCAGGGATGCCCATCGCTGTCCACTGGTCTCCCAGCCTGGTGGGAACGAGGGCTTGGCTCCTCACAGGACTGGAGTTTAAATGACTGCTTGGTGCAGAAAACCACAAGCGAGTTGCCCATCTTGGAGCTTGACAGAAACACACCTGGAAAGACACACCTGAACCCCAGAGGCCTCACAGAGCTCTGAACTCAAACAGACGCCCAGCCAGAATCTGCGGTCCTCATTTGGAAATAATTGTGTTACGGCCAACAGAAACACGCTCAGTATTAGCTTCCATAAGAACTTCGAACAAGCTTCTGGATCAAGAAAAATAAACTGGGAAACCGAATGAAAAAAAAGTTATGAGCTATATACAGCACGACAAGAAAACGCTGGGTAACAGGCGAGCGTTTCAGGTGTGTGGGAAGAGACACGTAACAGATGCAGTTCAGATCGGAGGGGCTGATAGTTCCCCAAATGGATGGCAGACCAGAGCTTCCCAGGTTTCGGAAGCAAAACCGATGCCAATATAAATTCACATCTGCTATCAGCAGCAATGAAACTGAGCAGGGTCAAATCCAAAAGCTTCAGAAAATGCGATGAGGAACGATGGGAAAGGCAGTATCTCAAGAACAAAGGGCCGAAAGTGGCCGGGGTTCAAAGAGGCACCGTAAATAGCCATCTCTGAGGTCACAGACCGAGTGAAGATACCGTCTCGACCAGGCAAACTGCATCCGTGAACTTACTGCACCAGACAGCCTGTGGAGTCCACCTGACTGAGCAGAATCGTGCTCCGTAAGGACCTTCGTTCTCAAGTACGCAGGGCAGTGCTGTCTGGTGGACGCTGACTCGAGCCTGCCCTATGCGGTCTGAGACTCCATCTGTGGGAACTGCTTGCTCAGGAGGACTGGCAGGTCCAGATCACTGACCCTGCAGTTTGCAGCCCAATGCACGATCCACTTCCTCGGAAGAAACAGTAGGGCACACAACCACGTCAGTTCAGCAGTAAAGTAAGAGCTACTAGATGCTGCCCCGGGTCCACAAGAGAACAGCTCAGTTCCCAAGGCAGTGACCTTTGGGGAGCCGGGCACAGCCTGGGTAGGTGCCAGCTCAATGCCCTGCAACACACTTTGGTAGCCGCGTGCGGCCCCCCCTCCCCCTTCCCCCAGGACACACTGCAGAGTGTCTGGGCTGCTGACAGTATTGCTTGGTGGCTGTGGTCATCGCTGTCTTCCAGCACAGCCTTTTGGCCTCTGCTTAGATATACTTCCGTTTTCGCTCTTGTCTGCTGCCGTGTCTTTTCAAAGCTGCTGAGGAAAACTGGACCAGGGATCACGGGAAAAGCTGCTCGGCACCACCGAATCCGATGGTAAGCAAGCCAAGCCAAGCGTGTGCCCGTGACCACAGCACCGGATGGGAGAGCAGGTGGAGTAAGAGTGAAATGTCCGTGCTCTGCTTCCAGGAGGCGCTCGGGCGGCAGTGAGGGGGCAAAGGCTGGGAAAGAGCACAGGCCGCGACTGCCGAGGAAGCCAGCCCTGCCGCTCTGTTACCATCCTCTCTCTACACACGGCGATTCCAAGTTTTTGTGTGACTATATATTTTGCCATCTATCCTTTTTAAATGAGAGAATGGCAGAACAAGATGGGAAAATCTATTTTGGATCAAGGTTGGCCAGGGTTTATACGCCTCTTCAATCTGCGCATTAACATGAAAGTGGAAGAAGCGGACCACAGAAGCCCCACCTGTCATTGAGGACTTGTTCTCCAGCCCACGAGGACCGGGGAAAGGATGCCACTCACTAAGCTTTACTTGAAAATCAGTAACAAAAGATTGGCATTCCGGTGTTTATCTAAACATGCCATAAATAAAACACGAGCGCTTAGGAACCTGTAGACACAACTAGTATAAAAGGTTCCCGGGGGCTGGGGCGGCAGTCGGGGAGCTGAGAGCAAGTTCACGAAGGAAGGTGTTCTGAAACTTGTCTGGGAGCAATGGTCCGATCCTGCTTCGTGTGGGTGAGCTATGTGATGGCATGTCGGAACCAGCTTCTAGTAGGATGGGGGACAGGAGGCCTTGCTGCTTGAATACTAGAAGCTTTAGTCTCAAAACTACAAATCAGCCGCAGTTGCGTTCTTGAGAGATACCACAGCCTTGAGTATCGTGGGGATCCCAAAGTGCCCAGTAACACAAACTAATGACCAGAAAAATAAAGGCACGCCAATAGGGTAAGAAGCCACAAGTTCGGGGGAGGGGGAGCGGCGGGGCGAAATAACCCTTAACAATGCACGTTTGTGGCAAGATTCGCGAGAGCAGCAGCATGCGACGATTAGGAATGTGAAAGCTGACTGGACCGTGGGCAGTAAAGATGAGAGCGTACTATATGAATGGACTAGCTCCACCAAAAAGTCGCCAAATTACCTCAAGAAGAAACCAAACCTTCCCTAACCACCACGGGGAGTCAGAAAGGACCAGGTAGTGCTTCCTTCCCATAGCGCCCCCAGATCCCATGCTCCGTCCCTGAGAGCTTCCGCGTCCCCCTTGACATTCAGTCCAACGCCAGTCAGGCTCCATGGGATTTTCATAGGTCTGAGAAATCTGACTTCACATTCTTTCTAGAACAAAGCCCCGAGCAGCCAGGGCAAGGCAACGCTGAAAGGGGGGGTGAAGGGCAAGCTGTACCAACTAGGCAGTACCCCTTGGCCCCCTCCTCATGACAACCCGTGTGCTCCCGGAGGGCAAAGCCGCCCTGCGGTGAGCCCTTGGTGGAGGCTGGTAATGCAGCTGGTCCGGGCGGGGTGCAGGGCGACCCGAGGCAGGCAGAGCACGCCGAGTGAGGCTGAAGGGCTAAGGAGCTGTGTGTGTGTGTGTGTGTGTGGGGGGGGGGGGACTAAAACTCGACCTCTCCTGGAGGCTGGTGATTGAAGGCCGTCATTCAAACAGCTTGCCTGACGTGGAGAAGGAAGCTCGGTGGCACAGAACAGACGATAGACAGCGCTGACGCGGTCTGGAAGCAAAGCTGGCCGTGGATCAGTCAGTTCTGCAGTGCACTGGCCGTCTTCATCTCTGAAGACATACCTGGTCTGGCTGGGACATTTCGGATGCCTGGCTCTGAGCTCCTCGGCCTGATGACTGCTGGGCAATTTTGTTCAGCCCTGGTGGGCGAGGCAAGGCCCTCCCTTGCCTTCTGCAGTGTTTTAAGAGCCACGTGCAAAAACTGCTTGTGTCTCACGTTTGCCCTAGAGTTAAACACAAACAAGCCGAGTACTTTCTAAAGGATGACCATCACTGCTCATGTGTGCCCCCTGGTCGAGGTGGGTGTCCCCCCCTCCCCCCCCCGGCTAGACAGCGCTGTGTCGGCGTACTGACAGGGGGCCCGCAGTTCGTGCTGCCCCCCCGCACTCCCCTGCCCCTGACAGTGTCTGGTCCTGGAAAGGCCTGCCCCTCTGGACCCTGCTCTGCAGCCTGCACTGTACACTGAAGCCCCAGCCTTTCTGGCGCGGGTACCAAGGGGAAAGCGACCAACGTCGACCCCGCACCATCTGCTGAGAAGTAGAGCTCACGTGGGCCACACTGCTGCTTCCTCCTTCTGATCCTTGTGGCTTCGGGAAGGGGAGCACTGGGCAGCCTGCAGAGCCAGGTAGCCGACGGGTTGGGTTTGTGTGTATGGAGTGTGTGTGTGGGTGTAGAGCAAAGTGTTCGTCATCAACCAAAGGTCAGTAGTTCAAACCCGTGAGCTGCTTCCACCAAGCCTGCAGCCCTGGAAACTCGAGAGGCGGCGCTACTCTTGTCAGTGAGTCCGGATCCACTCGAGGGCAGTGGGTTGGCGCTCTCCCTCTGTCAGGGGTGACCAGGCACCAGGGAGGCAGGCAGAAAAGCAGGTGGGGCGGCGGCTTCTCCTGCGACACCTCGACACCTCGTGGCAGACAAGTGCCAGCATTTGATGGTCATCAGCACGGTACTCTGGATGGAGGCCGAGGCTCCCTAAGTCCACCTAGGGACTGGGGGGCTGGGGCAGCAGTTAGATGCGGGGGTGAGGGGGGGGTAAGCATGGTCTTTCCCACACCGGATGAGTTATGGCTTCTGTGTTGTGGTCTTCTATCTCCACGTCCCCATAAGCATAATTAACCCCCGCTCCTTTCTAAACGATGGTTTAACAAACACCTCCTCCTGGCACCTCGAGCCGCATGTAAGAAGAGCCCAAACCGGAGTCTGGCCTGCAGGCTGGAGTCCCGAGGACGCCCCGGCCCACGTACCTCTCCTCTCGGCGACCTGCAGGTAGCCCGTGGACAGGTACAGCTCCATGTCCTGCTGGAAGGCCTCCTCAAAGAACTTCTGTCGTTCCTTCAGCTTCGTCTGCTGCGTGTGCGCCATGTCCAGGACCTTCTGCGCGTGCTCAGCATCCAGTTCAGCTACGGGCACCACAGGAGGGGCAGAGTCAGGAGGGGGGCAGAAACACCTGCTCACAGGCACCCTCCCACCTCATCGTGTCACCTGGCCCGCCTAACCACCCCAACATGTCCCCTGGAGGCCTGAGAGACGCGCCTCCTTCCCCGCCCTTCAAATGGCCTCTGGCTCACACTCTGGGAAGCAGGCCCAGGCGTGGCCGCCCTGAGGGACATGTCCTCTGACTGCATACTTCCCGTTGGGCCACCTGATCACCTCCATCAGTGCCTGGCACATAGGAGCGGGTTTCAGATGGGGGGCAATGGCATCCTTCCATGAACTCTGTGAGGGCCCTTTGTAATAAGTCCCCAATAAACCAGACAGACGCCTGCTCCCGGGGCGTCTGCCTGGGTTGGTGTCCCCTTCCTGAGCCCACGCGCCGCCTCTGAGCCCCAGGAGAGACGCCCGCCCAGCTCTCACCGGACCCCTAAAGAGTCATCACCGGCAGGAACAGTGGGCCCTCAAGCCAGGGCTGGGCCAGTGGCCCTGCATGCAGGGCTTCCCTTGGACAACAGCCCTGAACTTCGAGGGCTCCCTCTGGCCCCGCAGCGATGCTGACTGGCTCCCTCCTGGCAACAGTCGGCGTCTCCAAGGTGGGTGGTGCAGTTACGGGGGAGACGATGTGCAATGGGTCTGCCTGTGAGTGGGGCCCGCCCACTGCAAATGTGTGGTTCACGGGTCGACTTGAGTTTTATGTGGAGTTTGACCTGCAGGGGAGGCCAGGATCCCTGGTCCCCTCACCGTTCAGCGACCACTGTACTATCACCCTGGTCTCACTCTTTAGAGCAGACCCCTGATGTATCAGTCGGTCAACACTCCTCAGTGGTTGAACCTCCCTCCTCCAGAGCATGCACCCTGGACCTGGGTCAAGGAACATTTCTACATCGATGTCACTAAGGAGACCACAGCTCTGCTTGTGATAGGCCGGCAGATCTACCCTGAGGGCGCAGGTGGGGTTGTGGGCACAGGGGCCCTGACAAGGGGAGACTGTCCGGGAGCCCTTCGATGGGGAAACGATGCCTGTTTTGAGGATGGAGGCGGCCGTGCGGCTGGACTGGGGCTCTGCCCTCAGCGGGCCTGGCACAGGCGCAGGATCTCCTAGGAGAGGAGCAAGTCTGGCCCGCGAGTCCCACAGCCGGACGCCGGCCACACCAGGCCGCACAGTTTGCGGTGCCCACACGCAGCAGTGGGGAGCACTTCAGAGAGGGGACAGGCAGCACCCTGGGGTTCCTGCACTTCATTGATGACCCCGTACTGGCTGTGCTCAGCAGGAGGATCGGGTGCTGGTCAGCTGAAAGTCTCAGCCCCCTTGCTGCCTGGGGACACCGAGGACCCAGTGCAAACTTTCCCCCTAGGCAGGGGTCCTTTGGGTTCATCTCAGGGGAGCGTCAGCAGTGGGGTGTGATTTACACCCCCCCCCCCAGCAGCACTGGGAAGCCTCACCTGCTACTGCTCTGAGTGCCCCATGCGCGGGTACAGAGGCTAAACGCTCCCGCTAACCCTACTGTTTATACAGTGTGTATACACGTGCAGGGACCACAGAGCCTTATCAGCAAAGCCTCACGGGGAGGAGAGAGTCTGGCTAACTGGCTTATCACTATGCGTGCGCTGCATTCAGAGGCTACCTCACTTAGCTTGAAGCCCACTCCCAGGCAGTGCTGACACGGAGTGCGAACGCCGTGGGAAGTGCGGCCGGTGTGGGGTCTGGGCAGGCCCTCAGACAGCCTCATCTCTGCCGCCCACCTGGGTGCCCACCAGGCTCCTCCCCAAGCCACACTGATCTGCTTCCTGTTCAGGGTATTTTCTGAGCCCCAGGGAACCCACAAGCAAGCTTAGCCAGAAGCTCTTGGGGTTAAGCGACTCTCATCCGGTGGGTGACAGACTCTGGCCCCACACCGGCCACACTTCCCCCGGCGTCCACACTCCGTGGCAGCCCTGCCCGGGAGTGGGCTTCAAGCTAAGTGAGGTAGCCAAGATCGCTCCCTTCAGACGGCCGTTCTGAATGCCTCCAGAGATCCCTGACGGCACGGTATTTTCAGTGGCCTCATGCCCGTGGACGTTGGACATCGAATCAGGAAGACGACAGAGGAATCAATGCACTTGAATGATGGTGTTGGCAGAGAATGCTGACAGTCCCACGGGCTGCCGGAAGAACCAACAAACTTGTGCTCAGGATGCTCCTTAGAGGCACAGGTCTTGTATGCTTTAGACGTGTTGCCAGGAGAGACCAGTCCTGGAGAAGGACATCAAGCTTGGGAAAGCAGCGGGGCAGCGAAAGAGAGGAAGCCCCCCAACAAGACGGACCAGCACAGTGGCGGAAATGACGAGGGTGGTGCAGGACCGAGCGAGGGCTTGTGCGCAGAGGCCACTAGGAGCCGGGGTGACAGCACCGGCTAACCACCGCCCCCTGCTGTCGCGTGTTCCCCAAACCTCCGTGCCTCTTCTCAGGACCCCCTCGCAAGTCAGCGAGCTGCAGCAAAGGCCGAGTCTGTCCCGGCTCCGGCGCCTCCCTGCCAGGGCTCCCTGCTCTGTGACGGAGGGCCAGGGTACCTCCACCACCAGGCGAGAACGCAGGTGAAACTCGCCAGGCACGCTGCACTGGGCCGCAGCCGACAGCTCAGCTCAACCCTGCCATTATGCACGGCCACGGACTCCTGCAAACACGGAAGACCCCGGGAACCAGGCCTGCGCCCGGCATTCCCAGTCACCCGCACACAGCCTCAGCGGCACTCAAGATGGCGTGGCCGCCTCTTCGCGTCTTAACCAGGGTGAATGCAGGGGGTGCGAGAGTCCTTCGGGATGGCTTTGCTTATTCTTCCCTTCAGCCTCAAAACAACACGAAATCCCATGACCAGGGAGGATGGTATGATCATTTGCTTAGGGGGCAAGAGGGTGGCACATCTGTAAATTTTTTTAAATTCCCTCTGCTCAAATGCCTCCTGTCTGAAATGCACTAGAATAAGTCAGCCTAAAATATATGAAGGTGCTTCAAATGCTTCCAGTGGAGTTCAATGAACTATTTCAAAGTAACGGCAGAGAACAAGGACAAAACCAAACGTATACATGATAGAAGGGGTTTTAATGAAGCAATCTTGTTTTACCTGGGTTCTGATGTCTTGGCGGGATGCAGTCTCTAAACGTGGCGGTTTTAGATGTCCACTCTCTGCCACCTCTGCCTGACTCGGCAGGTGCGGTGGGTTGGTTGAGCACGGGGCTGCTAACCCAGAAGCTGGTGGTCACTCAGGGGCGGGCGAGGAGCCTGCCTGTGGGAGGCCCTCTGGGTTTTCGTTCTAGAGTTTTTAATCTGTGGGTTGCTGCTACCAGGAAGCAACCCAATTATGTCTCAACTCCCACAAAGGGGAGGAGCCTAAAGTGACTGGGAAAAGCCAACAGAAACCACTGCTTTTGTTATTTTTTCTTTTTAAAATCACTTTACTGGGGGCTCGTACAACTCTTACCACAATCCATACAGACAGCCGTTGTGTCAAGCATGTAAAGCCACCCCTCACTGCCCTCTGCCGTCCTGTCCAGTCTGATTCCCAGTGGTTTCAGTGGACAGGGCAGAAGTGCCCCGACCCCGGGGTGGGGGTTCCCCAAGCTGTCATCTTTATGGAAGCAGATGGCCTCAGCTGTCTCCTGAGGAGCACCTTCTGGGTTTGAACCACCAACCTTTGGTTAGCTGCTGAGTGCCCTTTTGTCACTAGCAAACAAAACCCCCCAAACATGGCCATCGCGTCCCTTCTGCCTGCAGTGGCCCGGTGCAGCGTTTCCCCAACCAAGCCCTCACAGCACAGTCGTACCCTCCTCCCTGCTGCAGCTCCCCCCAGGTGCCACCTACCTGCCCGTCAGGACCACGTGTCTGTGGGTGGACCCCAAAGCAAGCATCCATGCGAAAGGAGTGGGGCTCCTACAGGACTCAAGCCCCCCAGCGAAACCTGGGGCCACTGCCCCACCTCTGCTGCTCAACTGGGTGGCAAGGAGGGCCGGTGTCCCCATGCTCATTTCTGGACACGATGGGGAAATCGGCAGCGGACACACCATCGTGGAAGGGGAGACGCTGGAGGGCCTCTGATGTGGCTTCCATCGCATCTGAATTTCAGAGCGACCAGGCTACAGAAGCGTCTTCACCGTGAAAGATGGGCCCTTGCTCACGTTTAAGATGTCAGCTATTACACTGGCGGGAGCCAGGCAAATATAAAGACTTCAACAACTGGTCTTAAGATGAAAACGGACAAAAGACACCGGAAAACCAGCAGCAGTATTTGCCCTGGGACCCAGGGCAGTCAGTCCATTCCCTTATCCTGCGGGGCTGCCTGTTCTCGCATCCGGACCGCAGACCACTCACTGCCCGTGCTCCATCCGACTGCGCGGCCACACGGCCACCAGGAGCCCTTTGCAGTGGGTAATGACTCAAAACAATGCACAGTCCCATTTCCAGTGAAGACAGGGTCATCAATTCTCAGTTACCTGTTTTCATGGGGCATACAGGTGGCGCAAGATCTATGAAATGTCTAAAGAAAAGCTGCCGAGCTCATTTCAGAGACATTTCCCCCTAACCACCGGCCTCTTCATAGAGCTGACCAGGAACCAGAGACAGTGAGGGACTAGTGAGACTGAGGGGGGCCCCAGGAGGATCTTCGGCCTGAGGCAGACTAGTATCATGTGCTCTGTGAAATAATACAGTGGAGTCCGACAGGAATTACGAAAGATCCCGAGAATCTTATTGTCGGACTGTGTTAGAGACTCACCCACGGCCCAGAATCCAAACTGAGAAGAAAAAGTATAATTTCTGAGTTCAAATAGGTGAACAAGGGCTTTCAGACAAGATCATGGGCAGACTGTGAAATCTGTGTAAATTCTGCTACAACTTTCTCAATACAAAGAGGTAAGCAAATGATCTTTCCCCAAAGTTTCTGGTACAAAGGGAACTGCCCAGAGGCTGGTGAGCGACCCGGGCCCAGGAAACCCAGAGTGCGGGGAAGCAAAAAGTCGAGGACCCAGCGGTGCCCACCTTTCTCCTCTGTGGGCTTTCTGTTTGGAATTCTAGCTTCTGTCACCGGAGGGACAGTGCGTGTGCATTGTTGTGGGAAATCTTAACCCTAAAAAGCACCAATCCTCCAAAGCAAACAAACTCACTGCCACGGAGCCCATGCCCACTCACCGTGCGACCCTGCAGAGTTCTGAGAGTGGAACTCTCTATGGGAGTAGAAAGTCCCATGTGCCTCCCATGGAGCGACTGGTGGTCTCGAACTGCTGACCTTAGGGTTAGCAGCCCAGCATTTAAACACAGCATCACTCGGGCTCCTTAAAATGCGCCGGTGACAAAGTGAAACATGCCTTTGAAATCTCTCTTGGTGAGGTGACCACCAAAGCACTCTGGGGATCACCAGCTGAGGTTTTCTCCCTAGGAGGTGGAACCATATGAACCGGACAAAAGGATTACTTCAACCTTTTGGTGTCAATGTTAAGTTTCTTGTTTTGTTTTAAATGTTTTTTGAAAGAATTATAAATCCACAGGACAGCCACAGTGTTATCCTTATGGGGCAATCCAAGGCCAAGAAAGTGATGTTGGTACAATCCACAGAGTTCACTCAGCTTTCTCCTGAAGGCACTGGCTCCATGGCTGAGTGTGAGTGTGTGTGTGTGTGTGTGTGTGTGTGTGTGTAGCTGTGCACTTTTATCTCCTACCGTTGGGTCAGCATCGCCACCATCAAGATAACCCAACTGTACCCCTCTCCCGTGCCCTTAACTTCCTCAGCACCAGTCTGTCCCCAGATCTGTCATTAGGCCACGTCACAAGCATTCCCCGGTGCTCCTGAGGTTTGGTTTTCACGCAGCGGATGGCCTTGGGGCTCGTCCAGGTGGGTGTGTGTGTGCCCTTTGGCATGGCTGAGGAGTATCCCCCGTGTGGCTTAGCCACGCTCCTGCTTTGATGAGTCAAGGTGCTATGGACATACACACGCAAGGTTCCTGTAAGGAGCATGTCCTTTCTCTGTGGCGGATGTCCAGGAGTGCCCGCGCTGGGCCGCACGGTCCAGTCGTTTCCAGTTCCGAGCGGCACCAGACAGTGGCTGTTCCACCTGACACCTTCCTGGCCACACCACCAGTGAGCTGCCAAAGGAAGTGACCAACGCTGCCCAACTCCCCACCCTCCGCTCCCTCTAACGCGTTACTCGTGACCACTCTCCACTGGGCTCAGCAGAATATATTTAGACTGTATTTAGGAAGCGAGGACTAGTTGGAAGACAACAAAATACACACGAGTCCCTGAGTTCTCCGGTTTTAAAATCCACTTATTGCTAACATTTTATCACTCAACAGTTATATTTTCTACCTTACATTTCAAAATAAGGCACCCAGTCATTTGCCAGTCTTCTCCACTCCTGCCCCCACCCCCACCAAATGCCTCCAAACAGACTCACAATGGTTCGAAGAAAAAAAAATAAAGATGGACTTTTAATTGTTACCCAGAACTGGAGCTTTTTAACACATTTCTAAAGTATCAAGTCCCGTGGCTTTGGGTTTCCTCAACTTTTTAAATGTTTCTATCTAGACTTCATCAGTAATTAGTTTCTAGGACAGGTACAATTACTTCATACCGTACCTTATTTCTATGCGTATTCTAAAAATAATTTTAGTGTTCATTCCTCAGAACTGATACTTGGGGGGTGGGGGGAATTCTCCTTTACATGCTAAAGCTAACTCATTTCTTTGAAAAAAAGAGTTAAGTGACATTTTACATAACCTTTCTTTCCCCCCCCCCCACCACCACCACCACCACCTTGGGGCCTTAGAACATGTTTTTCTCCTACATGGAACTAAGAAAGGAGCATTCAGAACAACGGTGGGCGTTGCAGCCCGCCAGGATAAATGAGCCTTTCAGACAACCAAGAGCCCATCACAACTCCAGGGGCTTCCTCACCTCAGTCCTGCCCAGTGCCCACTGGAAGAGCCCTTTCCTAAAGCCCCCTTAACAGGAGACAGTGCGCTAGTCTCAGCTTCCAGAACCCTTCACGAATTTCCACCAAGTCCAGAGAAAATGACCACTCTCTAGGGGACGAGCAGAAACACAAAGCATTTAAGGAATTTTGCTGACACCAGGGAGAGAGAAAATGCTAGGCTAAGAGTCCTGGTCTCGACTTGGTGCCCACCACTAAAGGGTGGGGTCAGGTGGCACGGGGGAGCGGGCCAGTTCCGGTTTTTATATGCTTTTGATGGGGGCAGGAAGAGGCAATTCCAGATGCTATTATTTCCATAAAATTAAGTAACAATCAGATTGGAAACAAGATGCTGACTTAGAGGAGGGCAGTCCATGAGAATCAGACTGCACTATCAGCAGAAACTCTCAGCCACCCCTCAGCACAGGAGGGCAGTGCCTCTGGGTTCCTGAGTGTAAGTCCTCACGGGAGTAAAGAGCCTCCGCTTTCTCTCAAGGAGTGGCTTGGGGTTTGAACTGCCCACATTGTGGTTAGCAGCCCAACTCTGAATCAGAACTGACTTGGGGGCAGTGAGATGTATTACCAGAGGCCTACAGGCATTTGTGTCTGTCTTTGCCTGGCCATGCAACTGCCTCACGAATAACTAACTGATGGCTAACGGCTCACGATTGTCGGTGAGGTGAGAGGCTTCCGCAGCCACGGCCCTGTTCAAAGGTCACGGGCTCACAGGACAGCACTCAGCGTCACAGCAGAGGGCCGTGGCTGCTACATCATCCCCAGGGTCCTGACTCAACAAAGAACCATGAGGGCACATTGGGGTGCTGGGTCTTCCTCAGGAACTCTGACACCAAGACTGTTGGTCCGCCTTCCTCCCTGGCAGACTTTACAGCCAACAGGAGACGGCCCCTGGGGCAGGAGGAGGCAATGAACTTGAACTGCAGGTGCCAGAGGCGCAGAGCCTACCCGGGAGAGCACCCCCGCCCACACCCTTTCACTGAGCAAACTACAGCAAGCATGGATTTGCCATTTTACCTTCTGACCTGGGTGACATCCAACCACTGTGCAGGGCAAACACTGCCCTGCTTCTCACCGTGTCTCATCACCCCGAACATGACGCACGAACACCCATTCCGCTCCCCTCAGCCTCTGGTAAAACTCACCAGTGGATTCTGACTCACAGAGACCCTAGAAGGAAGGGTAGGACTGCCCCCCGTGGGCTTCCAAGGCTGTAACCCTCTATGGGAGTAGAAAGCCTCCCAACTTCTCGGCTGCTGGCTTCCCAGAAGCAGATCACCAGGCCTTGCTTCCATGGAGCCGCTGGGGAGGTTCCACTGCTCTGAGCCAATGGCATTTGTGCATGGAGTTCAGTCAAGGGATTACTCTGAACACTTCTTTGTATTAAGGGGGTGGGGTGGTAGGAAATATACAGGAAAGCTGGGACAATTCCTGAAAACGACAGAAACTCCCTCTCCTTCAGTCCCTTTCAAATATTCACAAACTCATCCAGACTGGAAAAGCCCCGGCAGCAACCACAACACACACCATACAGAAGCTTTCCCTGTGCTCCCCCCAAGGGAGGGGGACAAGGGCAGGGTGCCCTGGAGCAGCTCTCTCCCATTCTGTGGGGTCCACTGCCAGGTCAGGCAGCCCAGTGCAGGTGACCAGCCTGGTGGACCTGATCCGGGCTTTGTCCTGGAAGTCCAGACTACCCCAGGGGTTCCCACTGACTCCCTCTTCAGAGAGCCCCAGCCAGTTTCCGGCAGTTCCACGTCTACGGTGTGAACAACAGAGATGTTTGCGGTCAAAATCCCAAGACAAGACTCTAGCACATACAAACTTCAGACAGAGAAGAAAGCAGACACACATTCAAATGAGACTTGAGGATGAAAATACGCACACAGATGCAAGAGCCATGAGAAGCAGGACCTGCCAGGCCCACATACATGCCCACACATTTTGGAGAACCAATGAAATAAATAAAGTACATATTGCAGAAACTTACGCAAGAAATGAAACTTAAATATCAACCTGACATGGAAATTACTATCATTTCACGTATTCAATGATTCCAGCCATGGAAAAGGATGACACGTTACCTCCTGGATGTTTTCTAGCAATTGTGATATCACAGCTTGATCATGGAAAACTTGGGGAAAAAAAACCAAAAGGGGCCTACTAGATATTATTAAAACACTTTATAAACAAATGATTTAAATATTATGGAAAATAAGCCAGATATGACAAAATAATAATTTATAATTTATCAGGGGTTCATGAGGGAGGGGGTAGTGGGGAGGGAGGGGAAAACAGGAGGAGCTGATGCCAGGGGCTTGGGTGGAGAGCAAACGTTTTGAGAATGATGAGGGCAACGAATGTACAAATGTGCTTTACACAACTGATGTATGTATGGATCGAGATGGGTGGTGTATGAGTCCCTAATAAAGTGATTTAAATAAACATTATGGAAAAGAGAGAGAGAGATGGTTGAAACAGAGTATCCCCTGAAGAGACTCAGCTATATACTAAAGTAATGTACTAAACGCACATCGGACACACGAAGAGTTTTGTGATGAACTGTGGAAACTAGTAAGTGGTTCAGAAGTCCATTCGTGACATAACAAATGAAGTGAACACCAAAAATAAAAACACGAATTACAATGTAAAGGAATGTGTTAAAGTTACTAAGAAGTTGTTAACATGACTAAGGAAAGACCAAGGCAGTAATTTCAAAGTTAAGAATAAACACAGCTAGTTCCCCACAAGGGTAGTAAGTATAAGAGTACCTAGTGGCACTGTGGGTTAAGTGTCCTGCCCATAACCAAAAAGTCAGCAGTTCAAACCCACTAGCTGTTTGATGGGAGAAAGGTGAGGGCGGTACTCCACTAAGATGAACAGTCGGCACGGGCTCAGTGGCAGTGGGGTTGGATAGTAAATCCACACCTTGTCATGTCTGCTACCTGGTCCTCGGTGTAGAACATGAAATAGTCCCTTGGCTAGAAATATCCAACGTATGAAGACTATTTCTTCAGTCATTTATTCTATGTGTTACTATAAATGCATCTAATTCACTCGATACGTTTGACACGTTTACTAAACGTCAACGACTCCTCACTGCTATTTGCTCACAAGCTGAAGTGAACTATCTTGGAGTGCTGCCACAGTGAAATCCTGGACCATCCAGCATTTAATCTGTTAATAATGAAAATCACCTTTTAAAGGCCTTCTGACTTTGGGAGCCTCCTGGATTCTTAGAGTTTTGCCCGAGTGCACTGGAAGGCTGTAGCACTGGTCATCGCCGACCGGCCGTGGCCCACACCGAAGGATGAAAGCTTTCAGCTCGCCAGAAGCTTCCCAATCCGGAAAGCCCAGCACAATTGGTATTCCGACGCAATTGTGTCTTGAAGAGTTTTAAAATGGCTCACTTTACCATGGATCTGTGCCGTGACACATAAGCTGTTTATATGCTAAGACAGAGCACGTCCAGGTTTCCAAGTCAATATTTTCTATTCCTAAATTCTAAACTTTAAAAATAAGACTCAGTTATTCCTATCTTTAACATTTGGAAGGGGAAAAAAAGCCTCTTTTTTTTTTTTTTTTGCCAACAGACATCTTAAAGACACAAACTCCACAGGCACCCTCCCTGGCTCTTGACATTTCCACACACAGCGGTGCTTGTGGGATTCTCTCAGCAAGTTCATTCTCATTTCCATGGTAACAGTGATTGAGACTGGCTGCTATTTTTTTTTAAAAAGAATCTTGTGAAATCTCCAAACCTAAACGCATGTCCCTCTCTAAAAAGGCTGGAGGGGAGGAAGATGACAATATTCCCACACATGTAAAAACGAGGCCGTGGAAATGGCCTGCTGGGCTGAGGTCGGCAGGGTGTTGAAGGCTCCAGAGGTTGTATGTGTTGAGCGAGAGAGGAAACACCTGCCAGGTCTGTTGCTGTGCAGGCTGCTGTCCATTCCTCTGGTGGGTCCAGCTCACGTCAACCCACCTGAGCAGAGGGGAGCCCGAGACCGACAACGAGGGCAGTTTTATAAATCTTTTCCATAAACCATCTCATTGGGGGCTCTCACAGCTCTTATAACCAGGGGTTCTCAAACTTTTAAACAGGGGGTCAGTTCACTGACCCTCAAACCCGTTGGAGGGCCGGACTATAGTTTTTAAAAAAAACATGAACAAAGCCCTATGCACAATGCACATATCTTATTTTGAAGTAAAAAATCAAATGGGGTTAAAACACCCGACGGGCCGGATAAATGTCCTCGGCGGGCCGCATGTGGCCCCGCGGACGCCTGCTTGTAACATTCCATACAGCAATTGTAGTGAGACATTTTTATTCACTATGAAAAGTTTCTACTTCTGTTATTTGTCATCCCCAAACAAGCAACCACTTGGCAAACATGAACTGAATTTTACATTGACCCTCTGAGGTGAGTCCATCAACATGGGGGAGTAAAAACACAACTTAGCATCTCAGAGAGGGTCCCATAGAACACGTCAGAGGCACGTCAGCTGAGGGTCTAGCTGTGGGGTATTTCTACCTGAGAACCAAAAGTGGTTTCTTCCGTTTAAAGGAGACTTGAAGCATAGACGTGCACAAGCAGGCAGGCTGGCTGCAGGCGTCCCCACGGCCCCGCCTCCTTTCTGCCCTCCTGACCTCTCATGGCCTTCCCCAGCATTTGACTCCAGCTAGCTGTCACCTGACTCCTGTGCAAACTTCCAACCGGACAAGCTCGGTCCCGGCTCTCCGGAGCGAGGCGGATGTGATCTCGGGTCAGTATCTCCAGGTCGCTGTAGTCTCCAACAGCCGTTCAAAGCTCCAGAAATAAAGCTTCGAGGAGGAGCCACTCTGCATAATCCAGCGCAGGAACCCTGGCCCTCTGACGGACCCAAGGCTAAGCCCCTGCCCCAATGGAGCCTAGTCAGATGTCACCAAGCCCACCTCTACTTCATGACTTGTTCTCGGCTGAAAGTGCATCCCGAGTTGGAAAAAGGAACCTAACCGCTTATAGATCCAATCCCGCTCAATCCATCCGTGTCGGGAAGCCCGCATCACGTTTACTTTAAGGACGCACCAACTTCATGAAAATGATTCAGATGCTAGATTTCTTTACACCTGCACTATCACAGAAGAGAACATGTTATAACATTCAAAACAATCACCTTGAGGGCAGTATTTACTTAAGCTGCCTTGATTTCAAAGCATGGATTTCAGAAATTGCAATCTATGTTAACGGTTTCCAGCCTTCTCCAGCTGAAGCGCGAAGGGAGCTTTACTGGCAATTTACTGGGAGACTACATGACAGCAAAGAACCTACTATGAACGAAGTGATGCTTTAAAGTGACTGTTGATTTTTATTTTCCATATTTGTGAACATGTGAAACATGACACTGCAACACAACATATGTATGTCTCACACAGGGCACACAGCTCAGCCTGCATTTGGCATGGCGGGCCTCCTGGGCAGGGGACCTCAGCCCCCAGTGTGGGGGCCTCCGGTCTCTGAGGCTCAGTGACAGTCAACTCTCAGCACCCTCGGAAGGTGACCACATCTGCTGGAAAGCTCATTATTTCTAGAAACTGTATTTGAGGGGGTGTGGTGTGGTGTGGTGTGTGTGTGTGTTTTCACTGCCCAGGCGAGAGGGTTACAAAGGCAGAGTTTATGCATAAGTCAGTGTTAGCACTGGCTGCCTTGGTCCCCTGTCTCCTTCCACCCTGGCGCCTCACTGCCAATGACCTAGAGGCAGCGAGGCCTGGCTGGTGGGCCAGCAGGGAGGGCAGGAACAGGGGGAAGGCAGTGTGGAAGCCTGGCTTTCCTCGCTCCACTCTGTAATAAGTCCTGAAATTGCAGCAATTAGGAGATTTATATGGCTTAACACATCCCCTTTACATGGTAAAACACTTGAAAGTAAAATCCTGTCATTGGGAGCTTTCAGAACGTTGTACCGCTCACAATTCCATGCGAATTGGTTTATTACGCTGGCTTTCTCCGCGACACTTCTGAGAGTCACCGCTTTCTAGACGGGTGGGAAGAGGAGGGAGGGGGCTCTGGAGACCAGTGGTGGCGCGCCCATGAGGGTAGCCGTGTGTGTGTGTGTGTGTGTGTGTGTGTGTGTGTGTGCGCGCGCGCGCGAGCATGTGTAGGGGTGGTGCTGTTAGAACCGTATCACACACTTTTTGTCAATTTGACTTCTTATAGGTGTGCACCCAATTATGCAGGTGAACATCTAACCCTTTCACCGCTTATTCAATCTACATGCGGAGCTAACAATCCAAGACACTGGACTGGATGAGGAAGGATGCGGCATTGGGATTGGAAGAACGCTCATGAACGACCTGTCCTGTGTAGATGATAGTCTTTCTTTCTTGCTGAAAACGAGGACTTGAAGCACTTGCTGATGAAGATCCAGGATGGTCACCTTCAATGTAGAGTGCAGTTCAATGTAGGAAAAAAAACCGATCAAAGAAAGCCATTCATTGCCATTGTGTTCATTCTGACTCACGGTGATCTTACAGGACAGGGCAGGGCTGCCGCGGAGGGTTTCCAAGGCGGGGCACCCTCCCAGGAGAGAATAAGCTTCGTCTTTCACCCAAGAAACTGCGCGGTGGTGGCAAATTGCTCATTACGCCATCAGGGGGAAGAACTCCCCAATCCTCATCTGAGACCAATGACAGCGCCATGAGAAGTGGTGCAAAGCTGGAAAGTGCCCAGGCTGCTGTCCCGACTGGATCTGTAACAATGCCCATGGCATGGAAGCAATGGCCAAGAAAGCAAGTGAGGCCTGCACTGGGCTGGCCGGATGCGCAGAACCTCCTTAACGTGCTGAAGGAGCAGACTTCCCTTTGAGGAGGTGAGGCTGACTCATGGGAAAGCTGAGCACGGAGTAAGGAGGCCCACGGAAGGATCGGTGCAGTGCGTCTGAGTGACGGCCTGGCCAAGAGTGCTGAGAGCACCGTGAACCGCCAGAAGAGCAAGTCAGTCTTCCTTAGAAGCAGCACCGCCAGAATGCTCCTAGGAGGTGATGGTGGCAAGCCTTCCTCTCGTGCTTCGGACAAGCTACTGGAGCGAGCAGTCTCGGGGAATGACAACCTGCGTGGTCAAGTAGAGGGCAGCTGAAAAGGGGGAGCCCTCGAGAAGCAGGGCGGCCACAGCGGGCTCCTACATAACTGCAACTGGGAGGGTGGCTGCACACCCGACACCAGTCAAACCCCACACCAAGCTCAGAGCCGTCGAGTCACTGATGCCCCTTGGCGACCCCTTGGGGGTTTCTGGGACTAGGGCTGTTTACGGGAGTAGAAGGCCCCGTCTTTCACCTGCCACCACTACCACCACCTAACTGACAGCCATTCCATCCATCAGCTGTGCACCTGCAAGCAGCATCCCAGAGACAGCACTGGTCTCGGTTTGCCTGGAGCAGCAAAGGGAGGGGAAGTGCGGCTAATTGCCTCCAAGAGCAACTAGCGCTGGGTCTCGGCAGAGAACAGGATTAGACAGTAAGTCCCCGCCACCACCACACAGCGTTCTGATCAAGCATTCCATACGAGACTCCTGACCAAGAGAGACAAAGTGCAGAACAGATTTCCAAATGACCACAGAACCCATATTCTCTGGAGCCGTGGAGGCTGAATAAACCCCTAAGGTCATTTTTAAACTTTAAACCAAAATAGTCCCTAAGCCTTCTTAAAGCCATGTGCTAGTTTAGCTCAGTTAGTAAAGAATGCCTTCTTGTGTTCTTTTTTTTTTTTTGATGTGAGGGGGATAGTGCATTTGGAGTTCGTTCCACCAGGTCAGACTGTTAATCAAGCTTTCTATTTAGAGGTCCTGAAGAGATTGCATAACAGTGTGCGACAAAAAAGGCCTGGTTTGTTGGGAGGAAGCGGATCTAGGAGAACTGATATCAAAGGATTCAAAAGGAAAGCAAATGTTTTGAAACTGACTGTAGCAGCAACTGTACAATTTTACTTGAACTATTGGAATGATGGATGTTATGACATCTGTAAGAGCTCTCAATAAAAACAGGAATTAAAATAAAATAATTTTTTGTTTCATTGTTTTCTTTTAAAAAAATCATTTTATTGGGAGCTTGTACCATTTTTATCACAATGCACATATACATCCATTGTGTCAAGCACATTTGTACATTTGTTGCCATCATCATTCTCAAAACACTTGCCCTCTACTTGAGCCCTTAATATCGGTTCCTCAATTTCCCCCTCTCCCTACTCTCCTACCTCATGAACCCTTCATCATTCATCAATTATTATTATTTTGTCATATGTCACACTGTCCGACATCTCCCCCCACCCTCTTCTCTGCTGTCCACTCCCCAAGGAGGAGGTCATATGTAGATTCTTGTAATCAGTTCCCCTTTTCCACCCCACCCTCCCTCCACCCTGAGGGCATCACCACTCTCAGCACCAGTCTTGAAGGGACCATCTGTCCTGCATTCCCGGTGCCTTCTTGTGCTTTTAAGAACTATCTAAATGGGACCAAATTGACTGTGGCAAAGCCACAGGTTGGACAGGACTTTGACGGCACTGAGTTCATGGACACACATGGAAAAAGAAGGTGAGGAGAGGATGGCTGCCCACCTGAAAAATATAATTGGTGTCACTGAATTGTATACCTTGAAATTGTTGACATGGTCTATATTCTGCTGTGTATACACAGTATTTTTTAAAAACAATTCTTGCCATCTATGAAAAAGTTTAACTTAAAGATCAAGTAAAGCTAGTTTTGTTCTTGTTTTTCATGAGATGGTTTGGAATATAATCAGGAACACTGCCCTGTTACAATTATATGTCCTTAAAACATGTTAACATAACCAGGGGCCATGGAGAAAGATTCCAAAACACAGACTTCACATTAGACCAGAAGAGATCGTACAAGATGTGCATTCCGCTTTAGGGTCACAGGGAAAAAAACAGGGCTTTCTGCTCCTCTGAAGAGTTAGCTTCAGACACTTCCCCCCCCCCTCCAGGAAAAGTTCTACCTTGTCCTAGGGGGTCACTTAGAGCTATCATCGACTCGATGGCGGCGGGTTTTTATTTTTTTAAGCTCAGGTAAACTGAAGGTTTAAAAGACCGCAGGGCCGTCACGTGTTTCTTCGTGCGAGAGCAGCTTTGCTTCACCTTCTGGCCGCACGCACCTCTTCACAACAGGTGAGTCTGTCTCCTCTGCTCAGACAGCGCTGCTGCTTCTCCCAGCTACCCGAGAAAGACCCAGAAGTCGCCCTGCTTTGGCGTCTTCTTCATGTTTTCCATCTTTCCTAATCCTAATCCCTCCTCTTGATAACCATGGATGGATTTTCTGGTCTATAAGAGTTTCTTAATTTTGATGGGCAAAAAGTTCTCATCTGCTTATCATGTTGGACTTACACCCAAACCACCCCCTCCCTACAGTCGTCAATCTGATTCTGCCTCAGTGACCGCAGAGCACAACGTAGAAGGGCTGTCCTGTGTGACAGAAGCAGACGGTCACAGCTGTTCCCGCAGAGCCGTGAGGGGTCGCACTGCCGGCCTTCCAGACAGCAACCAAAGTGCTTTGCCACCGTGCCACCAGGCTCCGGTGTAGGACACTGAGCAAGCAGCTCAGATGATCCAGTAAAGGGGTTTCAACATCGTGTTTGCTTTGTTTTTGTTTGTTTTTGTTATTTATAGCGGCATTTCACCTACCTCTCTCTATCCCCTAGATTAAGAGAAACCTTTGAGTCTCTCTGTATCCTTCAGACAACTGGAGAAAGGAAACAGGTTTCCAAGCATCGATTTCACAGTCAGAATGAAAAGCACTTAGCAAAAATAATGTGTGCTTTCATTTTCTGAGCAAGACACTTCGCACCATTTGCTTGGAAATCCCAGTGCTTTCTGTTGTATTTTGAAAGAGAGAATGAACTAGATTTATGGTAATTCCCCTGAGAAGTTGTAATTTGCTACCACTAATTCACAGAGTCAATTAAAAGACACTCTGGGAAAATCACAGACGAGATGCCGCCACATTTTGTATTTCGCAAAACTCAAACGTGCAGAGTGAACTCAACTAAGGCAGACACTTTTGTCCCTGATAACATCTCCCAATTTTCTCTCGTTGAATCTCACACGGTTTCATCACTCAGCTACCTTTCCTTCATAACGTAAAAACTTTCATTCAAAGAAGACATTTATTAAGTCTTAAACAGGGCAAGGACAAGCGAACTACAGAGACGCATCAGCCGGAGGAGGGAGCCAGTGGCGGGAAGTCATAGCAGGGTTCCAAGGTTTGCTAAGCTATAGAACTGTCAAAAGGGCTTGGGCGGTCAGAGAAAGCCGTCGCAAGGGCACAGCCGGCGGCTGGCAGATGAGCGCATCCTCTGTACACGCTGGTGGAACTCCCAGAGCGAGATCTGGAGGCATGGGTGGGACTCAGACGCACAAACTGCTGCGGGTCGATCCTAGACCACTATGATCCTGCCCAAGCCATTTCCACCGAGACACGTGCCTTCCACCACAAAGGCATTCAACCTACAGGTCTGGCAGAGTGCACGCGTTGTGCTGTTTTTTCAATGAACGATTAAGTCCCTCGCTCTCAAGGTCTTCTAAAGGCGGAGGAGCCGCTGGCGAAGTTGGAGCCGCTGTGGCCTGCGACAAGGCACATCTTCTCGTGGCAAAGACAACCGGACGAGAAGAACAAAGGGGTGTGTGCCGAGGAATGGGGTAGGAGGCACAGAAATGAACCCCTGCCGTGTTGTGGCTCAGGTGCTTGACCACAGGCAGAACTGAAGGCAGAAAGGCTCTCGAACACTCAAGGAGATTCCAAGCTGCTGCCATCTCTCACGGGCTGGTCAACAGCCTCTCACACGGCCCATCCAAAGCACACCAGCCCTCTCCCCATCCCCACACAGCTGCAGCTGGTCGGAGCTTTCTGGAAAGGAGATCTCATCATGCCGCCCGTTGGTTCTCAAAACCCTCCATGACGTCCACTGCGCTGGAAGGATGGCTTCGTGTTGCTGTGGTCTGATCCACCTTTATCGCACGTGACAAAATCACGCCAGCCTGAGGCTCCGCATATGCTCTTTCCTTTATTTGGAAGCTCCCTCTATGTCCCGCCCTCTCACACACAACCTCCAGGTCTTAGTAAGCTGCCACTTCTCCATAGAATTGAGGCCTTAGTTTGGTGAAACCCAGCCTCTTGTGGAATTTCATGGCAGAGTTCCAGGAAGAAACCGTCATGATCTCAGGGTGGATCAAGAGATCTTGGATATGGCAGACACATTGCAAATCATACAGCAAAAACGGGGTAAGATGGACTCAATCAGACCTTTCACATTTTAAATGGTAACACTAAGAAAAGGAAAAGTCATAGCCTTTTTTTGGGCTAACCAAACATGTGGCTAAGAATTCATACTCAAAGCACATAAAGAACTCTTTCAAGTCAATAAGAAGACAACAAACGGCTCAATTATGAAAGATGCACAGGGTCTGAACAGTCATTTTACAAAAAAAGATATACAAATAGCTAATGGATACATGAAAAAAAAAGGCTTAATACTCAATAACCCCACTTGCAATTGCTGTCAGGTCAGTGCGACCGCAGGCACGGCAGGATAGCGGTCACTGGGATTTCAATGACTGAAGCAGACGGCCAGGCTTTTTTCCCCCGAGCACCTCTGGGTGGGCTTGAATGGACCTCCAGACTTTTGGTCAAAGCCACGGGCACTATTAGCACCACCCGGAAACCGTGAGTCATTGCAGAAATCAAAATCTGCGAGCGATCACAGCTGTGAGCTCACTCAACTCACTGCCATCACGCCGGAGCTGCCCCTGTGGGTCTCTGGGACTGTCCATCATCACCATCACGCCAGAGCTGCCCCTGTGGGTATCTGGGACTGTCCCTCATCACAGGAGCACAACCTCCTCCTCTTTCTCCTGAAGAGCTGCTGCTGGATCTGAGCTGCCGCCTTTGCCCCACCACGCCCTCACCCACTGCCCCCAGCAGGCTCTTTATCACCCACTAGGATGGCTGTATTAAAAGGAGGGAAGAGCAGGAAGTGTTGGCAAAGACAGGGAGAACTGGAATCCCCAGTCCCTGGTGGCATGAATGTAAAACGACACAAAAGCACTTTGGAGCACAGCACTGACGGTTCCCTTGAGAGCCAATTCTGTTTACCATATGAGCCCCCCCAAAAATCCCACTCTTAAAAAGCTAGCTTCTACAAGAGAAAGGAAAATGCACCTGCAGGCACAGGCTTGTAAACAACAGTTTACAGCAACATTCCTTGAAATAGCCCCATAGTGGAAATGATCCAAATGTCCGACCACTAGGGAAATGATAGGCAAGATATGGTGAGATTCATACAACTGAAGATTAATTCAGAACGAGAAAGGGGCAATCTACTGACAAGTACCGCAACACTGACCAACCACAACAAATAGCATGCTATGATAATATCTGATTGATCAAGGATTAATGAGGGCAGGAGGCTGTGGGACAGAGGGGTAAAAAGAGGAGCTGATATCAAGGGCTCAAGTAGAAAGAAAATGCTTTGGAAATGTTGATGGCAACATATATACAAGTGGCTTGTTATAAGATTTGTAAGAGCCCCCAATAAAATGAATTTTAAAAGCAAGAAAAAATATTATGCTACATAAAAGATGCCCAAAACTGAGTGACTATATTTCATATAATTCCATTTTTATCAAATGTCCAGAAAAAGCATTTTTGGACAGAGACAGAAAGCTGCCTAGGGCTGGCAGTCAATGAGAGAGCTGATGCATACCGGTGGGGGGCCTTGGGGGTGAGAGCAATGCTCCCCAGCTGGACAGGGGTGGTCACGGATGCGTAACTTTTTAGTGTACTCTCCCCAACCCACAGACGTGCAGGGTGTGGGTTTGACGGTATGCATATAATCTCCACCTTGAATGCTCTCCACCTTGAATGCGTGCCATAGCGTTTTCAGCCTCAGGAAAGGAAAGGAGGCCGAGCAGTGTCGCAGCCCAGATTCTGCCGGGTCCAGAATGGCAGGAGCGCCGAGGGGAGACGCAGAGACCCAGGGCCCGGAACACAGGATTTGCCGGCGTGAAAACTTCCAAACCCCGTTTCCCCACTTGCTAAACCAAGGAAAAGCAAACCACAGACAGCAAGCCGACCTGAGGCACGGCAAGTCTTCTTGGGGTTTCTGAGGTTGTGACTCTTTAGAGGAGCCGGCAGCCTCTTCCGTCTCCTCTCTGTCAATCGGCTGGTGGGTTCGGACCACGGACCTTGCAGTCAGCAGTCCGCGACCCCACTTCCTAGCTGGGCTAATTTTAGGAAGTCCCTGAGTCTCTCAAGGTCAGAAAGCAGGTGAGCTGTGAGGACTGGCAGCAGAGCTCGTCCCCTCACTTCCTCCGGAGCTGCCTGGCACCCGTGGCCGCCAGGCCGCCCGAGGCAGGGGGCATACTGCAGTCTAGCACCAGTGCTGCCCCCAAACCTTGGTCGGTTCTGCCTCCGACTCACCTTTTGGATCCGCGTTCACTTCTCTGTCTGAGCCACCACCAGGCGCCCTCCAGCGCTCTCTGCTTCTGAGGGGCCTTTTCCAAGCTCTCCCACATCTTCACCGCGGGATCCTGTCAAATTCCCGTCACGTGGTGCGCTCCACTTCAGGAGTCACCACTTAAAATCCTCTGCCGCTTCCCCTTGGAGTTGGAACAACACGCATGCTCTGCTTAATGCGCTCTGGCTTCTGCCCGCTTCTCCCTCCACTCTCCCCCCTGGGGCCTTCTTTAGCAAGTTCTCTGCTGCCTTAAAACCGCACACCATGCTGCTTCCACCTAGGCCCTTCCTCGCTGTACTCCTATTTGCTCTCACCTTTTCCTCTCTGACCTCGAACTTCATAGGCAGTCCCTCAGCTCATGCTGGCCGCCCCCCCCCCCCCCGGGCCAGCAGTTTAAACCCCAGTCAGTCTGAGGGAGAAAGGGGAGGCGGTCTGCTCTCTGAAAGACAGACAGCCTTGGAAATCCAGTGGGCAGTGCTACTTGGTCCAACAGGGTCACCATGAGTCAGAATCAAGTGGGTGGCAGGGAGGGATCTTTTTTTTTTTTTTTTTTTTGGTTTTCATCCATCTAAGTCCTGTCCCTGTGACATTAAGTTATATCTTGTGAAAGTACACAGGAATCACACATTAGAGACATGTACCTATTATGTACGCCTACCTACTGAGCAGCAGTGCTGCTGACACTGACTGACCAACAAATTGATCCTATTAGACACGCTGTATGAAGATTTATGGAGTAAAATGCCTGTTGATCCAAAGTGCCTTTCCACAAAGCCCCGCTGTACTCGTCCGCACACCCCCATTAACAACACCGCCTTGCCGGCCTGGTGCCAGGGAGTAGGTTGTTCTGCCTCAGTGGCCCCAAAGGCACCGGAATGAAGCAAACGGAACAAAACCCGGCTCCATTCTGAGCCGTCCTCACAGTCACTGCAATGCTTGAACTCAGTGCAGCCACTATCAACCCATCTCACCCAGGGCCTTCCGGTCAGTAACCCTCCACTGGACCAGGCGCGATGTCCTTCTCCTTGCCCATCGTAGTCCAAAGACCACGAGATGAGGTCTCCTCACCTCACGTCTAAGAAGCACTCTGGACCTGTTTCTCAGGAACAGTACTTGATTGTTTGGGGGCCGCATTTGTGTACATTTTCACTTGAGCCTCACCATGAGCCTGGGAGGAAAGTCAGGCTGTGTGGACTGATGGGAGGGTGACACTTGCCTAAGGTCTTCGGCTTCAGGTGCAACATAAGAACTCAGATTTCCCCATTTTTGTTGGGCACCCTTTCCACTCCAAGAGGACCTGTGTGGAGGGCAGCAGTGTGTCCACTTAATTAAAAAATTGTTTTATTGGGGCTCGTACAACTCTTATCACAATCCATCCATCCATCCATTGTGTCGAGCACATGTGTATGTTTGTTGCCATCATCATTCTCAAAACATTTGCTTTCTACTTGAGCCCTTGGTATCAGCTCCTCATTTTTTTCCCCTCTGGACATTTTTCTAGCAGTCGGCAGTAGCCCTGGTAGCACAGTGCATTAGGCATCAGGCTGTGAATCGCAAGATGGGAAATTCAAATCCCACCACCTACCCCATGGGAGAAAGATGAGGCTGCGTGCTTCGGAAACCCACCTAGGGTCCCACCGAGGGGGCAGATGGGCACATTCAACATCCATTGCCGACACTGTGACCCTTGGATCCTCCGGCTCACTGTCCAGCTTTTACATGCACGTGATACTGCCTTTCCATGTTTTTCCTTTCTACAACACTGCCATCTCCTGAGGAGCCCTGGTGGCATAGGGGTTGTATGTTGGGCCACTAACTGCAAGGTCAGCAGTTTGAAACCACCAGCCACTCGACAGGTGAAAAGGGGAAGTTGGGGCTTTCTACTTCCATAAAGAATTACAGTCTCACAATGGATGGATGCATGGATTGTGATAAGAGTTGTACAGGCCCCCAATAAAATGACTTTTGAACCCACCAGCTTCCCCACGAGGGAAAAATGAGCCTGTCTGCACCCATAAAGATTAGTCTCTGAATCCCCAAGGAACATTCACTTGTACTCTGTCCTCCAGGGTTGCCATAAGCCAGAATCAATTCAATGGCAGGGGGTGGGCACTGCACTTCTGTTAGTAAACTTTCTCAGAACCACATGTGAGTTCTGAAGACATACTGATGATCTCAGATGACCAGTTAACATACCCATGTGAACAACTGCCTTAGTTTACAGAGCTTTCTATTGTTTCTCTTAAAGGAAGCTACTGCTGTGGTTGACTAGGAGTCCCATCAGCTCAGCAAGCTGCTCTCTCCCAGAGTACTCAGAATCTGTGTGAGGAGGCTGAAGATAACCAAGCACTTGGCCATTTACACGGAGAGCTTCTGTGGATTGAAACCAACCAACCCATTTATTAGTTAGTGGCAGGCCCCCAATAAAATGACTCAGTCAGCACAGAGTCACCAGGTTTCCTAAAGGCATCACTACAACTCAGGGCGGGCTGGGAGCTGCTGGTTCTAAGTTCTCGGTGCTCTGCTTTGAGGGTTGGACGCAGATCTGCTCTAGAGCCATAGCTGCCATTTGCTGCCCTGTGTCCTCTGGACACAACGCACATCACGTTGCTGTGCCGATGCAGAAACGAGTAACGCTTTGCATTCTCCACAAGCCCAGTCAGTGACTCAAATTACCCACCAACTCACACACCACCACAACCACTTTCTCAGACTACTCCAGCGTGGATCTGAGAACCTGCGACCCGGGGTCTAAGATGACAAAGCACACCGGGTCTAAGGGGAGACACAGTCCAACACAAAATCCCCTGGGATAACGGCTGAGGCGCAGACGAGGCAACGGGAGAGAACACCAACAGTAAAAAGAAACTACGTAATTCTCCTTCTCCAGATGCTGCTTCTATCCCGAGTCCACAGAAGCCCACCTCTCTGGTATGCCGGCGGCAGGGGCCGCAGTGGTAATTGGCATGGTACTGGCACCTTGGTAAAGGAGCCCCGAGACTAAGAGCTCAGGCACAGGGCCCCAGGAAAGGGAGGAACCCGCCTGATGGAGGCTGAGGGCCACTCTACAGAAGAGCTGTCAGGACGAGTCATCTTTTCGCTTTGAACTTGGTCAGAGATTGGAGAGAACTACAATTTGGAGAATGCTGTCTGGCACAGGATAAACACAGCAAAGGACACATCCTTAGTTTTCAGTACAAAACAATAACACAGGGCAAAGGTGGGGCAGCCCTAGACTCCTAGGAAAGGCCTCCCAGGGACACATGTCAACACGAATGCTTTTTATTTGTTAACCCTCATTGTCTTGCAAACACCAGAAACCTCGGACATGCAAACTCCAAAACTTCACTGTACAAAATACAGTCACCTGAAACTTGGCCCTGCCCCACACATGCAGATGGCTGGCGTCACCCCTCTGCTTCTGCAGGCTCCCTGCTGTCCTTTCGCACCTCCCTGTCCCCTGGCTTCCCAGCTCACCCGGGAAAGAAAACACACGCTCTCTGCCCCATCTCTTCCAGCCCTTCCTGTCAACCCTTCTCTCTATTCCACTGCACTCGAATTTCCTGCTTGGATCACACGCTCTGCTTCAGTCCTCTGCTCTCCCGCTTCACCTCGGGACAATGGCAAAACCAACCTGGAGCTCACCCTGCTGCCCGACCACTTCTCCCCCGCAGCTGCCCTGCACGCACAGCCTCTGGACTCCTGCTGGGGCTCCTCGCCGCCCAACGGCAGGCCTGGGGCCTCCCGCACCCATGTCGTTGCTTCATGCTTGCTCCTCAGGCTCCTTCTCACCCATGTGCCATTCACTCGTTCAGAAGCGATTCCATAGCGCCTCACGATCCATGGAGAAGAGGGTGAATGTATCACGGATTCGGTCCTGCTTGGATCCACAATCAAGGCTCATGGGAGCAGCAGTCAAGAGACCAAAGACGCGTTGCATGGGGTAAATCTGCTGCGCAAGACCTCTTTAGAGCGGTGCACAGCAACGGTGTCGCTGCGAGGTCTCAGGGGCGCCTGCCCCAAGCCCTGGGATCTGCAGTTGCCTCCCCTACATGTGAAAAGTTGGACGCTGAACAAGGAAGACCGAAGAAGAACTGATACATTTGAACGGTGCTGCCAGAGAAGAATCTGGAAAGCACCATGGACCGACTGCTCAACGGACAAACCAGTCTTGTCTTGGAAAAAGCAAGGCCACTGGGCTCCTTAGAGGCCTCGTTGGTGGGGCTTCATGACATGTTGCCAGGAGAGACCAGAAAACGCCTTGCTTGGGAAAGTGGAGTGGCAGTGAGCAAGAGGAAGGTCCTCGAGGGCACAGAGTGACACAGTGGCTGCAACAATGGGCTCCAACACGAGAACAGCTGTCAGGGCAGCGCAGGCCGTGCAGGGCTTCTTTCTGGTGTGCACGCTGTCATCGTGGGAGGACCAGACGCTGCGGCACCTAACTGCAACCGCGTGTACAGGTCAGCGACTGGGCCTCGGCCACAACAGGCTCTCCGTTTGGTGTGGAGGCTGCTATCTTGCATGGCCGTGGAGCCGATTTCGATTCGCGGTGATCTGTGTGCACGCAGAACTGCTGCGTGGAGTTTTCAAGCGTGTGACCTTGGGGTCATCAAGCCTGCCTTCTGAGGCACCTGTGGGCCAGCAGTTGGGCGCTCTGGCGGTCTGCGCTACGAGGTCTAGGCAGAGATACAAGACAGGGCCCTTGGTGTCAAAAACACTGCGCTGACAGCTTTATTGGAAAAGCACACTCAGGTCTGTCAGGTTCGCATGCTGCTTAGAAAAAAGAATGTATGTCATAAAGTCAATAAAGACTGGGAGAGAGAGACGGGGCATTCGACTCCTGCAGAGTTCCAGTCTCTGGACCTCACAAGGGAAGTTCTGCCCTGTCCTATTGGGTTGCTGAGAGTCGGGCAGTGAGTTTGGAAAGGGAGAAAGACAAGCCCTGAAGTCAGTATTATGAGGACAGGACACCCTGGAAGGGTCAGGTGGGAGTGGTCCTCAGAGGGAAACAGGAGCGAGCCCAGCAAGGGCACGTGGCTGTAAGAAATGGGCTCCCAAGAGGGGACAGGAGGTGGCCTGATGCTTGAGGGGCCCTGCACCAAGGTCCCAGGCCCGGAGAGCAGGAGCTGACACTGGACAGGCAAGAATCACTTTCAGGGAGAATCTGTCCACTGCGCTCAAGAGGTAGGACTAAATCCTGAGACTGTTTCCCACTGAGCTGAGGCAAGATCAGGTGAAGGGGCACCTACCAACACCTTCTGCGTTCGTCCAGTTAGACTAGAGAAACAAATCGAGATACTCATATGTATCAAAGAGAGCTTTATAGCAAAGAGAAATTGTAAATTAAGAGAATATTTCAGTCCAGATCAAATCCTTACGTCTGCTATTAGCCCCTATGTCTGATACTAATTAGTAAATTCCTCTTCAGACTCACACAGCACATGCAATGATGCTGAATGCAGGAAGATCACAGGCCAGTGGGTGGAAAGTCCTGTGGGTCCAATAGCAGTGGATGCATCTCCAGGGCTCTGGCTGCCACCAGCATGGCTCCAGGTGGCTTGTCCACTAAAAGATGAAGCAGAGAGTGTACGTCCTGCCTCTGGGAAGAAGATTGGAGTTCCCAGAATCCTCAGGAGAAGGCCAGGCCCACGCAGATGCCTCATCGGCTATGACCAGATTGACAGGCTAGACGCCACCCCTTCCTCAAGTTGACAGTAGAGCATGTAAGCGTCTCGCTTTCTAACAGTGATGCTTACTTTCTCTCACTGTCAGCTAATAGTGTCAAACCAACATACACACAACATGCATACAATGGTTCATAGTAACAAATGGGCATTGCTTTGTGATGGGCCTCCAAACATGATTATTACTGTACCACGATATTAAAGGTGTTTGAGTGTAGCCAGAGTGCACCGTGATGCTTTCTATTTCACTAGCCACTAAGACAAGCATTTGATGGATGTTAGGAACTGTGGGCCTGTTTCAACCTAAAGGCAGACCTAGGCATGCGCCTTGCTCATAATAAATCTGAGACGGACTGAACACAGGTCTGCGGAGCTCTTGACTTGAGGGCTGGGGGTCTAGGTCATGGGGGACAGGTCTGCATGGAGTAGACAATCTAGGAAGCATTCACACTCAGGAAGATCTCAGGAATGGATGAGGCCAAAGGAGGAGTGAGAAGGGGCTAAGGCCGCAGCTGCGGTTAAGGGAGTAGAGAGGCCAACGAGGCAAGAGCTTGAGGGGAAGAAAGACAAATGAGAATGGGGGAAATCAGAAAAGCGCAGAGGGAAATTTGGCAGAGAAGAAAGACAAAAGAAAACTACCAAAGTAGAAAGAGAGAGCGAGAAACCGCTGGGGCTGGGCGCAGCTAACACAGACAAAAGGCCGAGGGCGCAGGGCTCGGTTAGCCATGTAGGTTTGGAGATAACAAACCGGCAGCCCACAAGGACATGGGGCCTTGGTCTTACAGTGGCGGGCATGAGGACACAGCCCCAGCCAACACCGTGATTTCCACCTGAGGACAGAACCTAGCTGCGGTGTGGCAGACCTTAGCAACAGAGAACAGGTGTGTGTTGTTTTAAGCAGCATCAATTCATTGCGAAGCAACAGAAGAAAACAAGAGGATAGCAGAAGCCAGACAGTCAATATTTTCGGCTCCGCTGGCCACATAAGGTCTTTGCTGCACACTCCTTTCTCCAGCCCCAGCCATTTAAAAATGTGAACATCATCCTTAGCACGTGGGATGCACAAAACACACGGGGCTGAAGGATGGGCCCGAGGGAGAAGGGCAACAGTCAGTGAGCAGGTAGACGGCCCCTGGCACCCTCCACCCCCCAGGCTTTCCATACAGAGTGAGGAGGAGAAGCAGCCAGAGCAGGAGGGGGCTGCTGGGCAAGCCGAGTCTGTGGGCGGCGTGGGGAGCAGGGTTTCAGGTAGCGTTCAAAGGTCAAGTGAAGAGACTGGGTCCCAGAGGATCCTGCTCAGGGGCTCCCACGCGCAGCAGACGGCGCGACAGCTGGGGCAGGGCACAACGGGGGGTTGGACTGAGGGGTGAGAGGGCGGGGTGCCGGGCCTGGCAGTCAGGGCCTCCTCGGGGCGCTCCCATCCCCAGGGATGGAGGGTACGAGGGGAGCTCCCCTTCTTCTGGGCAGTAGGGCAAGGCAGCATCATGGAACAGAAGGTGGAGGGAACACCAACATTAGGCAAGTGAGCGGGGAGTGAGGGTTACTCAACATTGTCCAGAATTGCTCCGTGGGGATTCTACATCGGGCGCTGGGATGCGGAGCTTAAAAGGCTACAAGTAGAGAGGACATGGGGGCATGGTCTGGGATTCAATGGGAAGTCAGCATCTGAAAGCAAGAGAACGAACGCCCTGCGCGTTCACGCACCAGGCGCAGGACGGGCTGGGAGGGGCTGCTCTCCATTTCTGGGCCTCGCCCCACAGCCCGGAGCTCTGCAGCCACAGTCCGCTGTGCTTCTCTTACACGGGGGGGGGGGGGGGGGGGAGAATGAGGGAGGGGGGTGTTTGCCTTTGTCTAACAGTCAGGTACAACCAGAGCTAACTACAAGGCGAGACCAGATAAAATGGAGGTAAAGGTAGAAATCTCAGTAAGCTGCTTGGCTCATTAGGCTGAAGTTTGTGAGTGTGAATTCAGCTGGAAGAAACGAGAGGCAGGGACTAGACCAATGCAGTACATAAAGAAAACTAAACAAAGAGTTTACATTTTGCATATTTCTCAGCATTTTCCGGGAGTCGCCGCAGTGAAGTGAGGAAAACACGGGTTTTGAAGGCAGGTATTCCTGGGTTTAAATCTGCTCAAACAATAACTGGCGGCCACAAAGTGGGTGCATAAGCAAATGTGGTGAAGAAAGCTGATGGTGCCCGGCTATCAAAAGATATAGCGTCTGGGCTCTTAAAGGCTTGAAGGTAAACAAGCGGCCATCTCGCTCAGAAGCAACAAAACTCACATGGAAGAAGCACACCAGCCTGTGTGATCACAAGGTGCCGAAGGGATCAGTTATCAGGCATCAAAGAACAAAAAATCATATCATTGGGTGCACAGCTCCATGACACGATTGCTGAAGACAAAGCAGGTGCATAAGCAAATGTGGTGAAGAAAGCTGATGGTGCCCGGCTATCAAAAGAGATAGCGTCTGGGATCTTAAAGGCTTAAAGATAAACAAGTGGTCATCTAGCTCAGAAGCAATAAAACCCAAATGGAAGGAGCACACCAACCTGTGCCATCATGAGGTGTCGAAGGGATCAGGTATAAGGCATCATCAGAACAAAAATATCTTACCATAGTGAATGGGTGGGGGGGAGGGCGGTGCAGAGTGGAGACCCAAAGACCATTTGTCGGCCACTGGAGATCCCCTTGCAAAGGGGGTCTAGAGGAGAAGACGAGCCAGTCAAGGTGCGATGTAGCACCGATGAAAAATACAACTTTCCTCTAGTTCCTAAACGCTTCCTCCCCCACACCCTACTATCATGATGCGAATTCGACCTTGCAAGTCTGGGCAGACTAGAGGATGTACACTGGTACAGATAAGAACTGGAAACACAGGGAATCTAGGGTGGATGATCCCTTCAGGACCAGAGGTGTGAGAGGTGATACTGGGAGGGTAAAGGGAGAGTGGGTTGGAAAGAGGATCTACATGTGAACTCCTCCCTGGGGGACAGACAACAGAAGAGTGGGTGAAGGCCAGGGAGATGTTGGACAGGGCAAGATATGACAAAATAATAATTTATAAATTATCAAGGGCTCATGAGGGAGTGGGGAGTGGGTTGGGAGGGGAAAAAAATGAGGACCTGATGCCAAGGGCTTAAGGGAAGAGCAAATGTTTTGAGAATGATGAGGGCAAAGAAATTACAGATGTGCTTTACACAAATGATGTATGTATGGATTGTAATAAGGGTTGTATGAGCCCCTAATAAAACGATTAAAAACAAACAAACAAACAAAATAACTGGCAGCCAAATGTACTTAATTCACCTCTCTGCATCTCAGTCTTCCCATGTTACACGTTGCTGTGTGAAATTCCCTGAGATCTCTTAGGTGCCAATTGGTGCTGCCAGGGAAGCGATGGATTGCTAACCACAAGGTTAGTGGTTCAAACCCACCAGAAGCTCCATGGGAGAAAGAAGAAGCTATTCTGCTCCTGTAAGGGTCTACAGTTCAGAAACCCCATAGAGACTCACTGCGAGTTGAAATCAACTCAATAGCAGCGATTAAGATGAGGGTGCTTTGAAAAGTTTGTGGAAAAACAGAATTGAAAGATAATTGAATTCTTCCATGATCCTTTTTAAGCCCCTTGTATGTACAGCACATATCTAGCACATTATCAGTGCTTACAAGCATTAGTTTCCTTCTTGTAACTTTAATGGGAAAAACAGGTTCATAATCACATATAACAGATATGATAGGTATTTCACACCTCACTATTTTAACAGCAAATCCTGAAGTTCAACTCGTATATTCAACTATTAATTATATTTTGATTACATCATTTGATCATTGAAATTGCCTTGACAGTTTATGAAAAATGTGTATATTTTCAACTAAAATGAAATATAACTAAAACCCACGGCAACTGAGTTGATTCCAACTCACAGTGACCCTGCAGGACAAGGTGGCCTCAGGTGATCTTTCTCCTAGAGCAGTGGTTCTCACCCGTCCTAATGCCGTGACCCTCGGATACAGCTCCTCGTGTTGTGGTGGCCCCCCAACCATAACGTCATTTTCGTTGCTACTTCATCGCTGTCAATTTGCTGCTGTGATGAATCAGGCGACCCCTGCTGTGAGCAATGCTTAAGCAACGAGAGAAGACAGACTTACCTAGAGGAGCCTGCCATAATTCTCCAACGTGAAACTGAAGATCACTTTGGAGCCCACCTTTAGCTAAATAATAGGCGGGCCTCTGAAGCAAACAGTATCATTAGTCAGAACGCAGGGCTAGCTTGTTGGCTCACAGAACTCGAGCTCTTTGGGGGAGGGGTTAGAACGGAGGGGCATGCCCTTAGGCGTTTACTGGCAGCCCGAACATTGCCGAAACCGGGCAGACACCATGCCAATAGACTCAGAGCCTATGAGAGGCCTGCCTGGGGCCACAGCAGAGAAGTAACTGTCCTGATAGAACACTGTCTCCTGAGCATCCCTCAACTGAATGGTCCACCTGAATTGGAACTCTGTAACTGCCCTGATAAGCCTCATTATCCCGAGCATCCTCTGCGAGCACTGTGCGGTCGATGCTCGGAGCTAGAAAGCCCAGTCGACCAGAGAGGGCCGGGGCAAGAGGAGTGGGTGTCAGAATGGGGTAAAAAGGAGTGGAGGGTGGAGGTGTGTCTGATTTCTACCTTGTGGCAGTCAGCCTTGGGAGCCAGAGAAGCTCAGAGGAGGCCCCCCACACAATTTCCTCAGCAACCACAGGTGAGATGGCAGGCAAGAAACAGGTAGCATGGAGGCACATTATGAGGATTGTACCACTGTCACCAGCAATTTGTGTGTGAGCAATTGTATGTGTGTGACTGGGAAACTGCTAAGCAAACCACAGCACCTCAAACACAGCATTTTCAACAGATAAAACCTCTTTTTGCGTCTGACAGGTAACACTGTCACAGGACTCTACTTTTCACGGTGCTGAGATTTACTCTTCTGAAAGGTACAAATTTTGCTGTCAAGTTTATACCATGTCCCAGCAAAAAGGTAATGAAACAACAACTGTGTTTATTCATCTCACCAAACGTGCATGATAGTCAACAAAAGCAACAACAAAGATGACTTTCCCACACTCCTAACACTTTCTATTGCTGCAATTATAGATTATACAATTATGGTATATAATCAAAGAAACCTCAGAAGGTAACACTTAAGGACCCATCCCTACCCCCAGGACTATTTCTGTGCAGTTTACTACCGAAACGAGCTGTGAAAGGGTCTGAATTCCCACCCCGCCTCCAACAGAAAACCGACCTGCAGAAAGCACATGAGCTATCAGGTCGTGCCATAGACGGCATCGCATGACAGGGGATTAGAATCAAGAATCAAACACGAGAAAAATAAACTGTCTCAGAACCAAGTCCATGGGATATACAAATATTTCTGAACTAGAAGGCAGAGAAACTAGTAAATTTATTTAAACGCGAAACACCAGCCAGCTCTTTAAAAATAATATGTACTTCCACATACTTGCATGTGAAATTTTTCCCGTTGCCAAAGAAGAGCAGGCACTTGGAGGTCTTGCCAACAGTCACAAATAATAAAATCTAAGGGAGTTAGTGCTTGAAAGAATAATTTACAAAATTTAAATGTACGCCATATTCAGCTTTTCACTCTCAGAAGAAAAGATGAACATGTCATTATAAGTAAATACTGGAAAAATCAACACTGAAGCTCTCCCTCCCTCCACGCCTGCCTTCTTCCTCTCGACACTTTACCAAGTAACAACGGGGAGGGGGCAATTCTTCAAGTCAGATTTTCTTTCTGTCTTTGCTCCAGTTTTCTAATGACTCTCTCAGCCCACCACCCTGTGCTAAGGATGTGTCCACCTGTGACAAAGACGGACATATGCGAGCAAGACAAAGCAGGGGCTTCCCCTCTGACTCCAGTCTGGTGCATCCTTTGCTCCCATGCGGTGGCCCTGAGCGACTCTCCCTCTCTCCCCGTGAAAGCGCCCCAGCATGCGGCACCCACACGGTATCCTACAGCGTTTTCAAGTCGGTCCTCAGGTGTATCTCTGAGTACAATACATTGCTCAACAAAGAAGCCCCACTAAATTTGAGGGTAGAATTTTCTGCAGTAAGTTCCAAAGTTCAATACCCTTATGGGGGAAAAAATTACATATGTATAGGAACAGATCACACGCGGGCATCTACCCAAACCATGGCCTGCGGCCAACAGGTGACCAAAGAGTACACTGAGCGAAGTTCTGCGTAGCTATGAGAAGAGTCTACGTGTGTGTAGACAAAGTTGAACTTGTATATGAAACATGACATTTTCAAAGTCCATTTGGAGAATCAGCCATTTTAGATAAGTCCGTAACAGTAGTACCCTGGGGTAGGCTTTACCTTTACAAAACCACTGGCCTTGGCTCGCATATTTAACGATGCCCACTGCTTCTTAGGGACTGAGCGTGCTGCGGCGAGGGATGCTCCATGCACTTACGGACCCGCCCCCCTGAGAACTGGACCACCAGTCTGACCGTTGGCATCATCTCCCTGGTGCTGCACATTTATCTATCTTTTGACAAACATGCTGCCTCATAAAAATGTCTGTGATGAATCGCACCTGTTGGGCCGTAAGACTCAATATCAGAAAAGCAAAAGTCCTACATTTCCATGCACCCATTTTCCCTTGTTTACATGAAACAGCGGTACTTCAGGTGCCACTGTATTATTACCTGATACCACAACGAAACTCGGCATGTGCTCACTGAAATGTATTGATGATTGGCCCCAATCAAGTTGCAATTTAATTTCAGCTTTTTAAATTAAGTGTAGCCTGAAAACCATGCAAATACTGCACTCTCTACCCAGCCAAGCACGGTGTCAAAATTATTCAGGCGAAGCAGCTAAGGAAAACATAATATAAAGTTCCACCTACAGGGAGTCCTCTGACTATTTTCGGTGGGTCCGGGAGATGACATGGATGTGAGCGAGACAAGGGCGCAGCAGCCCGGTGCTGGCCGGAGGAAGCCTCAGTTACCAAGCAGCTCTGCAGATGTGCATCTTCCAGGGTGGAGAACAAAGGCAGGCAGGCGGAAGCTGGGAGCAGGATTTTCCAAAGAAACTGTAGAGAGCTTATTAGTTTTCTTCTGGTGGCGCAAACAGATGCCCCCTCAGAATCTACTGCCTCTGTAAAAGCCAAATGCAAGCTCTCAGGGGCTCTGGGGGTACAAAGATGCATGCACAACACTGGACCGTACCAAATGCTGCTCAGAGCCAGGGGTGGGGGGAAACACCTACCAAATCCACAGGATTTTGTAATCTGGGGACAAAGATGCATTTAGAACACACCAAAACAGAGAAGAGATCATACTGCCTGAAAGTAAAATCCAACCCTGTTTACGGCTAGCATTCATTTCCCGAGACAAAGTTTCTTTACATTTCCCCCATCTCATCTGGGTTGTCGCTTCAGCCTAAAGGTTCCTTCTAATTCAGCAATCACTAACTGGTGACTTGAAATCTGCGCTGTATTTTTAATGAGTATCTTAAATAGTCACCGTTCCCACAGTTATAAACACTTGTCAGTGGTCTTTTCTCGTTTTCTGGTCTGCTTGGAATCAGAGCTTCGTCCGTCAGCCACTCACTGTCTGCTCTTTCCCCCATTTCATTAGAAACGTACCTGTTTCATCCAAATTTAAAAAACAAAATCCTTCCCCTTCACCTAACCTTCTCCTCCAGCCTATCTCCTTCTTCCTTTTGGACCTGGCTTTTGAAAACCTGTGTCTCCATTTCTCATTTATTGATTCGGTTCTTCAAATATTCATTAAGTACCAATGTGCCAAGTGCCAGGGTCAGAACGGTGAACAAGACAGAACATTCCATGGACTTCCTGATCCTCTGCCCTCTGACTTCTAACTTCTACCCCTCGGGCATGCGTGCCGGCATGTGTGAGTGCACACACACACAGACACTGGACAGTTTTAGCTGGCGGATTAGCGCACCTGCCCAGGCTATCTTCCTCTTTGCCCTCTTTGAAACTCTTGGGCGTCGCTTCTCGGCGTGTCCTTGCCCGCTTTCCTCCCTTAGTGGCCGGCTGGCCTCCATCTCCAGGACTAGCAGCTCAGCTTTGTTTTGTTTTCTGGCCTCTGTCCTGTGAGGGTTGGTACTGCCCAGAATCCCTGCCATCCTCATCCTTCGCATTCTCCCTGCCCTCCGTGGGCAGCTTCCTGTCAGCCCCACGCTTATACTCCTACCCACCTGCCGGCAACTCCCAGATCTTCCCACCCCCTCCCGCTCTGTCCTGGGGTCCCACTGCCATGTCGCAGACACCTTACCAAATTTAAACCGCTCAAGACAGAGTCTACTTAACAAGTTACCTTTACTTAAGGGCCCTAAGTAATACGTTTAGTAAACAAATTGACTGGAAATATTTTTAACAGAAATATGTAATACTTATATGTTGAAAATTACAAAACTGCTGCAGAGATGAAAGATCTAGATAAATGGAGAAATGTGCCATGTTCCCGGATGGTGCGATGGTAATTCTCCCCAAACACCTAGAGATTCGGTGCAAAATACCAGGAAGATTTTTAATTTTGTAGAAATTGGCAAGTGTATCCTGAGATTTACACAGAAACGAGAAGGACCTGTAATATCCAAATGTCTTTGGAAAAGGAAGAACAAAGTTTGGAGACTTAGACTTCCTGCTTCTACAACTCACTACAAAACTACAGTAACCGCAACAGTGTGCTGCTGACAGCTAGGAGCAGAGCAGAAAGGTCAGAAATAAGCCCTTATGTGCGTGATCGGTTGATTTTCTACCAAGTGGTTAACACAATTCAATGGGGGAAAACAATCTTCTTAGCAAATGTTTCTGAGCCTAGTGCCTACCAGTATGTTAAGCAAGTGAACTTAGATAAATACCTCGCAACACACAAAAATTCATTAAAAATGGACCATGAGGCAAAACGGATCCTAAGACAACAATGTAACCATAACAAGTGTTGCTGAGGACGAGAGGAAACCCGAAAGTTCGCACACTGCTGGTGGCAATGTGGAGGGACAACTTTGGAAACCAGTTTCTTAAAAAGTTTAACACAAAAACTTAGTTATTTGGTCAAGAAGTTTCCTTGGTATTAGAAAAAATATTAACTATCAACTCAAGAAACAACGGAAACATACTGAGGGCTTCAAAAGGCTTGTGGGGAAGCAGAATTGAAAGGGTAAATAGAGTTTTGCTCGGATCTTCTTGAAGGCCCCTCACGTGCCCACATAAGAAAGAGACACACACAGACGTTGAGAACCAGCACTCTTCTTAACAGCGAAAGCCCGGAGGCCATTTAAACGTCGACCCGCTGGTGAATGGAAAAATCAGACTACGGCATGTCCATACAATTGAAAATTAATTCAGAAAAATAAATTATACACTAGCCTACTACCAAACCCAATCCAACTGGCACTGAGTCAGTCCCAACTCACGGCCACCCAACAGGAAAAGCGCAGCCATCAGGGTTTCCTGGGATGCAGACCTTTACAGCAGGAGCAGACAGACTCCTCTGCTTCCACCTGACCTGGAGTGCAGGACGATGCCTGGGGCTGGCAGGAAGGAAGCTGGAATGCAAATAGGCACAGAGGAGTTTTGGGGGGGGCGACAGAAATGTTCTAGAACTAGATTGTGGTGGTTGCATAATTCTCTACACATTTTATTACAAATCAGTGGGGTGTCCAGAGAGAGCAAATCCAGAGAGAGAGAGGAAGCTGCCTCATGGTTTCCTGGGGCTGGTCGTGGGAACCAGGATCATCCACAAACAGGCAGAGAGGGTACATGGGGGTGATGAAGGGCTCTGAAAGTGGACGGTGTTGGCGGTTACAAAAACATCTACACTTGCACTTTTGTGGGAATCCTTTTTTCCAGACAGACGCACACCAGGGCTGCCAGAAGAACAATGCTCCTTAGAAGCAAGGATGGCAAGACATGGTCTCATGCACCTTGGACACAGAGGAGGCAAAGTAGAAAAAGGCTCAGCAGAAAAGAGGCGACCCTTAGTGAGATGGGGTGACTGGCTCAGTGATGGGCTCAAACACAGCGACGGGCTCGGGGTGGCGGACAGCGTTTCGTTCGGTTGAACGTAGGGTTGCTCTGGGTTAGAACAGACTAACAGCATCAACAGCATCCTGCCCCACCACCATAAAAAATTTTTAAAAATCTATAGAATTCACCTACACTACATAGGCTGGTTCATGGGGCAGGGGAACAAACTACTCACCCACATCTCCTAGTCAGAAACCTAAGAGCTCATCCAAGACGGCTCACAATAGGCGGAGTCGTCTTAATTTAGCTATTCAATGTCTTAAATCTGTCTCTTCATTATGACGACCACTACCTTAATTCTAATCTCTTTAATCCTTCCCTGGCTAGTTCCTCTTCCTCTAGCTTGCTCTTTTCCTGCACTGATGCTACAAAACTTGCCCTGCGATGTAAATTGGATCCTTTGGGCTCTCTCCCTCCATCTCAATCAGCCACAACGGTAACCTTAGGACTGTGACATCCTGCAACCATCCAAGAGTCAAAATGTCTGACATACACCCCCATGTGCCACTCTTATGCAGACAATGCACACAATCCTATCTGAATCCACCATATAATGTGCACTTTACAGTTTGACAGGAAAAAAGCAATTAAAATAGAAATCGCAGTTTTCTTCCCCACTCCTATTGCTTATGTTGCATGCTTAAATTCCCTTTTGGAGAACATGGGACCAAAGGAAAAAGTCCACATTCCTCTGGGCGGCACAAAAGCCTGGGCATCGTTTGTTCCCTGCCTACATCTCCAACTCCATCACGCGCCACTTCGCCCCACACACCATCTGCTGCAGTCTCTCTCCGCCTCGGTGAATTAGAAATTAAGTTTCAACTTGGATTCTTGGAGGAAAAAAAAAAATCTCTGCGGCTTTGCAATTGTCCAGTTCTCTCCCCGAAGTGCTCTCTGCTGCAGCCTGGTGTGCACTCATCACTCGGCTCCAGCTCGGTGTCCCGGATGCTGGAGTACTCCAATGCTGCCTTCTCAGTCGGCACGGTGCCATCCTGGGGAGCACAGTCTTACAGTCAGGAGTCCCCGGGGACAAGACAGAAGGCGCCGCAGCACACAGGCCTGGTATTCTGGGCCCAAATGCTCACAGCCTTGACATTCCCATCGTGCACAGTTGTACTCCAGCGCACATTGGCCAGCCATGGTCAGAATCAACTCAAAGGCAACTAATTAACAACATATTTCTGCAGTGTACCTTTCTAGTCTATAAGCCTGTGAGCTGCTTAGGGCAGAGGCCTGGTATCGCCACCCTTGTATCCCCCAACCACCGTTTCCATCACTAAACTATCGTCAAATGACTGGTGCTTAGGCTTTAAATGCTAATTCCGGAACTGAAAGAATAAGCTTTACTGAGGTTAACCATGCAGCATCATCATCCAGATGTAACAAGTTCAGGGCTGTCCAGGCCAGTGGCATGCAAAACCCATATCCAAGAATCATTCAAACAGGTGAGACTCCTCAACTTTGCCTGTGACTTCGTTGATGTAGATCACCTGGTCCATCCAATGACTTCTACTTTTACTTAAATTTAACCATCTCCTACACAGTGAATTGCTACCCTTCCAAGATATCACAAGGACAAGCCCTCCTTTGACCAAACGTTTCACCTCAAGCTCTGAAAACATTCTGGGCTTTCCTAAAGTCAACTTGTCCGTAGGACTTCAAATTCTGTGATCTTTCTGGTCTGACTCGCCCTCTCCTCTTCAGCTTAGATTCTACCCAGTCACTTGAATCACTCTCATTAGCATCAAAGATACCATGGCCTGTGGGACCATTACACGCGTGCTTTGAATTTTCAACCCTGTGCTTTATTCATTTTGGCTTTTATTTCTACTTCTGAGTCTAATTCAAGAGTCGACTATCTTTGCTCATGTGGGTTCTCAAAAGCTGTTTTCTCCCTTGACACCAATTTCTTCTTCTTTTTTTGCTGTATTACCAAGGTCTCAGGGGAAGAGAGAGAGAACTTATCCAGACATCATTTCTGCCTGTCTCCTCAAGGATCGCAACCATCTCCTTTAACATTTTTAATTCACCATTTTTCCTTGATGCTGAATCCACCTTAGGCTGTCTTTTCCTTTCATGATTTCAATTTGTTAGAAGGGAGGTAGTTTGAGTCCCCTTTTACTGCTAACTTCTCAAACATTTCTCACGTGCAACTTGGATTCTCCTTCTACAAATAGCTCATCAGATCACTACCTACCTACTCAGCACCTCCCAGTATATTCAGTGTCATCGGACTACTTGTGTCACTGGTACCCATTTCTCCTTTCTAGGCTTTCTTGGCAATGAAATGCCTTGGCTCCCCTTCTCGTTCTGACCACTCGGGCCACAGAATTGTCAACTAGCCCTGTTTTTGTGAGCTAAGTCATTTATGTGATCTTGCCATACTGTGGAGGCCCCAGCGGTCTTTACACATGATGAACTTGCTCCTTGCAGGGACAGTGAATTATTTAGTGTGGCTCTTCTAGCCCAGTTTCTCACTCCCACCAAACGACCTTTCCCTGCATGGGTCTGGTAAGAAGGTGCAGGAAGATCCTGCGTATCTGGGAAAGGATGCCCAGAGTGCCGTTCTGACGTGTATAAAATGAGCCCACTGGGAGAAGGAGCCATGAGAGGGGCGCATCCTCTGGGCTGGAGATTCCTGCACAGTGAACCTCCTGGATCCAGGTGGCAGCTAAAACACCAGAAGAGGAGCAGCAGAGCCAGCAGACAGAGCATTGAATAGTCATGGACTTCCCAAGCCATGGAGCAAGTTAGGACGTGCCCTTGGGCAGGAGGCTGCCACTGGGCACTTAATTCTGGCCACGGAGCTTGGGCTGAGTGCCTTGGGGTGGAGGCTGACTGCGAAGTGTATGCCCCTTTGGGCATTTGTTAGCAGACCTAAAACTTTGTAACATGTCCTGATAAAGAACTCACCCCTGACCACTTCTCACAGGCACGACCACTTGTTAAGTTCCATAATAAACATTGCAATGATGAATTTTGTCTGGGAGATCTGTATAGCCACTGCAATAGGTATTGGAACCTAGAGGTAAATTACAAACATCAATTAAGGCTGCGTCCTCACATAACTTTAAATTGAGTAGGGGGCTACATCTCTCACTGTGACATAGTTGGGGTCTACAGTGGTCAGTTAATATCGTGAAAGCTCTAATATGTTGTCGGTAGGTGCTGCCCATTGCTTTCTAAGTCACAGTAGCCCGGTGTACAGCAGAAGAGCACCCGCCTGGTCGTGCGCCATTGGGGGTCACTTGGAGCCTGTTGTCGCCTCTGTGCCCGTCCATCTTGTTGGGGGCCTTCCTCTTTTCCCTGCAGCTCTACTTTACTCACCGTGGTGTCCACCAGGGACTGGGCTCTGATGATAGAAGGTCCAAAGAACCTGAGATGCAGTCCAGCCCTCCTTTCCCCAAGACAGATGTGTTGGTTCTTTGGGCAGTCCATGGTCCTCTCAGTGTTTCTTGCCAACACCATCATTCAAATGCATCGATTCTTCAGTCTTCCTTAGTCAGTGCATGTGAGGTCACTGAAAATACCATGGCTTGGCTCAGGCACACCTCTGATGTCAAAGTAACATCCTTGCTTTTCAGCACTTTCAAGAGGTCTGCGTGGCACATTTACCCAGTGCAGTGCATCAGTTCATCTCTTGACTGGTGCTTCCATGTGCACTGATCATGGAGCCAAGCCAGATAAAATCACCGACAACTTCAACCTTTTCTCTATTTATCATGATGCTATTGGTCCAGTTGTGAGGATTTTGGTCTTCTTGACATTGAGTTGTAATCCCTACTGAAGACTGCAATCTTGATCTTCATCAGCAAGTGCTTCAAGTCCTCCTCACTTTCAGCAAGCAAGGTGTATCCCATCAACATATCACAGGTTGTTAATAAGCCTCCCTCTAATCCCAATAGCGCATTCTTTTACACATAATTCAACTTCTCTATTTGCTCAGCGTACGGATTAAGTAAGTGTGGTGAGAAGATGCAACCCTGATGCACAGTTTAATATAACTGTTCTTTTTTTAAAAAAAAAATTCATGTTTTTGTTAAGCATGGCTCCACTGATTAATAACTCTTGCATAAACTACCTAGCTATATTGTACTTGATAAAAACTTCAGTCTATTTTCTTAAAGCACGGCAGAAATTTTAGACTTGTCATACACTGGTGTATAGAACCTTGTAGGATTTTTTGGTGATGTCTTCTCCAAAGCTCTAATTTTTATCTATACCTTTTCCAGCAACTTACAAAAACCTACCACCTATCATCTTTTCAAAGCAGCACTTTCTCACAAACAATTCTCCTTAATGTTGATGTATCACCATTATATCCAGCAAACGACAAGAGCACGTACAAGCAGCATAAAGCACCCCTGGGTGAAGCATCCAGCAGAACTGGTGGATGCAGATGTGTTTGGGTGTCCTAGAGAGCGGTCCACCAGTCCTGAGCATTCAGCACCCTGTGGGCATCATCAGTATACGTGAGAGAGGAAACAGAGAGGGCACCTGAGTGACGTTAACAGACCAAGACTGCCTGTTAAACAGGAGAAAGGCAGGGCTCTTATAACCATAGAACGACGCCCAGTCCTACATACCGTGTTTTCAATGGCACAGTATTTACAGACTTCTACTTAAAATGAAAACATCTGTGTTAGGCAGGGTTCCCTAGAGAAACAAAACCAGGACACTTATGATTGTATATTATATTTATATAGCACAAAGGAATAAAACAGCTAATTAGCCCACACAGCAGGACAGAGGGCTCAGTTCAAACTCACTTCTGTGGACCAGTTAATATTCTGAAAGTCCTTCAACTCAGAGGGCTTCCGGGTCCAAGGTCAAGGAAACAGACAGCCAAGTTTTTCTTCAGGCAAGGCAGTCTGGCCACAGGCAGCAAAGAGCCAGGAGGGTCACCAATAGTCAGCAGCTCAGGAGCTTAGGGAAGCAGGCCCGGAGGGGATATCAAATTCAAGCAATGTAAGGCAACAGGATCTGCCAGCCTCCAGCTCAAGCGATGCACAGACCAGGCGAAGCAGGTCTCAAAGGAACCTCATGCTCTAGTGACAAGATCCAAGGGTTGGGTTTCCCACATGTAGTGTAGCTCACGAGTTGAGGCAGAGAACTAGCTCAAGCAGTTGCACACTGGTCAGATTACCAGAGAGTAAGAAAGAGGGGGCGGGCTTTGCTGAGCCATTTATCTCTTTGCCCTCCAATCAACTGCAACCTGATTAATCCCACATGTTCCTATTGGCCAGGTTGGCACAATAACCTACCTATAACAACATCTTAGAGCAGTATAGGCATACCATGTTGTATTGAGCTTAACTTTATTGGGCTTCGCAAATAATTGTGCTTTTCACAAATTGAGGGTGTGTGGCAGCCTTGTGTAGCAGCACAATTTTCCCCGACCGTGTGTGCTCTCTTTGTGTCTCCGGACAAGTTTTGGGACTTCTTTCACTGTCGCAAACTTTTGCATGCAACTGCAGGTTAACAGACTACCGCATGAGCGCAGGCATCCACACAGGGGGAAAGCAAAGCCTGGGTGCAATACTCACTTCATTGCAGTGGTTTAGAATTGAACCCGTGGTATTTCCAAGGCATGCCTGTAATTTTCAGACTCATCCATGGGACGATCAATGGTTTTAGGAATTAAAGTGGAAAAACAATAATTCCCGAATAAGCATGGCTATTCACAGCCAATTTCCCCAGTGCTTTAAAGGACTGTGAAAATCTTACACGAGCTTACAATAATGAAATTTCTTCATACAAAATTAAGACTTTCTTCATACAAAATTAAGACTTTTAATAGTCTAATACTCAAGTGGCCATTACTGAAAGTTTAAGAGAGTGGAATATTTTTAAAATGCAGTAAACTTTCCTGCTTCCAATATTAAAACAGCAAGGCCAGGTCCAGTTGAGATTGTAGGGATTTGCCCTGTGGGGCAGAAGCACAGGTGGCCTTAGCTCATTAACCTCAACACAGTAAAGGTGGGAGAAGCCAGAATTCAGGAAATGGACATATATTATTCACTCTCAGTGTTACTAATGTGAGGTTCCACCCTCAACGTTTTTTCTCTACTTAGAAATACAGCTAAACTGGGGGGGGGGGGGTAGGGGGTGCTAGAGGGCGTAATGACTTTTGTTTTCCTGCAATTTGAAAAGGGGAAAACAAAAGGATCGCTATGTTCTTTTCCATCCACTACTGCACCGTGGACAAAACGCCGTATTTTTTTCTCTTGATAAATGCTATGCACACATTTGAAATATTAGCAAAATGCTCAAGAGGAAATTAGCAAAATACTTAATGACTATTGATGCTAAAATGAACTAGATAGGAGGCAATAATCCATTGAGGTCTTGCGCAGACTCCAGAACGTTCACCGGCCTATGGGTGGGTCTGCGGTGGGGTTCACGCTGCCCATCGCGAGGGATGCGGGCAAGAACAACGCACTGCCGCTGAGAGGAAATGATTTTATCAGGCGACACGCAACGCTCCATAACCTTCTGCAAACGACTGGGTACTTTTTCCCCTCTTATTCTAGGAATACTGTCAAAAGCACATCTCAGGGCTGAGAGGCAAATAAAAGTGACATGTTACATAATCGCTGCCCCAGCCTGTCTTTCACTATTAGCTTGATTGGTTCCCCCACCCCCACTGAATCTTACTGTTATATAAGAATATGGGAAGCTAATTAACCAAAACGAAGAATGAGAGAGAGAAACGCATTTTATTGGGAGTTCATCTCTCGGTCCAAACTATATGCCTGTGGGGAATGGTTCACAAAACCAGTGCCAACCATGGAAGGACCCCCGCACAGCCCAGCACACAATCGCTGAACAGCCCACTCAATACGCTGGCCACAACCGGCACTGCTCACTAGAGAACTGTAGTCACTCACATGGAGACCCCGCCCAAACCGCTGTCCAATCACAGCCATCCTAGGAATAAGCCCTTGGACCAGCCATTCTCAACCTGTGGGTCGTGACCCGAATGGTCCTTTCATAGGTGTCACCCGATTCCTAACAGTAGCAAAATTACAGTTATGAAGTAGCAACGAAAATAATTTTATGGTTGAGGGGGGTGGTCACCACAACATGAGGGATTTATTAAAGGGTCATGGCATCAGGAAGGCTGAGAACCACTGCCTTAGACCTTTATCCCTGAAGGTTAGCCATTTTCTTAAAACAATCAAAATAGACAAAATGCTTGAACAATTCAACTATGAATGAGATATCAGAGCATATTTGATTATTCAATAAATCCAAAGGTCAATGATGGTCTAAAATGAGCTTAAAAAACAATTAAATCAGAAGTGATTTCAATATGTAGCACATCCACTGTGTCAGGCACATTTGTACATATGTTGCCATCATCATTTCCAAAACATTTTCTCTCGATTTGAGCCTTTAGTATGAGCTCCTCATTTTTCCCTCTTTCCCTCCCTCCCTCATGAACCCTTGATAATTTATATATTATTGTTTTATATTTTTCTACTATTTCATGGCAAATGAATAGTGGGGAATGTGAGGAAAACTCTCCTAAGAAGTGAGGGTGGAAAGACCGGACCTTGCTTACAATGACAACGTCAGCAAGAAAGGTCCACCCCTTGCAAAAGGCAATATGCTTGGCAACGAAGAGGCTCAGCAACGACAAGGAGACCTGCGCTGAGATGGATCGGAACAACAGTCTCAGCCATGGACTGAAACATGCCCACACTCGTGAAGGTGGCCCAGGCCGGGGCAACGTTTCCTCCTGTCATGTCTATGGTCAGCATCAGTTAACTTGGTGGCAACTGAAAACAACTGCCAGGAGAGGAGGAGGGGGCGAGGGAGATGACAAACTGGCAGGGCCCTGAACTGCTGGAAAACACGTGGTTCCCCCTTGTGCTTCTTCAAAACCAGTGAGGGACAACATGACCAAGAATTCCTCTTCCATGTTCCTCCTTCAGAAGCTCCCTAAACGCTGGGTGAGTTTAGACTTGCAGGAATTATTTAATCGGAGCCTCTGGTTTTACAGATGGAAAAGCTGAGCCTCATGCAGAGACAAGGCTTCACACACACACAACAGACTAGTGTGCCTCACTTCGGAGTAAGGATGGGACCGTGAACCACCCCAGGGGATGGATGGAAGTGGAAGACGTTACTCTGAATGTAGTTAGTCAAGCACAAAAGGTCAAGTATTGCATGAGACCAGTGTTAGGAAATATTTTTAGACATCAAGAAAAGAGTTTCATACCCAAAGAAACAAACTGATAGTTGCCAGGGGCGGGAGAGGAAGGGAGGGAAGGAAAAGCACTATCCTAGAGCAGGATGGGGAACGTCTGGCCCAAGGGCCAAGGCATCGTCCATACCGGGTAACATCACACGCCTCACCAAAGAGCAGCAGCTCCAGCTAACACATCCGCGGTGAGTAAATTAGGCGTTTGATCAGTATGGCCTGAGAACAATGCTATAAATAGCCAAACGGCCATTGGCAGAAGACAGATCCCGCACTGCTGCCCTAGAGGGTAGACAGGTGTGAACTAGGCTGAAAGGACGATAACATCCTGAACAAGAGGAAGATAGGGGAAATGGAGAGGCCAGGGCATGTTGTGTTGAACACAAAAATGATGGTCCGATATTTAAACAGCCACCCAATGCCCAATAAAAAGTTGTTTTTTTTTAAAAGAAAGAAAAAACGTACAAGACTTAATCAAAATTACAAAGCAGGGGCAGTGCGGGATCCAGTATAGAAAATCTCTCAGGAAGGTCAGCTGCAGGGACACATCATCTTTATCACCACCGCCGCTCCACGGAATCCACACTGCCCACAACAGAAACCAGAATCTTGGTGGACAATGAGTCTCAACAGGTCCAAGGCTCGTAGGGCCCCTTCATGACACACTAAGTGTAATAATGGCCATTAATCAAGACTCTCACTGGGAGCATGTGCTGTCGCTGAGAGAGAGTATCAACACCTCTTGTGATTAAGTTAAACCTACAAAAACAGTATTAAGGAAACTTTTTTTTCTTTTTTTTCTTTTGTGAAACTTTTACTTGATAAAAATATATTCTTTTTAAAGAAAAAGAATGAGGTCTTCCACATCTCAAGTACATCTAACACCAGTTCACCCGCAGCCACTTTTCAGAAAACGAAACACAGTACCTTTGAAGTCTTCAAGTTCCTTCCTGCAGAAAAAAGAAAAGGCGAGTTAAAATCACCTATGCTCAATAGAAACTGCGCTTATAATAAAATGTTCATACTTTGAATGTTCGGAGTGGATTTTTGGAATGGTCGTACTTTACTAAAATTGTCAACACAATTCATTGAAAGTAACTATTTTCAGTTGTTTCTGCTATTTCTCTATTGCAGCAGTTCTCAACCTGTGGGTCACAACCTGTGGGTCGAACAACCCTTTAACAGGGGTTGCCTAAGACCATTGGAAAGCACATTTCTGATGGTCTTAGGAACCAAGACACCACTCCTCTATCCATCTCCAGGCGGGTCCACATGTATACAGATACGTATGCCCACATTCGAGTACCTGGAGCGAAGACTGTTACCCATGCTACACCATGCTTAAAAACAAAATTTCATTTATTTGTCATTAGAAAGAAATATTTCATAAGCAAATGTGGTGAAGAAAGCTAATGGTGCCCAGCTATCAAAACATATAGTGTCTGGGGTCTTAAAGGCTTGAAGATAAACAAGCAGCCATCTAGCTGAGAAACATCAAAGCCCACATGGAAGAAGCACACCAGCCTGTCTGACCACAAGGTGCAGAAGGGACCAGTTATCAGGCATCAAATAACTAAAAATCATATCAGTGGGTGCTCACCTTCCCGATATGATCAATGAAGACAAACGTGTGCATCAGCAAATGTGGTGAAGAAAGCTGATGGTTCCCAGCTATCAAAAGATATAGCATCTGGGGTCTTGGAGGCTTGAAGATAAACAAGTGGCCATCTAGTTCAGAAGCAACAAAGCCCACATGGAAGAAACAATGCAGCCTGTGTGATCACGAGCTGTCAAAGGCACCAGGTATCAAGCATCAAACAACAAAAAATCCTATCATTGAAAACGTGTGAGTGCAGAGTGGAGACTCAACAAAGCCAAGTGGACACCCCTTTACTGAAGGGTTGTGGGGAGGGGATGAGTCAGTCAGGGTGCAGGGTAGCAACGATGAAACATATAACTTTCCTCTAGTTCATAAAATATGCCCCCCTGCCCCCATCTATCATGATCTCAATTCTACGTTACAAATCTGGCTAGACCAGAGGATGTACATTGGTACAGATAGCAACTAGAAACACAGGGAATCCAGGGCAGATGACTCCTCCAGGACCAGTGATGAGAGTGGTGATGCCTAGAGGGTGGACAGCAGAGAAGAGGGCACGGGGAGACGTCGGACAGTGTAACATATGACAAAATAATAACAATTTATGAATTATGAAGGGTTCATGAGGTAGGATGGAGTGGGGAGGGAGGGGGAAAACGAGCAGCAGATATTAAGGGCTCAAGTGGAAGGCAAATGTTTTGAGAATGAGGATGGCAACAAATGTACATATGTTCTTGATACAATGGATGTATGTATGGATAGTGATAAGAATTGTACGAACCCCCAATAAAATGATTTTAAAAAGATTAATACAGGTATACTTATGCAATATACCTTTTAGAAGAGTTTTTTAAAAGCTGTCTAGATAAAGAAATCCATGTCTGAGGAACCATTGCTCTAGTGTTGTTTTGGCTCTAAGAGCAAATAATCTATTTTTATTAGCACCATTCTTGTAAACCAAGGATTTCAGTTAACATTGCACATATTTCAGTAACAACGTTACCCATCTACCATCTACACTGTTAATCGACTACAAGTTTATTAAAAATTGGATGCAGATATTTCCATGGGAGAAAAAGAAATATTTCACAATATATAATTACATATTGTTTTTGTGATTAATCACTATGCTTTAATTATGCTCAAACTGTAACAATGAAAATACATCCTGAATATCAGATATTTTCATTATGATTCATAACAGTAGCAAAATTACAGTTATGAAGTAGCAACAAAAATAACTTTATGGTTGGGGGGTCACAAGACATGAGGAACTGCATTAAAGGGCTGGGGCATCAGGAAGGTTGAGAACCACTGCTCTAATGGATCAAACATTTTTTTTTACCAAAATTTAAACTATTAAGACTCCAATGAAAAACCCAGCATTTTAACATTAGTTATGAGCCATCTAAGAAAATAAAAATCCATTTTTATAAAAGCACACAGATTTTTAGATGATAAATTATCCAGGATGAAATCCATGGGCATCTCGTCAATCCAACTGACAGTGACCCATAGGGCACAGCAGCATGCCTCCCTAGACTTTCTGAGACTGGGAATCTTTATTGAAGCAGACAGCCCTGTCCTTTTCCTCCAGGGAGGCTGCTGGGTTTAGCTGCTGACCTTGTGGCTAGCAGCCCAGCTCTTAAGCCACGAGGATGCCAGCAAGGCTCCTCAGCAAGAAGAGGAGCAGTCATTTCCCTTCTCAGGTGAAAGGGAAAGGTACTTCTCAAAGCAGTGAACTCCGCCGTTCATCTCGCCATGGGAGGGCCAAGCCTTGGAGAAGTCCTCAGGTCTACTTCGTCCACACCAATTAAGGATCCTACCGGAATACTAAGTCTGCTTGAGTGGTTCTGAATAGGGCTGTGAATTCGCATGGTTGACAGTTCAAAACCACCAGCCACTCCTCAAAAGAAAGACTGGGCTTTCTACACCCATAAACAGTTGCAGTAATGGAAATCCACAAGGGGTCACTATGAGTCAGCACTGACTCGATGGCAGTGAGATTAGTATTTATAAATAGCAAGTTTGAAGAGGTAAGTTTATTTGGAAAAGGTTTGTCTTCTCATTCAAAATATATGACATTCATCTTTTATTTGCCCTCTAGGTTTACTAAAACTGTATAGATGTCTTGATTTCTCAAGCCAGTGAGACTTACAGCTAATTACAATATCCTTCATGGCCCCAACTGGTTGACTTCAGCTGATAGCAAGGGCTGGCAAGGTTCCCACTTAAAGTCCAATCAGATAATGCTTCTGCAACAGCCAAGGTTTAAGATTCTGAAACAGAGGGTCACCACGCTCCTCCTTGCTCACCATACCCAGTCCATACAGTAAAACTCCACCACCATGGTTCAGTTACTCAGCCCACACCAGACTCACTGCCATCACGTCGGGGCTGACTCACGGCAAAGCCCCGGTGGGTTTCCAAGACCGTTACTGTTCTGAGACTGTGAATCTTACTGTGAATCGTTACTGTTCATGGAGTAGAAAGCCCAGTCTTTCTTCTGTGGAGCTGCTGGTGGTTTCAACAGTCCCCCAAGCGACTTACAGCCCAACATAAAACCACTGCACCTCCAGAGCTCCCGGGGGTTCAACACTGAAGAAAGAGAAACTGAAAATGTACAATTCTATCTTACTGAAAAGCAACTATTTCCCTTCGTCCAACTGTGTAACTGTATTCATAAAAAGCTCACCCCTCTGGGAACCCAAGGGACTTCAAAAAGCTGGTGGGAAAGTAGAATTAAAAAATAATGGAAAATTTCTACCAACTTTGGGAAATGCCTTCATAGAACCCACCTACATTTTCTGTCTTTGGTGTTTATTGGGGAGCTGCTATCCCACTTTAAGTGTGTGCTGCCATCTGGTGGCGGCCTGTGACAGCTTGGTGACTCCTCCCATCGACCCCCGCACCAGACTCGTTGGGCTTCAGAAATGTTGTGGAAAGACTCCTCTGGTTTTAATTCACTTTTCCATTAACATTTTGAAGTCCCCTCCTATGGCTTACTAGTTGTATCAAAATCAGTTTTATCTCAAGAAGTGTTGTTTTTCATTCTGTTCAAAATGCTTATTACTTAAAACACATGGTGTGAATGAAATTGAAAACAGAAAATAATTTGTTTTAAGAGGGTTGATTAAGTACTACTTGAGTATGTTTAAGACCTAGTTTATATTCAAACAATAGGATAAGCTCAAATGCTTACCACAAAGGCCAGAAATCATTTTGAAAGATACCTTCAATCCATTTCTTTCTTTTTTTAAAACATTTTATTAGGGGCTAATACAACTCTTATCACAATCCATACATATACATACATCAATTGTATAAAGCACATCTGTACATTCTTTGCCCTAATCATTTTCTTTTTTCCCTCCTATTTTCTTTTTTTACATTTTATTAGGTACTCATACAACTCTTATCACAATCCATACATCAATTGTATAAAGCTCATCTGCACATTCCTTGCCCCAATCATTCTCAAAGCATTTGCCCTCCACTTAAGCCCTTTGCATCAGGTCCTCTTTTTTTTCCCCCTCCCTCCCTGCTCCCACTTCCCTCATGTACCCTTGGTAATTTATACATTGTTATTTTGTCATATCTTGCCCTATCCGGAGTCTCCCTTCTCCCCCTTCTCTGCCGTCCATCTCCCAGGGAGGAGGTCGCATGTGGATCCTTCTAATCAGTTCCCCCTTTCCAACCCACTCACCCTCCACTCTCCCAGCATCGCCCCTCACACCCTTGGTCTTGAAGGTATCATCCACCCTGTATTCCCTGTGCCTCCAGCCCCCATATGTACCAGTGTACAGCCTCGGCCCTATCCAGCCCTACAAGGTAGAATTTGGATCATGGTAGTTGGGGGGAGGAAGCATCCAGGATCTGGGGGAAAGCTGTGTTCTTCATCAGTACTACCTCGCACCCTGACTGACCCATCTCCTCTCCTAAACCCCTCTATGAGGGGATCTCCATTGGCCGACACTTGGGCCTTGGGTCTCCACTCTGCACTTCCCCCTTCATTCAATATGGTATATACACACACACACACACACACACACAGATACATATATATATATATATATATATTTTGCATGATGCCTTATACCTGGTCCCTTTGGCACCTCGTGATCGCACTGGCTGGTGTGCTTCTTCCATGTGGGCTTATTTGCTTCTGAGCTAGATGGCCGCTTGTTCACCTTCAAGCCTTTAAGACCCCAGACACTATCTCTTTTGATAGCCGGGCACCATCAGCTTTCTTCACCACATTTGCTTATGCACCCATTTGTCTTCAGCGATCCTATCATGGAGGTATGCAGCCAATGATATGATTTTTTGTTCTTTGATGCCTGATAACTGATCCCTTCGGGACCACTCGATCACACAGGCTGGTGTGTTCTTCCATGTGGGCTTTGTTGCTTCTGAGCTAGATGGCCGCTTGTTTATCTTCAAGCCTTTAAGACCCCAGTCACTATCTCTTTTGATAGCTGGGCACCATCAGCTTTCTTCACCACATTTACTTGTTCACCCACTTTGGCTTCAGCAGTTGTGTCGGGAGAGTGAGCATCATAGAGTTCCAATTTAATAAAAGAAAGTATTCATGTATTGAGGGAGTGTTTGAGTAGAGGCCCAAGGTCCTTCTACCACCTTAATACTTAACCTATAAATATAGACACATCGATCTATTTCCCCATCCTCCTATATATATTTGCATGTACATGTCTTTGTCTAGACCTCCATAAATGCCCCTTGACTCCTAGCTCTTTCCTCCATCTCCCTTGACTTTCCTCCTGCCCTACTACCATGCTCCGTCACCACCTGGGCTACAGCTATACCTCTTCTCTACGCAACCTTACCCTTGATCATTCCCCACCAGACCTGCCACTCCCCCCTCTCTACCATTTTGGGTCCCATGTTGTTCCCTTGTCCCTGTGTTTGTTGACACCACTTCCTTACCCCCCCAGCCCCCCTCCCCAAGTCCCCCCGTAATTCTCGGTCCCGTTTTTTTTTTCCTCCAGATAGTTCATCCAGCCTGTCCTATTCAGACAGACCTGTGGAGACACTAACATGCATGAAAACAAGACAGAGGAAAACAAAGCAACAGTATACAACCAGATAACAAAACAACAAAAACAAACCACTGACAAAGAACAAAACAAAACACTTCACAAAAGAAAAGCTTGTAGTTAGTTCAAGGATCGTTTGCTGGCCCTTAGGAGCGTTTTCCAGTCCAGTCTGTTGGGGCACCACGCCCTGGCCCCAAAGTCCACTTTCAGCATTCCCTGGGAACCTTGCCACTCCATTCCCTTGCTGTTCGGCTGCACTCCCCCAGTGCTTTGCCTCGGTGTGGTGGGATCAGGTCAGGTGCAATTCCCACACTGTGTCTCCGGTGCTGTCCCCTGTATCGCCCTTAGTCATTGAGGGGCATCATTTCTCATAGTGGGGCCAGTTCAATCCATTTCTTACTGATGTTCTAACATTAGCAATTCCCTAAGAGGGGTTTTCACAGAGCACTAGGTTTATTTAGTTGCCGGTACTTATTAATTAAATAAGTAATTCCTGTTTCTACAGTAAAAATCTTTAGCGAGTTTCTCTGCTCTTTTTTAAATTGACACACTAACCACTACTAAAGCCAATGATGAAGAAATTGAAGAATTCTACCCACGCCTTTGATCTGAAATTGATCATCCTCTCAGTCAAGATGCATTTTGATAACTATTGACAATCGGAATGAAAAAGTTGAGAAGAGGAAGAATCAATCATTGGAAAATGTGATCTTGGAGAAAGAAGTGAAATTGGAGCTTGCGTGATAGAATTTTGCAAGACCAATAACTTCTTCATTACAAATACATTTTCCCCCACAACATAAACGGTAACTATACATGTGGACCTCACTAGATGGAATGCTCAGGAAATCAAACTGATTACATCCATGGGAAGGGTTTATGGAGAATCACAGAAGCATTAGGCAAAACGAGGCGAGGGCTGATTACTGCTCATGTGCAAGTTCAGGCTGAAGTTGAAGAACATGAGAACAAGCCCACAAGAACCAAACTATGAACTTGAGCATATCTTACCTGAGTTTAGAGGACATCTCAAGGACATATTCGCCACAGTGAGCACTAATGCCAGAAGACATTAGCTTCAGAACAGGGTGGGATGACGTCAAAAACAGCCTACACGAAGAGAGCTGAAGGTCATTAAAAGGGCAGGAAAAAAAGAAAAGCATAAAACAGATGTATGAAGAGACTGAAAAGGAAATTTGCTCCTGAATGCTGAGTAGTTAAAGTGAAGGGAAGAAATTCTGAAGTAACAGAGTTGAGCAGGAAATGTCAGAGCACAGCTGGAGAAGACCAAGGATGATAACGAAACGTGTGGTGACACGGAGCTGGAGCGTCCCACAGGGGGACGTGCTCAGTGTATGTCAAGCTGAAAAAAGTTAAGACTCAAGTTGAAAATGTGAAGGTTTCGATGAATATTAAGCAATGCAGGACGCATCCAAAGAAATGGAAGGATTACACAGTCACGGTACCAAAAAAGATTGGTCAATGTTCAATCATTTCAAAAGGTAGCATATGAATTAGGCTCGAAGGTACGGGACGAAGTCCGGACTGTACTGAAGATGTTAGTGGAAAAATCAGACTCCAGGAATTGGCAGAATACCAACTGAAAAGCTTCCAAAATGGAGGCACCACTGGAAGCACTCACTAAAATCTATGCAAAAAAACACAAAAACCCAAAATTCTGAAGACAGCTTCCTTAACAACCGACTGGAGGAGATTCTTATTTGTGTTCAATCCAAAGACTGGTGCCCCAGCAGAATGCTGAAATGATTGAATGTAACGTGTATCATATGCCCAGCAGAATGCTGAAATGATTGAACAACGTAATGTGTACCATATGCAAGTATAATTAAGCAGCAGATAATTCAATAGAAGTTGTAGCAGTACATGGACAGGAAGTTGCCAGAAATTCAAGTGGGATTCAGAAGAGGAAATGGCACCAAGGGGATCATTGCTGATGTCAGAGGGATCTCGGCGGACAGCAGAGAAGACTAGGAAAAACTGTTTGTGTTTTACTGATTATGCAAAGGTATTGTACTATGTGGACCAAAACAAATGATGGAGAGCAATGTGCTAAGAAGGGGAATTCCAGGACACTTAATTGTGCTCATGTGGAACCTGTGGAAGATGTACACAGGGCAAGGGGCAGTCATTAGCACAGGCAAGGGGTCAATGCATGGTTTAAAGTCAGGCAAGGTGTGCCTCAAGGCTGGACCCTTTCACCACTCCTCCACTCTGCATGCTGAGCAAATAATCCACGAAGCTGTGGATCATGTCAGTCTGGAAGTAGATAGACTGAGAGCGAGCGAGCGAGGGTGAGCACCCTTTGCCCCTGTCCCCTCACTCACCAGCAGTTTCCCACTGATCTGCGTAGGGGCGGGCGGAGGAAAGATGAGCGTGGCCATGGCACAGGAAAGGCAGCTTTCCCCAGTGGGGCAATTTCTCGGTCAGGTGACAGGCACTTGGTATTTGGTGATGGGGAACGGTAAGGAATACTGAAAGTACCACAGGCTGCCAGAAGAACAACAACAAAAATCTGTCTCGAAGGAAGCACAGCCAGGTTGACCCTTAGAAGAGAACATGGCGTGCCTTAATAAGCTTTGGAAGAAAGACTAACAACCTGTGAAATGCAGATGACCCCACCTTGCTTGCTGAAAGTGAGGAGGACTTGAGGCACTTGCTAGTGAAGATCAACGACTGGAGCCTTCAATATGGAATTCAGTTCAAGGTTAAGAAAACCCAAATTCTTAACTCTGGACCATCATGATAAACGGAGAAAAGGTTGAAGTGGTCAAGAATTTCATTTTACTTGGGTCCACCATCAATGCTCATGGAAGCAGAAGTCAAGAACTCAAGAGACGTATTGCAAGGAGTAAATCTGCTACAAGCCTTCCATACTTGTCCAAGAGCAAAGACGTCACTTTGTGGGCTGGGTCAGCCTGACTCAAAGCCGTGGGTTGGCATCCCCTCATAAGCACGTGAGAGCTAGAGAATAAACCAGGAAGACCAGAGCATGCGTGCATCTGAATTATGGTAACGAGCATAGAAGGAACCATGGACAGCCAGAAGAACAAAGCAAAACTCCTGTCTTGGGGAGAGCACAGATCCTTAGAAGCGACGATGGCACAATTTCATCGTGCGTACTTTGGACACTGTTAATAGGAGGCAAGACTCTGAAAAGGGCATGTTTGGTAGAGGGTCAGCGAAATAAACAAGAACCCCATCAAGATGCATTTGGCAACGTGGCTGGAATGATGGGCTCAGACATAACAGTACTGATGAGCGTGGTGCAGAGAGGGGACCTGTCTCGTTCTACTGCACACAGGATCGCTACGACTCAGGACCGACCTGACGATACTTCGCAGCAGCAGCAGCAGCAGCAGCAACAGCCTTGGTGGTGTCGTGGTTGTGTGTTGGCCTGCTAACCTAAAGTGTCAGCAGTTCAAAACCACCAGGAACCCCTTGGGAGAAAGATGGGGCTTTCTACTCCTATTAAGGAATCCCAATCTCAGAAACTCACAGGGGCAGTTCCTAGTGTCCTGGTTTTATTAGTGTCCTGGTTTCCTCTAGAGAGCCCTAACACACACTTGCAGCATTTGTGATGCAGCATTTTGCTTCCTGTCCCAGCAACCCTGTGCTCCTCGGGCCTGGAGGTCCTGGTCCCGAAGGAAGGACTCTCCCACCCGGAAACACAGCACGGATTCCACTCAACTGGCAGCTGAGAATGCCCCCTGGCCACTCTGGGTTTCTCGTGCCTTTGGATCAACAAGTCAGGAAGGGTGTCACTGTACTGAGTAGTGTGATGGATCCTGATTACCAAGGAGAAATTGGACTGGTGTTACATAATGGAGATAAAGAATATGTCTGGAATCCAGGAGATCCCATAGGCCGACTCTTAGTGCTTAGTGTCTCACAACTGTCTCATGGGAGCGAGTTGCACTGAGTCATTTGTACTGCTTTATAATTTAGTTAACTATTTCTTATGTTATCTATCTATCTATCTGTATAAATATATATAAAATTATCAGCGTTCTGGCTTTGCTTCTCTAGAGAGGCCTGTCTCACACAGCTGCCTCTCATGTGCAGTGGCCATGTTCATCTTGCCAGCGGGAGGCTGCTGGTGAGCGAGAGGGCGGTGGCAAAAGGGTGCTCGCTCTCCCACTCCCTCTCGGTATCCTCTCCTTGCAGACCATCATGACTCACCACTCCACGACCGCTGGGAACGTTTTCAAGAAGTTTCTCTTCAGAGAGCAACCCATTCTTGCTCCCAAATCCAAACTGTGACTGGAGGAGGAACCGCTGATACGGGTTGCTGTCGTTTTAAGGAAACCAACAGAGCACAGCCTGTACCGAATGGACGGACTACAAGCACTGGATAAACGCGGCACAGAAGCGTTGGACGGTGCATGCTTGCCAGGGTGTGCTCCTTCATTAGGTAGAGGCAGGAAGCAGTTGGAAATCGGGAAGCTGCTGGAGAGTTGGGAGGAAAAGGCAGGTCAAGCAGAGGTAATACAAGTGTAGGCACAGAGGTCAAGTTATATTTGGGAGCAGTAAATACTTCAGAGCAGCAGGCTGAATGAAGAGCATGTGGGAGGTGAGGTTAAAAAGGCAGAAGGTTCTGAATGCCAGGCTAAAGGAACTTGGTTTTATTTTTAGCAGGAGAATAACATGAACAAAGATGTGCTTCAAGAAAAACATTCTAGCTATGATGGGTAGATGCACTGTGGAGAGAGAGGATAACAGCAGGGAGCACTTAGCAGACAGGGATTTGAGGAAAAGTAATTTAGTGCTTGACAAGAGCTGCGGTAAGTGACAATGGCGATGAAAAGGACTCCAATTTGAGATGTGCCGTAGAGCAGACTCAACAGCCTATGGAAACCGACGAAGTGGGGATGCCGGAAGGAAAGGCGTATAAAAAAACCACATGGATGTATCTTGGATCACTGGAAAGAAGGAAAACTCATTAAGAATAGAAAATTTAAGAAGAGCGAGACAACCTGGAGCAATAGATTTTGGAAAGGTGGGCTCCGAGTTCAGTATGAGACTCTGAAATACCTGGTTGCTGGATGCTGCACATCCCCCTCAGCCGACTGGGAAACAGAGCCGGGAAGAGAGTGTATGCGGACAAACTCTCACCATTCACACGTTAAGGAGTCGGGGGGGTGGGGAGTGGGAGCTAAGGCTCCTGTGGAGGGAACCTTCACGCTCCTGGGCTGGAGATGCGTCCCACTCAGATTCTCCTAAGTTATTCCCCACCATGGCTGTCGTGGGGGACATTCTTTGAGAACGCAGCAGATGCTTCCCTAGATGCTTTGTGGGTATTGATGTACCATATTTAACCTTCAAAATAAGCCTGCGAGGCAGGCGGTGGTGCTGATCCTCATGTTACAGAAGAGAGAGTGACACGGAGGTTAAGAGAGCTGGCCCTGGCACGCACACGCCTCACCGTGATGCCACACCGAGCTCTCAGGACACCAAATAAAACCGCCTGGGTGAGCGGGGGTTTGGAAATGAGAATAAGCACAACCAGTGTAGCACAGACTTCAAGTTCACCTGCTCCAGGAAGACTTCCTTGACAACCAACTGGAGGTTTCTCCCATCCCTGCGCGCCTGCCGCACATGGTGCACCTCCGCAGGCAGCTACTGCTCTGCGCGCTTCATCGCTAGAACTGGCCTGGGCATCTCCTGGGGGGCATCGTGTCTGTGTGGGCTCGCACTATCACATACCGCGGGCGGACACAGGAGGCGGAGAGCCTCTGCTTCCTGGTCGACGTCTGTGGTGTGGCTGTGGAGCACGCTATTTCTTTGCAACGTTTGGTCACGCATGAGCTCCGGGGATAACAATTTGCCTTAGTCACTGCATTTTTTGAATATTTGTGCTTTGTATTCTTTACCGTTTAATAGTTACTTTCAGGAGATCAAATATGTTGAAAGAATTGAAATGCCTCTGAGAGTCTACCATATTTTAAAGCTTATTCAGTTTAGCAAATGCTTTTGCAGATTTTAGCATAACGGATCCTGAAACTAAAACATTCAATGAATAATCCCAGATTCAAAGCCAAAGAATGCCTCCAAAGGGCAGAATTGCTATTTGATCACCGTCTCTACAGGATTTGAGTTAGGGGGGCTGAATAGAAATAAAAGCAAGCAGCACATTAATAAATAAATGTACGGAATGCTACAAGAAGTGTATTAACTCTGCCCGTGTGCAGAAATCAACTAAATCAGACTCACAGATGCAAGGCTAATAGGTTGGAACGAGTGGATAAATGGCTCCATGAGCACAATCATTTCACAGATGGAAGACCACTGCCTTCTCAAGATTAAACCGCTTCCCCAGGAAAGCCCCATGGAACAAAGCTAATACCGTCAATTCTATACGGCAAAATACCACACTCAAAGTGCCAACTGCAAAATTAACTTGCATATTTTTCTTCACACTTGAAACTGACGAGGGAGTGTTTTCCACAACAGGATAACCAGTGCATAGAACACACTCTTAGCATGCCCTTTTGTTATGGGAGATGGACCAGTCTAGCACAGGGCTATCTCACAAGACCGCTTGTTCTTACCAAGCCCGTGGCCTGCTGCTTCCCAGCCTTCCACAGCCATGCCACAGTACCCGGCCGTATGTGCCCCGAGAGCGCAGAGGGGCCGATCAATGTGCGGGGGGAGTCTGTGGAGGGGAGTTGGGCTTCTTCAGCTGGAAGTAAATTTTCTCAAGAACAGACCCTACCCAGGAGATATGCCACAGCGGAAACAATGCTGAAAATGATCTAAAAAAACAAAAGCTCTTGAAAAGCAGCTATCTCACTACAACTACACAAAACCGCACAAGCAGTTCTTTTGTAACGTGGTATGCAAAACTGGCGCCCCTATTGCAAACACCTGGCATTTCAGATCCGAGTGCTCACTGTTCGTCAGCGTTGTTCTCACTGTGCTGGCTTTGGGTGATCCAGCCTCAGCTCCCTTCAGCGCGTCACCCTCGTCATCACAATTGATGTGTGCACAGAGAGGTCACCTTGTCCAAGTCTGTGTCTTTGCAGGCTTGTGGGACATGTAAGACTGACCACTGCAAATGTTCACAATGACTTTCCAATTGGCCCTGAAGTTTCAGCATGTGATAGCTTCACCCCTGGACCATGACTTTCAGTGGGAGATGGAAGCTTTTTAGAGAACGGAACGGTGGGCAAATGACCTTTCCTTAACTTGTGAAGCAACTTTGAAAGTCTGCGCGTCTGGCTGGAGTCACGGTGACAAACGGAGAGAGTAGTGACTGACTCAAAGGTGGCTTCACTGAGAGACGAAGCATTTTAAGATGGAGATGAAAATCTTGTCAGGAGATCCCAGAGAAGTTCTACGCTTCATTAGCAATTAATAAAGCTGTTCAGGCAGAAGTGTATTCAATAGAACAGTGCTTTTTTAAAAAATTGCACTGTTTAGACTGGGATATAGGCTTTATATGGACATGGTCTGTATCAAGTTCATTAAAATTAAAATATTTTTAAAAACCATAAAACAACAACAACGAAAACACATGCTCAAACCACAGAGAGAAGTAAGATCCATTTCATACTTTCCAGCATCCAAACCGAGAGCTGTGCACTGGTCATATCATGCAAAGGCTGCCAAGAGACTTTGAAGTCAGAAAAATTTGGGCACCAGTCTTGCTCTGCCACTTCCTGGTTTGGCAATTCTCCGCACATCACTTAATCTCCTTGCGATGTCCTCTTCATTAAAAAGGAAAATGAGACTGCTATTCAAATGGCCACTATGAAAATTCTATAATTTAATTTAGATGAAGGTTTTTAAGTGCACTGCCTGACACACATTATACACTAAATACAATTTCTGTCATCACCCTCATAATCTAATTTAAGATGACGTCTTAATCATGTTGGCATTTTGGGAAAAATGAGCACTAGCACAAATATGTAAGCGAATTCAGGGGACGAGATTTGGGGCAAATTTATTAGGAGGGAAGTGGAGTGCTACAACGGAGGGCTGCGGACTTGAAGTCTGGGACTGGCCAGTGGAGACAGCGATGCGGGAAATGCTCTGAGCTGGGTGGAAAGGCAGGAGAGTTGAGAAGACCGTGGGCAGTGCTTTGCGGGCACAGGAAGAGGTCACGCTTGCTGTGGACGAGCACTTGGGACATGCTGCACTTGAGATGTCTTTGGGGAATATCCAAATAGAGGTGTCTACATGCCAACCAGTCCTGGAGGGGCAAGGAGAGAGAAGCCTGCGTTGCAGACAGCGGCCACCGCACGGATGGTGCGTGACCCACAGTCAAGGCAGAGTCCATTTCGGGAGCATCATCCAAGAACCCAGCATCAGAGTGCCTACCACGGAAACAGAAACCTAACATGAGCTAGGGGAGAGAACTGAGCCCAGCAGCGCTGGGAAACCTCAAGAAAGGGCCGCTTCAAATGAGCAAGGAAATGAGCGTTACTTTGTCCAAAGAGTTAGCTACCTTAAAAGTTAATATTAGGGGCTTCAGAAAGCTCATGAAAAACATTGCATTGTATCTTTTATTTCCATTTCCCGTGAACGTTTTGAAGTCCCCATGTGTAAGTGCTCCACCCCCCCTTTGTAACTGCTGTCTTACAGTTCCACGCTCTCTCCAGTCAACACACTAACTGCCCTGCGCCATGCGCCCAGTCTGCTCGTGTTTTAAGTAATGATCGAGTGATTTTAACATCGCTTACGAGTTCAAACAGTTTTTAACTTCCCAGAATCAGTCCTATGTTCACTTTATCGTTTCAGGGGATCTTTTCCAACTTTTCTGCCCACGTGAAACTGCGGAGTCGTCCACTGATACGTCGTCCAATCTAATGGAATCAATCTCCGACGGCAGCGTATCAACTTCTAGTTGCTTTTCCTAAAAGATGCGATTTGTTGTGTTATGCGCCAAGAAAGCATTCGTTTGCGATCAGTATAAAAATAAGGTTTGGTAATAAATGAAAAATGACATGAAGCTTCCAGAGAGCAGGGGAAACGCTGCTCCCTTGGGAGGCACACACCCCTCTGTGAAATCCAGTAGGAACCTCTCCAGGAGCGAGCGGACCCTGCCCTCAGAAGCAACGACAGAGACAGCACTGCAGACCGGAGAGAGAAGAGACCTGCTGGAGAGCCACTGTGCCCGAGCAAGAACAGAGCGCCTTCCTGGTGACACGGTGAAGCACCGGGCTGCTAACTGCAAGGTTGGTGGTTCAACAATGCCCCCACCCCTACCCAGGGCTTTGTAGGGGAAAAGAACTGGCGAGCTCTTCCCCTCGCCCCTGGGGTCAGCAAACGTTTGCCCCGGAAGGGCCAAGCCTGTCCCTCACAGCAATGTAAAAACTATGTAAGAGCCCAAACTACAGTGTTTACAAACAAATGACATCACCATTATCTGAATAGAATTCTTTGAAAAGTTTTGATTTTACTTCAGAGCCACGTGGACATCCTGCCCTGCCTGGAGATTACAGCTCAGAAACCCAGTGAGGGGCAATTCTACTCTCTCGAATCGAGTCACCATGGGCCAGACCCCATCGGGCAGCACAGGACAAGAGAGGGGACGGAGGCCGGGGCTGTGGCAGAGCTTCTCCCTCCTGTCCCATAATTTCTCCACCACCCATGGCAGACTGCAGAGGATGGCTCTGCCCGAGCATCCTCAGGGCATCTGGAATCCCTCAGGAGTGCCAGCAGAGCGAGCCCAGTGCGCCCACGGGCACGCACAGCTGTAGGCCGGCCCCGCTGCAGACTGCAGGAATGGGTTTCGTGCCTTTCTGGGTATTTCTCACTAAAACAGGAAGGGGCAGGGAAATTTAAACAAATGCCCACGTGCTTATGGGTCATGCAAGATGGAGAATATCACTCCAAGTTTAACAACCGACTGACGGTACAACACTCAAAGTTACGACAGTTTCTAAATGCCAGCTCACACGCCAGACTCTACCTATCTGTAGAAAAAGGACTACCCCTAAAAAAGCTTCCTCCCCACAAAGGGATGAACAACAGAAACATGAAGGGGTGAAGGGAGACAGCAGTCAGCCTAAGATATGAAAATAATAATAACTTATAATTTATCAAGGGGTCATGAGGGAGGTAAAAAGAGGAGCTGATACCAAGAACTCAAATAGGAAGTAAATGTTTAGAAGATGATGATGACACCATATGTATAAATATGCTTGATACAACTGATGTATGGAATGCTATGAGCTGTAAAAGTATCCCCCTTCAAAAAGAAAGAGTCCCCCCAAAATAATTTTAAAATAAATAAAAAGAAAAGTTCAATCATAACTTTGCTTTGTTGAACTTCAATAAATCTTTCTACAGATTGATTTACCTTTAGTCTCAACTACACTCCAAAGATCTACTTCAGGCTTTTATTTTTCTCCATTAAAAATAAAATCTTTAATGTGTCCCAACATGTAAAATGCCATTTATACATCTTGAAATAACAGTGCAAGATAATAGTAATATAGGCCCATTGGGAAAATATTTATCACTGTAAAAGAATTAGGTGAAGATGTGAACATTTCTCATTGAGGGCAAACAGACATTCACCGTTCACCCTAAGTCCCGAAGAACTAACTCATCAGTTCTAACAGTATTGACTGGCAGCCCTAGGATCTAATAACTTAAATATCCTAACCGCATCTGTTCCCATGACTACATGCAAAACCTGAAGCTGCCAAGAATTATTCTCTCTACCAGACACTTCAGAACAAGAGTATTGCCAAGTTGAATTCCTTGCCAAGTCATAAATTTAGTTATAATTTAGCAAAGAAAATGTAAGATTGATTACACATTCATGAAGCCAACAAATGCATATAGCTCCTGGTGGGTTTTCAAGTGGTTATTGGCCTAGCAAATGTGATTACTATATTATAATAAATATAATGATAAAGGATCAATTTCCCCCCGATTAGTTAGTTGCATGTGTGAGCCATCCACAACCTAGTGTGTAGAAGGGAGAGGGTAATGGACGGGGCAAAATGCAGGGGCCACACACAAGCCTGGGCCTTTTTCTTTTCTCTAGTCTCGAGGTTGTGAACTAAAGAATTGTGACTGTAATTGTTTTAATGTCCCGATTGGCTACTTCTTAATATCTGTCCATTCTGAAGGAGATCAGACTGACTGGTTTTACTCCGTAAGTATGCATGCTCATCTTTGGGTGCCACACATGATCTGACTATTTTTTGAACCCAGCTTTGAGAAGCAGCTAGTTTGCTCAGAAACACTGGGTCTTTTTCTTATGATTTGTTAACCAGGGTTGGGGCAGTGCCTTGTCAAGAGCTAACTGATTATTCCTCCTACTGAAACAATACTTTGCTGAGTTCTCTTCCCAAGACCCATCCATTTAAGTTTTTCCAGTCTGGCTGGTTGGGGGACAGGTACCGTGTGAGCAACATACAGTGTTAACTAATCCCTTTGGAAATTTCGTCTCCGCCATTGGGGTTTTCCTCGGACATGCATTACACTGACCAGCACACATTTTGGGGCCTCCCATGTCAGATTTGTCGCTGAGTCCCAAACCAGTTTCTCCCATCAGTTCTAGCTTTTGAGATATAGAACAGATGCCTGCCAGATACCACTTTCCACTCTGTTTGTCCATAAAACAAAACAATCCTAGGATATTTGAATGTCGTGTTAGGCAGCCTGAGAGGAAGGACGTACTACTCACTGGCTTTATGTAAAGGACCAAGAATTTAGGTCAGGCTATACTTTCCATGGTGCCCTTTGATCCAGAGATACAGCTGAACTGTGCAAATCACATGAACTTGGAGTATTCCCCAGGCACCGCTTCCCCTTTATTAGGAACTCAAGAGCGATTTGTTATCTTAAAAACGAACCAGAATGAAGAGTTACTGTACAATAAGTAAGGAGCCCTGGTGGAGTAGTGGGTGGTGTTTGACTGCTAAGCACCTCAGCTATTTGAGCCGGCAGCAACGCTGCATGAGAGATGGAAATCCCATAGAGATTTACAGCCTCCGAACCCCCCAGAAGTTCCACTTGGTTCTATAGTGTCGCAATGAATCATAATCACCTGTTTGGTAGTGAATCTAATACAATAGCGATTCGAATGTTCTGAAACCCCCAGGGGGTCTTGTCAGAGTTCACACTCCTTCATTAACAGTAAAAGGTCCCAGTCTTGCTCTGCGGGGCACGCTTTCCTCCACCTGTGCACAGAAACCCTTAAAAGTTAGAATTTCCCTTATAAAGAAACTGAAGGGCAACCTCATCTCTGAAACTTTTAACAAGAATTATCCATTGACTTCTAGATATTAAAATGTGTTCTGGAATGTGTATTGCCCAATTTGAAGAATATTTTAGATCTTCAAACTATTTATGAAAGCGGATTGAACGACTGAACTATTGAATTGTGTGATATGTGGATTGGTGCCAATAAAAATGTAAATATGTTATGTATTTATGAAAATGGCTCTGAAGTCTTACATTTGCTTTTTCTTTAGCTTGGGCTGCTTATTTTAAGAATATATCTATATATCTATCTATATATATGTGTGTGTGTGTATATATAGAGATATATAGATAGATATATATACATACATATATAGATATATACACTAATAAATAATTTTATTGGGGGCTCTGACTGCTCTTATAACAATCCATACATCAATTGTATCAAACTCACTTGTATATATGTTACCATAATCATTTTAAAAACATCTTCTTTCTGCTTGAGCCCTTGATATTAGCTCCTCTTTTTGCCCCTCCCTCCCCAACCCTTCTACCCTCACGAAGGCCTGATAAATTATAAATTATTATTTTCATATCTTACACCATCCACTGTTTCCCTTCACCCACATTTCTGTTGTTTGTCCCCCTTGAAGGGTGGGTTATACGTAGATCACTGAAGATGGTTCCCTGTTTCTTCCCTTTCTCCCCTACCCTCATGACATCACTACTCCCATTACTGTTATTGAGTTTATCTGTCCTGAATTCTGAGTGGCGAGAGCTCTTATCTGTACAAGTGTACAGGTTCCAGTCTAGCTGGATTTTTACGGTAGAACTGTGATCATGATGTGGGAAGAAGCAATAAGGAACTAGAGGAATGTTGTGTGTTCTGTCGGTGCTATGCTGCACCCTGGCTGACTCGTTCCTTCCTATGACCCTTCTGTGAGGGAATGTCTAATTGTCTGCAGATGGGCTTTGGGTCTCCTCTCTTACCCCCAGCATTTGCATCAATATATGTTTGTTTTAGATCTTCTGATGGCTGATACATGATCCCGTTGACACATCATGATCACACAGGCTGGTGTGCTACTTCCATGTGGGCTTTGTTGCTTCCCTGCTAGATGGCCATTTGCATACGTCAGGTCTTTAAGACACCAGATGCTATATCTTTTAATAAGCGGGCACCATCAGCTTTCTGCACCATACTTACTTATGCACCCATTTTGACTTCAGTGATCTTGTCGGGAAGGTAAGCATGCCAGGTTATTAGAACAAAATGTTCTGTTGAGGGAGTACTTGAGTAGAGACCCAATGCCTGTCTGCTAGCTTAATACTTAACATTTAAGTATATGTACATCAACCTATAACCCTATTAACATATTTTTATATTTACATATGTGCATACCTATATTTGTACCTCTATACATGTCCTTTGCCTCCTAGTTCTTTCCTCTATTCTTTTTACTTTTCCACCTGTCCCACTATCATGCTTGCCCTTCAGTCGACTCAGTACTTTCTCTGCTACCTTGCCCTTGATCAAGCCCCACCAGGCATTCTTTAGATCTCTCATTGTTCCCATGCCCCTGGGTTTATTGGCTTCCCCATCCCTTTCTCCCACCTCCTAACCTCCCCTCTCCCCCGAGAGCCAGTGGTCCTGTTATTTTCTCCTTGGGCTTGGTTGTCCCATCTATCTTATATGGACAGACAGGAGAAAAAAGCAAAAAAGCCTGTCTGCTGGCCCTTTTGATTGTTTTCCAATTGGATCTAGTGAAGTGCCATGTCCTCCCCAGCGATTTCCAAATCTATTTTCAGGATTCCTCAGGGACTTCATTGCTTTGCTCCCTTTGCTGCTCTGTTGCGCTCCATTCGTGTTTCGCTCTGGTGAGGAGTGGTGCAGGGTCACACTGGGAAAAATACCCACACTGTCTCCCCTAGCACCGTGGGTCAGTGCGGGGCCTCGTGTCTGGTGGCGGGGCCAGCCCCTTGGTCTGAAGTCTTACATTTTCAACACTCCAAATGGCCCGCACACCTTCCGTATGTATAGGTGCCTTCTCAGTTTTCTTTTGTATTCTGCACTCCTCTCGAGCCGTGTTCTCGCTTTGCAGCATCCAACGTGTACTAAGTACCCTGTGTAAACTGCATAGCCTCCCACCCGCAAAGGGAAACTTGCTGCCATCTAATCGACTCTTAACTCATAGTGACCCTACAGGGCAGAAAAGAAGTGCGCCTTGGGGTTTCCAAACCTTTAATCTTTTAAAAGCGGCAGTGTCGGGGGTGTGAGGGGCGATACTGGGAGGGGAGAGGGAGGGTGGGTTGGAAAGAGGGAACCGATTACAAGGATCTACATGTGACCTCCTCCCTGGGGGATGAACAACAGAAAAGGGGGTGAAGGGAGACGTAGGACAGGGCGAGATATGACAAAATAATAATTTATAAATTATCAAGGGCTCATGAGGGAGGGGGAGCGGGGAGGGAGGGGGAAAAAAGAGGACCTGATGCAAAGGGCTTAAGTGGAGAGCAAATGCTTTGAAAATGATGAGGGCAATGAATGTACAGATGTGCTTTACACAATTGATGTGTGTATGTATTGTAATGAGTTGTATGAACCCCTAATAAAACGTTTTTTTAACAAAATAAGAACCAAAAATAAATAAAAAATAAGACCAAAAAAGTTAAAAAAAAAAAAAGCAGCAGTGTCAATAGTGGGTTTGAACCGCTGACTTTATGATTGGCAACTCAATAGCCACCATGGGTCCACATATAGCTTCCCCTGGAAGTCTCTTAATACCTACTTTTTCCAATGGTTCTTACCTTTTTCTGTCTTATTCCATAATTTAGGGGTCTGAATTCTCATATTTAAAACTAGAGTGCTAAATTAATAACTAGTATAACTTTTATATAGAACACCATATTTAATAAACTAGAGCTGTTGGGGTCTACCCAATGCAATTTTTCTGAATCAGCACCCCAAATAACCCCAGGAACAGGCCTGAAAACCAAGACACCAAGAACATTTTTGTTTGTTTGTTCTTGGACTGTGTTATCCACCTCTGTTGAACGTTCCTGTGGGATTCTCCTTGGAGCTCCCGATCCTCACTGGGAAGCTCTCCCTCCCGGTCCTCTGTCCTGTGAGTTCTGGACTCTTGGCCTCCCCAGAGGCCCAGCGCTGTCTGCTATGTACAGAGAGCTGGCCAGGCTTCACGTGAGTTACGCCCTTGACTGCAGCCTGGACGCTCTCCCCAGGCAGTGCGTGCAGTGCGTGGGGGCAGTCACTGGGCTTGCCACTACCCTTGGTTGCCCGGTGCCCAGTGTCCTCACAACTGTCACTTCTTGAACTGTTTGGGTGGGCATTTTGGTGAGCTTTGGTTGTATCAGGCAGGAAAGAAATCTAGTTACTGCTGCCCTCTCTTAAATGAACAGCCGCCATCCAGTCAATTCTAACTCACAGTGACCCCAAGAAATTCAGAGTAGAACTGCCCCCATTCCCACCCCTTAGGGTCTTTACTACAGTGACCTTTCAGAAGCAGATCTGAGAAGCTTCTAGGTGGTGTTCCATCAGCCAGCACCTTAACTACTGCCACAGAGTCCATTCCGACTCACGGAGAGCAGAGAAAACTGCTTCCACAGTTGCAGAGTGTAAATCCTCATGTGGACAAACAACCTCACCCTTCTGCTGACCTTGTGGGGAGCCATTCAAAGCTTCACCCACTGCGCCCACCAGGGCTTCTTCCACTCCACTGCACAAGTTATCACCCTTCCTATAGAACAATTACTGCCCGAGGGAATGTTCTCCCACTCTACTTGCCCCTGGGCATTCATCCAGAACCTCAGGAGTGAGTGAATGCCTGGCCGATCGATCTCCGTTGCATGAGATGCTTTGGGCACTCTCTCTGAGTCCCAGCGTCACTGGTTTCTGCTGCTCCTCTCTAGGCAAGGCCAGGCTGTGTGCTACCCTCCAGGCCAGTTCTTTCACAGCCTCCTCTCCTCCCCTCCCCAACATGCTCAGAAATGCACGTGCTGGTCAGACTTTAGCCGGCCGCTCAACTAGCTTTGGACAGTTCTTTGCGGAACCTCTTCCTTGGTTTTTAAGATGGCCTACACTGAATCTATACTTCATGTGCTACAAACAAATAACGCAAACACCAAACAGTAACCAACAAAAATGAATGGCCTGGCCTCTTTGCCTGAGCTGTCATGGATGTACACACACAAAGCAGAAAGAAGCCGACTCTCAAAACCCACAATGAGCACAAATCTCATCAAGTGGAGCAGGGACCACCACTGCTGCTGAGAGACAACACCTCACCTCCAGAGTCCAAGAGAATCGGTGAAAAACGTTTCTCAGTTCAGTACGTTCCCAAGCAGATTTCAGGGCCAACCAAAGACTGTGCTCAAATTATGAGTCATTTACAATTAGCTAGCACGACTAAAAAAAATCGTTGCTCTTCTTTAACATACAGCTATTTGGGAAGAAATTCTGATGGCATCTTGTATATTAAGGGGAAAACATGAGGAATCCAGGAGTTTGGAAATAAAACTTTTTATTACATTAGACATTGTGTGTGCTCTTAAGTACAAAATAATTTTTCTGGAAGAATTCTGATAAGAAGTCCAAGAATTATGGTGGTACTAAACAGATGATTAAAAAAATAAGATGGTTAAGGCTCTTTCTATTTCTTTTCCTAAACCTACCATATGTACTTGCATATAAGCTGTCCCAAATATCCACAGAGGCACCTAATTTTACCATGAAAACCACGTTTAAAATGTGCTGGAAAACTCGGCTTATACTAGAGTTTGTGCGGTATCTACTGTTGCTGATTCAGGGGCTTTGCATGTCTAGTTCCCACTACTTGGGATTCCACAAGCCAAGATCTGCAGATGGCTGCTTTCTGGTTCGGGTCTCGGTTTTCATGTCTCTTCTCAAAGAGGCCTTCTCTGCCCACCCTAATGGAGCCCTTCCTCTGACATCACTAGGCCATTATCCTGCTCTACTTACTTTAAACCCCTTCATTAGTTGAAAGTTTCCCCTTCTTCCTTATATATTTATAGTGCTTACCCCTTCATGCCGCAGCTAAGAATGTAAGCTGACTCCCAAATCTACAGTCTATTTTTTTCAACTGCTAGCTAAACACACCCACACACATCGTTTTCAGTTCTTTCTGTGGGCTCAAATACCAACAATTATCTCTTCTTATGTTCGGAAGAAGAATTTTCCTTTCGGTTGCCAGTGACTTTCCTCTAAAGGCTCATGAGTTAGACTTGTATGGCTATGCACTTGTCTTCCGAACTGACAAGTCAAATCTCGATGCCCGTCTTCTGCCTACTGGCATCGCTCATCCACCATCCGGTGCTTTACTGTGTATCAAGCGGCATGTATTCACTGCCCATAAAAGTTATCGGGGATAATGACACCAGTTAAGCAAGTTAGAATTACTAAAGTATCAATGATGACGTTCCCCTACAATCACACAATTCCTTGGGTCTTACTAACACTAGATTAAGAACAAAAGAAAGATGTCCTTCGCGGCAGAAATATCTGGGCTAATGCACTTATTGTGTTTCCCAAAGAGCTCCTTCTGGGCGTTCTCTAAAGCTACAGGAGGGGCTTCAAAATATTCAGGGGAAAATGAAATTAAAAAGTAATGCTATTCCCCCACAAGCTTTTGAAGCCCCCGCCCCCCTCATGTCTCCCTCTGAGAATCCCTGTAAGAATGGTCGTAAGCCACTATTACTGCTGGATAGGATCATAGCCTGCCCTCCCTAAGTGAATCAGTGAAAATGTTTCTCAGTTCAATATGTCCCTAAGCAGATTTCAGGTCTGGCCAAAGATTGTGCTCAAATTATGAGTCATTTATAATTAATTAGCACTGCTAAAATTGCTGTTTTTCTTTTGTACGAGGTTAGAGTCTGTGTCTGTACAGGGAATGGCCCATCAAATGTAAAAAAAACATCATAGGTCCAATATTTTGCAATTTCCTCCTATATAATATCAAGTAGAAATCAAAGAAAATTAAGAACAATTCTCTGAGAGCCAAAATATGACCTTGAATATATCCCATCTGAATGTAGAAACCATCTAGAAAACGGATCTGATGCAGTGAACACTAATGACCAAGGACCAGGTGGAATGACACTCAGGGTATCATGCATGAAGAAAACAATAGGTCATTAAAAGAGACTATGAAACTTGCTACTGAAACAATAGGACCCCTCCCAGAGGGGTCTAATGGAGGAGATAAGTCCGTCAGAGTGTGATATAGCACCGATGAAGAACACAGCTTTCCCCCAGATCCTGGATGCTTCCTCCCCACCAACTACCATGATCCGAATTCTACCTTGCAAGTCTGGATAGAGCAGAGGTTGTACACTGGTGCAGATGGGAGCTGGAGGAACAAGGAATCCAGGGTGGATGATACCTTCAAGATCAGGGGTGTGAGGGGCGATATTGGGAGTGTGGAAGATGAGTGGTTTGGAAAGGGGGAACAGATTACAGGGATCTACATGTGACCTCCTCCCTGGGGGACACACAACAGAGGAGGGGGCAAGGGGAGACGCTGGATAGGGCAAGAGATGACAAAATAATAATCTATAAATTATCAAGGGCTCATGAGGAGTGGGGAGCATGGAGGGAGGGGAAAAAGGAGGACTTGACGCAAAGGGCTTAAGTGGAGAGCAAATGCTTTAAAATGATGAGGGCAAAGAATGTACAGATGTGCTTTACACAATTGATGTATGTATGGATTGAGATAAGAGTTGCATGAGTCCCTAATAAAATGTGAAAAAAAGAATCTATAAAGTCCTCTTCAGACTCATGAAAAAAAAAAGGAAACAATAGGAAGTAGAGTAACTAGAGTGAATGGACGAAATGATGGCAAAAAAAGAGGTGAACAGAATATTTCAAAGGAAGGCCTGGGAAGACAAAGTAATGTAATTAAATGTGCGAAGACCTGACTTTAGAAAAACCGAAAGGAAATAACATGCACTGCATTTATCAAGGTGGAAGAACAGAAGAAAAAATTCAAGCCTTGACTTGTAATACTGAAGGATTTCTTGGGGCAAAAGAAATGTTACCACACTGGAAGCATGGGAAGCCTTCATTTGTCTAGGCCAAGAAATCTGGATGACAGCCATGTGGCCTCCGACTGTAAAAGATCCAAATCTGCACTCATTCTGAAGGAAGGTGACCCAACAGAACGCGGAAATTAATCGAGAACTATCATGAATACCACATATAAGTAACATTTTAATGAAAATCACGCACAAATGGTGACGCAGTACGCCAAGAGAGGGCTGTCGGAACCCAGGCCGGATTCAGAAGAGGACATGGCGCCAGGGATATCGTTGTTAATGTCAGATGGAACTTGGCTGAGCGCAGAGAGGACCAGAAAGAGGTTTACTTGTGTCTTATTGAGTATTCAAGGCACCCAACTGTACGGATCATAACAAATTATGAATGATATTGCGAAGAATACACTTAATTGTCCTCACATGGAACTTGCACGCAGACCAAGAGGAAACAGAACACGAGGGCACTGCATGGTCCCAGAACAGGAAGAGTGCCCACCCGGGCTGTGTGCTCCACCTTACTTGCTAACTCTGCATGCTAAGGCAAATCGCCCACGGAGCTGGACTCCATGAAGAACAAGGCATCAGGGCTGGAGGAAGACTACCAATCTGCAACACGCAGATGCCATGACCTTGCTTGCTAAAACTGAGGCCTCAAAGCACTCACTGATGCAGGTCAGAGACGTATGGTGTACACCTCAATAAAAAAACCCAAATCCTCCCAACCAGACCAACAAGCAACATCGTGACACATGGAGACAAGGCTGGCGGGGTCAAGGATGACTTCCTTTTCCTGAATCCACAATCAGTGCCCATAGACGCAACAGTTAAGAAATCAAGTGACCGCCACCAGGGGACGGCCAACAGACATGTTGGTGCAGGGAGACAGCGGTCGGTGTAGAGATATCAAATAATAATTTATAATTTGTCAAGGGGGCAAGAGGGTGAGGGGCAGTGGGGAGGGGGGAAAAAGAGGTGCTGACACTCAAATAGAAAGTAAATGTTTAGAAAATGACGATGGCAACACGTGTACAAATAGGCTTGATACAATTGATGTATGGATTGTTTTAAGAGCTGTAAATCCCCCCAACAAGATGACCTTTAAAATAGTAAAATACAAAAAAATAAATCAAATGCTGTGTTGTACGGGCCATCTGCTGCACAAGACCTCTTTATCGTGTTAAAGAGCAAAGAGGTCGCTTTGAGGACTAAGGGGTGCCTGACCTAAAGACATGGTACTTTCAGTCACTCCAAATGCATGTGAAATCTGGACGATGGAGAAATCATGCCTTTGATCCACACCTCGTGACTACCAGAAGAAGGACCACATCTGTCCTAGAGGAAGCACCGCCAGGATGTTCCTGAGAAGCAAGGATGGGCAAGGCAGTTTGGACACGCTTACAGTGGGGGCTGCCCCTGGAGAGGCTGTGCTGCTGGGTAGAGGGGCAGTGGAGAAAAAGAAGTCCCTGAGCAAGAGGCTCGCAATGAAGGGTACAAACACCGATGGTAGCAATTGTTCGGACCAGGGGTCCTCAAACTACGGCCCACGGGTCACATGCGGCCCGCCCAGGACATTTATCCAGCCCGCCGGGTGTTTTTGCCCGTTTTGTTTTTTTACTTCAAAGTGCAGTGTGCATAGAAATTTGTTCATAGTTTTCTTTAAACTATAGTCCGTCCCTCCAACAGTGAACTGGCCCCCTCTTTAAAAAGTTTGGAACCCCTGGTCCAGACGGTGCGGGAGCAGCGGTCTTCTGTCACAGGGTCACTGTGAGTCAGAGTGAAACTGACGACCTCTCACACCATCACTTTTTTTGTATCATACATTAGCCTCTTTTTCAGAATACAGACAAAAAAGAAAGCAACTAGTTTAGTTTGAAGAGCCTCATTTTTAAAGGGCAGTCTATTTATAAGAATCAATATTATAAAATATTGTATAGTATAAACTTAAAATGAAAACTCAATTTTGCTTAAAAAATCTGAGAATTTCGCAAACTTTCTTGTACAGAGAACTAGACAGACAAAGCTTGGATATGTATGACATACAAATTTGCTCTCTGAACAAGACAAGTTGTGAAATGCGGAGTCACGCAGATTTCTTTACTATGGGATTCCTCAGCGCCCTAACAGACTGACACACACTACAAAGTTACAGGAGGCACTGGCAGGATAATGTGTTTCCAAAACGTATCTGATCCGGGAACATTTTATCAGTGGCCCTCTTGTCCGTCTAGTATTCCAAGCAAAACACTTCAGGGAAGGTTAACGTGGATCAAAATATTTTAATTCGAGTTTATGCTTATCAAAATAAAAGACACGCATTTTTGAAGTCGCGGGCATTTGTTAATAAAAATCAAAAAGCTGAGTTTGAGCCCTTACACACTTGAAAACTACTTTCCCCCTGACATCTGATGAAAATTTGGCTGTGTGTCTTATTATAGTAATATTTCTTTCTAACAGTAATGTTTCCAAGTGGAGCCCAATGGACGTTCCTTGTTGTAATTGATCCCTAACAGTTATGGCCAGTCTCCAGCTTTCTGTGACCTCCGCATTTCTAGCACAATGATGTTTGCAAACCTATGTACTGGAGATAGGCATTTCCCTACTCATCTTGCCAGGCCCTTTCAAAGCCAGACATTCACCTCCTGCAGTTCAGGACCATTTTCTTGCCTGATTTATCCAATAACTGCCTCTCTCCCCCCTCTGATTCTGCAGCTCCCAGTACTCAGATGTGGGACCTAATGAAGGATCTCATTTTCCAACATACTTTCTCAGTCTTTTTGTACTCTGATACAGTCTTCTTCAGCATTATCTTCCAACCTTCCGCTGAGGCTTTCCGCTCCTCTATATTGTATTTCTAAGAGCACCTTCTTGTTTTCTAACTTGTTTCTTTTCAATGGCATCTTCTCTCAGGATGCAAAAGAGTCCTTAGAAGACGGCCTCTAGAGCTACAGTTACTATAATTTTGTTTTTTATTTCTTGTGTCCCTCATAGTCTCCTTTCTGTTTTTTATTACTGTGTTTTGTCATAATGTATCCATGCATAGACTCGCAGAGCGTGCATAGAAAACTAATACAGGAGGGGGAGGGTGGTTTTAAAAAGTCATATAGCACATGCACATCTGCATCAAATACTGCATATGACTGCTTATTTTATACTTTTTGGGGTTCTTTTGTTTTGGTCCTTTTGTACATGGAATATTATTCCCCGGCTGTCAATTCTTATCTAAGAACAAGGCACACAAAGATGTGGGGCTCAACGTGATAGGGTGCTTACATGAGCACCAGCTGGTGGATCAGAGACCTCCCCAAATGTCTATTTTTGCTGTTTCTCTCTCTCGTGGACCGGTCAGTTTCACAGATGAACCCCACAATAGTCTGAGCAGAAGAACATGCGTTTAGCTGCCCAAGTTCAGGGAGTCAATGGGGGGAAAGAGTCCTAAAGATGAGTCTCAGCGTTTATTATGTGGATCGATTTCCACTTAGCCCTTTGGCCCTCAGTAGGGCTAAAGCACCCTTGTTAACCCAAATCCCCAATCCACTGCCATCAAGTCGATGCCGAAGTGACCCTATAGGACAAAGTAGAACTGCCCAGTGAGTTTCTGAGACTATGACTCTTTATGGGAGTAGAAAGCCCAGTCTTTCTCCTGTGGAGGTGTTGGTGGTTTTGAACTGCTGACCTTGTGCATTTCAACACAACAGGTAACTATGGCTCCTTAGGTGCCATCAAATCAGCTCTAACTCAGAGTGATTTCTGTGTCACTGCAACATACTGCCTAATCCTGTGTCGTTTTCACGACTGCTGGCACGCTCCTGCCATTGTTGCAGCCACTCTATGTGGAGGGCTCAGCTTCTAGAACTGCACTGGGCCATGTGCTGTGTGATTCACAAGGTTTCCTGTGGCTGATTTTCAGACCACCAGGCCTTTCCTTCCTACTCTGCTTTACTCCGGAAGCTCCCCTGAGACCCGTCTACCATGAGTGCCCCTGTGGGCCCTGGAAAACCACTGCTAACATCACAACACTCAAGTCCCCACAATATGACAAACTGACAGACAAGTGATGGGTCACCAATGTACCTGCCCCAATCGATCTAGCATCTTCAAGCCTGGAGCCTCTCGCGTCCAGTCCCATGCCTCTTGACGAGGTAGGGCAGTGGTGACCATGTGACTGAGGAGTGGATTAGGGGGTCTAACTTTCAATCCATCTTCCTGCTTTCAACACACGTAACCTTGGAAGGTACTTGGCGCCTTTCATTCCTGAGCCTTCCTGCAATCTATTCTGCACACCAGCTTGCTCCATGCCAGCCCTCTCCTCCACAGCACACGGCAGTTCCAGCTTAGCTTCCTGGCTTTTCCGCTCTGCTCCCAGTCACCACTCCTTGATGCAACTACCAAACTGTGGACGACGTCTCTCATCGACTGCCACTTCTCTTCCACGCCCTGTGTTCTTTTGAACTGTAACACGTAAAGGCTCCTCGCTATCTTCTTAGTAGGATCTCATGGGGTTTCATAAGGTTGAGTGTGGTTTGACAGTACAGAGATGAATGACTATGTTCAATACATGTGTTAAATGAAAGCTCTAAATCAATCAAAATTAGCTTGGTGTCATTACACTAGCCTTCCTTATACTCCCATGTGTTTTGATAGCTTACAATGGAATAAAGGAACCAAAAGGAAAAAACCTCCAACAAACCAAACTCACTGCCATCGAGTCAACTGTGACTCAAAGTGCCCCTGAAGGGCACAGTAGAACTGTGGGTTTCTGAGACTGTAACTCTTTTCGGGAGTAGAAAGCCCCATCTTTCTCCCATGCAGCGGCTGCTGCCCTCATCGTTAGCAGCCCAGCGCTAACCACAAAACCACCAGGGCTCACACAAGGAACCAAGAGTGAACTAGATATGCAAACAAAAATCTGAACAATAATTTCCATTAATCTAACTCCCTTCATTTGGAGATGTGTGTGCGTGCATGCGTTTAAAAGGAGTACAGTCCTCAAAAGTTATATTGTTTTATGAATTAAGCTGTTAATTAACTGAAAGGTACCCTTCAAGAATGGTTTCAGTTCGAGAAATATAGATTATCTCGCAGCAATTGTCTCAAGGAATCCGCTGGTCCCTGCCAATCTAATAAGTCTGTTTTTATTGTTTGTTTGTTTTTAAAGAATCTGTGTTCTGGTCTACAATTTTCTCCCATTCTCTATGGCGCAATCGACTGAATGATCTCGTACTTAGAAGACATTCAGGGCCAATCTTCATTTGACTGCTTTGCTCTATTCTCTCCGTAAGGTGTCTTTCCAGAAGGGATCCTTGTCTGTTTTACAGACACGCCGGCCAGTCTACCGTCACAGAGGCCAGGCTTTCCGGAACAACCACCGACCCTCTGGAGGAATCAGCCAAGAATTCAGACTGCAGACTTCAGAGGAAAAATCTGCTGCAAACCACCTCGAAACAATGCGAAGCTGTAAAGCTGTCGCTCCGAAGACGAAGGTCCCTTGGCTCATGCCGGGATATCCTCACTGCGGGAAAGGTGGGCAATGAATCCGGGAAACCAGGGAAGAGGGAAGCCTTGGAATTATGGTGCTGCAGAAGAAGCATGAAAGCTGTGTCTTGTTAGAAGTACAGCCAGACTATTCCTTAGATGCGGAGATGGCCAGCCTTTGTCTCATGCTCTTTGGACATGGTGTCAGGAAGCCCGTCCCTGGGAACCCCCTGGAGAAGAATCTCACGCTTGGTGACACAGAGGGTCAGCAAAACAAGAGGAGCCTCAATGAGCTGGAGCGACACAGTGGCGGCAACGATAGGTTCAAACACACCCACGCCTCTGAGGATGGCACGGGGATGGCAGGGCTTTGCTGTTGCACACAGGTCTTCAGGAGAAATGAGCCGGCTCCACAACCCCCAGCCCCACCAAGCACATGGACAGCAGCAGGGAAGGAATTCAATCTTCGTCTTCTAGGTCTCACACGAAAACGTTTTTTGCTTTTGGGTGGGGGGGGGTATGTGTGCGTTTTACGTGATTTGGGTAAAAGTTTACAGAGCACATTAGCACCACATCCAACAACTTATACACCTTCTACTTCATGACATTAGTTGCAATCCCCTCAACACTTCCCACTTCCTCGTTGGGTTCCCGATTTCCGTTTGTCCCTTTTTCCTCTCCCTTCTTTCTGCACTTCGTTTTGGTCTCATCTGGGGATTGCTGATTTTGGGCATAGTGATTATGAGTTGGGCTACTAACCCCAAGATCAGCGATTCAAAACCACCGGAGAAAGACACAGCTTTCTACTCAGTTTGTGGCTCGGAAATCCACAAGGGCAGTTTTCTGCTGTCCCACAGGGTCACTATGAGTCAGAATTGACTCGATGGCACTGAGTTTTTGAGTGAGGGGCGTGAGGGGCATATTCTTAACAGGGGTTCTCGTTCACTTTCTGGGATGATTTATTATTTTGCTGAAAGGTGACCTCCAGGGATGGGTTCGATTCCAGATGTGAAGAACATCTAAGAATGAATCTAAGATGTTTGATCAATCCCTATCGGATAACTAAGTCTGATCTTTCTTATGACATAGCTTGTATTTCTGTTGTTATGGATTGAACTGTCCTCCTCAAAAAGTTATGTTGGAGTCCTAACCTTTAGACTTACACATATAATTCTATTTGGAATAGAAGATTTCTTCTGTTATGTTAATGAGGGAGCCCTGGAGTCAAGCGGGTCCCCAGACTAATCCGTCTGAGTGGCCATACAGAAAGAGCAGAAGCAGTACCAGGTAAAGCGGTACCAGATCCTGAAACCAGGTAAAGAGCCCTCTGTAAGCCAAATGTCAATGAAGACCTGGGGCTGCAACAAAGAAGCCTGCCCCCCTGGAGCTCATGCCCTGTTTGGACTGCCCTCTAAAACAAAATGATGCAATACATATTGCCCTTGAAGGTCACCCATTTGGGGTCTGGGTGTTATGGTAGCCCTGGTGGGTTCATGGATTGTGCTCTGGGCTGCTAACCAAAAGATGTGTTGGAAAAACATGAGGCTTTTACTCTGATAAAGATTCAGAGTCTCAGGACCCACAGGGGCAGTTCCACCCTGTCCTGTAGGGCAGCTGTGAGATAGAATCTACTGGATGGCAGTGAGAGGTAACCAAAGTACCTGTTAATAAAAAATCTGAATGAAAAACAATAGCAATCATCTCAGGATATGAGTATGAGTTCAATTTCAATCACAAGTCTTATTATTTTACTAAGCAATTAGATGGAAAATATTTGGGCCTTTATTGATAAATGTTTATTTTGAGAAGATGTTATACAGAACTATTAACAAATATAGTTAGAAACATACAGGAGAAAGTTTTCTTTGACAAAATCTTGGAGAGTTCTTCAAAGTCTTAGATTAATTTTAAAATTCTCATTCTTGAAGTTCATCCTAAGTTTTCAAAATGTTATGACATTTTACATTAATCTCATGCTGCCCTGGAGAGATAGATAGTAATTCCACAAAATTTAAAAGATTATGAAATATTTACCAGTTTGTAAAATTCAAACTGATTATAAGTTGTAGTCCTCAAACGGCACATTTCCCCCCAAAACTTAGGAGGGGGTACTCCCTCCCCAAAACAACAAAAAGAGCAAACAAGGTCCGCTTGGCAGTACTTTGATAGTACACGTTTTTCCCACCAAGCAACTGAGCATCCAGCAACTCACTCTGAGTTAGTGTACCCGTGGTACCGCCTGGGAAGGTCCTCTTTCGCCACAATTCATGTTTCCATAAAAGCCATTCCACTGGAACCTCCTCGTCTTTTGTGATGGCTGATTAAGAGAACAGCGTTGCGCTGTGAAATTTTGCTTCCCGCTAGGGAAAAATGCTGCAGAAATTGTTGTGATGCTTAACACAGCTTACACACATGTACAAGTAGCTTTCTCGCTTCAAAAGGGCGAAATGTTGAATGATGACAAACCTCGTTCTGGATGTCTGTCAACTTCCCAACAGGCAAAAATGTTGACAAACTTTGCGCACTTGTGCTCAGAGATCGATAACGGACCATTGGAGAGGTGGGGGAATTATCTGCACTGTCTTGGAGCTCTGCTCAGCGACTTTTAATGGGAGATTTGGGAATGAGAAGGGTGGCTGTGAAATGTGTGCCTTGGGTTCTGACTGGCCAGGAAAATAGTGTTGAGTGGAAACATGCCACGCTTGGAAACAACAGCTCCAGAGCGACCCAGACATTCCCCAAGGTCATTACTGGCGAGGAGACATGATGCTAATCTTACAACCCTGAAAGCAAACATCAATCAAGCCAGTGGAAGACACCATCATCCCCTCGCCCCCAAAAAACCTCGTCAAGTGAAATCAAGGATTAAGATGATGGTCATTTGTTTGCTTGTTGGTTGAGGTGACGGGGATAGTGCATTTGGAGCTCATTCCACCAGGTCAGGCTGTTAATCAGGCTTTCTATTTAGAATTTCTTAACAGATTGTGTAATTGTGTAGAACAAGAAAGGCCTGTTTTGTGGCAGAGAGGGACTGGTTTTGCCACCACGACCACGCACCTGCTCACGCAGCCATCTCAGTGCGCCTGCTTTTGGAAAAAGAACAGCATGCCTCTCTTGCCACGCACCTTGCCCACCTGACCTTGCTCTGGGTGACATCTATTTTCTTTTACCTCGTGAATGAAGAGGGACATGAAAGGACAGCGATTTGACAACGTAGAAGAGGCGAAGAAAGAAAACACGAGGGGGGCGGGGTGCTGTCAGCCATCCAAACAGATGAGTTTGAAATGTTTCCAAGAATGGAATCGCAGATTTGACAAACGTACTAAGTGTAATGGCGAGTACTTTGAAGGTGATACGGTTGTTTTCTATAAAAAATTAAAAACATAGCTTTTGGGGAAAAAAAATCCGTTTCGGGGGGGGTACCCCTCATATGGCATAGTAACAGGCCCCATAATCAAACCTCCATTTCTCACATCTAAGTTTATTAAGAAGATACAGTTTTCCAGTTTTAAGTATTTCAAGCACCACTCGTTTCCAGCTGGGAAGCAGTTTTCCAACTCGGGCCATGCTGCCCCCTGGGGGCGCTAGAAGGAACGATGGGGAGGCTGCAAAAGCAACTTCTTTACACTCCATCCTGGACTGCCGGCTTTGCAGTACACTTGTTTGTAATCGCCAGGGGCGGTGCTGAGTAATTTTTTTTTATGAAAGGAGGGTGCTACGCCAAATAAGTTTGGGAACCTACGTTATCTTGACTAAGCAAAGTCTTAAACCAGAACAAAGTAGAAAGACAAGTGAACGCTTGTCCCAGAACACACAGCTCATAACCAGTGACAAAGAGAGGGCTCTTCCCACCACACAATTGCACCTCTACAATGAGGAATGCTCTGTCGCTTCAATTATGTAAAACCGTAAGAATTATTCCGTGCATTTAGGCTTCTACTTAAACCACAGCTGAGGCTGTGTTCCAAACCCCACATTAGTTTTGCCTTACGATAGACAAGTTATAGTGCATTAATTAAAATAAAGCAAAGTCATGAGAAATAACTTTCATAGCTCTTTTCTGTCTAATCATTTTATCAAAACTTGAAATTTAATCCTACACATTGAAGTGTCACCTGCTGTAGTTGAGTGATTTTTTTAAAACTTTCTGTTGTGCGTTGGGTGAAGGCTTACAGACCAGATCACTAGTTTCACATTGTGTTTTCTCTCCTTCACGGGACTGCCGTTTACCCCCCTTTCTCCCTGTGACTCCTGCAGGCATTTCCCCTCCCTTCTTCCCTCTGCTGAACTTCGTCCCGCTGAGCTCTGGGGGCTGATTATTCTAAGAGTCTCCTTAGACCTGTCTTTAACGTTTGACTGAAAAGCAAGTCCGCAGGTGAGTTCATTTCCACATCTGAAGGGTGACTGAGGGCCATGGTCTTGGGGTATATGTTGTGATTTTTAAATAAAACTCCCAATACACTCACATACCAAAATAAATATCACAATATTAATATACTTATTATATCTAACTAGCTAAAAAAGAACTGACGTTAGAAATAAGGAATACCATTTTCACCAGCAATAACTCACGTTAGCCAGTCAGTGCTGGTTCACAGGGCATAACCCTTACCACGCGCACCAAGTGAATCTCTAACAACCCTGAACGGAGCTAGTGTTGTTGCCATTTCACAGGTGAGGAAAGCGTGTCAACTTTCCTAGTGTCACACAAGCCGTGTCCAAGCTGTCCAATCTCTTCCAAAAATTTCCTCCCCAGATTCTAAGTTCCCTTAGAATACACTATAAATGCACTTAGGGACACCATAAATCCGCTTACTGACGTGGTTTGCTTCTCACAACAGGTCACGTCCTTATACGAACATATCGGTCTAGAAACCCAGCAGGTCACAAAGGTTATCCATTCTCTGTGATGAGCAGTCAACTCTAAATGCTATCAGCCACTCGCCCACCGACCTCAGCTCTATGGGAGACAATGGTCTGAAGTCACCTGCAGAAAACCTCTCAGACATACAACTTCAGCAAGCATCTTAGCCACAGCGCCCCCTTTTTAAAGTCTGTTCACTCCTACTCCCAGTCTTCCAGAGCACGGTTGCCGAGTCCCAGGCCCCTTCATCCATTGCACCTGGACTCATCAGAACCATGGCAACGCTGTTTAAAGTGGTGCCACAGGAATCGAACGCTGATGATGGAGCCCAGGGGTCTCCCTGGGTGGCTCTTCTGCCTTGTTAACTTTAAGACCCATCCTGGGGGACCATGGACCTCGTTGACAATGTCTACGCTGAAACACTCCATTTTTCTCTGTACCTCAATCGACTGGTACCATTCTCAAAAACCGAACGTCAGTGTGGCGATCCACAACACCTACACATTAGCCTCACTTTTTAAAAAAATCATTTAATTGGGGCTCATACAACTCTTATCACAATCCATACATCCATCAATTGTGTAAAGCACACTTATACATTTGTTGCCCTCAAAATTCGCCTTCCGCTTGGGTTCCTGGAATCAGCTCATTTTCCTTTTTTCCCTCACCCTCCCTCCCTGCTCCCCCCTCTCTCATGAACCCTTAATAATTTATAAATTATTGTTTTATCTATCTTACACTGCCCGGCATCTCCCTTCACCCACTTTTCTGTTTCCCATCCCCCAGAGAGGAGATTATATGTAGATCCCCATGATAGGTTCCCCCTTTCTACCCACCCTTCCCTCCCAGTATCGCCACTCTCACCGTTGGTCCTGAGGGGTTCATCTGTCCTAGATTTCCTGTGTTTCCAAATCCCAACCACTGTGCATCCTCTGGTCTAACCAGGTTTGCAAGGTAGAATTGGGATCATGATAGTTGGGGGAGGAAGTGCTTAAGAACTAGAGGAAGGTTGTGAGTTTCATTATTGCTACACTGAACCCTGAGTGACTCATCTCCTCCCTAATACCCCTCTGCAAGGGATGGATGTCCAGCTGTCTACAGATGGGCATTGGGTCCCCATCACGCTCCCCTCATTCACGATGATGATTCCCTCCACCCCCCGTGTTTGGGGCTTGAAACCTGGTCCCCTCAGCCCTGCGCCTCACTTTTAAAAATCTCTTGTCTACCACTATTCAGAGGGTCTGACCATGTGAGCAGCCCAGTCCTCTGTGTGATAGGTTTATTGTGCTAACCTGGCAAATAAGAACATGTGGGATTAATAAGGTCACAATTGATTGGAGGGCAAAGAGATAAATAAATGGCTCAGCCAGGCCCACACCTCCCCGCGCCCCTCTCTCTTGCTGTCTGGTGATAGGACCAGCGTGCAGCAGCTTTAGCTAGTTCTCCGCCTCAACTTGTGAGCGACACTACCTGTAGGACAGCCAACCTGTGGATAGTGTCGCTACAGCTTGAGGTTCTTTCAAGACCTGCTTCACCACGCTGCTGGTGTGTGCATCGCTTGAGCTGGAGGTTGGCAGATCCTGCCATCTTGCAATGCTTGAGTTCGATATCCCATCCATGCCTGCTTCAATAAGCTCCTGAGCTGCTGACTTTTGGTGACGTGTCCTGCTGGCTGCTGCCTGTGGCTGGACTGCCTGCATTGCCTTAGGGAAGACTCAGCTGTCTGCTTCCTTGACCTTGGACCCAGCAGCCCTTGTGAGTTGAAGGACTTCCTGTATATTAGCTGTTCCACGGAAGTGAGTTGAACTGAGCTCTCTGTACTGCTGTGTGGTCTAATTAGCTGTCATACTCCTTGGTGCTATACATATGTATCCGTGTGTGTGTGTACATATCTATCCTTGTGTGTGTGTGTAATCATAAGTGTCCTGTTTTTGTTTCTGTAGAAAACCTGGCTAACACAGACTGTAACACTCTACTCCAAGAACTCCTCAAGTTTCAATTAGCGTGAAACCAGTCTGGTACTCTGCCCGTCCTGTCTCTGCTTCTCCCACCAAAAATGATCTTCAGTTTCACCCAGACACCGATCTCAAAACAATGGCTTCTGTTTGTTCCCGTCTAACAAACCATTTCCTGCCCAGCATGATGACAACTGGGCACCCCACCTGCCCTCAGTGTACCTGTGGACTTTACCTGGCAACCCTGTCCTTGGTAGCCACTGCACACACTGGGGCACCATGGCTAGGGTAGCAGGTTGCTTCACTTAGACTTCTATTTCCTATTCACGTTAGCCTCCTAATCATGATTGTGACAACCAACACGTCCAGATGCTGTTTGTATTTAACAAGAAGAGTCCCATTTAATCCTCAGAGCACTTTAGGAGGCAAGCATATTGTTCTCCCTATTATAAACCGGAGCCCTTGAGAGGAGAGAGGATACAGTCTCTTGTCTACGGTCGCGCAGTCATCAGTGGCAGGGCTGAGAGTCAGTCTACCACACCCCTCTGCACAGCTTGGCCTTGGGGCCCCTCTCCTCCGACCCACGTCACAAAGAGGGACAAAGCAGCCCAGTCATGTGCCTCTTGGAGACACGGGTCAGAACTCCTACTTGGAAAACTCTGCCCCTCCGCTCTGCTCCCCTCCACACTTACATGGGGGGCTTCTTGTGTTTTACCTTGTCCTGAGCTTTTGAGAACTCAGCTTCATGAGGTACCAAGAGATGCGCCAAACCGTTGGCGCCCAGCAGATCCCGGCTCACATGGAACAGAGTAGAACTGGCCCTGAGGCTACCACGTCTGAATCCTTTATGGAAGCAGCCTGCACCCCATTCTCTCAGCGCACAGCTGGTGCTTTTGAACGGATGCCTTCTGTTAGTGGCTGAGCACTTCATCCGTCTGCTGCTGGGGGACCCAGAACAATGGTACCAAAACTATTTTGGAAAATTTGTTAGGAGCGCTCCATAGACAAGACTTTTGTCTTCTATCAGCTTAAAATGGAGACGAAGAGCACGTGACACAGCACGGACAGAACGCTGAGGTTGACCACGGGAACTCTGGCCGACGGGAAAGACCCACCTCTTCTTTTTCTTGTAGCTTTCCAGCTGCTGGGACTGCGCGTGCTTGTGCCGCTCCAGCTCACACTGCCCGCACAGGTCTTCCAGATGCAGCAGGTGGCGTTCCACCTCCTCAAAGCTGGCCTCCAGGTTAGCTGGAAGTACATGTGACAAAGACACAAGCGTCAGACGTCAGAAGCCTTGGTTCACAGAGACCAGAAAACGTGTCAAACATGAAACGGCTGTGACGGCTCGGTGTTTGCTGGCTACCCTTCACCCAATTTTCTCCTAAATGAGCACACTTCAAATGATCTTTTTCAAAGTTTTCACACATTGTCAAGATGTTGCATTCCAAAGCGATTCAAATACTCTACCCACCTGGAGGATGAGGAGGAGCATCTTGGGTAATCGAATGTAATATCCCAAGGACTGCACACTACACACCAGCAACCGGTTCTCTTTCAAACAAGGCGAATGCCAGCAAAGGTAATTAGCTCAAATGGGAGTGGGCACGTGTTCATGTTGAAGATTCCCGGTTGCTTTAGCATTTGACTTGCCCCGGGCACATCATACACACGAGTCTTTACGACATCAAAGAGGAACCAAGTAGTCAGTAAGCACAGGTGCCCCGTGAGGCAGTTGGCGGGGAGAGAGGGGAGGCTCCGGCTTTCCCCACCTGCCAAGCCACTCGTACCACTGCTTCTCGGCCACCAAACCTAAACCACCCCCATGGCTGCTGAATAAACTTTTAAGAGATTTAACACCAAAGCCTACAGAGATTAACTCAGTGCCTTGGCTAAAGTCACATAGCTAGTGAAGGGCAGACAGGAATCAAAACTGAGTCCCTCTTGAACTACACAGCCTGCCAATGGAGAGGAGGCCCAGTATGCCAAGACTCCGAGGGGCAGGGTGAGGAGTCCTGGGTTGCTTGGACAGTGGGAAAGTTTAGGAATGAAGGCTTTTAGGACTCAAACAGCATCGTAATCCCAACACACCCTACATATGCCAGTCCTGTACCAGGCACGGGGCTAGGAAGATGGGGGACCGGGGGAAGGCAGTCCTGTGCTCGGGACCATGCGGGGGAAAGGGAGGGTTTCCACGAACACTCCTGCATGACACACTGCAAGAACTTGAAGCAGTGGACTGGCATCTGACCCAGATGAGGGGGCAGATCTGAGCAAGAGATGACACCGAGGTCTGGAGTACAGCCATCCAGTGGGAGGGGGCCACAGAGGAATGAGGGGACAGTCTCTCTGGCTCTTGCTCTGTTCCTACTAGTGCTCACAGCATCTGTCACAAGCTCAGCCAGCTCTCAGAGCATCGGTGCTCAGAGCCAAACTCACTGCCGCTGAGTGGATGCCGATGCACTGCATCCCTATAAGCCAGAGTAGATCTGCCTCTGAGGGTTTCCAGTAGAGAGTCTGGTCTTGCACCCCCACAGCACCCCTAGAGCAACCTCCTCAAATTTCATCATGCAATTCTGGGTCAACTATGAGGCCTGTTTTTAAATTAATGTTTGATCCACATAGCTATTAAATCCAGAAGCATTCACATGTTGTAATATGTTAGACTTTCAAAGGATATTACTCTTATATGACTTTAGGGAAGGCACTGAATTTGGAAAAGAACCCATCCCCTCTACCACGTAGAAGGTAGAAGAAGGGTAGACTGAGGGCTTAAAGGCATGGTTTTGTCTTTAAAATAAAATTTTATTCAAAAGTGGAATTGTGATGACAAGTGGTAAAGAATTTCTCTTCAAAGACGTTTCATGTGTGGACTTTCAATATACCGAGGTACTGCTTATAAGCCACTGCTAAGGCTGCAAAAGGCTGATAATCACGTAGTTTATAATGGATCTGAGTCTATCTTCAGGTGCCACCATAGAAGAGCAAACATATGTCATTGGGGAAAGACTATCAGAAACTATTCGATTTGCAAAATCTAAATAGTAATCGATTGCATTTAAAATTTTAATCATGGCATAATAGTACATAAGGAACTTATGTGGTAAACTAGGTAAAATGGTATTCTGCTAGATTATTTTTCATTACCTCATGGAATGTAAAACTGCCAGGGATACTCAGCTCGGGTGCTGGCCCTACTGGCGCTAAGAAAGCAACATTCAGTTCTCTGCCCAGGTGACAAAGGGCCAGGAGAGCTAACAAGATTAGTTAAAAGGCTCCATTACTTTGATTTTGGCCAAGGACTAGAATCATTAACTTGAACATGGAATCCATTGACTCCAAGCCTCTCATTTCTTTCAGTGGGATGCATGTTAGCCTTAGCATGAAGGGCTGCCCAGGAGCAAGGGGCTGGCTCTGAAGCGTGGAAATCTAGCTCTGCCTTTAAATGGGTTTTTTGGGGGGAAGGTGGTGGTTGTGGTTTATTTTATTTATTATTAATCATTTTGTTGGGAGCTCTCTAATTGTTTATTGATTGGGTGAAGGTTTACAGAGCAGAACGGTTTCCCATTCAACAGTTTATACTCATTTCATTTCAGGTCATTGAAACATCATTTATTCCATTTCTGCCCTGAATTTCCTGTTTCCATACCTCTTCCTTTCTTAAGTTTTGGAACCCTGTCAAGAGAGAGAAGAGAAAACTCATCTGTGGATAGGGGACAAAACAAAAAGCCAACAACACCATAGGCAAAGTGCCTAACAGCACTTGGCACACTGAGTTGCTAACTGCAAGGTCAGCAGTTTGACACCACCAGTCACTTCAAGGGAGAAAGATGAGGTTTTCTACTCATGTAAAGATTTACAGTCTCAGAAACCCACAGGGGCAGTTCTACCCTGTCCTCTGCGGTTGCCATGACTCAGCATTGACTCCATGGCAGTGAGTGAAACTCTCAATTAATGGTTAAATGTTTAAAAAAAATAAAAAGGAATATAGAGTAAATTTGTATAAAGATTAGCTAGGTTTTGTAAGTCATTTAAAACAGTTTAGTTGCCCAACAATGATCATGATATATAACACTACCTGTGGAGCTAGGACCCTATAAGATCAAAATATCAGGAATATTTTCATTTTTCCTGACAAACATTGTAAATTATATTTGAGCATATGTTCTTAGATCAAAACCCCACGCTGTTAAGCTGGACTACTAAGTGAAAGTATAGCAGTTCAAAGATGTCCCTGTCTGCTTCTGTAGAGACTCACAGCCTCAGAAACCCTACAGAGGGGGTAGCCAGAATCAAGTCGGTGGCAGTGAGAGGTTTTTTTTGTTTTGTAGTGGTGAGACAAGGGGAGTCCGGGTGGCGTGGTGATTAAAGCACTCAGCTATTAACAGAAAGGTCAGCTGTTCAAAACCACCAATCTCTCCATGGAAGAAGGATGTGGCAGTCTGCTTCTGTAAAGAACGAAGCCTGGAATTTCCATGGGGCAGTTCTACCCTGTCCTGATGGGTCCCGGTAAGTGGGAATTGACTCAACAGCAAAGGGTTTACAGGGGAATTAAATGTAAAATGGTTTTTCTAAAAAGAAAATAAATATGCCAGAGTCAATAATTATATTGGAAAATGTTCACCTTTTTTGGGAGGGGTGGGCAGACGACAATTACCACTTAGATCCTAGCTCAGTAGGTAGACTACAGAGCTAAAGACACCAGGCATGGGAATGAATTTGATCCCTAGGCAGACCAATTATCCTTCCCAGAGGAATCCTGTACCTGCTGCCCTCCTCACACACTTCTGTGCCCCTCACGGGGGCCAAATGAACACATGTGAGTGGTCTGGCCCCACTATGGAGAATACAAACCGCACCGCCACCTGGACAGGCAAGCAGCCACACATACAGCGTGTGGAGACCTGCCAAGGTTGGCTAACACTGCTGGGGCAGTTCATGGTGGTTGTCTTTGCTACTTTCAAATTGATACAGTGTCCACCCCTTAAGGGAGTTTCAAAGGCTACCTGGTCCTTTTGGAATCCAGTGGAAAGTCTCACCTTAGTATGAAGGACCTATTGCCCGATAGCCAGAGTGTACGGTTACCATCTCGCCGCCTGCTACTTTCCTTCAACTATTCTGCCTGATAGCAAAACGGGGTCACATGCCATTCCTCGTGGAGTCTTTTAACTCCTTGGCCTTTGCATGTCCCTGAAGTGCCTTTGTGGGTCCCCTTGTCCAGCCCCAGGCTATCTTCTCTGGCTCGGTGACTGCGATCCCTCTGCCCCACAAGGCTTGCTTACTCTTCTGAGTTTCCACAGGCTTCTGAACCTTGCAGGCAGTTTATATACCGGCTGGCGTTACACAGTGAGTTGTGTGCTACTATCTCCCTCGAGAGCCAGTAAGGCTTCCAGCCTAAACACCCTATTGATGCATCTCTGAATCCCCTGATATATCCCATTAAGTTCAATCAGAAAAGCTCTGCTGGAAATTCCATCACTCTCAAACTTGAAAGAAGGCAACTCTATGATTCATGTGCATGTCATTTAAATATTAACAGACTACATGAAATTTTGCCAAAGAATAAATGAAACATGGGAAGGGAAATGCGAACACATTAAACCGCATGGCCATACCGCAGTGCCACGGAACACGTGAGCAGAAGCCACAGAGGCAATGGCCACTTTCCACGGCACCTCTTGACAAGCTGGAAGCCAGCAATCACACACACAGAGGGGGTTCTGCTAACCAAGGCACATTCTCTCCCTTTCTTACATTAAACACGCGAAGTGGGGCTCTTTAAGTGATACTTGAATTGGCAAGGCATACAAATGCAAGCAAATACAAAGGGCTTTGAAAAGTTGGCAGAAAAATGGAAGTGAGGGCTGAAGGAGCTTTCCAGGAGCTTTCTGCAGCCCCTTCACGTGTGCTGTAAATTCTCTATGTAAACTGGCGCGGCCACAACCTGCTCATTTTCTATCATAAAACGAGGTACACAGCTGAGTGCATGTGGTGACCAAACTTAGCGCCATGTACATAAAACATTAGCAGCAGGCCTCTAGACCAAAAGATACCGCTACAAGAAGCTCAAAGCTCTCCGTTTTGCTCATTAGGACGGCAGCATATGCCGTATTTAGTGATCAGTGGAAAAGATGGGTGGAATCTGATGATGACAACTCACTCGGGGACGTCTGACAGCTGTGCTCAAAGAGCCCACAGATCTTTGTGAGAGACCGTCCCAGAGGAAGAGGGGTTGTGTTCGGGATTTTCTTTGTGCCGTTCATTTCGATAGGTGTTATCTGTACTGTAACCCTTGATATAATGGATGAAGCACACTTAAATTAATTAATCATTCCACAGCACTTACCTAACAAAATAATCAGGTCACAGAGGCCAGGTACTAAAACACCATAAGGTTCTTCGAGTGCTCAAGTTATGAATTTATGGTACAGGGGAACTCGTAGAGATGTGTTCCCTGCAAAAGCCACTACAGACCCAATGGGGGCATGGAGTGTACTGCCACGTGTCTAACGGGAGACAGCGCACGGGATAATCTTGTTCATGAAGCACTGACCACAGACCCCTGACACACGGCCTTTCAAATTTTGTATACACACAAAACCAGCATGCATTGGGGTGAGATCCAAATAAATGAGAAATTTCAGTATATTGGTTGATTCTCTTCATTTACTTTGCTACCGAAAGTTTACCAGACTCTTCTGTTCTGGACAAGGGCATCAGTCTCTCTAAAGCAGGTCACACTTCTTAGAAAAAAAGCTTCATCTGTGAAGCTCCAATAAAGGAGTAGGATTACACTACCCTCCAGTGGAAGTTCAAGAGAATACAAATCAATACTGCCCATGCATCTCTCCGTTTCATGCAATTCTGTCACAAATGATGAGTACAAGGGGGCTTCAAAAAGGTTTGCGGAAAAATCAGATGACAAGGTAATGGAATTTCCCCATGTACTGTTTGAAACTTCCGTCTCTAGAAACCGGATGCAAACACTCCCTTCATCACCCTTCCTCAGTACAGAGAAGGCGGCACTGGCCATCCTGTCCCACGCAGGGCTCTGTGGTTACCCTCACAACTATTCTGCTGTGCAAGCTAAACCCCACAGCAGTCCAGCGCTGAACCGCGGTGCCACCGGCCGCCTGGAGCAAACAGCAGGCCTCTAGAATTCCTAGCTTTGTCATTTCTTACATTTGGTCATTCATTAGCAAATAACAGCAACGGATTAAAACCCAAAGGTACCATATTTTTCAAATGCTCTTATAGATCATTCAGATTAGCCCCCAAACCCCACAAGACAAACCTAGCCTTCAAGATTCTAGTCTAAGCGATCTAGGTCCCAGGTGGGTGGGGATGGGGGAAGATGTACAAAAGGAAGAAAGGTTTGGTGACCTGCTTCCATGAGGAATGCAGCCAAGCAACACTATGGTCAGAGTTCCATACTCTGACATGACCTGGAATCAACCGAATGGCAATTGGTAGTGGGGGGTGGTTTGGGGACAGAGTGGGGAGAAAGAGAGTTCTAAGTACTGTGAATTAAACCAGTGTCCAATACAGGGTAGACCACGACTAGGAAAAAACCACTGACTCAAATGAATCACAAGCAACAATCTGGCCAGGAGAGTATTTCAGAAAGCCCTTTGGCTTTATCTTCCCCCCTTCAAGTGGTAGGTTTTCTCTGATTTGAGAGAGAGAACTCAACATTTGGGAAGCATGTCCTATTTATTTAAGAAGGAATATCAGCTATCACCAAAAAACAAACCTGTCCCGAGGGCTCCAGGGCCTTAAAAGGCAACAAGAATGCAGCAGGAGAAAGGGTGCAGTTTCTAAGCAAAATCAAACATGGAAATAAGTAGAATGGTGGCAAAAATGCAACAAAGTAGCAGAGTAGTATTAAGCAAATCACTCTCAGGTGGCCAAAAAAACCCCAAAAAGCAACCCCAGGAAGTTATAGGAAAGCAAGCACTCAGGGGAGTGCAGGTGACAGGTCAAAAGAAAGTGGCTAAAAAGAAATCCCAAATATCCAGAGGCTAGTTCCATGACTTAGATGTCCCAGGATGGAGAACTGCTCCTACACCCACAAGTGGGAAAACAGCAGGAGAAAGCACAGCTGTTTTTCACAGCTCTTCTCACATCCCCCATGATGTAGACCATTCTCCCACATCTTTTTTTAAATCATTTTATTGGGGGCTCACACAACTCTTATCACAGTCCATACATACATCAATTGTGTAAAGCACATCTGTACATTCATTGCCCTCATCATTCTCAAAACATTTGCTCTCCACTTAAGCCCCTGGCATCAGTCCTCATTTCCCCCCCTCCTTCGCCCCTCCCCCTCTCATGAACCCTTGATAATTTATAAATTATTGTTTTGTCATATCTTGCTCTGTCCAACATCTCCTTTCACCCACTTTTCTGTTGTCCGTCCCCAGGGAGGAGGTTATATGTAGATCCTTGTCATCGGTTTCCCCTTTCCAACCCACCCTTCCCAGTATTGCCACTCACACCACTGGTTCTGAAGGGATCATCCTCCCTGGATTCCCTGTGTTTCTGGTTCCTATCTGTACCAGTGTACATCCTCTGGTCTAGCCAGACCTGCAAGGTAGATTTGGAATCATGATAGTGGGGTGGGGGAGGAAGCATTTAGGAACTAGAGGAAAGTTGTCTTTTTCATCGTTGCTGCATCGCACCCTATCTGGCTCATCTCCTCCCTGAGCCCACTCTGCAAGGAGATCTCCAGTGGCTGACAAATGGGCTTTAAGTCTCCACTCCGCACTCCCCCACTCATTCACTATGGTTTTTGTTCTGATGATGCCTGATACCTGATCCCTTCAACACCTCGTAATCACACAGGCTGGTGTGCTTCTTCCATGTGGGCTTTGTTGCTTCTGAGCTAGATGGCTGCTTGTTTACCTTCAAGCCTTTAAGACCCCAGATGCTGTATCTTTTCATAGCCGGGCATCAATCAACTTTCTTTGCCATATTTGCTTATGCACCCATTTGTCTTCAGTGGTTGTGTTGGAAAGGTGAGTATCATACAATGCCAATTAATAGAAGACAGTATTCTTGCATTGAGGGAGTACTTGAGGGGGAGGCCCAATGTCCTTCTGCTACCTTAATACTAAAGCTATAAATACATGCACATAGATCTATTTCCCCATCTTCATATATAAATATATTTGCATATATACATGTCTTTATCTAGACCTCTATAAATGCCCTTTGCCTCCCAGCTCTTTCCTTTATTTCCCTTGACTTTCCGCCTGTCCCACTATCATGCTCAGTCCCCACCTGGGTTTCAGCAATTCCTCTTGGTTACATTACCCTTGATCATGCCCTACCAGGCCTCCCACACTGTCCTCATCACCAATTTGGATCACTTGTTGTTCCCTTGTCCCTGGGTTTGTTAACATCACTTCCTTTCCCCCCACCTTCCCCTCTTCCATGTCCCCCCAGAACTGTCGGTCCCATTGTTTTCTCCTCCAGATTGTTCATCCAGCCTATCTTATTTAGACAGACCTGCTCTCCCACATCTTACCTTCAGAAATGACACAACACAGGGGCCACAGGGCATTGCAAGAGAAACTGCAACAGGCTAAACGTTTTAAAACTTGGGTGATCTGAACAATAGCCAGATGGGAAAACTAATGGATCAAATCCCTGGAATGGGAGGCTTGGTAGAGGTGTGGTGAGCCCTTTTGAGGAGTCCGACATGAGAAACTGGGTGACTGCCAGGGATATGGAGAGGCAGGAGGCATTCAAAGCAGCACAAACTGCTGACATCTGTGAGCCAGACGCTGCCATTTCTGGCTCTGGTGGACAAGAGATTTGGTTGCTCTGCATCTCGCATTCTGCCCTTTTCTCTAAGAGGGAGATTGCATTTCTAGCAGGCGCCAACCCATACTTTTTACCGTTCCAGGTGTTGCTCAACTTTGCCTACATTTCCCAAATTTGGCCATGAAGTGAAATGTCCAGCTTCACTTGACTGGCCATGACTGAAGCAGGTAGGAGAGGTGCAAAGCCCTGAGAGAGCTTGAGGTAAGTCAGAAAAAAAAGAAAAAGTAAGTCAATTAATCTTGTTTTATTAAAAATGTACATATAAATATGAAGCTATTGCTTCTTCATAGTTCGTCCATCTAAGTCAGCAGTTCTCAACCTGTGGGTCACGACCCCTTTGGGGGGTCACCCGATTCATAACAGTAGCAAAATGACAGTGATGAAGTAGCAACAAAAATAATGTTTTGATTGGGGCTCACCACACATGAGGACCTGTATGAAAGGGTCGGTATGAGGAAGGTTGAGAACTACTGCTCTAAGTCTACACATTTCTAAAAGCACCGTCCCCATTTCTCTAGCACCCCCCCCCAAAGAATTCTGCGCTCTTCAACTGACTCAAAACAGCCATGGTGGCGTTCCTGAGGGGGTTCAAATGCTGTCCCTTTGAAATGCTCTTTGAGTTTCGCAACAAGAAATCTGAGGAGCAGGAGCAAGGTTGTCGGGTGAGTAACATGAGTTCCGCCCTGAGATTCCCACAGGACCGTCCTTGTCACCTTCCACGAGCGAGCAGGCGCCTTGTCGCGATGGGGAACACTTCTTCAGAGTGGCTTCCCGGCCCTTTGCTCATCAAATGCAGTTTTTATTTCTTTTAAAATGTCTGCCCAAGCCCCATCCTGGCCCTGTGACCTGTAAGAAAATCTGCCTAGATTATCCTCTTGGGACCTACAGAAGCAGTCACCGTAGCTTTCTAAGCTGACCTCTCTGTCTCGAATGTAAGCGGACCTGCAGATTCCCCTCAGAAGGCACCGTTTTACTCGGACCTTCTTAGTTTGAAGGCCATCCAATAAGATTAGGGAAAGTGTATGACTGAGAAAACGCATTGCAGCCATTCACTGATCTCAGAGACATGCTCACCCGTGTTTTACTTGGAATAAAACCACCGCATATGAACCGGAACCCTACTAAAGTTCATACAAGACACCGTCTGCAGGCCGACCGAGAGCTGCCATCCTGACTACACCTCACGCCCTGCTGAGGATGCCACCAGACAGGCCGGGTTCCTGAACGTGCATCCTCAGAACTCTGCCACCTGAGCAGTCCCTGTGTTTCCACGGCTCCATCTCTGGATCTGTGAAGTGGGGAGGATAAAAGCAACTTTTGTTGCTTTGCCGTGAGGATTCATGTTTGCACAGCTTCCAACAAGCTCTGACACAGTGGAAACAAAACTAACAGCTGCTGCTGTCGAGCGGATTCTGAGCGGATTCACCACACACGGGCTGCTGAGCACAACTACGTCCCGTGGGTTTCCAAGGCTGCACCTTTTCAGAAGCAGATCCGCACACCACCAGGCCCTTTTCCTAAGACACCTAGGGGAAGGTTCACACTGCTAACCTTTCGGTTAGCAGCCGAGCGCTGAAACACATCCAGGTGCACATTAAGGAAAGGGCGAAGTCCAGACGGGCCGCCATCAGGCCAACTGTGCGCTCCACCACAGTGCTTCCCTGGCTGTCGGGCTGCCCCTTTGGAAGCAGATGGAGCCTCTGCGTCGGCTTGAACAGCCGTGACTTGGTTAGTAGGTGCGAGCTTCTCCGTTTGTGCTCCCTGGGGACACTGCAAACACCATTTGCATATTTTACTCACTCACAGAAACTAGTCTGTGATTTAGAAAGTACTTGTTCTGTCAATAGGGTTGATTTCTTTTTTTAAACAAGATTATACTGCAACCCAGAAAGAGATGATATGGTCCCTTAGCTTCTCACTTGTCAAGAGCAGCTCAAGAGTTTCCCTCTTGTGTGAGTGGCTCCCACCTCCTGCTTCACGCACATCTTAATAAGTTTGGGTAAAAAAATGCCACGCCGCGCCCCCCTCCCCAACCCGCCAAGAGAAATAGCTGTTGCTAGATCAGCCACAGGAGGAGACTAAGATGTGGCCATGTCAAACATGAAAGGTAATCTTCTGAGAATAAACCTAAGCAATAAAGGACCTAGCATAACCCATCCAAATGCAAACAAGGAAAAAAAGAAAGAAAACTTCAACAAGGTTATGAATTTAGCCAAGTAAGTTCTCTCACTTAACTGAGTTGGTTTGTCTGCTCTCACCAGTCTGTGGAGAAGGCAGGAAGTCACGGCCGACACGGAACGTGAAAAGCCACAGCAGTGACTACAAGCAAGCACATCACAAAGCCAGGACAAAGTCATCTCAGCCCCTCTATTTTCTACGGCGATACTTTTCGATGAAGAGAGCATCAATAATGCCCATCAAAGACAGCGCCGAGTCACTCTAAGAATTCACAAAATTGTAACTCTGCTTCCTGAATGGAACTGGTATGTTTTAGAAGTTATTTCTACAATTTAGTAAATGAATTTTTATCTTTGGCTAATCCTCGGTTAATCAGAACATGAAATCAGTTAGAGCTTACAGCTTTCCAGAAATTCCCATTAGCCAAGAATATATCTGCTCTTCTGAAGCTTGAAAGGGATGTCGTGGGTTACACATTGGGCTGTTGAACCACAGGTCAGTAGTTCAAACCCACTAACCACTCCAAGAGATTAAGATGAGGCTCTCTGTCCAGTGAAGGTGTACAGCCTCAGAAACCCAATGGGGGCAGTTCTTTTCTGTCCTACAAGGTCACTGTGATTCAGAATCAACTCTGGCAGTGCAGTGAGTTATGAAGATTGACATCCCACCCAGTTTCTACCCACATTATCTTCGATTCTAAACATCATGCAAAGAAGCAGAGAACTTACTCAGGTTTGCAGTCATGGATTCCAGATCGGCTGCTAGGCCTGGCAGTTGCTGGAGCTGCTCCTGTAACTCCCTGAGACTGGTCTTCTTTCTCTCGCAGTGCGCTGAGAGCATGACCACCTCACTGTCCACCAGCTGCAGCACCCGAGCAGAAAGAGAAAGCCAAAGGAGAGGGGGGGCAACATGAAAATTGGTCAAGGTTAGCTACAGCCATCCTTCCACGGAGCTTCCACTACCTGGGAACATGGCTGCGGGTGATTCTCTTTGGGGAAAAAACCAGCTTGATCTGAGTGCAGGCAACTTCAAATTGCTGCTTATGTCACTGCAGTTTAACCCAGAGGGGAGGAAATTCAGAAATGACCTGAGAAGTTCTTTCTAAGTATACCCTATTTGTAAGTAAACCATGCATTTGAAAATCCAGATAGAAGGCGGAGGGAGGGGGAAATTACCACTAACAATTTGAAAAGAAAACAAACAAAAACCATAATTAACAGGTAGTTCTAAGCATTACAAAAGGAATTCTCTTAACAGGAAAGTTCTCGAAGGCATTTAGAATACACTGGGATTCGTGTACATTTAAATGAGATGACTCATTACATACAGGGTCCTTGGCTATGAAGGAATTCTTGAGGCAACTGTTCAGTTGCCGGAGAAGAAGAAAAGGAGGTTAAAAGGGGCTTGAGATGTACAGCGTTCCTAATGGTAGGGTTGTAGTTTGATACTAGCCTAGCTGGAGGTAATTCTATCTTCCTTTCCTGAAGACTAAGAGAAAATGACAGGCCTCAGTTTCTCCCAGACAATTCTGTTTCGGTCTTCACACGGTTGAGTGGGGGACAGGCCCACAGTAAGATTTAGAGAGGGCCAAAAGAGGCCATGGTGGCATGAACTCACATCCGTACAATAATATTTTTTTATTTCAAAATTCACCGTATAGCAGAAGTAAATATACTAGAACTTCATATGTGAATGTCTGAGCTCAACATTCAGCTATTAAAAGGAAAAAAACCCACAATAATTTACACATCTCAAGAGTAAGATTCTTTAGGAGTTGAGATCCAAATGCAACTGATTCTTATTGAATCTCACTAAAATAAGGGGGTAGATTTTTTAGCGGAATGGCTGTTCCAACATTTTAATATTCTAGGAATTCACAATGTTTGAAATAAAGGAACTAAATTACAGTAAACGGGCTAGAAAGCTGCCTATTTCTGCACTCTCCCAATAATCAAGACAGCTCCCTACTGCTTTCCAGCGCAGACTGGAGAGAGAACCACCTCACCTCTTATACAAGCCTCCACTGAGAGGAGTAGCTGACAGCAGGCTTGCCTGGAGTTGCTGGAGTTGCATTTCCTGTTAACTTGGGGCTTACATGGAGAGCAAATGCTTTGAAAATGATGAGGGCAAAGAATGTACAGATGTGCTTTACACAACTGATGTATGTATGCATTGTGATGAGTTGTATGAGCCCCTAATAAAACGTTTTTAAAAAAACTGTCCTATTTTTAATCTCATCCTTATCAACAGTTAGTGACGTCAGAGGTGAAATGCATTCTGTATAAAGGATCCATCTTTTCTCTTAGCTGTTTCAGATATTTTGGTCTTCGGAATTTGGTAGTTCCCATATGAAGTGTCCAGGTGTTGCTTTACTATTTATCTTGTTTGCTTGTTGTACACTGAATCTAAAGATTTGCATATCTTCATTTTTGGAAAATTCTTAACCATTTATCTTCCCCCAAATTCTCTCCTTGTAAAATGTTTATTAGATATATTAGGTTAAACAATGTGAAACTGTAACTTTTCAAATAGTAGAAACTCCGCCTTGCTAAATAAAGATCACTTTAAAAATCAACTCTGTTTATTCCTCTTTCAATTTCCTTGCTTTTTTAAATCTCAGAGATGCTTTCTGGGTAAATTCCTTGGCTCTTCTCTAATTCTTCAGTTATATCTAAGTACCGTATATACTTGAATATAAGCCGACCCGAGTATAAGCCGAGGTACCTAATTATTACCTGAGAAGCCAGAAAAACTGACTGACTCAAGTATAAGCCTAGGGTGGGAAATGCAGGATATGAATTAACATAGAGACCAGAGGGGAGAGATGGAGCACAGTCACAGACACATCCTTACCAGTTCAGTTGTTGGCATAAATGAATAACTACGGGTGCTTCTATGAATTGGAGCCGTCCATGTCAATAAACAAACATTCAAAGGCCTGTAGTGTCAGCGGGTCTTTGAATGAACAGTGGAGGAACGGCAATCACCCGCGAGATGTTACACCTCACTGGGGTACCACTGACTGGTATATATGCCAAACCCCAGTTTTTCAGCACATTTTTTGTGCTGAAAAACTCGGCTTATACACAAGTATATACGGTAGATTCGTTCAGTCACTAATTTCAGTGACCTTGAAAATAATGTCTGATAGTGCCTTACACCTTATGCCTTTGTCTCTATAAACATTTTACACATACCAATTTATAAGAGTATATCTTAAAGCACAATATCTAAAGTCCTTTGTGGTTCTAAAGCTAAATTTTGGGTTCTAGTGACTCACACTTCTAATGGTTTGTTTCTCTGTGTGCTGGGTAATTTTGTTTAAAATTCCAGGTTCACACGGTGGAATTGACCTATGGGGTTCCTGACCTATGGGGTTCCTGAAGCCTAGGTTAAGAAAAAGTTCGTGGAGGATTTGTGCTTGTTCTGTTTGGTGTCCAAGCACACAGTCAGTCAGCTGTGACCTTTCCATACTGATACAGGGGTTCCTTGATCAGACAGGATATAAATCAGAATGTCTCACTCACGTAATCGGAGCCATGGTGAGAAATCCCAAGGCTACATATATACAAAGTTATTAAGAAGACACCTTTCCTGACCGACAACTCCCAGCAAGTTGATTTTTTTCCCCCAGCGTAATTTTTCACTGGGGTAAAGCCACACCAAAGGCCCAATAACTAATTGATGCAGGAGTCTCAGCTTGTTCCCTATAAGCAACATTTGGTATTCTGAAGTTGAAGCATTCAAATTTTCCTATCATAAATATGTCAGCATCTTCATTAACATTCCACTCCAGCTTCCATGTTTTTGTTTTGATTAAACTCTTCTCATTTCAGTTCCCTGCTCATCTGGGGGGTGCCTTTGTGAGATTAGTGAATTGAAAGTTTTAAATCTATCTAGCATTTAAGTGTTCTATAGTGGGGTAGAGTTTTCAAATATCTCCTCGGCCTTATGGCCAGAACACACAAGTCATCTCTTTTAAGTACTTCCTAAGAGAAACACCGATGTCTAAGTTTCAGCACATGTATTCCCATGTTCTACATAACAATGATAGCCTCACTAACATACATAAATGAAGAAAGTCTGTTTCAATGACATGAAAGAATCACAAAAGTCTTTTAGAAAGAAATAAAATTCTGTGGAAATCAGTATCAAACAGTATTTGACTTTGGAACATAAACCTTTTTGTTTTGTTTTGATACACCTTTTTAAGTATACTTTGACAGCTAGGTTTTGTGTCAACTTGGCTGGCCCAGGATTCTCAATAGTTAAGTCGTTGAGGCCTCTGCCCCATGATGTGATCTAACATAATGCAATCAACTGTATGCATCTGCTGTGAGAAGTCAAGCCGTTGAGGAAAGATAAGGTGGGATGTATCCGATTACTCAGGTCACAGCCTGTTGATGTGTTCTCAGCGGTGAGGCCTACTCCATACATACGCAGACGCTGTAGAGCCGTTTCTTCGCTTCCTTCTGGTCTGGATCTTGTCTATGGCTAATTGACCTCTGCTTCTCTGGACTTAAGCCAATGGCCTATTATATTGTCTGTCACCTCTGAGAGTCATCAGAGACTACCATTTGACCTGTCGACCTTGAACTCACCTGCATGTGTATCCATCAGCTATAATATTCCTGCTTCCTGGTTCATCAGCCCTAGCGGCCACCCAAATCAGGAAAAACCTCCATCTTAATATCTGAGCCATGAACTCGAGTCAGACTGAACCAGTCCACTTCTATAATGGTGTGAGTCACTTCCTTAATACAAATTTATTTCTTATATGTATATATAAGCACCAATGATTGGTTTCTCTAGCAAACCCAGCCTAACACATACAGGTATCAAATAACTAAAATGACAAAGAATTTTAAATCATCATATGCCATACAAATAGGACCTATGGACAACTCTTCTAGGTGAACTGAGGATACCACTGAAAATTTTCTTCCTGTTTGCTTGTTTCCATATTTTTGTTATTTGAGGCAAGCATTGAGCTGCTAATCATAAGGTTAGTAGTTCAAAACCACCAGTTGCTCCATAGGAGAAAGATGAGGCTATCTATTCCTATGAAGATGTATGGGTTCAAGAACCCTAGGAGGGTCACGTTAAGTCAGAGTAGATGGACTCAGTGAGCATGGGGTTTTTGTTATTGTTGTTGCTTAAGCAAACTATTTAGGTAAACTGAGCAAATTCTTGCCTTTGACCAAAGAATACTAAATTCTTAAAATAATGAATGCAAGGAGATTACAGCTTTTATACACTGAAAAAGCATTACATTCAAATTAATAAAAAAATATAACTATCAGGTATCAGGCATCAAAGAACAAAAAATCATATCATTATGACTGAGGGGGAATGTAGAGTGGGGGCCCAAAACCCATTTGTAGGCAACTGGACACCATCCCCTTCCAGAAGGGACGTGGGGAGGAGACGAGCCAGTCAGGGCGCAGTGTAGCAACGATGAAACACACAACTTTCCTCTAGGTCCTAAATGCTTCCTTCCCCCACCCCTTACTATCATGATCCCAATTCTACCTTACAACTCAGGCAAGACTGGTACAGAGAGGAATTGGAAACACAGGGAATCCAGGGCAGATAAACCCCTCAGGACCAGTGGTGAGAATAGTGATACTGGAAGGGTGTAGGGAAGGTGGGGTAGAAAGGGGAACTGATCACAAGGATCTACATATAACAGAAAAGTGGGTGAAGGGAGATGCCGGAAAGTATAAGACACAACAAAATAATAATAATAATTTATAACTTATCAAGGGTTCATGAGGGAGGGGGCCGTGGAGGGAGGAGGAAAATGAGCAGATACCAAGGACCCAAGTAGAAAGAAAGTGTTTTGAGAATGATGATGGCAGCAGATGTGCAAATGTGCTCGACACAATGGATGCATGTATGGATTGTGATAAGAGCTGTGCGAGCCCACAATAAAATGATTTTAAAAACTATAACTAGATGAACCAGCTATTCACAGGTGACCATTAATAAACTCTCTAAGTCTAACCAAACTGAGATTACTTCACTATGACATTATAAAAATGTGCTTTTTAAAGGGAATTTCATAATCACTTTTAAATATCTTGCAAAACCTTTTAGTCGAAGCTTATAGTAAAAACCCTAGCATTTCCACTGAATAAATAAAACTTCCCACCAGTACAGGACAAGGCCACTCCTCACCTCTCCGGCATCTGCACATTCCTTGGCTCTTCTGTGAAGTGCAGCCCAAGTGTCTTCATACCTACAAACAGCAAAAATAACTGAAAATGGAACCTACACATTTTCATTTTCAAGAGGAGCACTTCCAGGAAGATACTGGGATAGACAGGTGGATGATTCTGAATCTTTCACCAAAGCATCAAGGAGAGCAGCTCGATATCTGAAGTCAGTCCTGTAAGAAGGCATATTGAGGCAACTACAAGCAACAAACGGTAGGAAGACGAGAAAGAATTTTAAATGACAGGATCTTTTTCTACTCCTCTGTCATCCCCTCCCTCCCCCCCTCCTCCCCGAGTTACAGCAGCCAAATGGCTGCAGTGGAGTCCCAGCCAACACAGCACTCTCCTGTGGAAGAGGCGGGTCTGGATCTACCTCTGGCTCCAGAGTAAATATCAAAGACCTTACTGGCGGACTGCTGATTGTGTCTGCTCTCACAAGTCTGGGAGTGGCCTCTAAGACTTGGATTTCAGTCTGGTCCAAACTAGAGCTCCTACTGGGTGTCTTAGAGAACACTGAACAAGCACCACACACAGAGGCTACCTGAAAGCTTCTCATGGGCAGAAAGAAGGGCCCCTGCTCTCTAGCTGTGAAGTGCGCAGAGGACTGGTCAGTGTGTCTGTTCTGACTGCTCAGGGAGCTGCCTGGCAGACTGGAGCCCTCCCCTAGTCTGCACCACAGCTCTCACAAGGAGGGCAGAGGAGCAGCGAGCAAAAACCCAAGGCTGTGCACCCTAAAATATTTTTGCAGGAATTAGTACTTTTGAAAGCCCTGTATTTACAATTGCATTGAAAAAGTTAACACTATGATGCAAAAGAGGAGGAAGGCAGAGTGGAGACCCAAAGTCTATCTGCAGACAATGGGACATCCCCATACAGAAGGGTCACAAGGAAGGGACGAACCAACCTGGGTGCAGTATAGCACCGACGAAACACACAACATTCCTCTAGTTCATTAATGCTTCCTTTCCCCTCAACTATCATGACCCCTGTTCTACCTTCCAAATCTGGCTAGACCAGAGCACTGTACTCTGTACAGATAAGAGTTCTCCACACAGAATCCCGGACAGATAAATGCCTCAGGAACAATAATGGGATTAGCCATACCACGAGGGTAGGGGAAGGTGGGGGAGAAAGAGGGATCCTATCACAATGATTGATATTAACACAACCCCCCACCCCCAGGGGGACAAACAACAGAGAAGTGGTGAAGGGAGACAGTACTCGATGTAAGATATAAAAATAATAATTTATAAATTATCAAGGGTTCATGAGGGAGGGAGGAAAAAATGAGGAGCTGATACCAAGAGCTCAAGTAAAAAGAAAATGTTCTGCAAATATATGATGGCAACATATGTACAAATGTGCTTGACACAATGGATGGATGTATGGATTGCTATATGACCTGTTAGAGCCCCAATAAAATGATTAATTTAAAAAGTTAACACTGTAATAGTTAAATGTTTTGGCTTCAACATGAAACAATGAGGCACACAAAGAAACAGAAAATGACAGTCCACTCAAAAAATCATGAGGATATAATAGAAATTAACTCCATGAAATAACACCAGATAGTAAACAGATTAGAAAATAATGAAACAAAAATATTAAACAAGTTTGAAGAACTAAAGGAAAACATGGTATAGAACTAAAAGAAATTGGGGAGAGGTTATGGTTTTGGAAGTCGCTGGACACTAGTTCAAATCTCTTGCTTTAAGGGAGCCAAATACAAGTCAACTAAAAGACAATCATATATTTTTTACTTTCATGCTCTCTGCTTTCTGTGGGCACGCTTTAGTCCAGGAGGCATAGTTTGGTCTTTGTAAATGAGCGCTATTGAAAGTTGTCCCCTACCGCCAACCCTCACTACCAAGTGTTTAATCCGTACAGGTTAACAATCCATGGATTTTAGTCTAAGAAGTTGCCCTGTGTATGTGAACTTTCCTTTTCTCAACAGAATGGTAAATTCCATACCACTGAATAAATGAACGATACTATCAATATAACTACCATATGCTCCAAGGAGATGATTTATGATGTTCCCATAAAACGATGATGATGTCTCCAAAGTGAACCACAGGGGGATCTGTAAAGCACAGATATATAAACAGGTTTTGAGCTCACATTTACTTGTAGCCCTTATCTACAAACAATTAGTTCTTATGACATGGCCCTACTTGATACCTGTGCTCATGAAGAGATCACTGAAGATATGGGTGCCTCAGCAAAGTGTTAATAAATCAGATGGTGCCTGTCAGAAAGAACAGCGTCTAGGTCTTTAAAGGCTTTTCTTAAAACAAGCAGCCATCTAGGTGAGGTGTAAGTTACGTCTACACAGAAGTATATGAGCCCGCGTGCTCCAAGGATGTAAATAATAAAACCCAAGACTGGAGGAGGGAAACTGTATTAGCGCTTAAATTCTGGGCCCCTGGTTCGCAAAAGCCTATGGATGACAGCAAAAGCTCAAACTGTGTTTGTAGCTCGAGTCCTCACACCGAGCAAGGCCCTGGGCAATCCCCTCTGACCATCGGCCAGGGATGCGGATCGCCTCGCTAACAATATATTGCAAAGTAGATCAATGCAGACGTTAAAATTTAACACCCCATCATTTGTTCTCCCTTTTGGTCCATTTACCATTTGTTCTAGTTTTGATTATTCTCTGCTTTCTTTTAAATTGTCATTTTTCTGTTCATTACTGTTGCCTTTTTTTGTTTTTTTGCTTTGCTTTGTTTTGTTGTGGGGGCGAAGTCTGTTTTTCTTTATGTGAACTCCAGGGTAAACACGTCCACAGAGACAGTCAGTGGATTAAGAGTTTCTTGGGCCTAAGCAGCGGATGTTGGGGGAAATGGAAACCTTCAATAATGAGTTAAAGAAAGAAGAAAATGTTCTAAACTTGACCGTGGTGATGATCGCACAATTGTTTTAAATAAGTTTAAACCATTGACTTGAATGATTTGTGAATTATATGTCAAAAAACGGTTTAATTTTAAAAATAAAAAAATAATATGAAAAATAGAGTAGTGCTAAAATTCTGTAGCCTCTGCTGCTGACAAAAGGTTTAGGTCCACCCAGTGCCTTTTAAAGGAAAGGCCTGTGGCTCTCTCTACCTGTGAAAAGGAGGCACTTTAAAACCTACGGAGTACATACGGTTCTACTCCGGCACACATGGAGTCACTGTGGGATACGCTTGACTCATAGTAACTGGTTTGATGACTAACGATTTAAGGATCTCTGTTTAAGAATGTACTGTTTGCCATTTGCTTCTTATTTGGAGAGATTCTAATCAATTACTTTACCCATTTTTTTTTGTTGGTGAGTTGTAGTTGTCCTTTAAACATTCTGAATATTGGGTCTTTTATTGGTCTTATTTCCAAATATGTTTCCTCTCCTTGTTTCTTTGGCCGTCTTTTCACTTTCTTGGTGATTTCCTTCTTGCACAAATGTTTTTTAATTTTTATGATACCCAAGTCATCTGTTTTTCTTTTTTGCTTCTGCTTTGGGTATTGTATCTAAGAATCCATTTCCAAGCTAGCTCTTGAAAATTTAGTCCCGTCTGTATATTTTGTTCTGAGTTGTATGGGTTTAGCATTTACACTAGGTTGCTGATCCATTTTGTACTGTTGTTGGTATACAGTAAGAGATAGGGAAATGAATTAACTTCTTCTGTATGTAGAAATCCAGGGGCCTTAGTATTATTTATTGAAGAGATTCTTCTTTCCGCCATTGAACATATCTAGTATCCAAGCAGCTAAGGATGTCTGCATGTACATACTATAAATGAATCCTATAATGCATAGTCTTTTGATTTCTGTACCAAAATTTTACATTAGAAAGTGATGAAAAATAAATTGGGAAAATGAGGCCTGGACAAAACAAGAATATAACGGAGACAGACACTATAAAAAGACACCAAGCAGAAACACTGGTGAAGAAAGTTAAGCAAGCAAAATGAAAGATTTATTGTAAGAACTTAATAGCAGGGTTAAGTTTACAGAAATCATCCAAGGACTAGAGGATGAGGCAGTAGAACAAGTGAGTCTGAAGTGCAACAAAGAACAGACACAACTAAGCACAGTCATTTCATCCCATGGATGAATGCCTGCCTCACAGGGATCTCATGGAGAAGGGAGAGAGGCGCAGAAGAGCATGCGAATATGCAATGTCAGAAAGATGATGAAAGGTGGCTCCCATCAGAAGCGGGGAGAAGGGAAAAAATAATAAAAAAGAAATGGGTAGTGGGGGCACAGGGCACTAACCTACCCAAGGGGAGAGAATTGTTCATATCTCCACAGGGAAAGAGGGACCAGACTTCAATCCAGTGCTCCAAGATGTGCATGCAATATGCCGGCATGGAGTAGGGGAACCAGTGGAGAGGTCTCAGTGGCCGGCCCCAAACCCAATGATGTGGGCACCTGCCCCTCCCCCCAGAAGAATTTACTTCAGAGCACAGAACAGAATCTGAAGCTGGGGAGAGGGACATATCTGTGGCGGGAGGTCAGATGCTTACAGACATCCTCCCAGAAGGCAATCTCTGTCAGACTGCGGTCTCACCCCACCACAGGGGTGGGCCTGCTCCCTGCTGCTGGGGACAATGGACGATTTCTCCCTGAAGCCTGCAACCATTAGCTTTGTTCCTGTAGGTGGGGCTTACACGCTACTGCTAACGGTTCCTATGAAGATCCAGAGAACAGGTCAAAGCTAAGCTGCCATCCTAAATCTAGGATCCGCCCATCTTGTCACATGCATACCCCCAATCCCTCCTCTTCCTATTGCATGTATGTCCCTAGACACCCCTTCTCATTGCTGTATAACCTACAGTGCACCCCTTCCTGTGATGTACGTCTACCTGTAATTAGTGGGCTTGCACAACCACCCCCATCCCCCGGTATATAGGCCTGGGTTAGCAATAGAGATCTCTCCTCTCCCCCACCACCTCTCTCCTCCTGTTTCCTTCTCCCCTTGTCCTCCTTCTCTTTCCTCTCTCTCCACATGGACCATCAAGCGGGGCTGAGGTGAGCATCATACCATGAATTGTGTCTGACTCCATTTATTTCAATATTTCTCTTCTAGATCTCATGCTCTCTATAACTTTACTATAAGCTTTACTTATTATTGCTGTACAATTGCGCCTACTGGATTCGTAATGATGCATTAGGGACTGGCTTCCCCTGGCACATATCTAATTGGGCACACGGGAGCAGATGAAGGGGGAGGAAGAGAGAGTGGAGCACAGCCTGGCCCACCAAGCCTGAGGACGATATTCCTGCTCAGAGCAGCCACGTGGCCGGCCCCACTATGAGACATAACATCCCTCAATGACCTATAGCCCTACAGGGGATAACACTGGAGACACAGTGTGGGAATTCCGCCCGATCTGATCCCACCACACCAAGGCAAAACACTAAGGGCGTGGAACAGAGCAACGAAGTCCCCAGGGAATACCAAAAATAGACTTTAGGGTCAGGGCTTGGCGCCCTAACAGACTCAACTGGAAAGCACTCCTAAAGGCCAACAAACAGTACCTGAACTAACTAAAAGCTCTTTTTCTTCCTGTTGTGTTGTGTTTTGTTTTGTCATTGGCTTGTTGTTGTTGTTTTGTTTTAATTTGTTGCTTGGTTTTGTGCACATTATCTCCGCAGGTCTAACTCAGTAAGAGGCTGAATGAACAATCTGGAGGGAAAACAATGAGACCGATAGTTCCGGGGGACTTGGGAGAGGGGGTGGTGGCAGGAAAGGAAGTGGTGTTAACAAACCCAGGTACAAGGGAACAACAAGTGATCCAAATCGGTGGTGAGGAGGGTGTAGGAGGCCTGATAGGGCATGACCAAAGGTAATATAATCAAGAGGAATTATGGAAACCCTAATGAAGACTGAGTATGATAGTGGGACAAGATGAAAATAAAAGGAAATAGAGGAAAGAGCTAGGAGGCAAAGGGCATTTATAGAGGTCTAAATATAGATATATACATATGTAAATATATTTATATGTGATGAAGGGGAAATAGATTTATGTACATATATTTATAGGTTTAGTATTAAGTAGCAAATGGACACTGGGCCTCTACGCAAGTACTCCCTCTGTGCAAAAACACTTTGTTCTATTAAACTGGCATTCCATGATGCTCACCTTCCCAACAGGATCGCTGAAGACAAATGGGTGCATAAGCAAATGTGGTGAAGGAAGCTGATGGTGCCCGGCTATCAAAAGATATAGCATCTGGGGTCTTAAAGGTGTAAAGATAAACAAGTGGCCATCTAGCTGAGAAGCAATAAAGCCCACATGGAAGAAGCACACCAGCCTGTGTGATCATGAGGTGCCAAAAGGATTAATTGTCAGGTATCAAAAACAAAAAATCATATCATTGTGAATGAGGGGGAGTGTGGAGTGGAGACCAAAGCCCATCTGTTGGCAATTGGACATCCCCTTATGGAAGGGTAACAGGGAGGAGATGAGCCAGTCAGGGTGCGGTGTAGCAAAGATAAAACATACAACTTTTCTCTAGTTCCTAAATGCTTCTCCGGCGTCCCCCCTCCCACTATCATGATCCCAATTCTACCTTGAAAGTCTGGCTAGACCAGAGCATGTACACTGGTACAGATAGGAACTGGAAACACAGGGAATCCAGGGTGGATGATCCCTTCAGGACCAGTGGTGAGAGTGGCAATACCGGGAGCGGTGAGGGAGGGTAGGTTGTAAAGAGGGAACCGATTACAAGGATCTACATGTGATCTCCTCCCTGAGGGACAGACAACAGTAAAGTGGGTGAAGGGAGACGTCAGACAGTGCAAGATATGACAAAATAGTAATTTATAAATTATCAAGGGTTCATGAGGGAGGGGAAGGGGGGAGCGGGGAGGGAGGGGAAAAGGAGGAACGGATGCCAGGGGCTTAAGTGGAGAGCAAATATTCTGAGAATGATGAGGGCAATGAATGTACAAATGTGCTTTATACAATTGATGAATGTATGGATTGTGGTAAGAGTTGTATGAGCCCCTAACAAAATGATTAAAAACGAAACAAAAAGAACACAAGCAGGCAAGCCCCTAAAATAGGATGCCCATCGCTGCCTGAAGAAGGTGGAGGCACTCTGCCTGGGTTATCGGCATCCTTGGTTAAAGATCAGAAGGGATTCAGTGGAGGTTTAATGGACATGGGACTCTGCAAATGGACTGGGTTTTCACTGTCATCCATAGCCTTCTGCAGATGGGTGCTCAGAATTTTAGTTCTAACACAGTAATTCTTATTTGAGGTAAAAAGTACAATATTTTGCTAGGCAATAAAGAGTCGAGGTGGGAAGAAACAGCAAAAGCAAAGGCCACAATAAAACAGCTCAAAACATTTAGGGGAGAGCAAGTGGAATAATTTAAGGAACCCTGGTGGTATAGTGGGTAAGCACTGTACTGCCAACCACAAGGTTAAAATCTATCAGCTGCTCCCCGGACAAAAGTTGAGTCTTTCTGCTTCTAGAAAGTTGGAAGCTTTAGAAACCCACAGGGGAAGTTCTACCCTGTCCAATAGGGTCTCCATGAGTTGGAATTACCTCAATGGTAGTGAGAAGTGGGATAATTTAGCATTCAATTAATAAACTCATTCAAAATAAATGTGTTGAGTCTCTCAAACCAAAAAAATCAAACTCACTGCACTTGAGATGATTCCGACTTATAACAATCCTTGAGGACAGGGTAGAACTGCCCTTGTGAGTTTCTGAGTCTGTAACTCTATTGGTGTAGAAAACTGTCTTTCTCCCATAGGTTGGCTGGTGGTTTCAAACTATTGACTTATGGTTAGCAGCCCCATCATTAAGTACTACACCACCAGGGCTTCCATGTAGAGTCTCTACTATGTATAAAACACTCTTCTAAAATTTCAGATAACAGTAGTGAACGTGGTAGATAAAGTCCCTCTACTCAGTATATTATGAAGAAAATATAGACTACAAACAAAATAATCAAACAAAAACATTTTGAGGAAGTTGTCTGATCATGGCAATAAAACAATCTGGTAACCAGAAAGTAACTTTAAAAAAAAAAAAGATGATGAAAGATCTATACATTCAAGAAACTCAATGAAGCCCAAACACATTGTGATTGGGTGCTCAAAAACTAAAGAGCATATTCTGAAAACTGCAAGACAAGGCAATCATCACATCCACGAGATCCTCAACAAAATTAAGTGACAAGTCCCCCCGGAAAGGTTTGTCTCCAGAAGGCAGAGGAATGCCCTATGTATTTAACATGCTGAAAGAAAACAAGTATCAGCCAAGCACCGTTCATCCAGCGAAATCGTCCTCCAGTAGTTAAGATGAAATGAAGACATTCACAAACAAACAAATGCTTAAGGAGTTTGTTCCTATTGAGAAAATGGGAAAGCAGTCTATTGCACAGATTCCTAAACTGTGTTTGGGCCACTTCAACAGAGAAGCCTTAGACCCAGAACATTCCAGAACAGGCTTGGAACGGAGGTGCTCTTGACCTCCTTCTAAGTTGCTTCCCTTTTTGAGGAATCTTCATCCCACCTCTGGGAACACAGAAAACACTCCGCCTGCTTATGCATGTGTGTCACAAGGCATCTCAGCCTGGCCATCCGGGTCATTCCAACCCATGCAGCGGTGGAACTAGCCGTGTAGGTTTCCGAGATTCCGAGATCGTGACGCTTGAGAAGAGAAGGAACGGGCTGTTTCTCTACGTGTTCCTGTGAGGAAGAAATGGTATTCTTCAAGTGCTGTGAGAGAAGCATGTGCATACTCATGAGTACTCTTGGCACCTTCTGATGAGGCTGACCTTGATCTTTTTTCAATGCTCCATACCAGGCCTGTGTATAAATCCTCTTCCCTGGTCGCACAGCACTGTGGCGTGGCAAGTCAGCTGCAGTTTACCACTAGACCCGCCCTACCAGAAAGGCTAACGAGGAGTTCTTCAAGCGGAGAATAGACGCCAATGGACAGCAACGTCACTAGAGGCCATCTCCAGAGCAAGTATCAGGGTCATTGTGACGGCATATTTGATTGCTAATTGTAGTTACATGTTACATGCTTTATAATGAGTAAAACAAGGGTAAGCTACATTATTGGGTACATTATCTACAGAGATGTTCATGCTGACAACAACAACACAGATGGGCTCAGGGGAGCAGTAACGGAAGACAGCTTTTGTGTTTACTGAAGTTAGTATCAATGTAAACCAGGCTGTTATAGATAAAGTTGTTAAATGCAATTCTCATGGTAACAAGAGTGAAAATATCTTAGAAGGGTACACAAAATGAAAGAAGGAAATAAAAACTGTTCATAACAAAAACAGACTAAGTGTAACTGTATTGCAGGAAACGAGGGACACAAAAAGATCTCTCTTTTTCTCTCTCACACAAACGTTAGTTATTTATCAGCAATGACCTTAATTATAAATAAGTGAAACATATTAATCACAGGACAAAGAGTGGCAGAATGGTTTTAAATGCGTGATCCAGCTGCATGTTGCCTACAGAAACGTACAAAGGTACACGGAGGGTGACAGTGAAGGAATTGGGAACTGGAGCTGGCTGGAGTCCACTCAAACAGTAACCAAAAGAAAGGTGATGTGACTAAGTTAGTGTCACACAAAGACAGCTTATGTTAAAGCCTATTGTAAGAAACAGGGATATTCTATAATGATAAAAGGGTTACTCGAGACAATATAACAATTATAAAAAATATGCATCTAATAGCAGAGACCCAAGACACACGAAGCAAACACTGGCAGAAAAGAAATGAACTGGACTATAAAAAGAACGGGGAGACTTCAATGATATACCCCTTTCAATAACAGGATATCTAGAAGGGAGCTCAGTAAGGAAGTAGAGGAACCGAACAGCGTTAAACCCCAACGAGACCTAACACATATATAAACAGAATACCCCACAACAGCACAATACGTATCTTTCTCCAATGCTCAAGAATCATTCTCCAGGACAGGTCACAAGACAAGTCACGCTATGTTTGAAAAGACCAAAAACGTCTTCCTGGGCCACAGTGTATGAAATGAAAATTTAACAACAGAAGGAAAGCTGGAAAATATACAAATATTTAAAAATTAAACAATCTATTAATTAATAGGTGGACAAAGAAAAAAACAGAAAAGATTTATAGTCAAATTAAAAAGAAAGCACAATATACCAAAACTTACAGTATGAAGAAAAAGCAGTACTCTGGGGGAAATTTATAGCAGTAAATGTCTACTTTTTAAAAGACCTCAAATCAACCAATAATATAACTCCCCAACTTGAGAAACTACACAAAGAACAAGTGACCAGGATGTTCCATCTCATTTCCCTTAGTCCCTCATTTCTTCCAACGCTGCTATCAAAACTACCAAAAGAAAAAGGAAAGAAAGAATCCATAAATTAAATAAGGAATAGGAAAAATAACAGACTCAACATAACTAGACTATCTTTGACCAAACAAAACATAAAAGAGAAAAATTATAATAAGAAATGAAAGTGCGGATATTAAAACCAGCCCAAGAAAGGATAACATTAACCATTGTATGTCAACAAATTAGATAATTCAGATGAAATGAGCAGTTTCGTAGGCTGTAAACTATTAACAAGAAGGAACACATGATCTAAAAGACCCACACCGAGTGAAGTGGTTGAGTCAACAATCAAAAACCCCCAACAAGGAAAGAGCTGGCCTCACTGGGGGTTTCGACCACATCTTTTAATAAGAAATGACATCAATCCCCAGACTGTTCAGAAAAGGAGGAGGAGGAACATTTGCCCAATCATTGAGGCTGGCATTACAACTGATACCAATGTCAAAAAAAAGATAACAGAAAATCTACAGACCAACATCCCTTCTACATAGGCAAAAAGTCTCAACAAAACACTAGCAAGCCGAATCCCACAGCATAGTAAAAAGATTATACATAATGATCAAGTAGGATTTATGCCAGAAAGGCAACTTGGGTTCAACATAAAGTCTCAATCAACGCATACGCCATGATCTAATAGAAAGGGAAAACCAGCACATGGTTATCGCAATCAACCCAGAAAAGGCCCTTGATAAAATCCAGAAATCATGATAACGTCACTCAGCAATCTAGGAAAAGAAGGGACACCCCTCCACACGATAAAGGGCATTTATGAAATACTCACGAGCTAACATCACACTCAATGCTGAAATATAACAGCTTTCTCATTAAGACCAGGATAAAACCTCTCTCCCACTACTGTTATTTAACACAGTTACAGTACTAGAATACTAGCAAAGCAATTAAGTAAAAAGAGAACGAAAAGATGGGGAAAAGCAAAGCTTCCTATTTTCACAGACAGTACAATCTTATATATAGGGGAAAAAATCTACAAGAAAGTTACTAGTGCTAATACATGAAATCAGTGCAGTGACAGGTTACAAGATCAACAAACAAAAACCAAGTACTGTGCATACTTGAGTACAAGCTGACCTGAATATCAGACAAGACACCTAATTTTACCACAAAAACTGCATTAGAACGTGCTGAAAAACTCGGCTTATACATGCGTATACACAGTCTACACACCATCAATGAGCAACCTGAAAAATGAAAGTAAGGAAATAATTCCATGTGCAATAGCATCTAATGAATAAAACAACCTAGGAATATATTTAAGCAGAGCAGTGAAAATTTAGGCAATGAAAATGATAAAATATTGCTAAAATAAATTAAAGTTCTAAATGAGTTGAAAGAAGTTCTGTGTTCATGTATGGGAGGATTTAATATTATTAAGGTGTCAATAACAGCTAAGGCAATCTATGGACCCAAAGTAATTGCCATAAAATTCCAACAGCTCTCTCGGGGCAGAAATGGAAAACTCAATCTTCAAATTAATGTGGAATTACAAGGGGTCTCAAGCAGCCAAAGCAATCTTGGAAGCAAAGAAAAAACAGCAGTGGCGTTGGAATCACTGGTCTTAGGATAATAGACCTACCCCAGTGGTTTTCAACCTGCCTTTCATACAGTTCCTCGTGTTGTGGTGACCCCCAACCAGAAAATTATTTTTGTTGCTACTTCATCACTGTCATTTTGCTGCTGTTATGAATTGTAATGTAAATATCTGACATCCAGGATGTATTTTCATTGTTACAAATTGAACATAATTAAACATAATTAAAGCATAGTGATTCATCACAAAACAATATGTTGTTATATATGGTGAAATATTTATGTGTTTCCTGATGGTCTTAGGCGACACCTGTGAAAGGGTCATTCGAGCCCCAAAGGGGTCGCAACCCACAGGTTAAGAACCGCTGACCTAACCTCTAACCTGGTCTTAGTATAACAGACACATATGCCAATGGAACAGACGTGACAGTCCAGAGTAGACCCTTATATTGTAACACCGATGGTTAACTAACCTTTGGCATGAGTGCAAAGCCCACTTATGGGGTAAAGAATCGCCCCTTTAATAAATGATGCTGGGCCAACTGATTTCCACATGAAAAGAATGATGCTGGGCCCATACCTCACATTGTATATAAAAGTTAACCAAAAACGTATGAACAGCCTTAATATGAAAATTGAATCATAAAACTGTTAGAAGAAAACATAAAGGTAATTCTTTGGGGCCTAAGTTTTGACAACAGGTCTTGAAATATGACAGCAAAAGCACAAGCAACAAGATGATAAAAATAAATTAGATTTCACCAAAATTAAAAAATTTTATGAAAGGTTTTTATCAATAAAGTACAGAAACAACTTACAGAATGGAAGGAAATATTTGGAAAACACCCCTTTGATAATGATTCAATATTCAGAAAACAAAATAAAAATTCAGAAGACATCAAGAATTCCTATAACTTATTACAAACAACCCAATTAAAAATGAGCAAAGGAGCTGAATAAACATTTCACTGAAGACACACCAGTAGACAGAAAAACACATGAGCTATATTTAACACTAACACAATGCAAATCAAAACCGCAACGAGATACTATTTTATTCCCACTAATCAGAAGAACCAGACACACCACCATCAAGTCAATTTTACCTCAGAACTCAAAAAACCCACTGTCATTGCATCAGTACTAACTCATAGCGACACTGTAGGACACGGTAGAACTGGCCCCGGCATTCACAAGACCGTAACTGCTTACAGAAGTATGACGCCCTGTCTTTCTCCAGTAGGTGGTTTCAAACTTCTGCTTTGTGGATCGCAGCCCAACATGTAACCACTACACCACCAGGGCTCCTTTCAATTCATAGCCAACCCAAAATCACATTTTCACAATTATAACTCTTTATGGGAGCAGATAGCCTCATCTTTCTCCTGAAGGGAACCTGTTGGGTTTGAACCACCAATCTTGTAGTTATCCCAACACATAACCCACAGTGTCAACCAAGTTCCCCTTACCTCTACTGGGTGGTGGTGGAGTGGTTACTCAATGGGCTGCTAAGTGTAAGGTCGGCAATTCAAAACCTCCAGCTGTCCTGCCAGAGAAAGGTGGGGCTTTCTACTCCCCTGATAGTCTCTGAAACTCACAGGGCCAGTTCTACCTGTCATATAGGGTTGCTCTCACATTGACCCGATGGCAGTGAGAAGTGGTTATAATTTAAAACAAAGAAGACAAGCTGTCACTACTGAAGATGTGGGATTATAAAATGGCGAAGCCATTGGGAAGAAGTTTGGTGGTTCCTGAAAAAGTTATAATGCCATACAACCCAGTAATTTCAGGCCTAAGTATATGTTCAAAACAATAAAGAATATTAATACAAGCAAATATGGGCAGACTAATGGTCACTAGACAGCCAAATGGTGAAACAACCGAATGCCTATCCACAGATGACTGGGCAGGGGGAAATGGCATACACACACAATGGAATATTACTAAGCCAAAGAGAGAAATTAAGTTTTGATCAAGGCTTTAAATTAGTTCAGTCATGACCAACAAAGCAAAACTAGAACAGAACCAAATTTTTACAATATGTGGGATTGAGAATAAGCTGGACTGAAAAACTATTGGTTAAAATTCTGAATTGGGGGCATAGTGAGCCCCTTCAAGAGCCTGATGCCTGAGCTTGGATTCCTGGCGGGGCTGTGGAGACCCACACTCACAGTGCTGCAGTTGGCCGCCATCGCTGTTTCCTACTATGCTCGAGAGGGGAGATCAGTTTCTAGCAGGGGTTCACCTTGTAGTTTTTCCCATTTGGGTTAGCATTCCAGTTCACGCAAATGTTTAAAATCTGCATCCGTTAAGTTTCGCTTCCACAGGGAAGAACCAGTATGCAGCCTTGTTTCTGTTCAAGTTTCACTTCCACAGGGAAGAACCAGTATGCAGCCTTGTTTTTGACACACGCCACAACATGGGTGACCCTTGAAAATACCATGCTGAACGCAACGAATCAGCCACAAAACGACCTACTATAGAATCTCGTGTGTATGAAACATCTAGAGTAGGCTACCATTCAGAGGCCAAATATTACTTGTAATAGCCGAAAGTGGGAGGAAGGCGGAACAAGGAAGTCATTATTAGTAATGGCCTGAGTTAAGGGTGACACCTAAAATCTGGAAACCGACAGCGGTGATGGCTATGAAATATGAGCAATGTCACTGAATTGTAAATGTTTAAAAATGCTGAAATGAGCATGCCGTGCTCTCCAGCCAGACAGTCCTCTGCCTCATCTGCCCGCCCGCGCCTCCTCACCCACCATGGCCACCATTCAGCTGGTAGGAAGAGGGCGCCTGGTCGACAGCAAAGGCTTTGATGAATACATGAAGGAGTTAGGAGTCAGAATGGCTCTGCGAAAAACGGGTGCAAAGGCCAAGCCTGATCGTGTCATCTCTACTGATGGCAAAGGCCTCCCGTGAACACCGAGAGCACCTTGCGACCTGGGAGAAGAGTTGAAGAAACTGCAGCTGGTGGCAGAAAAACTCAGACGGCCTGCAAGTTTCCAGGCGGGGCTTTCGTCCAACACCAGGAGTGTGATGGGGAGGAGAACACAATCACAAGAAAACCGAAGGGTGGAAAATTAGTGGTGGACTGTGTGATGAGCAATGTCACCTGAAGAAAGTAGAATAAAAATGTTATCATCATTGGGATCAGAGTCTTTAATGCTCTCACAACCACTATCGCGAGCCCAGTTCTACCTCACAAACGCAGCTAGACCAGGGCATGCACACTGGTACAGATAAGAGGTCTCGGCACATGGAATCCAGGACAGATTAAATAAACCCCCTAGGAACAGCAATGGGAGTAGCAATACCATGAGAGTAGGGGGAGGGTGGGGGAGAATGGGGGAACCAATCATAAGGACTGACGTATAACCCCAAGCCCCCGACGGGGATGAACAACAGAAACATTCGTGAAGGGAAACAGCAGACGGTGTAAGATTTGAAAACAATAATAATTTGTAATTTTCCAAGAGTTCACAAGGGGGACAGGGGAGGAGTTGATACCAAGGGCTCAAGTACAAAGAAAATGTTTTGAAGAGGATGGGAACATATGTACCAATGTGCTTGATAGAATTGATGTATAGACTGTTATAAGAGTTGTAATAGCCTCCAATAAAACAATTTAAAAAATTAGCTATGAGAATGAGAAAGCTCAGTTCAATGAGCAAATCTCTATACTACTTTTATTTTGTTATTATATTTCATTATTTCTATCACACAAGTTACATGCAACTATTTCAAAGTATTGATTTAATTAGGATCATCCCTTAGATTAATAAATGAATGTTTGTGCTAAAATATGTTGAAATACAATTAAAACAAAATATTATCTAAAAACAAAACAAAATACTATCTAAAAATTAATCTGGGACATCTTGTGGCACTAGCAGGAAACTATTTTTAAAATGGTGATGTGTCAAAAGGCCAGAGAAGTAAATTTGAAGAGGCCAAATCTGAGATAATCTAAGCAAGAGAATAAAGGCAATAGTGGATTCTAACTCAAAGACTAACACAAAGATCGAGACTCCCTACTGATATGAATAAGTAAACAGAGAGACGGACACCCCTTACAGAACTTCACTGAGTAATGTGAATGTAACGATAGAAACTCCTCTCCATTTGGTAAAGACAACAGTCGGAATTGCTTCGGGAAGGAATCTTAATGAATGCTGAAATTAGTGAGTAAAAGAAAGCAAATATTTACACTCACAGAATACTTACTAATTAAAAAGAAAACAAATAGTTCATGTGGAGAATCCTGGCAGACGTTCTAAACCAAGTGGTCGCACGTAACATCGATGATGAAGACACATCAGCATCATGTGCGCCTCCTGATACGCTCGCTCGCTGCACTGGAAAGGACACAACTCTTCTCGTGTAGGCTTGCCAAAGCGCACTAACCTGATTTAATCGAGAGGGAATAACAGATAAACTTCAAACTGAGAGGCACTTTGAAAAGTAACTGGTCAATTCTCTCCAAAGTGTCAAGGTCATGGAAGACAAGGGAAGAGAAATGAACTTAAAGGAGCATGACAGAGCTTTCCATTTGGGAATAAGGATTTCTCTGCTCTGTTAATGAGGCCAGATCAATTTAGAGTGTTTTAAACCAGCAAGCAAAGAGGAGCTGATACCAAGGGCTCAAACAGAAAGAAAATAGTTTGAAAATGATGATGGCAACATATGTACAAATACGCTTGATACAATTGAAGTATGGATTGTTATGAGAGCTGTAAGAGGCCCCAATAAAGTGATTTATTAAAATACAGAAATAAAAAAGATGCCACAGGGAGATCTACAAGGAATGCTGAGAGCCCTTGGGAAGCCAAGGTAAGACCCTCTGCCCCCTCCACCCAGTGGACTAAAGAGCCTTCTCTTGGTGCTAGCCTCCTGACTTTGAATGCCTAGCTTTTCAACTGTGAGAAAATAAACGTCCATTCATCCCAATGGCACTAGATGACAACAGAATAAATGCAATGTGTGATTCTGGGCTGGATCCTGGTCCTGAAAAAGGGTATCAATGGGACAACTGATGAAATCTGAATACGGTCTCCTTGGAAGATCTTTGAAATTTGATTATCATAGGTGCCATCAGTGGGTTCTGACTCATGTCAACTCTAGTATGCAACAGGACAAACCACTGCCCAGCCGTGCACCATCCTCACAGTTGTTCTCATGCTCGAGCCCATTGTTGCAGCCACTGTGTCCGTCCGTCTCATCAGGAGGGCCTCTCTCTCTTTGCTGCCCCTCTACTTTACCAAGCCTAATGTCCTTCTCCAGGGACCGTCTCTCTTGACAGCATGTCCAAAGTCTGCGGCATGACGTCTTACCCATTCTCACCTCTAAGAAGCAATCTATCTGTACGTGTAATCATCAAAAATGTTAGTTTGATAATTGTACTATAGTCATATGAATATTAACAAGGAGGAAGCTGGAATTTCTTATGCTAATTTTTCAACTGTTTGGTAAAGTATAAAATTATTTCAAAAGGAAAAGTTACACAGTAAAATTTCTGAGCTTTTATTCATATAGTTATTGACATAAAACATGATTTCATCTGTCATCTAAAATCCTACCTATCTGAGAATTCTCTAATCAGAAGTACATATGTCATGGAAGCATATCAGATGGCAAAGAAATAATCTCGTTTAACACATGATGCTGGAAAACCTAGATACTCACTTACAGAAAAAGGAATCAGGATCCATATCTCACACCATTTCTAAAGATGGACTCAAGGCATATCAAAGACCTAAATATAAAACCCGTAACTATAAAGATCAACAGAAAAACAGGGGCACCAACACATCGAATCAAAACACTAGTCAACCTAACAGAACACAGACACACCAGAACACAAACTAGATGACTGGGGCCTCTTAAAAATTAGACACATATGTGCATTAAAAGGGAAACTCTGGTGGAGTAATGAGTTATGCATTGGGCTGCTGACCACAATGTGAGCAGTTCAAAAACACTAGGAGGAAGATGAAGCTTTCTACTCCTATAAAGAACTACAGTTTTGGAAACCCACAGGAGAAATTCTACCCTGTCTTATCGGGTGACTATGAGTCAGAATTGACTCAATGGCAGTGAGTTTGGCTGTTTTTGTTTGTGTGTGTTTATTTCAAGATGGCACCAAGAATAAAGAGAGAAACCACAGCTAAGGGGTTGAGGATGGGAGAATTTTAAATGCTGGAAGTGTTAGCCAGAACCACTAGACAGAGAACGAAATCAAGGGACTAAAATTGGGCAAAGAAAAAAGTAAGACTCTGAGACAGAGCTGGAATATGACTTTCAGTTGCCAACAGCTTTTTAATAATTTAATATTACTGTCATATTTCTAAATGACATGTATTCTACTACTTCTTGGTTTATTAATACAATGCATCGGCTTCTTGTTATTATTTCTGGGAATTTTACATTTCCTTCCATTTATTTATTACTATTTTCACATATAATAATATAGCTATTAGTTAATCCAGTGGTTACACTGTTATAATAACTGTATGTAAACATTGTTACTGGTGAGTCATGTAATATTAAAAATTTTATTCTTGTAACATTTATAAGAAAAGAAAACTCTAGGTGCAGAAAATATTATTTTATGCACAAGAAGCCCAAGAACGCCTCTAGGGTCACTATGAGTCGGCATCCAATAGAGTTTGGTTTGGCAGTGAGTTTTGTTTATATTAAAAGTAGAACTGTGCAACATCTCAATAAGAAAAAAATAAGTAATCTAATTAAAAGGTGTGAAAAGGACATGAATAGACAATTCACAAAGGCGAGCACTTGAATGGCTAACAAACCTAAGGAAATGCTCATGATCACTAGCCATCTGGGAGATGCAAATCTAAACAATGATATCATGTTATACCCCTACAACCGTCCAATTTTAAAAAAATCAGAGAACAAATGGTGGAGAGAATGTGAGGAGATTGGAAGGCTTACTCACTGCTGATGGGCTTGTAAATACACACAATCACTGTGGAGGCACAACCTAAACCAACTGGGCATAGAAAAATAGTGTCTCTGCTGGGGATCTACCTTAAGGAGGTAAGAGACACAACACAGACTTATGACTTACGCCCTCTCATATTCACTGCAGCGCAAGGCACAATGACAAGAAGCTGGAAACAGCCCAAATGTCCATCAGTAAAGGAAGGGAGACAGTACATAGACACAATGGGATACTGTACATCCCTAAAAAGCATTGATGAAACACCTCCTGGCGTGGATGGCCTTGGAAACCATTATATGTCGAGTGAAGCTAGTCAATCAATTACGAATGAGTCCACCACATACGGCTGAACACCAAGGAGAAGGCAGGCTTCTGCCCTCAGGTCACGTAAACTTCTCAGCTGGACTCCCAAGCAATGAGGAAAGAGCACATGCCTCGTGCCTATGAACCAACCATATATTACCCCCTCCATATGTACATTTTAAAACTACTTCTACAGAGTAGACCTCACCTCAGCTGAGTGAGTTTCCCAAGATGGACGGGGGGGTGAGGGGGGGGGGAATCATTCAGTTGGGGCTATACAAAACTGTGTTAAGATCACCCCAAATCAGGACACGCCTACAAGAGTGATAATGCACCTTTATACTGGAAATTCAAATCAAGAATGGGGAGAGGGCAACATGTCTTAGAGAAGACATGTATCTTTCTACTGGTGGCAAACTGGGTGAAGCAACATCCCATCTGGTAAAAACACTTAATGGTACTTATCCAACACCCCAAGGGGAGAATATGCCTGTCTCGTGTTCCTAATTGGACACTTTTGACATAGTTTCTATTCAACCCTTGGTCATCCAGGTCTTATGCTATAGACTACTGGGACTTTAGACTGTGTCGTTCCGTTTAAAACCCCACTAAGTAAACTGGGCTTTACCTCAAACTCACTGTAGCAGATTTAGGATCTGACATGCTCCCTTTGACCTCAGGCTGAATTGCCCTAGCGTGAGATGGTGATGAAGACTGCTCAGCTGAGATTATAGAATTGGCAGTTGTTAGACTTTGTTTCGGAGCCCTTGCTTTGGAGGATGGCCAGTGAATGTTCGCCTGGGACTACCACATATTTATTATTTTAGTGCTCTCTTTGCTTTCTTATGACATGTATTAGTCTCGTAGACAGAGTTCTGCCTCTGTAAGTGAGGGTTATTGAAAGTTTTGCCCTATCACTTAATCTACCATTGTTGGTGCAGTGTCTGGGCACTTAAGAGTTTAATCTGTACAAATCAACAATTCATGTATTTCGGGCTGAAAAACAGGCCTATCTATGTATCATTTACTTTTCTCACCACTGATTTAACTTCTACACCATTAGTTAAATTAATAACACTGGCAATAGAATTATACCTTAAGCCCCAGAGGATGATTCATAATATCCTGTATCATCAAATAACAGTCATGTCTCTAAAGTAAACCAGATACATAGATAAACCACAGACTTAAGAATGGGTTTGGAGTACACTCTCAATTCTAGTGTGAAGTTCATTACGGTCTTGTGGCTCTTGTGAAGAGCTTGCTGAAGACATGGGTGCTACAGCACCGTGTGCTGACGAAACCAGATGTTGCTATCACACAGAACAGCATCTGGGGTTGTAAAAGCTTGTCTTAAACCAAGCAGCCATCTAAGTGAGGCATCCACAAGTCCACATGGAAGCAGCATGCAAACCTGTGTGATCCAAGGATTGTAAACAGCAAAGTCCAAATCTAAAGAAGGGAATGGTTACCAGAGCTTAAATGGTGAACACCCTGTTTGCCGAAGGCTACGGATGACAGTGGAAACCCAAATTCTATTTGCACAGGCCCCACGTAGATGAGACCTCTGGGGAATCTCCTCTGAGCACAGTCCAGGGACGTGGACGGTCTTCCTATCAGACAGAAAGCACTGTAAAGTCAATTGTAGCAGATGCAGTTATGTTATCATTTATCTCCCTCTTGACTCAATTTAAAGTTGTTCCAGTATTGAATATTTTCTGCATTCTTTTCTAATGAGGATTTTCTCTGTTCTGTCATTGTTTTGGGGGTTTGTGTTGCATATGATTTTCTGTGTAGGCAATCCAGCATAGGTCGATCGAGAGAGACAGTAACTAGATTAAGAATTACCTAGGGGCACAAGAGGGGAGGATGGGAGGAAAGGAGAAGCTAACACTGACGCCGAGGAGAACATGTTCTGATCACAGCTCTTACTATGACTGCACGGTTAAACTGTATGACATGTGAATTATACGCCAATAAACTACTGACAAATAAGTAAATGAGATTTTAACCTGGTCAAGCCTCGTGAGTGTGTTCAAGCTTACTGAAAGGTTTACACTTTGTAGAGTGAATTTGGGAACAGGATGAATGAAGCTAAATAGCCATGTGATCCTCATCCGCCATGACGCCCAGCAGTGGTGATTAAACCGCCTGGGGTTTCATAGGGTCACCATGAACAAGAACCAGCTGGATGGTGGTTCCCTAAAATGAAAAGAAGTCTTGCGTCAACCAAAAAAACAACAACGTAATAACAAATTGGTTGTTAAAAAAAAGTAATGGAATTTTCCCACGAATTTTGAAGCCCCACCCCACTTAATTTTTAGTGTATGATGAAAGATATTCCCTTTCAATCTCCATTTAACAAAACCAAGAAGAAAATTTATATAAAATTAATAAGCACTTGTCATTTCAGACAAGAAAATAATGTCTAGATTTAACAATCACATAAAAAAGCCCAGTGAAGAACCAGAAAAAAAGAAAGCAAAATGTCAGTATAGGGCAGCAGTTTTCAACCTGGGGGTCACGATCCTTTCACCAGGGTGGTCCGATTGATAGCAGTAGCAAAATTACAGTTATGAAGTAACAACAAAAAATATTTTATGGTTGGGAGTCACCACAACATGAGGAACTGTATGAAAGGGTCATGGCATTAGGGAGGTTGAGAACCCCTGGTACAGATGATTGTGTTTTAATAAATACAAAAAATAAAAAGCAGTGTAACTTCTGCCTTTATCACTTATCTGCCACGTGGTGTGGTATTGAGTCCAGAACTATATATAATACACTTAAATCAAGTTCATTTTTTTAAACAATAGTCTTAAGGTGTACAATTCCCATACCGTAAAGCTTATGCTTTTAGAGTGTACAATTCAATAGCTTTTAGCATAATCATGATTATGTAACCACTATCACTATCAAATTCCAAATATTTTCATCATCCACAAAGAAATCCATACCCATTAGCAGTCATTCTCTTTCCCCATTTCCCCTAACTCCTGACCACTCACTAATCTACTTTGACTCTACAGATCTGTCTATTCTGGACACATCATATAAATGGAATTCTGGCCTTTTGTGCTGGTTTCTTTTTTTTTAAATCATTTTATTAGGGGCTCATACAAGTCCTATCACAATCCATACATATATCAATTGTGTAAAGCACCTTTGTACATGCATTGCCCTCATCATTCTCAAAACATCTGCTCTCCACCCAAGCCCCTGGCATCAGGTCTTCATTTTTCCCCTCCCTCCCCACTCCCCCCACCCCCTCATGAACCCTTGATAATTTATAAATTATTATTTTGTCATATCTTGCTCTGTCCCATGTCTCCCTTTACCCACTTTTCTGTTGTCTGTCCCCCTTTCCTACTACACTGTTTTCAATGCTTCCTCTGTGTTGTAGCATGATCAGTACTTCACACCTTTTTATGGATAAATACTACATCATTTGCGTATACTATATTTTATTATTCATCAGTTGATGTACATTTGCAATGGTTTACAATTGTTGGGTGTCATGAATACTACTACTACAAACCTTGGTTACAAATTTTTGCATGCACATGCTTTCAATTTCCTGGGCTACATCCTGCACCTAGAAGAGAAGCTGCTGGGTCGCGTGGTGATTAACTATCTTCTTTAAAGAAGAGTCTAGCCAAATCTTTGCCTATGTCCTCAATGAGCGAATTGTCGTTAGAGTTAAAATGGCTCTTTTCATATTCTTGGTTCAAATTCCTCATCAGATGTATGATTTCAAAATAGTCTTGTCCACTCTGTGAGTTGCCTTTTCACTCGGAGGGCGGTCTTTGAAACACAAAAGATTTTATTTCACTTTAGTGAAGCTAAATTTAACCTTATTTTGCTGCTGATATTTTTGTTGTCATGTCTAACAAAACTGTATCTTTTACTATTTAATCTGCCTATCTACACAACAGAATTTCAATAGAAATGGTTTTCAGAAAAATGCCCTATGAAAGAGAGAAATGAAACTATTCAAGCTACAAATCCATAATCAATGTTCTCGCAACAACAAAACCACAAGCATAAACATGAATAATTTGTATAATTAGCTATTGACCTGCAAATGCAATAGTTATGTGCTCAAAGTCTGAACAGTCTTTGTGCTAACCAATGGAAAGTGAAAAACCCTCACAGGTCCTGGCCCACCAAGCACTGAGGCCAATATTCCTGCTCAGAGCAGCCAATGTACAGAGAGGACCACAGGGCCCGCCCCCGAGACACGACATCCCACACTGACCCACAGTGCTCCAGCGGGACAACACTGGGGACAGTGTGGGAATTGTGCCCGATCTGACCCCACCACACGGGGGTGAACCACTAAGGGCGTGCATCGGAGCAAAGCAACGAAGCCTCCATGGAATCCCCCAAATAGGGTGTGGCACCCCATCAGACTCTACTGGAAAACACTCCTCAAGGTCAACAAACAGACCTGGAACTATTTATAGGCTTTTCTTTTTTTGTCCTTGGTTTTTTTGTTGTTGTTGCTGTTGTTGTGTTGTATTTTGTCTTGTTATTGAACTTATTATTGTCTCTGCATGTCTATCTAGATAAGGTAGGCACGATAAACAATCTGGAGGAGAAAACGACCAGCTAGATCAGAGCATGCCCACTGGCACAGATAAGAGCTGGAAACACAGGGAATCCAGCACAGATAAATCCCTCAGGACCAATGAGAGATGTGAGACCAGGAGGGTAAGGGGAAGATGGGGGGAGAAAGGGAAAACCGATCACAATGATCTACATATAACTCTATCCCAGGGAGATGAACAACAGAAAAATCGGTGAAGGGAGACAGAGGTCAGCGTGAGACTTGAAAAAAAATTGTTAATAAATTATCAAGGGTTCATGGGAGAGGCAGGGTGGGAGAGGGGGAAAATGAGCTGATACCAAGGGCTCAAGTAAAAAGAAAATGTTTTGAAAATGATGATGGCAACATATGTACCAATGTGCTTGACACGATGGATGGTGACAAGAGCTGTAAGAGCCCCCAATAAAATGATTGTTTTTAATCCTCAAAGAAAAGAATAAACAATTTCCAATCACCACATGAAAGTAAAATTTAGTTGTCTTAAGGTGCCTATCTAAAAATAAGTTCCCTAAAAGTCAAGCAAAAGTAAAGTGATAAAGCTAAGATTAATACTCAGCTTTGGTTTAAAATCTGGCCCTTTCCCTTTTATTTAGATGATCTGGGATGCCACAGGAACCCCCGTGGTGTGGTAGGTTACCTGCTGGGGGCCGCTCCCACAAAGACTGACTGCTCAGACCCCCACAGGGGTCGTCCTGCATGGTGGCTAGCAGTTGGAATGGCCTTGGTGGGTGGCAGTGTGTTGTGTTTTATCTGTAAAATTATAAGGCATTTCTAGACACTGTATAATGTTCAAATGTAAACACTTACCTGCTAAGTAATTCTAGTCCAGCGGAGTACTTCGACACACACGGAACAGTCCTGGCAAGAGAAATGTTTATTTTTCTTAAAGTTGTTTGATTTAGGCAAACTGAAGAAAAAACTCAAGTGACATACAAGAATTTTGACACTGTCATGTATATCTTAAAATCAATAACAATTTATCTCAAGTGTTAAAAAAAATTGCAGTGTTTTATGTCAAAGTTAGGAGCCCTGATGGCTTCGTGGGTTACAATTTGGGTTGGTATCAAAAGGTCAGCTAGGTGACCCAGAGAGAGAGTCAGATGAGGCTGTCTGCTCCAGGGCAGTTTGAGAGCCTCAGAAACCCAAAGGGGCAGTGCTACTCTGTCCTGTAAAGTCACTCTGAGTCCGAATCAACGTGATGGCGGTGGATGAGTGATTTCAAAGTCAACCTCCTCTCAACAGTGACTCTGCCCTGACATTGCTTTCCATCTAGAAAAAAGCACTTGAATGTTACGCTAGAGACTAAGAATAAATCAGAGCTCATCATTTCTAGGCCTACAATGAAGTTGGTCATATGCTTTACCTTAAAAAATGAAAACACTGTACAATGAACCCCAGTGTTCATGTAAAATAGGTAACAGCAAAAGAAGCTCACTTGCCAAGCTGCTTTCTAAATGATTAATCAGATATATTTCACTACAATAAAATAGCCTTTAAAATGATGAATCATTATCAAGCAGTAGTCACTGAGTCTGAGAGTAAAAAAAATTATTTTTTATTTTTAAATTTATTTTACAATTTCATCAGGAAAGGTCATTGCAAAATTTAGAAAGCATCAGTAAACTGTAGTGTTGCCAGGTACAGTCCAAAACTCTAAAACACATTACAGTACTTATATGAGTCTTATTATGAATACAACCAAAGTTGTAATAAATTTAAGGCACAGTAAATAATATGTCAGCACAAGCTTACCTGGGCTTGCTTTTTACTTTTGTTTCTCTTGATTTATCACTTAAAGTCTTTAACCTATGGTTCAACAAACAGAAAACAAAACATTTTTTTCACAGGTCACAAGAATTTCCAACCAAACATATCAGAGAAGTTACCATTTTAAAATGGATAAACTAAGCTTTTAAAAGAAAGAATAAAATGCTATGCAAGGACACCGCGAATGGAAAATTTGTAGCAAACATCTTGACGATTTTCGTTGTTCCCAATCCTCTTTTGAGGAGCAAATTCCGAATGTGATCAGCCTAAAGAAGCCTCTTTCATCCAGCACCATTAGAATCAACAGTGCTGCATACGGATTGACACACAGGTAACCCAGAGCACTTTCTTGAGTGAATGAAAACCGGCATTCAAATCTCTTTAAAAACCACGATTTCAAAGTTAAGCCTGTTCATAAAAACTTTCTCAAATACATTGCAAATTCTTTTCATCAAAGAGGACTTGGTATGGAAGAACTGCATGGCTTCTGGCTACCATCACCAACGCTCTGGCAAGGATCACATTAGAAGTTTCTGGAGAGACCCCCAAGACTAGGCCCTTAGTCACCCTTCAGGGCTGGAAGTGAACTCATTCAGTTTTAGAATACCAACCTTCTGAGATGAAAAAGACAGCATTCACCCAAGGACAGAGCGTTAGGAAAGGAGGCGAAATGAAAACTGGGGGGAAATGGGGTACGTGATGGATGGCTACATTGAGGGGATTGAAATGGATGAGTTTAAACCAAATACGTATAAATTGTTGAATGCAAAACTTGGAATCTGCTCTGTAAGCCTTCACCTAAATAACAATGCAAAAGTCTGAAGAAAATAAACGGAGAAACTCAGTATATTCTATTTAACACTTTCTGGTAACTTGGGTGTCCTTATCGGGAATGCCAACAGGTAGTGTAAACGAGTAAGCACTTGGCTACTAAGCTGAAGGCTGACGGCTGGAGGTGCACTGGAAGAAAGGCCTGGCAACCTGCTTCTGAAGGGTCACAGCCCTGAAAACTCTACGGGTCCTCAAGGTTTTAAAGCTGACCGATGACAAGTGGCCATTACTTTTCAGCGAGAGCACTACCTCAGATGCCCGAGTTAGGAACGCCTCTTCATTTATTGAAACTGACCTACAATAGTGTTTTCATTTGTTTTTGGCTGTTGTCTTAGTTCTTTTTAGTTTTGTCAATCAGCTAGCTGCCTAACTTAGCAGATTTACTACCCCTTCTAGTTCCTATTTGTAAATGACTGGGCGGGCAACCAGATAACTGGATTAGATTTGCATGTCTAAGGTTTCATAGGCTCGTGTACAGATAAGATGGAGTCTCTAGGATGGAGAAGAAAACACCATGAGGAAGCCAATGGTGCTGGTGAAAACATCCTGCTGAAGTGTGAAGCAGCCAGATGGTGCTCACTATCAACTGGAACAGTGTCTAGGGCCTCACAGGCTTCTGTATCCAAACACACAGCCATCTAAGTGAGGTGTCAACTATGCAAGCCCACATGGAAGCAGCTCACCTGCCCACGTGATCCAAAATGACGATAACGAAACCCAAATACGACAAGACGAAGAGCGTCAAAGCTCAGAATGTGAAAGGGAGGGCAGAGGAGGCCCATAAAAAACCCACCTGCAGAATAAGTCTCTGGCAGATCCCCTGTAGCCACAGGCAAGACACTCAGCTTTACTATTAGATGTTGATTGTGGTGGATGGAAGGAGGGTATAAAATGATACCTGGTCAGTTAACCTCCCTCTTGACCCAATCTGAATTTGCTCAAGGTTTAAATATTTCTCGCTTCTTCCTCAACAGAAAATTTCTCTCTGGCTTATTTTAATGTTGCTGGTGGTCTTTTCTTTCTCTTTCTTTCTGTTTTTATCTTAAGACTGTTTCTTTGTTTCATTTTGTCTATGGTTGTCTGTTAGGTCTCCCAGTTTATGAAGCACAGAAAGAGTGGATGCAGAGAGACAATAACTGTGGGGTGGTTTCATGGGGTGGGGAGAGGATTAGAGAGCCAACCACAAATGCAGGAGAGGGAAGGATGCACCAGAATGGACTGTGATAATGTAGATGCAACTCTTAAAAGAGACTTAACTACGGCAGTTATAGGACGTGTGAATTTTATATCAATAAAACTATTAAAAATAGCATGCTGAACATATTTAATGTCACTGAGCTTTATCTGTGAAGATTATGGAAATGGTAAATGTTTTATCTATATACTTACTACAATTTTTTTAAAGGAGTCCCTGGATGATGCAAGAGGTGAATGTGCTTAAAAGGTTGGAAGTTCAAGCACACCATGAGTTTACTCCTCGAAAACCTGCCTCTGGAACACAGTTCTACTTGACACACATGGTGTTGCCACACATCAGAAGGGACTCAACAGCCACGGGCAACTGGCTGCTGGTCACACTCCAGCTAGGAAGTTCACAGACTCGGCAGCGGTAGTTTCACTTCACGGATGGATTTTCACTCTCTCGTGGATGTGGGTTCTGTTCCCAATTGGTGCGGTGGCCAATAAGTGACTGGCTGCCAACTTAATATTACTGCATTTTTTCTTCTTAATTTGACTATTTCAACAAATATTCATTCTAAATAGAAATTGAAACCTGGGGACTATGGTCTCTATATGAAGCCTTCGTGAAAACATATAGATGCTTCCGACCCAAGGCACTTAACTCTCATCAGACAGAAATTGCCTCAATACACAGACTGCCTCTCGTGCGCCTGCCGTGTGTCGTACAGTACACAGCACGTAAGACTGAATAAATACATGGATCCTGACATGGGATTCCAGCCTTTTCCCTTTTTTGTTGCCAATAATGTCTGGCTGACTACCCAAGGGGGACCTCTATAAATTAATTTTTTCAATCAAACTGACACACCAATTCCAAATGGAGAGTTTATTTTTTTATTTCAAAAAGCAAAAGCACTGATATTAACATCTCTGCGATATTCAAAAGATTCTATGATCTCTTTAATATAAAACTAGCTGTATATATTTCTTCAGATGAGTCTGAACATTTTATTAAAAAGGCTAATTTGTCCCACAAAAACTATACATTTCTAAGCTTATTGTGGAAACTAATAAATTTGACTTAATCAAAGTTTCAGCAAAAGCTAAACCAAACAAAAACACCAAACTCACTGCCATCAGCCAGTCAATTCTGACTCATAAGGACTCTCCGGGACAGAGAAAACTGTCCTTGTCCTCCTGTGAGTTTCTGAGACTAATTCTTTAAAGGAGCACAAAGCCCATCTGGCTCCCACAGAGCCGCTGGTGGTTTCAAACTGCCACCCTTGCCATTAGCAGCCCAAGTCATAACCACTACGCTATGCAGGCTCCCAGTAATCTCTCTAAGCCACTCTTATGATATGACTTCACAAATTCCTAGTATTTCCAGTGTTCAACTTTTAATTTCTCAATTAATACATGAAGATTACATTTCTCCACCCACTCCCTGGTTCCCTGGCCCTCCCCCTCCATCAATTAGTTTCAAATAAAAGGTAATGAAATGCTATAGGAAGCTGAGAATAAAATTGTTGGGAGGTTGTTTTTGTTTTTTTAAAGGATCATTTTATTGAGGGTCCTTATAGCTCCTAACAGAATTCATCCATCCATTGTGTCAAGCGCATTTGTACATATGTTGCCATCATTTTCAAAACATTTTCTACTTGAGCCCTAGATATCAGCTCATTTTCCCCCTTCCCCACCCTCCCTCCTTCATCAACCCTGATCATTTATAAATTCTTTTTTTTTTTTATGTCTTACACCACCCGCTGTCTCCCTTCACTCAATTTTCTGTAGTCCGTCCCCCTGGGAAGGGGTTATATGTAGATAATTGTGATCAGGTCCCGCTTCCTCCCCCCTTTTGGGGAGGTTTGAAGGAGTTCTCCGTGTGTCCTAATCTGCTTTAAAACTGGCTCTTTGACCAAATATAATGTGCAGAACTCATCTGATCCTGATTTAAATACATCAACTACAAAAAGGCATTTTTCAGAACCAGCAAAATTGGATTATGAACTGGGTAACTGTTAACATCAGGAATTTGTCTCCACTTTTGTTAGCTCTGGTACTGGCATTGCATGATACACCGCCTGTGACGTCTCAGAGATGCACACTGACACATGGGGCACTTGTGACCAGTCCGAGTTTTACCTTAAAAGGGAGACAAAGCAAACAGAAGTGTATCGGATGATGATCCGAATGTGTGTAGTGAATATATGGGGTTCACTGTTATTTTATTTTTGTATACATTTGAAACACTATTAAAAACATCTTTGCCCCACTGTTTCCTGCCCCCAAACTCTTAAAAATGAGAACGCTCTCAGAAAATCATTTTCTCACCCTACTTTTCCTCCATATAAGTCTTTCATCTGTCAAACTTCAGAGCCGAAGGTGTTGGAGAAAAAGTGGTAGCCAAGAAAATTTGGAAATATCAAGAAAATCCAGGAGAAAAAGATGGTATTAAGATGCAAAAGTATCAAGTCAGATATAGTCATCAAGTTAAGAAAAAAAGGGGGGGGTTTCTGAAATACGTCCCAGCAGCTGACAGCTGGTTTGATAAGCCACGGGCTGGGCTACCCAGAAAACGGTTGTCATGGGGCCGTCTTTGACCCCAGACTCCCCCACGTGTGCCAGAGCAGAACTGTGCCCCACGGAGCATCCAAGACTGAATTCTCCCGTTGGATGGTCCGGTGTCGCCAAGTGAAGCAGAGCCGCCCGTTTTATCTGCCTTAGCCTCCGTTGTTGGAGCCACGTGCATTCAGTACTGGAAGGCACTTTGAACGGCACGAGAGGAAATCACTTTTGAGGTACTGTGACTTTTGTCCTTAATTAGTGGCACACGGCACACCTGTCTCAAGGGGCATCTGCTGCCCCTTGGTGGCATGAGGCACATTTTTTCTGACTACTACCACTACACAGCTAACCCAGATGGTGACAGGCTGGGGACAGCTGCTTCCCCCTTTGGGGAATGTAGACAGACACTACATGGCCCACAGGCCGTGAGAGGGATAATCATTTGCATCACCCAGGGACCCGTGGTTAGGCTCAAGCTCACATGTATTGAATCAGACACTGATCCCGGTGTGGCTGTGAAGGTATTTTGCAGAGTAGGTAATATCTGAAATTGGGTCACGGTGCATACACTATGGGTGGGCCTCGTCTAATCAGTTGAAGGCCCTCGGGGTGAAAACTGATGCTTCCCAGAGAAGGAATTTTGCTTCAGGAGTACAGCACCAACTCTCACCTGCCCTCCAATTTCATACTGACCAGCCATCAAATAGACTGACTCACAGTGACCCTACATAAATAGGATACGTAACAGTTTATTGTGCTTCTTTGCACTGGGCATCAGTTAGGCTGCTAACTGCAAGGTCAGCAGTTCAAAACCACCAGTCACTTCAAGGGTGAAAAAGTGAGGCTTTCAACTCCCGTACAGTTTGACAGTCTTGGTACGAGCTCACGACACATGGAATCTAGGAACAGGGCTGGGAGCAGTGATACAGGAGGGTAGGAGGAAGGTGGGGAAAGGAGGGGAGGAAGAGGGAACCCACTGCAAGATTGCAATGATCGACACATAACCACTCCCACTCCAAGCCCCACAGGGCCAATCAACAGAAACCATGGGGGAAGGGAGACAGCGGTCAGTGTACCATATGAAAATAATAATTTATAATGTATCAAGGGGTCTTGAGGGTGGGGGTGGGAGGGAGGAGAAAAGAGAAGCTGATACTAAGGGCTCAATAGAAAGTAAATGTTTAGAAAATGATGGCAACATACGTAGAAATATCCTTGATACAACTGATGTATGGATTGTTATGAGTTGTGCGAGCCCCCCTAAAAATGATCTTTCAATAAAATATTTTTAATTAAAAAAAAAAGACGGACAGTCTTGGAAACCCACAGGGGCAATTCTACTCTGTCCTCTAAGGTGGTCATGAGCCAGAACCGACTCCATGGCAATGGCTTTGGAGGTTTTGAGTAGGAACAATTCATGAAAGTATAATCGCAATTCTTGAAAAAGATGCTGCTAATGATTGGAGTCTACTTCAAAGCAATCCCACACAGGGTTTCCATCGCTGTCAACCTATTACAAGAGCAGTCTGCCTCCTCTTTCTCTTAAGGAGCAGCTAGCTGGTGGGTCTGAGCCGCTGACCTTGTGGTTGGCTGCCCCACGGTCACCTCACAGCACCACGGGGCTCCTTATGTACACACCGGGGGCTCCAGACAGTGCACAACTCCATTCTTTAATCCCATTTCCCATGAACTCTTTGAAGCCCTGCAATATAAAAGTATGCACTGCTTAATACCTACCACTTGTTATGTGACTTGGACGTACGGACACCCTCTTATACACAGGCGAGACACACAGACAGGTTGGGCCTGAGGCTGGGGTAGCTGCTGTGCTGAGGGACTTGGTGAAAACAGGCTCTGCAACCAGTCCTTTCAAGGGGCACCCCCACCCCCATATTTCTAATCCTGATACCACATGTCCCACCTGCCAAGACACAGCACTGTTGTGTGAGTACATTCATGTGCAGGCTTAACTGAGCCACCAGCAATGTTTTTTTTTATCAACAAGACTAATGCACACGTTGGCGTGCAAGGCATTAAACCTCAAGTTCATCACATGGCTCAATCACTTATTTTTAGATTGCTGCAAAGGCTTGCTTTTAATGCGACACCAGCACATTTACCTCAAGCTTCAGAGCCAACGTGGAAACGGCATCCTAACTAGCAAATGGAGGCGATTCCATGCGCAGGATTCCCTGGCTGGCCGTTCCAGAGCAGGTAAAGAGTGGTCTGTGGAAGATGGCAAAGGTCTGACAAACAGAAGACCTGCTTATTCGACCGCGTACAGTGACCTTGTTTGTTGCCTTTTCATTTGATTGTGCCTCACTCTGCTACTTACCTAAGGAGCACCGGGGCAGCATGGGTTAGACACTGGCCGACCACCATAAACTTATCATTCACTCCTCTTGGCTCAAGCCTAAATTCTTATGCTCTTGTATGCTGGGAAATGCATCACCCAGCTAAGAGCTTCCACATTCAATATGCCTGATTTGTGCCAATGCTTTCACTTCCGTATCCCAACAAACTCCAAAGATTTCCACTTCCATTCCCTTTTTGAAAGTTCTCTCAGTCCTGGACCATCATTACAGCCGCTGAACAATGTTTCCCCAGCACCGTTCCTCCCACCATACTACCTCCCAAATTGATTCATGCTTCTCCTATCCCAAAAAACCTTCAAAAGATTTGGTCAACCTAAAAAGGAGTCAGGGGCACTCATAAAACAGCTCTTAAGAAGTGGGGACATCACTTGCCATCTAGCTTGTTCTCTGCTATAACCCCAGCACCTAAGCCATGTGCAAAAGTAAATGCTCAGTACATATTTGATGAATTTAGCAAGGTAATCTGAATCCTCTATTATCAGGCCTGGTGGCACAATGCTGACTCGGTGGGCTGTATACGACAAAGTCAGTAGTTTGAGACCCCCAGCTGCTCTGAAGGATAAAGACGGGGCTTTCTACTCCCATTAAGTTACAGTCTGGGAAACTCACAGGGGCAGTTCTACCCTGTCCTCTAGGGTCGCTCTGAGTCGGCATTGATGAAATAGCAGGAGTCTGGTTTTGGTATTATCAGGAACTAAACATCCGTCTCATCTCCCACAAGTGTTTCCACCTGTGAAACGCCTTGCCCAATACTCTGTCCATCACAGGTTCACCTAATTCTTTAAGATCCCATTTATAAGCCATCTCTCCTCTTGAAAGACTCTAAACACGTCAGAATCAACGAGGGGGACGCACAAGAGCCCAGCTGCCACAGCACTAACAGCTGGGGTTCTACCTCTACCACAGGAACCCAGAGCCTCACCAAGAGGGAACCGCAGGCTGTGAGAGGCAGGGTCCACACCGAACAGAAACGTGATTGACGTCCCTGCGAGTTTTGCACACCTGCATATGTAGGGCAACCCCAGGTATACAGAGCAGAACTGCTCCCTGGAGCTTTCAAGGCCCACCTCTCTCCAGGTGGGCTTGAAGCACCAACCTTTCAGCTTTCTTGGAAGCTTATAGGGTCAGTTCTTCCCTGACAACCTGGAGTACCCTCTCAGACCACCAGCAATCTTGCCCCTTTAACACTACTACAGTTTTGCTAAGTGTGAATGAATGCAAAAACTCATTGTTCAGCACGCTTTCATTACTCTCATGGGATTCACGCGTGAGAATGATAAAGGAGCTCAATTTCACATTTAGAGATCCAGTAATGCTCAGAAACTAAGCGCAAGCAGTCAAAGCTCAGAGGAAGTTGCTCTGGTGCTCTGTGAACAGCCACGTGGCCACAACTAAGGTCCTCTGGCGAGCAGGCAGCCTTCTTCAATTCTCCGGACAACCCCAACACTGGTGCTTCCATGACTTCAGAAGCCAGTGGCTCTGGGTACTGCTACCAAGTGTTCGTGGGAGCCCAGGTCCACTGGCCAGTTTGGGAACACAGGTGCCAAGTGTCTTTCATCCTGAACCTCTCCGGAGTCTTTCACTCAGCAGCAGCACACAGCCATATTTAAATATGTCTCAGGCTTTTCTCAGGAATACAAAACCCTCCATGGAAAATGAGGTGAGCTCAGTAGACCAAGGGGGTACTCTTCTTACTAAAAATCACACAGGAAACTGAGGACCTGAACAAAGTGGACATCAGAGGTTAGATCGGCTAGCCAGTCCCCTGGCCGGACAGGCTTCACTTTGCCAGGCAAGCAGGCTAATGGCACAATCGAGATTGGTCAGCAAGAGTGACATGGACCAGGCGCCTAAAAGCAATGAAGCTCTCTCAGGTTGTCTCACCCCAAACAGGCCTTTCTAAAGTCAGCTTCAAATGGGTCCTAACCAGATGCTCTCAGGCCCCTCCCTAACAAAGCCTGACACTTTCAGGGTTTTCCCAGATCTCCCAAAGTGGTTTGGGCCTGGGCAATCGGTGCCCAGACAATATTCACCGCAGGTAAGTGATGCGTACTTGCGTAAGCAAAGCGAAGGGGGTGTTCAGGGAGTCCTAGAAGCAATGACAGCAGGCTACTGGCAGATATGCTCATCTACAGGAAGTGGGCCATTCCAGAATCCTACCAAAGCTTTTCTGCAGGACAATCCTCTATCCTTTGGAAGAGTCATTTTCTTCCCTCCACATTTGTTGCAGGAAAAGTACAAGTTTGCAAGCACATTCATGCATTCAAAACTCCTAGAACACCTCTAACTGCCACCACACACTGAAATGATCAAAACCCATTACACATGGTAAGTGCTCACGTACTGGCTGGCCTGGTAGGCCGCAGAACCCACAAGGTAAGCAGTATAGACCTTCCTGAGCCCTGAGGGAGCAAGTCATGCCCTCTGCTGCGAACTGAAAAATGAGTGTTGAGAACCCCCTGCACTCCTGCCCAGGGAGAGAAGACCTGGAGGTATGCTGCAGGTAGAAATGTCAGGCTAGCCGCCTTACCCTGTCACATCCAAATGCTGAGCTGGGATCCACACAGCGGCACACAGAAACAAAAAACAGACACTTATGTCCAGCGACTTTTAACTCTCACTAAGATTTTCCCACCAGAAATTTACACATTATGTGATTGAGAGGTCTTGATAGTCTCAGCATTTTTAAGCCAAAGGTGACAGCCCATCCTTTGTAAAACTGACACCTTTTCAAAAGCAATCAAAAAGTTAAATGAACACTCAGTAACAGCGGCGACTTAGATACTGCGTCCGGCGTGGATTGTTAACTCATTGGTCTTTTTAATCACCCAGGGGATACGTTCACATTACCATCGTTTTACCGTGGCATTTAACTAAAGGGAGACCACACAGGTCGAGTAACTTGATAAGTGGTCGGGCCAGAATCTATGCCTGTGGTTCCCAAACTTTGTTGCACACGGAGATCACCGGGGGATTTTTAAAACGATCCGTGTCCCGGGCTCCATCCTTTAATCGGTAATGAGGAAGCAACCTGGACGTCAGGATGGCTAATGGTTCCCGGGTGCTTCTAACAGGCAGTGAAGTTTGGGAACCACTAGGTCTTAGCAGCAATGCTGCAGCTGCTGATTTGCTGCTCCGACGGCTGCTTCACTGACGGAAGTGCCAAATCCAGGGCAAAAGGTAGAAGAGAAAGCAAAATGCGAAGAGGCGCCCAGCCTCGCCAAGGGCTTCCCAGGGGATTCCCCCCCCCCCACCCCGTGAGCGCCGACCCAGGCCCCGGCCGGCCGGCAGCGCTGCGGCGCCGGGCGCACCTTCGGCTCGAAAGGGGGTGATGAGGTGGGGTGACTCCAGGGGAGTCGGGCCCAGGGGGCGGGGGAAAGGTCCCAGGTCCCGCCGGGCCGGTGTCCTGCGGAGTTCGAGGGGGAGGGGTGCAGAGTCACTGGGCCCGCGGGGGGCGGAAGGGGGAGGCGCGCTCGCCTCTCACATGACTCCGCTCCTCCGAAGGCTGAGGCGGCCCGGCAGGGTCCCCCGCACGCCGGGGCGCCCCGCTCTGTTCCCCACCCCCCGGCCTGCGGGCGCGAGTCACGCCGAGCCGCTCGGCGCTGAAGTAACTTTCGGCCCAGAGGCGCCCGCTGGAAAGTTCGTTAGTTTCCTCCGAGGGGCGGAGCCGGGAGAGGCGGGCCCGGGCCAGGGTCCGCGGCGAGGGGAGGAGAGGGAGGAGACAGCCAGCCCGGCCCCTCGGACCCCTTCCGCCCCCCACCGTCTACCCACCCGGAGGCGAAATCCTGCTGCACGCTCAGCAGCCGCTCGCGCAGGGTCTCCAGCATCGCCGCCGCGTTTCCGCCCCGCCGGCCGCGCGCCGCCGCGGCCGCCGCCCCTCGCCCGGCGCTGCCGCCGCCGCCGCCCCCCGCACCTGTCACCCGCCGGCCACGAGCCCTCGGGCCGGCCCCGCCCCCGGCCCGGGCCTCGCCCCCGCCCCCGCGCCGCAGCCCCTTCCGCGTTCCCGCCCTCGCTCGGCGCTCCTGGCCCCGCCCCCGCCGCGGCCGGGCCGCGCAGCCGCACTGGACGCCGCGGGGGCCCAGGTTGCGGAAAAGGGGCGGGGCCTTGCTGGCTCCCCTGAGAAAGCCCCTTTGGCCTTCTGCTACCCGGAACAGGCCGGCTCATTTTACGCTTTCACATGGAAGCGTCAGCGTGGAAGATTTTTTAAAATCGAGCGCTACACCCTGAACGAAGCGTTGCATTGCACGATTTGAAAAGGAGTACGCCGAATCGCTATGCCTCAACGTCCCTGTAACCTGATCCTGCTGGCTTAGACCTTGGATGAGGTAATCATTCGAAACCTGAAGTGAGATAAAAATGCAATCATTAAGTCCGATAAAGTGACCATAATAACAAACTGCCTTGATAGCTTTACTCCGCATGCTCTCCATGACCCATCCGTGACAGGAGTTTGGGCCTCTCCACAGCAAAGATCGCCTTTGTCAACTCACCTGAGATGGCCGTGTTCTCAAGGCCCGTTCACTTCGCCACCCTGACGATTTTCAGACTTCTCAGAAGTCTAGGCTGGCTCTGAATGCAGTTGACCATCCACTGCTCGGGTTCCATCTCCTGTCTTCTAAGACCAATGCTTTTCCCTCCCCATCCTCAGCTCTCCATTTCAACAACTACTCCCTAGGCTCCCTGGGCTATCGCGAGAGCCTCCTGACCATCTCCACTATTCGGCCCTCTCCTGGGTTATTTCTCTGTCCCCATGTTGAAAATTCAAACGAGACTACCACCACCCAAATCTCATCTCTTTAGCCCTGTTCCTCCCCTCGGTTAATGCATAACAGTTGTTTAGTCAGCCTGCCTAACAGGCATCTCAAGCCAAACATACCCAAAATTGAAAACTTGGTTATATGTCCTCTCCTTATCTCCATAGATGACACCACCATCACAGAATGACTTTAGCAAAGATACCTGTTCTCTTTTCTCCATCCTCTGTATTAATTTATCTAGCCCTATCAACTCTAGCTCTAAAGTATTTCGGGGCTCCCCCACCCCTTCTTCTCTAGCTTCACTGTTATCACTCCAGAGACACTAGAATGTCTCCCTGATTCTATGCTTCCACTGCCCACACACCTGTAAATTATGCTTCCCACAACAGCTGGAGAGTGATTCAGATGACATTGAGATCACATTGTTCTGCTGAAAAATCCTTCGACTTCTTTGCTCTGCTGACAAAAAGCCTAAGATTTTAATGCTTCTCAATACTCTTTCTGAATACAGTATTACTCCCCTACCTTGTCCTTGTCTAGTATTACCCCTCTACCTTGTTCTTGACCCTGAATCCTACCCTTTTTAGTGTATGTTTCTTGAAAACCCCAGGTTCATTTCTACCTTGAGATCTTTTCATTAAAATGTCCTCAAACTGTCCATGGTGGGCTCTTCCTTCACTTTTCATTCTAAGCTTCGCTATCCCATTGTGGAACCCTTCAAATTACCTACCCAGTTGCTTCCTATCAAATCACCCATTCCCTCAACTAAGTACTTATTTAGGAATTGCTCACGCAATAAAGCATTGCTTATGTATTTGTTTACAAATTTAGTTTTAAACCAGGACTGGAGCCAGGGTAAGGTTAAGGAGGCCCTCACCTTGGGTGCAAACCCTAAGGGAGTACCAAGAAACTTCCTATTAAAAAACCAAACCCACTGCCACCAAAACACACCTTTGAGAATATCCCATCTGAATTTTGAGCACATCCCAAGAACAGATTTGAAGCATTAAACACTAATCCCAAAAGACCTGATGAGCTGTGAGAGAAGATCAAGAACATCATTCAGGAAGAAAGCAAAAAGCCATTACAAAGACAGGAAAGAAATGAAAGACCAAAGGGTGTCAGAAGAGACTCTGAAACTTGGTCTTGATATTAGAGTAGCTAAGTCAAATGGCAGAGATGATGAAGTCAGAGGTCAGCAGAACATTTCAAAGGGCAGCTCAAGAAGACAAAATATGATCATGGAATAATGACCTAGAGTTTGAAAACCAAAAATGAAGCACACATGAATATCTCTTGAACTAAAAGAACTAAAGAAAAAAATTCAAGCATCAAGTTGCAGTATGGAAAGATTTATGGGAAAAGTATCAAATGACACAGAAGCATCAAAAGGAAATGGAAAGAATTCACAGTCACTATATCAAAAAGAACTAGTAGACATTCCAGTATTTCAGAAGGTAACATATGAAGAAGAAACCATGTCACTGCAGGAAGAAGTCCAAGCCGTACTGACTGCATTAGCAAAAAAACAAGGTTCCAGGAATTGCTGGAATGTCCATTGAAATGCTTCCCAAAGCTGCTGAAGCACTCCCTCATCTGTGCCAGGACATTTGGAAGAGAGCTAGTTGGCCAACTGTCTGGAATAGATCTCTATGTGTACCCATTCCGAAGAAAGGTGGCCCAACAAACAGAATGCTCAAATTATAGAACAGTATCATTGATATCACGTGCAAGTAGAGTTTTACTGGAGATCATTCAAAAATGGTTGCAGCAACACATGGACTGTTTTGTTGTAGGAATGAAAGAAAATAAAATTCCTGACTGATGATTGGGGCAAACAATCTTCAATCCTGATGTTTTCTTCCATGTGTAACACTTCCAGACTTGCCTGATGGAGAGGAGGTGGCCTTAATGGTTAAGTGAGCTGGGGAATGAAAAGTTTGGTCCCACTCTCTTTGCCTTCTTCTTGGATCCCAGCTGCCAGTAAAGGTTCCCCAATGACCTGTACGAGGTCAGCTTGCCAGCTTTCTGTGACCAGGTAGGCATGGCTAAACCTAAGGTTCAATCCTAGGAATTCTGCTTACTCAAGAATATGATGGGGCTTCAGACGGTTCAGAGAAAAATGAAAACATGTTGGAATTTTCCCATGAACTTTTAAGTCATATTTACTAACATATAATTCACGTACCATACCATACAGTGACTTAAATAAATTAAAAAGTTGTACGTTCATCACCACAATCAATTTTAGAACAATTTTTCATTTTGGGGGGAGGGGAAATCTCTATATTAAATTTATTTTTATTAAACTTCATATTAATTGTACCTTAGAAGACCAACTATGCAAATTTCTAAAATAAACGTTTGCCTTTGGCATCTTTTTTTCCCCTTTTATTGGGGGCTCTCACATCTCTTATCACAATCCATACATTCCTCCAGTGTGTCAAGCACATTTGCACAAATGATGCCATCATCCTTTTTAAAGCATTCTTTTCCCACTTGAGCCCCTGATATCAGGCGCTCCCTATTTCTTCCCCTGACCACCCTTCCTCATGAACCCTTGATAAGTTATAGATTATCATTTTCATATCTTACATTGTCCTCTGTCACCCCTCATCCACTTTTCTATTATTCATCCCCCTGGGAGGGGGTTATCGACTGATCCCTAGTTTTCATTCTTGTAGCCATCATTACCTCCCCATCTTCCCACAATCTCTCCTGCTACACTCCTCAGAAACTATTCATTTAGTTACTGTCTCTGTAGACTTGTCTAACCCAAATTTTATATAAAGAAAATCACAACCAAAAAAAGATAAGTTGTGCCTTTCATCAGTCTTATCAAGAATGCGAGTGATGTTTTGGCCCCTGCATGGCGACTCTAAGAAACCCCGGTGCAGCAATGGTTAAGTATTCGCCTAACCAAAGGGTCAGGTGTTCAACCTACCCAGCCACTCTGCAGGAGCGAACACTGGTGATCTGCTTCTATGAAGCTAAGAGTATAAGTACGCCCTACCGTAGGGAGTCAACGCAGTTGCAACTAACAAAAAGCAACATGCTGATTCGGGAGGCCCTAGGTATATAAATGGTTAAGTTTATATAAACAGGTTAGTTCAAACCCGCTCAGAGATGCGTTAGCAGAAAGCACTAGCGATCTCCTCCTGAACGGTCATAGCTACAAATGTGCTGTAGCACACACTTCTATTTTGACACCCAGGGCTCACCAAGGGGTCAGAATCTCATCAAATCAATGACAGCGGATTTGGTTGTAAGGGTTATGTCCATTCTATGGTCTTTTTTCTCCATTGTTTCTAACAGATACGAAAAAGGAACTGTTTATTAATCTTCTTCTACCATCAACTCCCAAGCCCAAACTGTGTGTGGCACATGGTAAGTGATCCAATGGCCAAATGTATAGAAATCAATAATGCTAGAATCAAGTCGACTTGGAAGCCATACTTACTAAAAAGCACTGCCATCAAGTCCATGCTGATTCAGGGCTACTCCACAGGACAGGGTAGAACTGCTGTTAAGGTTTCGGAGACTGTACATCTCTGTAGGAGTGACAGCCTCATTTTTATCCCATACAGCGGTTCTCAACCTGGGGACTGTGACCCTTTGGGGGGGGTGTCAAATGACTCTTTCACAGGGGTCGCTTAAGGCCATGTTTCTGATGGTCTTAGGGATGGATACACGGCTCCTCTATCCATCTCCAGGTGGGTCTGCCCACATGCAGATATGCCCACATTGGGGTCACCACAACATGAGCAACTGTATTAAAAGGTCACGACATTAGGAAGGTTGAGAACCACTGCTATACAACCCTTGGTCGGTTTAACCCACAGCCTTGCTTTTAGCAGCTTAATACTTAACCCAATTCTCCATAAAGTCATAGGTACTAGTAAATATGTAATCCTTTCTTTTTCCACGGTGTTAGGCCTGGTTGACTAGAGAAAGAAATCCAGTGACACCCATGTATGTGTAAGAAAGAGCTTAATATAAAGAAGTAATTATATATCAAGAAAGCACCCCAGCCCAGTCCAACTCAAGTCCACAAGTTTGATTCTAGTTTATGAGTCCCTCTTCAGACTCATATGGCCACATGCAGAGATGCAGAATGCAGGAAGATTACAGACCAGTGCTTGCAAGCTTGTATGGGTCTGAGGTTGATGGAAACAAGGCAGGGCTCCACCAGCTCTTAGCGTGACCAGCAAGCAGGAAGGGGACTGCAGAGAGAGAGGGGGGGGGGGAGGTTTCCTGGGCCCTCCTTATGAGAAGGCCACACCCACAAGGAGGGACCATCAGGCTGTGACCTGATTGACATACTGAAACCACCCCTGTACTTTCCTATATCCTTAAGTTGACATAAAATTGTGTAACTACCACATCCATTCAATTAAGCAAACTTCATGGCTTTTGTGTTAGGCTGGGCTTTCTAGAGAGAGAAAACCAGTGACATTCAGATATGTATAAGATAGGAATTTATATCAAGACAAGGGCCCACACTGCTGCAATCTGGCTAAAGTTTGTGAGTCAGATACTAAGCCGATGGAGCTGCCAGCCAATGGAGCAGGAATATGAACCAGGAAGGGTGAAGACCACAGGCCAGTAGAGACAGAATTGAGTCAGCAGATCAGATGTTGTACCAGGATGCTGATAACTGAGGCCGAGGAGGCCGTGGCAGGATTCCTGTTGGCAAGAAAACAGAGTTCTTTGCAGTGTCTCTTTTATGGATATCAGATAGGCCACACCCACAGGGAGACAACGTCAGGCTGGGACCTGGGTGAGAGCTTGCACTCCACCCATATCTCCTTATAGGCACAGCCAAGTTGATACAAAACCTAATTATCACAGCTTCCAATCTGCTTTATAGATTCCAACAAAGCACTGAAGCAGACACAAGCCCCTACCCAAAAGTCTACTAGCTACTAAAGAATGACCTCACTGGCTGTGCCCATTTGTGTTTGATCATTTCATTATTAGTCTTTTTGTGCTTCATTTTCATGTGTTTGAAAAGCATTCTAAATCCTATTATATCTGACAAATCCCAAAACATTGAAAATTATAAATGCGTTACTCAGAGAGACAATGAAAGAAGTGAAAGTAAGTTTGAGAAACTGAAAGTAGAGAGAAGCTGACTGCTGCTGAACATAGGTTGTTGGGTAAGAATGGCTAAGGACAAGAACTTACCTAGCTAAGCAGCATATGACATATTGTGCTTAGCTAGGTAACACTGGTCAGGCAGGAACTAAAAAGAGTGAGTGACAAAAGGGGGCATAAGAGTGGATTTAAGTCCAGTTAGAGAAGCAACATCAATAGTGTAGGGCAGGGGTGCTCCCACTATTTCAGCATGAAAGCTACTTATAAAATGATCAAGTCAAATTGATCTACCAACAACAAAAATGCAAAAGAGCGATTCATTTTTATTTATTTACTGCATTTATTCATAAATGCATTGAGAATTCCATATATGTACAATGTATGTTTATGTACCTTGCATACCATATTGTATAACACTACAAAATTAACTATGTTTTTTTGTCATGGCCTGAGTTTACTCTGATGACTTGCACTGAATGGAATGAGCCTGGGATGCATCTTCCAGACAGTAGCTGCTGACAGCCAGCCTCAAGCACACTCCAAATGATCATCAATCATGGTGGAACGGAACTTGGACTTAATGATCTTTATGTGGGAAAAGGCTGGCTCATATAAATAAGCAGAGCCGAATAACGCAGTCAAGGAGGTAGCACATTTTCTCATGTCGGGTACTTTCCCTCTGCGAGTAAGTTCCAGAACTGGTCATGCGCTTTGGACTTCAGCTGAGTGTCGGCTTGTAGTGTCAAAATCTCCCAATCCGTGTGAAAGTGATACGCTTTTATATTCTTACTTGGTCCAGCTCCCCGACTCATTTTAATACCCTTTCTTATGTTTAATAAAAACAACGAGGTCTAAAACATGGCGATGACTTAGCTTGTCAGTTTTGCTGCACTTAGCCAAGTTGTTTGCGCATGCGTTTGACACCTAAGATTGCACCTGATTGGCTGCGCTGCATATCAATTAAGTGACGGGATTGATGATAGGGCGTACGTCTATTTTTTTAATGCCATGCGATCTACCCACACTACATTTGCAATTGGCTAGTAGATCGTGATTGACGTATTGAGCACCCCTGGTGTGGGTTATTTACTGGCTTTTGTTATTTCCTGAATGGCCACCAGAGCTTTCCAGATCACAAGGCCTGGCCAAGAGTCTAGACCAGTTACTTCCCTGCGTTTCCTCACCTTGCTGTAAATCCTGATGCAAACACCAGCTCCTCGATAAGGCGGAGCACTTGGCATTTTTAGGGCACCATTCTCTGTGAGACTGTGGCGATGGACGCATGGCATTATGCATTCGCCACAATGGGGAGAACCACAGCACAGAGCGAATGAACATGGAGTTCAGTTAATAATAATAACATCAGTCTTGGTTCATCATTCCTGACAAATGCACTGCAGGATCAAGGTGCAAATGGGAAGTGTGCAGTGGAGAGAACGTGTAGGGAAACTGTACTTCCAACCCAATGTGTCTATAAGCCTAAAGCTAGTCTAAAAATTAAAATATCATATTCAAAAAGAGACCTCATCCTCTGGGCAAGACATGTCTGTAGAGTTTTCACTGGCTGATGTTCAGTAGGTGGACAAGCCTTTCTTCATAGTCTGTCTTGGTCTTGACGCACCAATGGGTCATAGCAATACACAAGCTTCCACTATCAGAAACTTGCTGGCCACCGGGAGCCTTGGTCTAGAATCCACTGAGCACTCCCAAGTGGAAAGAGAGAATTCCACTGTTGGACTACCACTGGCTAGAAGCCACCACTGGTATTTAGCTACCAAGTGTCATCATTTCACTTTTTAAAATTTTACTTTCTGGTTACCAATTTTTGTCAGAGTTTCAATTTGTTATAGCATTCTCCAACTCAAAAAATGTCCATAGTGGTGCAGAACATATCATCTCTGAGATATATGTTCTCTGGGGGAAATAATTCATATGTAGATGTCCAGGTTGTGGTTGCTTTCACTCTGTAGTCTGTACTTCAGTGGTGGTTGTTTACTCATAAATAGTTTATAGATCACACAGATGTAAACATAGATCAGCTAAAAATAAAAGATACTTTCTACACCAAAGTTTCCCCACTCCCGCCCCAACACATCAGCCAGTCCTGAGCAAAAGGTACTTGGTTGCATTTTTTTTAAATATGTTATTGGGAGCTCTTACATATATCATAACATTCCATCAATCACATAAAACAGTATTGTGCAATTGCTACCACAGTCGGTTTCAAAACATTTTCTTTCTTTTTTTTACATAGATGGCATATGATATTTTAAAAATATCATTAAACAATGTATTATTTAAGGTTAAGTATAATATGAGGGGATTTTTTAAGTGTAGAAAAAAATGAATTAAAATATAATGGCATCTTCTCACTTTCCCCCACTTCTTTTTTCTTTTTAAAATCATTATATTAGGGACTCATACACCACCCATCTCGGTCCATACATACATCAATTGTATAAAGCACATTTCTACATTGGTTGCCCTCATCATTCTCAAAACTTTTGCTCTCCACCCAAGCCCCTGGAATCAGGTCCTCATTTTTTCCCCTCCCTCCCCACTACCCCCTCCTTTATGAACCCCTGATAAATTATAAATTGTTATTTTGTCATATCTGGCTCTGTCCCACGTCTCCCTTCCCCCACTTTTCTGTTCTATGTCCCCCAGGGTGGAGGTCAAATGCAGGTCCTTGAAGTAGGTTCCCCCTTTCCAACCCACCCTCTCTATTCCCTCCCAGTATTGCCACTCACTCCACTGGTCCTGAGGGAATCATCCACCCTGGCTTCCCTCTGTTTCCAGTTCTCATCTGTACCAGTGTACCTCCTCTGGTCTAGTCAGGCTTGCAAGGTAGGATTCGGATCATGACAGTGGGGGTGGGGTGGGGGGTAGAAAGCATTTAGGAACTAGAGGAAAGTTGTATTTTTGATCGTTGCTATGTTGCACCATGTCTTGTCTACTCCCCAAGACCCTTCTGTAAGGGGATGTCCAGTGGCCAACAAATGGGTTTTGGGTCTCCACTCCACACTCCCCCGCTCATTCATTATGGTAAGATTTTTGTTCTCATGATGCCTGATACCTGATTCCTTGACACCTCATGATCACACAGGCTGGTGTGCTTCTTCCATGTGGGCTTTATTGCTTCTGAGCTAGATGGCCGCTTGTTTACCTTTAAGCCTTGAAGACCCCAGATGCTATATCTTTTGATAGCCGGGCACCATCAGCTTTCTTCACCACATTGGCTTATGCACCCATTTGTCTTCAGCGATCATATTAGGGAGGTGAGCACAAAATGATACAATTTTTTTGTTCTTTGATGCCTGATAACTGACCCCTTCAGCACCTCATGGTCACACAGGCTGGTGTGCTTCTTCCATGTGGGCTTTATTGCTTCTGTGCCAGATGGCCGCTTGTTTACCTTCAAGCCTTTAAGACCCCAGACGCTATATCTTTTGATAGCCTGGCACCATCAGCTTTCTTCACCACATTTAGTTGTTCACCCACTTTGTCTTCAGCGGTTGTGTTGGGAAGGTGAGCATCACAGAATGCCAATTTAATACAAGAAAGTATTCTTGCATTGAGGGAGGACTTGAGTGGAGGTCCAATGTCCCTCTGCTGTCTTAATACTAACCTTATTAATATATGTACATAGATCTAGTTCCCCATCCTCATGTATAAATATATTTGCATATGTATATGTCTTTATCTAGACCTCTATAAATGCTCTCTGCCTCCCCTCTTTTTCCTCTATTTCCTTTGACTTCCCTCCTGTCCCACTATCATGCTCAGGCCCCACCAGGGTTTCAGCAATTCCTCTAAGTTACGTTGCCCTTTATCATGCCCGATCAGGCCTCCCACACCCTTCTCATCCCCAGTTTGGATCGCTTGTTGTTCCTTGTCCCTGGGTTTATTAACACCACTACCTTTCCCCCCACCTCCCCATCTCCCATGTCCCCACGGAGCTATCAGTCCCGTTGTTTTCTCCTCCAATTATTCATTCATCCTATCTTATTTAGACAGACCTGTGGAGATAGTAACATGCACAAAAACAAGACAGAGCACAACCAACCAACCAACAATATACAACAAAAGAACCAATGACAAAAACAAAACACAAGAAAGAAAAGCTTGTAGTTAGTTCAAGGATTGTTTGTTGGCCTTTAGGAGTGTTTTCCAGACCAGTCTGTTGGGCACCATGCCCTGGCCCCAAATTCCACCTTCAGCTTTCCCTGGGGACCTCGCCACTCCATTCCCTTGCTGTTCTCTTGCACCCCCTTAATGTTTTGCCTCAGCGTGGCAGATCCAATCGGATGCAATTCCCTCACTGTGTCTCTGGTGTTGTCACCTGTAGTTGCTATGGGTCGGTCTGTGAGGGACGTCGTTTCTTATAGTGGGGCCGACCATGTGGTCTTCTCAGTCGACTGGCTGTTCTAATTGGGAACATCAATCTCCTGGCCTGGTGGGCCATGATGTGCTCCACTCTCTCCTCCTCCTCCTTCCTCCGCTCACGTGTGCTCCGATCAGATATGTCCCTCTTCCAGAGCTGTAGATTCAGTGCCGTCCTTTAAAATAAATTCTTCTGAGGGGAGGGGCAGATGTCCCCTTAGTAGTTGGGGTTGGGGCCGGCCACCTAGACCTCTCCACTGGTTCCCTACTCCACGCCGGCATGTTCCATTCATATCTTGAAGCATCGGGATGAAGTCTGGTCACTCTTTCCCTTGGGTGGGTTAATGCCCTTTGCCCCCTCTACCCTTTTCTTTATTATTATTATTATTATTATTATTATTTTATTCCTTTTCCCCCACCTCCTTCTTTAGTTGTCTACCATGTGTATCCCTATATTTGGTCTGGTCCCTGCCATATTACCTGGTCCTCACCCCAGGGATATCTATATACCATAGCTTTTTCCCTATGTCCCTTTTGCCTTTTTTTTTTTTTAAAGCTTACTTCAGCAGCCTATCAAGTATTTCTATATTTAAGTCAATGCTATCTTGAAGGCTGTTTTCTCTTTTTTGCCCTCTGGGTGAGGTTGTTCTATGTGGTGGTCTCTTATTTATGCTTGGTTAGTATTGTTCTTCTGCCCATACTGAATTGGGAAGGATCTTTTGTAGGACTGGGTTTCTTCTAATGTATTCTTTGAGTTTTTCCTTGTCTGGGAAGACTCTTACTTCTCCGTCTATCTTGAGCGATAGTTTGGCTGGGTAGAGTATTCTTGGGTTTGCATTGTTTTCCTTCATTTTTTTGAATATGTTACTCCACTCTCTCCTCTTCTTCATAGTTTCTGCTGATAAGTCTGAGCATATTCTTATTTGGGAACATTTATATGCGATTGCTTGTTTTTCCCTAGCTGCTCTCATGATTTTCTCCTTTTCCTCAAAGATGGATAATTTAACTATTATGTGCCTTGGTGACTTCTTCTTGGGGTTCCATCTTGCTGGGCTTCTTTCAGCCTCCTGAATGGTTGCCTGGTTTTCATTCACTAAGCTGGGGAAGCTTTCCTCCAAGAATTCTCACTATTGTTGCAGATGACTTCTTTGTTGTGTCTTCCTCCGGTAAGCCTATAATTCTAATGTTGTTTCGCTTCATAGCATCAGACATAGCTCTTAAGTTTTCTTCAGCTTCTCTGATGATCTTATTAGATTTTTGTTCGCGTTTGTTCAAGTCTGCTTGGCTGTCCTCCAAATCACTGATGTGGTTCTCTGATTCCTCCAGTCGCTTCTCGGGGTCCATGAGTGTACTGCTGGTTTTTGTTACCTCCTCCCTAATCTCCTGTATCTCTCTTTGATTTATGGCTTTTACGTCCTCTATCATTTCATCCTTTTTCTGTATTGTTTCCCTCATATCCTGTATGACTCTAAGCAGCATTCTGAAAATTTCTTGTCTTTGTTTTTGTGTGTGTGAAAATTTCTTTCTGAGGCAGCTCAATGTCTGCTTCCTCTATGTATGTCATGATTTTCAGGCCATCTTCTGGCATTGCCTTCTGTTTCTCCCATTTTTTCATTGAGGTCGTTGGGGCTGATGGCTGTTTGCGTTGCGTTGTTTTAGATCAGCCAGGTGTCATTTTCCAGGGAGTCGAAGAGCACTGGCTGTCTCTGGGAGACTTGTAGGAGTACTTCTTCAAACTGCCTATAGCTTATTTCACTGTGGAATTAACCTACCACTTTATCCTCCTGTGGCTTCTGTCTCAGGGGAGTGACCCATAACGTTGCCTGCTTTGGTGTTGTGGAGGTTGGGCAGAGGTTCCTGCTGCAGCTTGGAGCGTTGTGGAGTTCACCTAGCTGGGTGTGGCACAAGTGTTAATAACCTAGTCTAAGGGGAGTGGTCTGGAGGTTAGCAGTAGAATGTGAGAGACATAGAAAGAGGCAAAGAGGAGACAAAAAAGTTAAAAAGCAAGCTCGTTGAGCCTGAGGATTTTTTATCTATCTATGTATCTATGTATCCATGTATCCATGTATCCATGTATCCATGTATCCATGTATCCATGTATCTATCTATCTATCTATCTATCTATCTATCTATCTATCTATCTATCTATCTATCTATCTATCTATCTATCTATCTTCCTGGCCAGCTAGAGTATACTCAAATGTAATTGTCTCTCACAGTCACTGGGACTGTAACTCCTTGCTGCTTAAAGCTGACTCTAGTAGCAGCGGGTCTTTGTTATGCTAAAAGCTGCCAGGACCTGTAGCTGGGTTTTGACATTCCTTAGCTAGGTTGCTTTTTATGCTGATTTATGTTAAGGGCCTCCCTTGGAGTTGAGCAACTGGACTTGGATTTGAGTTTTAAACCAATAATATATATCTTACTCCTTTTTTATTTTTGCTTGCAATGTGCTTGGATTTGGGGGCTGTCAGGCTGGCCCCCAGAGGGGGAGATCCAGCTTATTAGGGGGGTTGCTTCATTCTCGGCCAATTGGAACTAAATTTGCTCCCTGGACACCCAACTTTCCGCTTATTTTCTCCCACACCGCGCTCTTCCTAAGGTAATACTATATTTTTTCTTTTACTCTATATTATGACTACCCGCCACCACTCCACTGGCCGTGGGCTTGTTAGGTTGGGGAATGGAATGCAAGCTCACCTTGGGTGCATGGAAGAATTACTATCAGTTGAGATGCAAAAATGGCTAAAGGAGTTTATTTTTCTAGCTCGAGCTAGGGCTTCCTCCCCCCACTGCCCAGCGCAGCGAGACCCAGAGTCCAACAGGGATCAGCCCCGAGTTCTTTGTTTTCCAGGCTTTTATAGGGTTAGGGGGCAAGGGGCAGTCCAGTGTTATTATTCTTTAAATTGATTGGAGAATATTTCTGGTGCCAGTCTTGTCCGGCAGTGACTGGCCAGTAGGGTCACGTGTGTCCTCCCGATTGGTCTGCTGACATGGGTGGTCGCCTGTTGGACACTGTGTCCCATTGGTCAGTGTGAGTCAGGCTACACCAGGCGGTGGTTTATGTCTGTCTCTGAAATTGAACCTTGGGCCTTTTCCAAGAAACCGAAACTTAGGCCCACCTCAAACTTTAGTTTTCCACAGCCTATTCAAGCCCTAACCCAGTTGAACTAACTATATTTGTGCCCCACAGGCTCAAGGCAGTCAACCACGTGGATAGCTCCGGAGAGAGGCTCCCCTCAAGCCTGGGATTCTGTCCCATCTCCGCCACTGCCTGCAGAGATCGCTGCTCCAGGCAAGGGCACAGCCGGTGCCTGCGGCCTCGCCAAAGCTAGAGCACCTTAAAGCGTTCTTGGTTTGCTTTGTGCGTGGAAATCCCACACCGAAAGAGGTTCAGGAGAAACCCTGGTACCCTCGTTCTAATTTCAGGACTCCACCTCCCCGTTTCCTTCGCCTTACCTCCCAATTTTCTGGTCTGGCAGCAGGAGCTCCGGAGGGATGAGTCCTATCTGGTCGCCATTTTCTTCCCCCCTCCACTTGGTTACAGTTTATTAGGGTGTCATAAGATTTGGAGCACAATCCAGATGCTGCCTAGATGTCTCTTACTGTTCTTTCATAGTGACGCTGACTCAGGATCCCCTGCGTGTCAGAGTAGAACTGTGCTCCAGACAGCTTTCAGGGGCTCATTTTTTTCAGAAGTAGAATATCAGGTCTTTATTCTGAAGCACATCTCAATGGACTTGAACCTCTAACCTTTCAGTAAGCAGCTGCATGAATTGCTTGTTCCGTTTGGATCATGTTGAAAGCACTCACTCCAAACTTTGCTACCCTGGTCACTCTAGAGAGTTCTTGCCCGCTCACTTCTAGGTTTATTAGCTTGTCTGCAGCCTCTGACATGCTCTTTCTCCTTGCTCTTGTTCTCCAACTGAGCTCTAATCTTGGTCCTCCCATGGTGAGATCCCCCTCTGCACCCCTCTCACTCCTGTCTCTGGGGCCCTTTTTGGTTTTATGTAGTTTACCCAATTCTTACGCTTTGCTTCACAAGAAACATTCAGGTTATGAATGGACTCTTTGGGTATCTTTCAATGCTTGAAAATTAAGGATCTCAAAAATATTTACATGCTAACTTTCATTTTGGACCTCGAATAACTAATAACAACGCACTGCTTTCTGCATAACGATCGATACTTTTATAAACTTAAGTTAGAATCCTGTACCCAAAGTGTCCTATCCAATTACAGAAAACCTCTTAACACCAAGTATGTGGTGTTAAGTCCTCTGGGGTCTACAGCCTCTTCCCCTTGGGTTCCAGTTCCAGCTAGTTCTTGAGCTCCAGTGAGACTGTATTGAGACTGGAAACCCTCTTTATCAGTGAATTTACAGATTTCGAAGCAGTGCTTCTTATACTTTAACATGACTATGAATGACCTGGCGACCTTGTTACATTTCTGATTCAGTAGGTCTCAGTGGGGCCTGACATTCTGCATTTCCAACAATCCTGAGTGATGCTGATGTTGCTGATGAAGCACTGCCATAGGGAGCCTCTTAGTCACTTTGTAACTTGTCCCAAATATTCTTCTGCACTTAATCAATTATCAGAGGAGTGCCAGTTGCATAGTGGGTTAAGGATTGGGCTGCTAGCCACAAGGTCAGTAGTTCAAAACCACCAGCTGCTCCCAGAGAGAAAGATGAGGCTTTCTACTCCCATAGAGCATTAATTTCAGAAACCCACAGGGACAGTTCTACTCTGTCCTATAGGCTTGCTATGAGTTAGAATCGACTTGATGACAGTGAGCTCCAGTTCCAATCAATTCTCAGACTCATAATAAATTCCTAAATTGAAATTAAGCCAATAACCCACACCAGGGGTGCTCAATACGTAGATCACAATCTACTAGCCAATTGCAAAGGTAGTGTGGGTCAATCGCATGACATTAAAAAAATAAATGTAAGCCTATCATCAGTCCCGTCACTTAGTTGATATACAGCGCAGCCAATCAGGTGCAATCTTAGGTGTCAAACGCATGTGCAAACAACTTGGCTAAGTGCAGCAAAACTGACAAGCTAAGTCATCGCCACGTTTTATACCTCGTTTTTTTCTTAAACGTAAGAAAGGGTATTAAAATGAGTGGGGGAGCTGGACCAAGTAAGAAGATAAAAACGTGTAACTTTCACACGGAATGGGAGATTTTGACACTACAAGCCAACATTCAGCTGAAGTCCAGAGCGCATGACCAGTTCTGGAACTTACTTGCAGAGGGAAAGTATCCAAACGTGAGAAAATGTGCTACCTCCTTGACTGCATTATTCGGCTCTACTTATTTATGTGAGCCAGACTTTTCCCACATAAAGATCATGAAGTCCAAGTCCCGTTCCACCAGGACTGATGATCATTTGGAGTGTGCTTCAGGCTGGCTGTCAGCAGCTACTGTCCAGACTATGCATCCCTGGCTCATTCCATTCAGTGCAAGTCATCAGAGTAAACTCAGGCCATGACAAAAAAATGTACATAGTTAATTGTGCTGTGTTGTGCAATATGGACTCATGCAGTTATGCAAGGTACCTAAACATACATTGTACATATAAAGACTTCTCAATGCATTTATGAATAAATGTAGTAAATAAACAAAAATAAATAGCTGTTTTGCACTTCGTCATTGATAGATCATTTTGACTTGATCATTTTATAAGTAGTGTGCATGCTGAAAAAGTGGGGGCACCCCTGTGCTCTAGGGTCGCTCTGAGTCCAAACGGATTCTGTGGCAGTGGGCTAGTGCATTCAGTGTTCTAGTAGGAACTCTCGGAGCTGCTGTTTCAGAGACGTTTCCATGGACCCTCTCCTCATGACTCCTCCATTCCCACCTCTGATCTCTCTGCTTCCTCCTTTCACTCTGCTCTGCCCTGTGGTTCTGCTGCCACTTGGCTTCCGCTCAATGCCTTCTCTCTGGGTATCTTTTGGTTTCTGCTGTTGTTGCTACTGACTGTGCCCCTGCACGTGTGACCAGTGTTAAAGTCCTCATGAAGAAAGCTCCGTGTGCTTTGCCAGTTCTCATTTTAGCAGAGAACTCCTCAGGTAAGCAACATTCCTGTCCCAGACTACCCCATGCTATGCATACACCATGCTATGCCAATCCCAATCGACTATGACCTGGCCTATTGGTTCCCTGGGGGTGCCGTGCAGAACTACTACCAGGTGGGTGTCTTCAGACTACAAAAAAGTATTGTCTTATTGTACTGGAGATGAATCACCTGAGTTCAGGGTGTCCGCAGCCCTGTTCTCTCCAGAGGCTCAAGGGAAATGGCCTCCCTCATCTCTTTCAACTCTGAGGGCTGACGGGTGCAGAGGTGAAATAGTTCTTATGTAGCAAAAGGCTGGGTTCTTAAGACAGAAATTGAGGTGAACAGGTGTGTTTCTTCTCTTAAGAAGCCATTTCATATGCCAGTGAAAAACTTGGGAAATCCACCTCAAGTTTTCAAAGTTCTACTCCTGAAGTGAGTCGAATGGTGGTTCTTCCCAAGCCTAATTAGCAATCGGGGCAGGGGTTGCAGACTGGGCTGCTAACTGCAAGGCCCAATGGCCTTACTGTGGAAGCTTTTATGTTGCTATGGTACCGTGAGCTATGCCTCCAGTAGTTTAAGTACCAGCAGAGTCATCCCTGGAGGACAAGTTTTAGCACAGCTTCCAGATGAAAACAGACAAAGAAGAAAGGACTGGCAATCCACGTTTGATAACTAGCCAATGAAAACTCTGTGGCCCACAACAGGATACTGTCCAATATAGCTCGATAAGATGAAGCCCTAGGTTGGAAGATATTCAAGATAAACAGTGATCTCAAGGGTACCAACCATCATGAAGATGGAAGAGGACCAGGCTGGATGATGTTGTGCTATTGTACCTGGGGGTGGCCACCAATCTGAGTTGATTCAACAGCAACTAACATGTTTGAGCACCATGCAATTTCTGGGAGGAGGGAGGAGTGAGAATGGTTGGGGTGGTGGTGGTGGTGGTGGTGGTGGTGGTGGTGTGTGTGTGTATGTGTGTATATATACCGAGATCCAAGTCAGGAAAGATGGAACAGCCAATGTCTAGTAGTAGTTATGGAATCTTCCAGCCTGTAGGAGGTGAATGTGAGTTTGTTTCAGCCATGAAGGAAGAGAAAGTCAGTCTCCGAGTTCTAGACTTAATTAAGGTAGGAGGGCCCTAAGGAGGGAGGGAGAGACATAAGTGGGAAGTGAATTGGAGACTAATGTGAATAGTGATTTCACCCTGCAAGAGGATCAAGCAGGGTATCATTGACATTTCAGATTAGCTCCTGTAAGGGGTTCCAGCCTCAAACCCCCAGGGGCAGTCCTTCTCCGTCCTATCAGGTGGACATGAGTCGGCATCCACGTGCTGGCAGTGGGTCTGGACTTCAGACGTGAGGAAGTGGTACATCGGCCATGCGTTGCTGTCACCTACACCCTCTCGCTGGTGCTCCCACAGTATGTGGGGTGGGAAACAAGGCTCACCCGGACTTGTTCCTCTTTTGAACCTGCCTTGGCCACTCCCGGGGAGCACACACCATCCTGCCTTCATCTTCGAATCTCCACTAAAGGTTTATAATACCTTATTGCATTTTCTCGATTGCAGCTCTCAATAAAATAAGATCTTGGAGCACAAGCAGGCCAAGTGGAATTCAGCCAAGGATCAGCTCCCGCCTGCAAAGGGGGATCCGTATCCCTGCTCACTGCTACTTCTCCATGGTCTTGCATCGGAGGGCCGTGTATGCCACCCACAGCTGAGGATTTGTTCTGACTGAAGAGAGGGTTTCCATGAACTGCCCATAACACCCACCCCTCTGATGTAAGGGCACAAATTCTTTTCCCTGGAATAGCTAGGGACTGAAAGGGAAAGGCAGGATCCATGGCAGTGGTGGCATCACGCCTCAGAAATCGGCAGCGTGCCTTCTCCTGACTCCACCCAAGCTTTGCCTTCTCAGCCTCTGTGGGTGGCCTCCAGGCTGCCCTGCTGAGCCAGAATGAATCTTGGGCAACAAAGGGCTAAGCCCTCAGCAACAAATGGAAAGCTTGAAGTCAGAGGTTGACAATTGGACTCCACCTAGGTATTGACGGAAGAAAGGCCTGGAGATCTTTTTCTGAAAGAGTGAACTATTGAGCACACAGGGGTCACCAGGAGCTGACATCAACTCAACAACAACCAGTGTGGGGTAAAACCTCATTGAGGCTCTCACTGCTAGGTGCTTAATTTTTCTTTCCTCCTCCTCCTCCTCCTCCTCCTCCTCCTCCTCCTCCTCCTCCTCCTCCTCCTCCTCTTCCTCCTCCTCCTCCTCTGGAAATTAGACAGCCAACCTGGAATAGCACATGTATTCATTATAGGCTTCCTGCCAACAAACTCAATGCAATGTGCCTCATCAATGTTTACTAGAAAAGCAAAACTACAATGGTTTAGACTAAGTATGTCCTATTGAAATGAAACTTTGAATTCCAGCAATCAAAATAGTATGTCAAAATCTCTTAATCACTTTGAAAGGCTGGGGACTGCTCTGTGCTTGCCTTCCCTAATCCCCATCCCCTCCCGCCCCCCCCCCCCCCCATCTTCTTTAGTTTTTTCGGGTCAGGCTGAGAGGACAGCGTAGGAGTGAAAGCAAAGGCATTTTACTTTAGCTGGGCATGAGATTTCATCCTCTGCAGAGGCCTCTGAGGGGGCTTCTCACTGCCGCTTCCTGACCTGGGGAATCTGACTCCTGAGCCTCTGGTTACCTACGTGCCCTTGCTTGGAGGGCAGCCCGCCTCATTGGATGTCTCCGCAGAGCTACGCAATCGGCCATTGCCCAAGGAGAGTGTAAGGTATCTTGATTTTGTTTAGAAGTCCTGGCTAGACCCCTGCTTATCTGCCCCCGCGAAGGCACAGTGTTTGAGCCAGTCAGTAAATCAGTCAGACTAAATAAACACACGAGGCAGGCACAATCGGAGCCATTGTGTATCATTAAGGACCCAACCAGATGTTTGAAGGTTTGCTTGATGATGGAACTCCCCAGACCAGATCTCTCAGAATAAACCCAACCAAGAAAATCATTTATGAACAAGTCAGGCTCCAGAGTTTATGAGTCAGTGCACCCTCCCACCCCTTGAAACAGACCGGTAGGGATGGGGTCCAAACCCTTCCACAGAATCTTCTTTGCCCCTCACTTGGCTGTGGGGAGCCACATCTGTCCTCAGTAGACGGCAAGTAGAGAAGGTTCTCCTCTATCCTGGGAGGCCCTCCTCTCTGGTGGATGTCCCACCCCCTTCACCTGAGTCAGCCCTGTCTTCTCCAGAGCCCCCAAACCACCAACCTCATTCCCCTTCTCTGTACTCAAACTTTCACCCCCCTCACTAAATTACATATGCCGGGAATTCATGTCTTTAAGCTGTCCTTTTCCTTAGCCCTTCCCCTTTCAGAAGTGCTCTAGTCTTTGTGAAAGCTTGCTTCAGCATTTGGGGTTTCACCTGACTTGCAGGAGTTCAGAGGTTCAGATGGAAGATCATGATAAATCTAGTATTCCCAAGCGGTGCCTCAGACTTCTCTTTCTCAACCGCTGCTTAGCTTCTTCAGGCAAAACAAGCCACTTCTGCTCTGTCAGCCAAGCAGCCCGGGATCCCATGTGCCTAATCCAGGACCCCTGGAGGCTCATGTGCTGGCAACATTTCCAAGTCCCCCCCACCCCCCACCCCACCCCACCCCCCACCCCCCACCCCCACCTCACTGCCAGCAGCTCCTCAGGAGAGAGAAGAGGCTTTCTACTCCTGTAAAGAGTTCCAGTTTCGGGATCCCACAGGGCTGGTTCTATCCTGCCCTATAGGGTCACCATGAGTCAGAAGTGCCTCGATGGCAGTACATTTGGTTTGGGCCTGGGTATTCTGACTACTGAGTCAGGTCCTTTCACGTCACCACTGGTGGTGTTCTTGCCTGTTGAAGTGGACTTATAAAATGAAGGTCCCTCATCCATTCCACTCTCTGAGTGAAAGCCCCCCACCCCACTTTTTAATTTTTGCAGGCATGACCCCTCTCCATTGGATATACTCAAGTAGGATTTTGAACCATGGGCCAGACACATGTCTCCAGCTAGACTCTTGCTGTCTTCTTTCTTGACAACAGTGATGACAAAGGTGGGGATGTCTTATCCTTTCTAGTGCTGATGGCCCTAGCAGGCCATTTTGTAATTCCTTTATCCGAATCCTTCTGAAAATGCCCAGCTCTGTCTCTTTTGAGCACCGCTTCATCTGCGATCGGACTGTGATCCCTGTTGTGGCTTGTTGCTCTTGCATGAGCTCTGACTCATTTTTTCCTTCTGCGTAACAAGATGAAAAGGTTGTCCAGTCATGGGTCATCTTCATGATCCTTGGCAGGTCTGGCTTCATTGTTGTGGCTCCTGGGTCCATCTATTCTTTGAGGGTTTCTCTTGTGTCCATTGGCCTTCTTTTCTCGAGGTTGGTCGTTTCTGATACCGTCGTCAGCTGAAGTCTCACCAGCATGCTCCTCAGGGAGCATTCGGTTTGTATTTCTTCTCACACTGAGTTATCGGTTCTTTGCAGTCCACACACATTCTAGTCAATATTCTTTGTCAACAATGAATTTGAATGTATTCATTTGTCTTTCTTTATTTTTCATTGTCTTTTCTTTTTTAGCATGCCTAAGAGGTGATTGAAAACCCCATGGCTTGGGCCAAGGCATATTTTAGTCATCGGAGTGACATCTTTGCTTTTTTAAAACTTTGGAGAGGTCTTTGGAAGCAGATTTGCCAAACACCATCTGATTTCTTTCGTTCTTTTACTTTTTTAAAAACAGTTTTACAAGCACTTCATCCACAAGTCTGATTCCTTTCTTACTTTTTTTAAAATTAAAAGATCCTTAAATTGGGGGCACTTACAGTTGTACAACAATCCATACATCAATGGTATCAAGCATATTTGTACATATGATGCCTTCATTCTTTTCTAGACATTTACTTTTTTTTTCTAGAGAAACCGCAACCATCCAATTTATTATTGCTGTAAGAACACAGAGTACATACACCCCCGTGTGCTTTCCTGAGGACAGCAGAGGCAGATGTACAGCTGTCAGTGTTAAATACTTGTCATTCCAAAATAATTGCTACCTTTTAAAACCTGAGGTTCTCCTGTAGTTAAAAACGGTTGCCTTGTTAACAGTGCGGGCACTGCTGCCCTCCAACAGCAAGGGAGCGTCGCTCGCACTTCAATTCATTCCCTTGGTGACACTGGTCAGTAGAGACCATGTCACCGTCGCTTCTCCCCACTGGAGAGCTGCCCAAGGCATCCCCGTCTATACAGAAGCCGTCACATGGCCACGGCCACAACCACCACCTACTCAAGCACCTAACAGTCTACACCACCCGCCCTTCGGCAGCCACACAACGAATGACCGCACTTTACACCGCTCCTCACATTTCTAATAGAGTGCTAACACCTAGTAATGCAGACGTCTCACCCTGCAGGATCTATGCGCTCTGAAGTTTCACAGGTGAAGGTAGTTGCCAGACATGTTCCTGGCAGGCCAAAGGGTTTTTCCCTTTAGTAAATCAACACTAAATGGGAACCAAATGGAGACGGCGACCCTCAAAGAGGCCCGCCTAGAACTGGCTAGTCGGGGACAGAGGAAAACTGGCTTGGGGTCAAGCCTAGTGTATTGGCTGCAGGTGGGACATGCCTTGTCCTGAGGCTGGGTGCCTGATGGGCTGAGTGGTTCACTAGTCCCACAATGTGTGCACATCACCATCTGCAAAACTGGAGGGAGGGAGGAGGGGACCAGGAAGGAGGACCACATACCTGAGAACAGTTCCTTCAGGCCCCAATCTCCACTTCTTATACAAGAGTCAGCCAACATGTCTGTCAGGTCATGCAGGAAACGAGGTGACAATGGAATATGAAAGGACAACAGGGCCCCTGGGCTGGCAGCAGCGAGTTCTTCACGTGGAAGCAATTCTAACAGAAAACACCTGTGACCACAATAGCGTGAGAGGCCCCGTTGCCTTTCCGGCCCCTGATGGCTTGACTCGAGCACTCGACAGAAACGGGAGCTTGGTCTTCCCGGACATCCATTTTCCTTCCTGTTCCTGTCTGGCCGCTTTATCCTGGGCAGGTTGCGTTCTGAGAGAAGGGGCAAAGAAAGGCTTGCTTTGACTGCTAGAGAAAGGTGGCCGCGACAGCACCCACAGGTGCACCCAGCCTGCCACCCGCAGCTCCGGCCACTCATGGTCCTCACGCAAAGCGAGGACAAGGGCATCTCTGCTCCTGAGCACAACTGTGACAGGGTAAAGGGTGCCCACCCAGCACCCCCACCACTCCAGCGTCACGTTTGAACCTGGTGGCCAGCAGAAATAGCATCTGCCAGATGACTGCCATCCCCGGTCAGGGAGCTCACAGCCGGTCTACGTCCTGTTAAATTTGTATCTCGCACAAAAGAGAGGAAGGTTATCAGCTGAGAGGGCTCAGTCCAGGCGCGCACGAATGCCTGGGTGTTCACCCGCCCAGGGGCACCCACCTGCCAAGGGATCAGTTTGTGTGTGGGCAGTCTGGAATCCCAGTGTGGAGGGCACACCCATCAGGTAGGTCATCAAATCTCAAGTGGGCTGTGAGATGGGGCCAGACTCCTCCCCTCTCCCTTTTACCCTGAAGCAGGGCTCTGGCTGGTCTCCAGGCTGCTGGCATTGCTCTCTCTCTTCCTGGGGGATTCTCTCCTGTTTCTGGAGGGGCTCAAGTCTGTGTGATCATTTGTCCATCGGGACCCAGAACTGATTGGTTCCAACATTCAGTGGATTGGCTGCATTTCCAGGGGAAACTACCTCCCTCAAGCGCCACCCTGAAGTCCTAGAGTAAGTCTTCCCAAATGAAGCGTGTGCAGCTGTGTCGATCAAGCTCTGGAGAGCAGCGTGGCCCCACCCACTTTGACTCCGGTGCACCGTCCAGCCTGCGCTGATACTGCCTCTCTGAGGCCTTTCTCCGGTAGACGTCATAGAAGGTCTCCTGCCCGACGCGCATTTTGATCATGATCCACTCCATCGTGGCTCCGAGCACGAAAAAGAAAGGCAGGAACCTGTAGATGCCCAGTCACTCATTTCTGGGAACGCATTGCAGAAGTCGCTTCACCTGGACTCTGGGGAACATGCTGGACCCAAGGGCCGGAGAGAGGCTCTGCCGAGCCAGGCGCGATGGCAGCAGGGCCAACCACGACATTTACTTTTTTGTTTGTTTCTTTTTCTTAAATCGTTTTATTGGGGGCTTATACAACTCTCATCAAAATCCATTGTGTCAAGCACATTTGTTCATTTGTTACCATCACCATTCTCAAAACATTTTTTTTCTGCTTGAATCCTTGGTATCAGTTCATTTTCCCCCTCCCTCCCTGACTCTTCCTCCCTTACCAACCCTTGATAATTAATAAGTTTTTTTTTTCATTTCTTACACAGTCTGATGTCTCCCTTCACCCACTTTTTTGTTGTCCATCTGCCAGGGAGGGGGTTATATGTATATCATTGTAATTGGTTCCACCTTTCTCCCCACCTTCTCCTTCCCCTCCTGGTATCGCTACTCTCATTATTGGTCCTGAGGGGTTTATCTATCCTGGATTCCCTGTGTTTCCAACTCTTATCTGTACCTGTGTACATGCTCTGGTCTAGCCATATTTGTAAGGTAGAATCGGGGTCATCATAGTGGGGGGAGGAAGCATTAAAGAACTAGAGGAAAGTTGTATGTTTCATCATTGCTACACTGGACCCTGACTGATTCATCTCTTCCCCGAGACCCATTTGTGAGGGGATGTCCAATTGCCTACAGATGAACTTTGGGTCTCCACTCCACCCTCCCCCTCATTCACATTGATATGATTTTTTGTTCTGGGTCTTTGATGCCTGATACCTAATCCTATCAACAATTCCTGATCACACAGACTGGTGTGCTTCTTCCATGTAGACTTTGTTGCTTCTCAGCTAGATGGCAGCATTTTATCCTCAAGCCTTTAAGACCCCAGATGCTATATCTTTGATAGCCGGGCACCATCAGCTTTCTTCACCATATTTGCTTATGCACCCGCTTTGTCTTCAGCAATTGTGTTGGGAAGGTGAGCATCATGGAATGCCAAGTTAATAGAACAAAGTGTTCTTGTGTTGAGGGAGTACTTGAGTAGAGGAACAATGTCCATCTGCTACCTTAGTACTAGATCTATAAATATATGCACATAGATCTATTTCCCCATCATATATATAAATACATATGTATATGCCTGTATTTGGGCCTCTATAAATGTCCTTTGTCTCCTAGTTCTTCTATTTCCTTTTACTTTCTTTTTGTCCCACTATCATGTTCAGCTTTCATTTGGGTTTCAGTAATTCCTCTCAGTTACATAGCCCTTGATCAAGCCCTACCAGGCCTCCTACACCCTCTTTGCCATTGATTTTAGATAATTTGTTATTCCCTTGACCCTGAGTTTGTTAGCACCCACTTCCTTTGCCCTGCTTCCTCTTCTCCCATGTCACCCTGGAACTTGGTCCCTTTGTTTTCTCCTCCAGATTGTTTAACCTGCATATCTTATCTAAATAGACATGCAGAGATAATAATATGCACAAAAATAAGATGAAGTTAAACAATGCAACAAAAGAAAACAAAGCACAAACCACAAACCAACGACAAGAAAAGAAAAGCTTATAAATAGTTCAAGGTCTGTTTGTTGACCTTTATTGAGTATGTTCCCGTGGAGGCTGGTGAGGTGGCACACACTGGCCCCAAAGTCTATTTTTGGTTTTCTCCAGGGACTTCGTTGTTCTGCTCCCCTTGCTGTTGTGTTGCATGCCCTTAGTGTTTCGTCTTGGTGTGGTGGGGTCAGATCAGGTGAAATTCTCACACTGTGTCTCTAGTGTTGTTCCTCATAGCGCTATGGGTCAGTGAGGGATGTCGTGCCTCATAGTGTGACTCGTCCTATGGTCCCTTCTGTGCATTGGCTGCTCTGAACAGGAATATCATCCTCAGGGCTTGGTGGGCCAGGATGTGCTTCACTCTCCCTCCCTCCCTCTCCCTTCATTTTCTCCTGTGTGCTCTGATCAGACATGTCCCTCTCCCTGTGGTATAGCTTCTGTGCTGTCTTCTATACCGAATCTTGTGTTTTTTAAGTCGGATATATCCCTAGATATTTCGATTTGTGCTTGTCTATTGTGAAGGTTACCACCTTTTTGATCCCCTCTTCTGGGTTTTGTCTGATGTGTACAGCAGTCCAATAGACTTCTGTTTGTTGATCTTGTATCCTGCCACTCTGCCATATTCCTCTATTGTTTCCAGATTTTCCACATATAGAATCATATTATCTGTGAATAATGATATTTTCACCTCCTCCTTCCCCTGGCAAATACTTTTGATGTCTTTTCTTTGCCTTATGCTGTTAGCTAAAACCTGCAGTACGATGCTAATAAGAGTGGGGACAAGGGGATCCTTGTCTGCTCTCCTTTTTCAGTGGGATTGTTTTCATCTTTTCTCCATTGACTACCACGTTGGCTGTTAGTGTTGCAACTGTAGCTCGTATTATATTGGGGAATTTTCCTTCCATTCCTATCTTCTTGAGTGTCTTAAGCAGGAATTGGTGTTGGGTGTTGTCAAATACTTTTTCTGCATCTATTGATATTATCATGTGGTTCTTATAATTTTTCATGTCAATATGGCAAAAGATACTAATGGTCTTTTGTATGTTGAACCATCCCTGCATCCCTGGTATGAAACCCACTTGGTCATGGTGAATTATTTGTTTTATATACTTTGTATTCTATTGGCCAGTATTTTGTTAAGGATTTTTGCATCAATGTTCATTAGGAATACTGACCTGTAGTTCTTGATTCTTGTGGGATTCTTGCCTGGTTTTGGTATCAGAGTTATACTCACTTCATAGAAAGAGTTCAGGAGTTTGCTATCCTTTTCTATGTTCTGGAAGAGTTTGTGTAGGATTAATGTCAGTTCCTCCTTGAATGCTTGGTAGAATTCTCCTGCTCAGTCATCTGGTCCAGGGGATTTTTCTTGTTGTTGTTGTTGTTGTTGGTAATCCCTTGATAACCTTGTTTATTTCTTCTATTGCTATGGGTCTGTTGAGATTCTTGATGTCTATCTGGAATAGTCTAGGGAGGGATTGTTCTTCTAAGAATTTTTCCATGGCTTCCAAGTTGTTGAATTCATTGGAGGGCAGTCCTTCATAGTACTGTGTAATTATCCTTTTGGTTTCATTAGGGTCTGTTGTAATGTCCCCTCTTTCATCCCTTATTCTTGCTATTGAAATTTGTTCCCTCCTTTCTTTGGTTAGGTTTGCCAATGGTCTTTTGATTCTGTTTATCCTTTCAAATAACCAACTTTTAGCAGCATTCATTTTATCCATAATTTTCTTATCTTCCCTCTCTTGAATCTCAGCCCAGGTTTTTTATTATTTATTTTCTTTTGGTATTAGTAAGATTGTCCTTTTGACTCTTCTCCAGGTACTGTAAATTTTGTGCCAGCATATCAATCATAAGTCTCTCTTCTTTGTTCATGCGTGCATGTATTGCTATAAAACTTCCTTTGATAACTGCCTTTGCTGTGTCCCATAAGTTTTGGTATTTCATGTTCTTATTCGTGTTGGTTTCTAGAAATTTCCTAATTTCATCTCTGATCTGGGTCAGTACACACTCCGTTTGCTACAGAGAGTTATTCATCCCTAATTGTTTGCCCTTGTTTTTTTCATCTTCCTTTTGTTGATTTCCAGTCTGATGGCACAGTGGTAAGAGAGAGAGGTCTGTATGATATCAATGTGCTTACATTTATGCAGATTTGACTTATGCTCCAGCATGAGTCTGTCTTTGAATATGTGCCAAGTGGGCTTTAGAAAGAATGTGAATTGACTATTTATTTGGGTGAAGAGCTCAGTAAATATCTATCAGGTCAAATTGTCTAATTGAAGTGTTTAGATCTGTAGCCTCCTTGTTGAGCTTCTTTCCCTGGGATCTATCTTTCTCAGAGAGAGGTGTATTAAAGTCATCTACTATAATTGTTGAAACTGTGATTTCTTTTTTCATCTTTTGGAGTGTTTGGTTGACATATTCTGCAGGTCTCTCATTCGGGGAATATATGTTTAAAATGCTTGTTGGTTCTTTGTCTACAGTTCCCTTATGCATTATATAGTATTCCTCCTTATCTCTTTTTTAAACTTTTATGCTTTTTATACTTTGAGGTCAATTTTATCCGAGATTAGGATTTCAACTCCTGTTTTTTTAAATTGCTATTTGCTTGGTATATTTTTCTCCAGCCTTTAATTCTCAGCCCATTTTATCTGTAATCTTGAGACATGTCTCCTGTAGGCAGCAGATTGACGTGTTGTGTTTTTTTAAGCCTGTCTGCTAGCCTCCACCTTGTAAGGCCCGAGTTCAGTCCATTGATATTCAGGGTTATTACACCCATCTGTGGACTATGTGAGGTTGTCTCGTAACTTTTGTGTTGGATGTTTTCCTACCTCTGATTCTTTCTTCTTCTTTTTAAAAAATCATTTTATTGCTGGTTCATACAACTCCTATCACAATCCATCCATCCATCCATGTGTCAAACACATTTGTACATTTATTGCCATCATCATTCTCAAAACATTTTATTTATAAATTATTATTATTTTGTCAAATCTTACACTGTCTGACATCTCCCTTCACCTACTTTTCTATTGTCTGTCCCCCAGGGAGGAGGTTATATGTAGATCCTTGTAATCGTTTCCCACTTTCTACCCCAGATTCTGTCCACCATCCTGGTTTCACCACTCTCACCACTGGTCCTGAGGGGTTCATCTCTCCTGGATTCCCTTTGTTTCAGTTCCTACCTGTACCAGTATACATCCTCTGGTCTAGCCAGATTTGTAAGGTAGATTTGGGATCATAATGGTGTGTGGGGGGGAATGTTGTATGTTTTATCATTGCTACACTTCACCCTGACTGACTCGTCTCCTCCCCATGACCCTTCTGTAAGGAGATGTCCAATGCCTACCGATGGGCTTTGGGTCTCCACTCCGCACTTCCCCTCATTCACAATGATATGACTTTTTGGTCTGATAATGTCTGATACCTGATCCCTTCGAGACCTGTGATCACACAGGCTGGTGTGCTTCTTCCATGTGGTCTTTGTTGCTTCTGAGCTAGATAGCCACTTGTTTATCTTCAAGTCTTTAAGATCCCAGGTGCTATGTCTTTTTATAGCTGGGTTCCATCAGCTTTCTTCACCACATTTGCTTATGCATCTGCTTTGTTTTCAGTGATGATGTCAGGAAAGTGAGCATCATGGAATGCTGGGTTAATAGAACAAAGTGTTTTTGAATTGAGGAAGTAGTTGCTTACCTCCCTTTCTTATTAGTATGTTGTGCATGTGTATGTTTTTGTGTGTTTATGTTTCATTCTTGACTTCTTTCACCCTTAAGCCAATGCTATCTTGGGGGCTCTTTTCTCTTTGTTTCCCTCTATGTGGCAGTCTCTTATCTGTGCTTGGTGAGTGCCGTTCTTCTGCTCAGCAAGGATTAGCAAGGATATTTTGTAGGGCTGGGTTTCTGTTTACATATTCTTTGAATTTTTCCTTCTCTGGGAAGACTCTTCTCCATCTATATTGGTAGATAATTTGGCTGGATAGAGTATTCTTGTGTTTGCATTATTTTCCATCAGATTTTGGAATATGTTACTCCACTCTCTCCTCTTATTCTTCTGGCATTGCCTTTTGTTTCTCCTGTTTTTTTTAGTTGAGGTCATTGGGACTGATTGTTGTTTGCGTTGCATTGTTTTGGAGGACCTTGGCACCATTTTCCTGAGAGTCGAAGAGCACTGGGCTCTCTTTGGGAGACTCATAGGAATCCTTCTTTGAACTGCCTGTAGCTAATTGTACTATGGGATTAGCCTACCGCTTTAATCTCCTGTGACTTCACTCTTTCCTTAGTCACCAGTATTATGTTATTTGGAGGGCAAGTTGGATGGTCCTCTCAGGGGATGCTGGTTGGGTGGTTGTGGATCCATGAGGATGGGGCTTCACTGGATGATCTCACAAGAAGCGGTGGTGGTGTGGCCTGTGGCAGCTTGGGGCACCACAGATGATGTGTTGAGGTGCCTGCTGCAATGGGAGTGCCACAGAGGCAGGTGGGTGTACCCTCTTTGGTGTAGAGCACTACAGATGGTGGGCAGATTTGCCCTGGTCAGCTAGATCGCCACAGAGGTTGGGCAGAGGTTCTCACAGCTGGGTGGAGAGTTGGAGAGTGTTTGCAGAGTTGCTTTAGGCCATGTGAGGCACTATGGCAGGTGGGAAAAAGTTCCCTCAGTCACGTGGGGCCATAGAGCAGGAGCTCCCCCAGCTATGCAGGTGGGACTTCCCCCAGAAGAAGGTGGAGGGCTTTCCCCAGCCGCATATTATGCTGCACAGGGTGGGTGGGCAGGTGGGATTTCTCCTGGAGGAAGGTGAAATCATCACTCTTTTAAATTATTTTTCTGGTAAATTTATAAATTTCAGGGACACAGGTCTGGTTGGTATTCAGTTATATGTTTCTCTCTCTCTCTCTCTCGCTCTCGCTCTGTGTGTGTGTGTGTGTGTGTGTGCACTGATATTTTCTGTTGGTTCCTTGACATCTTGGAGTCACTATTATGAGTGTTAGGTAGGTGGTGTTATGTGGGAGTGGTTAAATCTGTTAGCTAGTGTAAGAGAGGATGGACAGCTTGTATTAAGTTTCTGGGGTAGTGTGTTAGATTAGGTGTTACAGGAGTGACCATAAAGTGGGGGAGGAAGTGTTAGGGGAGGGAGAGTGAAAGGTTAAAAAAACTGGAGATATCAGGTAGTGTTATTTGGTAGGTTAAAGTAAGGGCAATTAGCCACCCCCCCCCCCAATGGGTGATTTGCAATGATGGAGGAAGGGGTAGTAGTACTTGACAGAAGCAAACATTTTTTTAAAAATGCATGAATCGTGTCAGCTTTTGGTTTTATGAGGATGAAAAAGAAAGAAAATATTTTATGAGAAGAAAAGTGAAACTAAAAGAGCTTAATAGTGTTAGGAAGTAAAACTTTAGATATTTAGATTAAAGAATGGAAAATTAAGAGAAAAGGGCAAGAGACAAAAGTCTTATGAATGATAATAGGAAAAGTAATAGTAGAGTAAGATGCCAGAGAGCTGTTAATGTATGTTTTTGGGGTTCTGAGCTTGGTCAGGAGTTTATAAAATCTGCTGCAGTTTCTCCTTGTTTTATTATGCTTATACATTGTTAATGAACCAGGTGTGTGATGACTGCATTCGAGAGCTTTAAAAAAAAGTTCCAGAGTGGCTGTGTTTTTTAAGGTCTTAGGCTTTTTTGGGTGTTTTAGGATGTGGGGCTGGGCTGAGCTGTACCTCAGGGAATGGAGATTAGATTTGTTGAGAGGGGCGGGAGCTTCCTGCATGTGTGTTCTCCACTTACACCTGATTTCGGATGCTCTATTTCCTCATCCCCGCTTGGCTCGGTAGGTTGTGTTGTTCCAGCTATTGGGCAGCCAGGACTGTGGGTTATCCAGCAGGGCTATTCTGGCTTGGGTGGAGAGCCAAAGCTCCTTATATTTTTAATTGACCCAGGCTGGCCCGTGAGAGTTATGCTCCTTTAGTTCCATTGCTCCACCCCACCTATACACCCCCTCCCCCCACCCCTCCGCTAGCTCCTCAGTCCCCAGACTGGAAACTGCACTCAGCTGGCAGAATGCCATTGAGAGGTGGCTAAGGGTATTGTAATTGGCAGAGATTACTAATTTTACTAATTTTAGTAAATTTGTGTCTACTTATCTTTATGCTGAAAATTCTGTGGTCTGGACATGTAGGTTATCCTTTCCAGTGGTGTTTTCTGCAGAGTCCCTGCTGTGTGTGCTACTTGGTTGCAATATTGCCCAGATGTTTCCATTTTCTTTATGTAAGACAGTTTCTTAGAGTATTTAGTTGGCATGCAGATTGGAACAAATAACGTAAAAGATGCATCACTGATGTACACATTTGTGTTAGACAGGGTTCACTACAGAAACAAAATCAGAATGCTAATAATTATATTTATACAGATAGATAGATAGATAACATAAGAAACAAAAAATTATAAAGCAGTAGAAATGGCTCAGTGCAACTCACTCCCGTGAGACAGTTGCGAGACACTGGCAGTCCTTCAAGTCTTGAGGGCCACTGGGTAGTCCTATTAGAGCAATTCAGGATATCCAGGCACAGGAAGCAAACAGCAAGGCAGGTCCCCAAAAGTCAGCCAGATGTCAGGGTCCGACAGTTTCCTAGCTCAAGAGATATAAATTCCAGTGGTGTGGCGAAGCAGGTCTTGAAGGAACCTCAAATTACAGTGACATAGTACATGGGTTAGGTATCCCACAGATAGTGTAGCTTGTAAACTGAGGCACAGAACAAGCAAGACAGCTGCACACTGGTCCGATGATCAAAGAGCAAGAGACAAGAGAGGCAAGACTCACCAAGTCATTTATCTCTCCACCCTTCAATTAATCCCACATGTGTTTATCGGCCAGGTTGGCACAATAAATGAACTAACTCAATATTTTTCCATTTGGAAACAATGCTTCATACACTTTTAAATGTTGGTTTCTGTTGACACACACACACACACAGCAATTGATAGAGATATTAATGCTTTCTCTTCCTTTGTCTGTACCATGAACCTGGGGATACGATTTTAAAAGGCTACTATACTTTTAATTCTCTGGAGGGATCTCATTTCTACCTTAACCCTAATCCTAATATCCAACCCAATGTCAAACCTAGAAAATGCTAGGGCCATTTGGTTGTTTCTTTTTGCTTTTTAAAAATTATGATTCTTAAAGGTTGGTTGGCTACCAACCAGCTGTGCCTTCTCTTTGGGAATGGTAACATTGAGATCTTCCATTTCCATCCAGTTGGGAGCTTCCATCTCTTCTCACTCATCTTGGAAAGCAGTGTCTTCATAGTCCATTAGCTGCTAGTGAGTTGTTTCCCATAATTCATTTACGGATTTTATTGTATTTCTCTGCAACATTTTGGTAATGCTTGTTTACCCACCTGAATCTGCCACTGGTTGCATTCCTACCAGTACGCCAAGATAAATGGAAATGTTTAGGCCAAGTAGAGTGCTATTCTGCATTGTTTCTAAGTGAAGCAGAAGACACAATTGTTTGAAGGTGACATGAATTCAAATAAGTGCACATTGGGTTAGCCTCTGGGAATAAACATGTTTGCCAGAACCTTGAGAGAAAGCTTCTAAACACTGGAATTTCCCCAGGGTTGGATTGTCTTTGATCAGGCCTCCAAACCACATCTGAGAGTTTGGGGTAATGATGTGACTCAGATGGAGGCTGGCCAGGCTGGAACGACCTTGCTATACTAGTTGCCCTCAGGAATCGAGTCATGATCTAGTAGCTCATGACTCCATAAGGAGGCCCCAGAAAGGGTCTGGACATGGGAGTTCCATGGATTTCCTGGTTGGTGACCTACATTCATGCACATGGGAGGGTCGTATATGTTTTTGGGGGGACATGGAATCTGCATTGAGAACATTCCCACACCCCTCTCTAAGTGCCTCTTCATTTGTATCCTTTCTACTACAATACAACTGTAATTGCTAACTATATTTTTTGTTCCCTCCTGAGCTCTGTGAGTCATTTTAGTGATTACTAAACCGAGGGACTAGTAGAAGCCAGAAGGTCAGAATTGAGAGGAAGCCCTGGAGATCACTAAGCTTTGGCACCCTGAGACGTTAGTGGGAAAAGTCCCAATTTTGTAGCTGGCAGATCAGAAGTGATGGTGCCATCGGGACCCCCAAGCTGACAAGTGGAGACTAAATGCTTAGACCTGCTTGGGAGTCTGGAAGATGGTCCTTTAATTTGTGAGCGCTGACTCAGCTCCCAGGTGGTTAGGTGCAGAATGGGGGTTGATGGTAGACTCTAGCATTTGTGATTTCTCCAAGCCATTTTGTCTTCTGCTTCACTGGGAAATGATGCAGAACAACAGTGCACTCTTGAGTTCATTTTGTTACAGAGGGCAACAGGGTTAATGGATTGAAGAGGGATTGTATTACTTTGATTAGCTGAAATAGAGGTCAAGGTCAAGAAACATGTTTAAGATCATATACTAGTGAGTTGTAAACTTTCCTCAGGCCTGCTAACTCCAGAGTCTGTTTTTCCATCTCATCATTCCAGAGGCAGGTCTATCCTGAAACTGTCACTTGTTCTCATATAGCATCCTTTCTTCTCTTACTGAACTTAATTGATATCAGGGCCATGTTCTTTGGTGTCCTCAATAGGTGGTGGATAGACAGAACAGTGTGGATTTGTTTATGTGAATTTTAGGTGTAAGTTGGATGTTTGTTAAATCATAGGCAAGCACATAAGTTGACTACATTTTGTTATGCATCCTGTCTTGAAGACTGCCTATTATACTGCTGGTTAAACATTGGTTTGCTAACTAGGAGGCCAGTGGTTCAAACCCATCAGCCACTCCTTATGAGAAAGAAGAGGCTGTCTGCTCCTGTAAAGACTGATAACCTTGAAAACTCTATATAGAATTGCCTATGCGGCAATGGGTTTAATACTATATTCTAAGTTTCCTAACAGTTTATAAAAGTAATTTTTTAAAATGGCACATATAAATGTAAATTTCTATATGATCTAAGATCTTTAAAATCTGTTATATATTCTTTATCATATTCCATTCTGTTATGATCTATTGGGTCTTACTGCACCTAATTTGATTGAATCGGCAAAGATGATAAATCCTAGGGATATATCTTGGAATAATACCAGTTATCACATTAAAAATGTTATATATGTTTATTATAAATCCAGATTTGAAAAAAAAGTATTTAATAAAAGGAAATTGGGATCTGACATCAGCAGCTGCTCACTAGCTTTTCCCAACCAGCTCTGCAACAATTTAAGGAAACCACCAGCCCACTACCATTGAATTGGTTCTAATTCATAGCGACCCTGTTGGACAGAGTAGAATGCTCCTTAAGGCTTTTAAAACTAAATCTTTACAGAAGTTAACAGTTTTATCTTTCTCACTCAGAGCAGCTGGTGGGTTTGAACCATTGATCATTGTGTTTAGCAGCCCAGTGCATAATCCACTGAGCCACCAAACGAAAACCAAACCCACTGCCCTCGAGTCAGTGTTGACTCATAGTAACTCATATATATATGAGACCTGGTTATGTATTGGTTACATACTGGACTGCTCACTGTAAGGCCTGCAGTCTGAAACCACCAGCCTCACTGAGAGAAAGTTGAGACTTTCTGTTCCCATAAAGAGTCTGGGACACCAACAGGGGCCATTCTACTTTGTCCTAAACGGTCATTATGAGTCAGAATCGATTCAAAGGTAGTTCATTTTTAAAAATTTTATACACATATTCATGATAAAAACAGCCACTTTCCTTCTTAGTAGTAGCGTAGATTTCTTATGTAAAATCATGTAGTGTCTTGTGTGAATTATTCAAGAGTTCCCCCCTTTACCTTTTGGTCGCTTTCACTGAAGGTGAAGTGTGGGCCGGAGGAAAGCATGGGATTTCAAAACAACCAATTTGACAACTCAACAGTTCTGATTTTCTAATTACAGATCTTGGAGGAAAGCGAGGATAAGAATATGTGTGACTGTGAACTATTCATGTTTTGTCATGCCTAATTATAAAATTCACTGACTAATGTCAGTACTGAAGAGAGATAGAAAGGGAGGGTGGGAGGGACACAGAAAGGTGGGAGGGGGGTAGAACTGTATTGCTGTATTTGTTAGGTGCTGTTGTGTCTGTTCTGACTCGTAGTGCCCCTACGAAGCACAGAATGAAATATTGCTCCATCCTGCAGCGTTCTCACCCTCATTTCTATGTTTAAACTCATTGTTGCCATCATAATGTCAGCCCATCTCGTTGAGGGTCTTCCAGTGTTTGACCGACTCTACGTTTGCAAGCATGATGCCCTCTTTCAGGGACTGCTCTCTCCCGACAGCCTGCTCAAAGGACACGAGACAGAGTCTCACCATTCTTGCATTAGAGGAGCATTCTGGCCGTACTTATTCCAAGATCAATTTGTTTGTTCTTCTTGCAGCCCATGGTATATTCAATATTCTTCACCAACACTATCAGTCAGAGGCATTAATTACCCTTCCATCTTCCTATATTGTCTAGCTTTCACATGCACGAGGGGATCGAAAAGATCGCAGCTCAAGTCAGGTGCAACTTAGTCACGTGACATCCGCACCATTACGAAGTGCTTATTATCACACACAGAAAAAAGCACTTATAAAGAGTGAGGTTGCTTATGACACTACAGCATCAGAAACGTCTGCAACAGGATAATGGCTAAGTTGTCTTCAAATATCAGCATGGGCCATGACCATCTGAGAGGGCAGTTACACGAGAAAGGGGAATGATTCCAAAGTGGGAGTAGACTTTGTGTAGACAGTATGTGTGTGTGTATACAGTATACTCTTTGCTGCTGAGAATCAGTTTTCTTTTCTGCTCATTGAGGCCGATTGTCTACTCTGACCCCAGGACAGCATAAACGACAGCCTTTGTACTATTTGTCTACTTTAGGGAGGATTTTCAACACTTTTTTGGTGGCTGCTCTGCTGGAGTGAACCTGCTGTGATTCACTTAAAGACCAGCTGTCTGGTCGAGGGGACATGGAGTGAGTGAGATTTGAATCACCAAAGTCACCGAGTCACTCCAACCCTCTGTTTCTCCAGCTACAAAATAGACACAGCTATAGATTTTGCAGGGATTTTGTGAAGGTTAACGTTTGGGTACATCAATATATAAAATATAGCGCTTGGCGCATTTTGATTGTTGTTAGGTGACTGCTGTTATTTTTTGTTAGATGCTATCATGCCAACCCTGTGTAAAGAGAAGAACATACTATTCGACCCTGCATCACCCTCTCAATTGTTGCTATGTTTGCTGCACAGTAACTCAAGCCAAACTCACTGCCACAGAGCCAATTCTGACTCATAGTGACCCTATGGGGCAGGGTAGAAAGGTCCATGCAAGTTTCTGATACTGTAGCTACGGATGGAGAAAGCATGGCGCAGCTGGTGGTTTTGAACTGTCGATGTTGCTGTTAGCAGCCCAGTGTGTAACCATTATGTCAACAGGCTCCTGAGCACATAGTTATCCGTCATAAATATTTATGAGAGCACTAAATGGTGACTTCTAAATGGTGTTCATGATATAAAAAATAGGTAAATAATGATAATCAAAAGATGAATAATGTTAATCAAACCACATTAGGTTTGACTCATTTGGATTGCAGATTAGATTGGAAACATCTTGTAAAATGTACATAGGGCAGAGAAATGAACATTCATGTGCCTTGGAAATCTTAAATGGTCTGTTTCTTGATTCTGGTACACAATTAGCAATACAGTGTGGTTATGTTGCATGCTGTTTTTTCATTTCATGTGTATTTAATGAACAAACACATCCACATAATCGTCTATGGTGTCAGTCCTTAAAGCTATTGGGAGATGGAGCAGTAACATATGAAACAAAAACTCAAGTTACCAGAGGAGAGCTAGAATCCAGAAGATGATAGGGTAAGGCTTCGGGAAGCAACTCTGGCTATTGCTGCTGTCTGAGCATTTTGTCAAGTGGTGGCATAGTTAGAAACCTGTGGGCAGGAGCCACCAAGGAATTATGCTGTGTTTCTAGCACCTGTTTGATAAATCATACTGGGAGAAAGAATATAGAGCATTCATCCAGTCTCTGAAGACTTGGACCATTTCTTAATTGCCTACCTAGAAGATTGCTGTGCTTCTGGAGAATTCCTAAGAAACACAGAGTTTACGTGAAGCTCAGTCCAGGGTGGCAAATGCCCTGGAGTGAATGTCCCACGTGGCCAGTTCTCGGCCTGTGATGCTTCCGCTCTTTCTTTGTCACTCTTTTTGTTGCTTTGGCAGCCTAATGGTTACCCATTGAACTGCTAACCCAAGGTCAGCAGTTCAAAACCACCAGCTGCTCCTTGGGAGAAAGACGAGGCTTTCTACTCCCATAGATTTACAGTTAAAAAAAAAAGAGTTACAGTCTTAGAAACTCATGGGGGCAGTTCTACTCTGTCCTATAGGGCTGCTATGAGTCGGCATTGACTCAATGGCAATGAGTTTTGAGTTGAGTAACCTAGGATGGGTCTGCTTACCTGGGCTACTTTGAGTCCATCCTAACTGACCTCCTCACTTCCAGTCTCTCCCTGCTTGTGCCTAGGTGTACTCTGTGAACAGAATTATCTTTATGAAGCACAACTCTGAACCATGCCACTCTTCTGTTGAGTAGCTCCTCGGACACTGTATAACCAAGTTCAAACCCCTTCGAATGCCATTTCAGGACAGTCTGACCTCAGTCCACATTGACACCTCATCTTCTCTAGTTCCTTAACCTCACACAGTCAATCGGTGGACATTCTGCAAGTGCTACAAACCAAGCACTATGATGCAGCGTCAGCAAGGGACAGTCTCTGCTGCCAGGGGGTCCACAGTCTGACAATGGGTCAGCCATAGCTGCAGGTTCCAAAAGATCCCGGGTAGCATAGTGGTTATGTGTTGGGCTGAGAGCACTCTGAGATAAAGAAGAGGCTTTCTACTCGCGTGCAGGGTTTAGTCTCAGAAGCTCACAGGACAGTTCTACCCTGTCCTAGAGGGTTGTTATGCATAAAAATCGACTTGATGGCAGTGAAATTGGGTTTTGTGGTGTGTCAGGAATGTACAAGAAACTTTGGGGGAAGGAGTGTTTCCTTGTTCTAGTGTCACAAAAATCTTTAAAGAGGAAGTAGCATGAACTGAACTTTAAAGAGGAAATAGCATGAACTGAACCTTGAGATAGGAATGTCCTCCAGGTAGAGAAATTTCAGAGTAGGAAAAAACCCACATTCTGAAAAAAATATCTTAAGAAGGTAAAGCATCCATGGTCTTATTTGAATGTTTTTGGGCTACTGCTTGGGATTTAATGTCAGATAAGCTTGACTTGGAAGAAAACGCCGCCCCCCCCACCCCACCCCCACTTCTTCTACCCCAACACACACACCCTCCACACACACACTCTCCTATTCCACGGTATTCATCCTTCACACTCCACTGGGAGGTCCTTTGTGGTGAGTCGAGATTAGGTTAAAACCAAAAAACCAAACCCAATGCCATTGAGTACATTCCAATTCACAGCCACCCTTTGTAGGGCTTACGGAGCTTTGTTAATCATTACAAGAGCAGATAGCCTCATCTTTTTCACATGGGATGGCTGGTGGGTTTGAACAACTGACCTTGTGGTTGTCAGTCCAACCTGATAGCACCATCAGGGTTGTTAGGTTAACCCTTTGTTATTTGCCCTAAGGACTCCTTGTATGTTTCCTTTCTAATGCCTATACCTGTAAGTAAATGATTATTTACATAATTATCTCCCATCAGTCTCTCCTTTCTCCCCCCTCCCACCACCAGACTCTTTGTGTGTTGAAGACAAAATGTGTGTGACCAGTCCAACATTATACTTCTGTCGCCAGCACAGTGCCAGCCAGAGTAGTCAGTGATCAGTCAGTCTTATTATTTTGTGTGTGGAAGTGTTCACAGCTGCACATTCCACAAATTCACCAGTTTCTACATGTACAATTGAGTGACACTGGTTCCATTCTTCAAATGGTACCACCACTCGAACACTCCCTTCCTCAGTGGGTTCTCCTTTATTAACACAAACTCACGGC